>NW_026577977.1:542500-1258903 GCF_029603195.1 Condylostylus longicornis | reverse complement strand
TCATATATCGGCAGAATCTGTGCATTCCCAGTGATCACAAAAAATACGTAGAATCGCTCTATCTCTTCTAGTTTAGCCAGAAAACGCGTTTAAAGTTTTGCAAGTGATTTTTTTAAATATCTCCAAAAATATTTTTGCTACAACCTATTATCATATATCGGCAGAATCTGTGCATTCCCAGTGATCACAAAAAACACGTAGAATCGCTCTATCTCTTCTAGTTTAGCCAGAAAACGCGTTTAAAGTTTTGCAAGTGATTTTTTTAAATATCTCCAAAAATATTTTTGCTACAACCTATTATCATATATCGGCAGAATCTGTGCATTCCCAGTGATCACAAAAAAACACGTAGAATCGCTCTATCTCTTCTAGTTTAGCCAGAAAACGCGTTTAAAGTTTTGCAAGTGATTTTTTTAAATATCTCCAAAAATATTTTTGCTACAACCTATTATCATATATCGGCAGAATCTGTGCATTCCCAGTGATCACAAAAAACACGTAGAATCGCTCTATCTCTTCTAGTTTAGCCAGAAAACGCGTTTAAAGTTTTGCAAGTGATTTTTTAAATATCTCCAAAAATATTTTTGCTACAACCTATTATCATATATCGGCAGAATCTGTGCATTCCCAGTGATCACAAAAAACACGTAGAATCGCTCTATCTCTTCTAGTTTAGCCAGAAAAACGCGTTTAAAGTTTTGCAAGTGATTTTTTCAAATATCTCCAAAAATATTTTTGCTACAACCTATTATCATATATCGGCAGAATCTGTGCATTCCCAGTGATCACAAAAAACACGTAGAATCGCTCTATCTCTTCTAGTTTAGCCAGAAAACGCGTTTAAAGTTTTGCAAGTGATTTTTTTAAATATCTCCAAAAATATTTTTGCTACAACCTATTATCATATATCGGCAGAATCTGTGCATTCCCAGTAATCACAAAAAAACACGTAGAATCGTTCTATCTCTTCTAGTTTAGCCAGAAAACGCGTTTAAAGTTTTGCAAGTGATTTTTTCAAATATCTCCAAAAATATTTTTGCTACAACCTATTATCATATATCGGCAGAATCTGTGCATTCCCAGTGATCACAAAAAACACGTAGAATCGCTCTATCTCTTCTAGTTTAGCCAGAAAACGCGTTTAAAGTTTTGCAAGTGATTTTTTTAAATATCTCCAAAAATATTTTTGCTACAACCTATTATCATATATCGGCAGAATCTGTGCATTCCCAGTGATCACAAAAAACACGTAGAATCGCTCTATCTCTTCTAGTTTAGCCAGAAAACGCGTTTAAAGTTTTGCAAGTGATTTTTTCAAATATCTCCAAAAATATTTTTGCTACAACCTATTATCATATATCGGCAGAATCTGTGCATTCCCAGTGATCATAAAAAATACGTAGAATCGCTCTATCTCTTCTAGTTTAGCCAGAAAACGCGTTTAAAGTTTTGTAAATGATTTTTTTAAATATCTCCAAAAATATTTTTGCTACAACCTAGTATCATATATCGGCAGAATCTGCGCATTCCCAGTGATCACAAAAAACACGTAGAATCGCTCTATCTCTTCTAGTTTAGCCAGAAAACGCGTTTAAAGTTTTGCAAGTGATTTTTTTAAATATCTCCAAAAATATTTTTGCTACAACCTAGTATCATATATCGGCAGAATCTGCGCATTCCCAGTGATCACAAAAAACACGTAGAATCGCTCTATCTCTTCTAGTTTAGCCAGAAAACGCGTTTAAAGTTTTGCAAGTGATTTTTTTAAATATCTCCAAAAATATTTTTGCTCCAACCTATTACCATATATCGGCAGAATCTGTGCATTCCCAGTGATCACAAAAAACACGTAGAATCGCTCTATCTCTTCTAGTTTAGCCAGAAAACGCGTTTAAAGTTTTGCAAGTGATTTTTTCAAATATCTCCAAAAATATTTTTGCTACAACCTATTATCATATATCGGCAGAATCTGTGCATTCCCAGTGATCACAAAAACACGTAGAATCGCTCTATCTCTTCTAGTTTAGCCAGAAAACGCGTTTAAAGTTTTGCAAGGCATTTTTTTAAATATCTCCAAAAATATTTTTGCTACAACCTATTATCATATATCGGCAGAATCTGTGCATTCCCAGTGATCACAAAAAACACGTAGAATCGCTCTATCTCTTCTAGTTTAGCCAGAAAACGCGTTTAAAGTTTTGCAAGTGATTTTTTCAAATATCTCCAAAAATATTTTTGCTACAACCTATTATCATATATCGGCAGAATCTGTGCATTCCCAGTGATCACAAAAAACACGTAGAATCGCTCTATCTCTTCTAGTTTAACCAGAAAACGCGTTTAAAGTTTTGCAAGTGATTTTTTTAAATATCTCCAAAAACATTTTTGCTACAACCTATTATCATATATCGGCAGAATCTGTGCATTCCCAGTGATCACAAAAAATACGTAGAATCGCTCTATCTCTTCTAGTTTAGCCAGAAAACGCGTTTAGAGTTTTGCAAGTGATTTTTTCAAATATCTCCAAAAATATTTTTGCTACAACCTATTACCATATATCGGCAGAATCTCTGCATTCCCAGTGATCACAAAAAACACGTAGAATCGCTCTATCTCTTCTAGTTTAGCCAGAAAACGCGTTTAAAGTTTTGCAAGTGATTTTTTCAAATATCTCCAAAAATATTTTTGCTACAACCTATTATCATATATCGGCAGAATCTGTACATTCCCAGTGATCACAAAAAACACGTAGAATCGCTCTATCTCTTCTAGTTTAGCCAGAAAACGCGTTTAAAGTTTTGCAAGTGATTTTTTCAAATATCTCCAAAAATATTTTTGCTACAACCTATTATGATATATCGGCAGAATCTGTGCATTCCCAGTGATCACAAAAAACACGTAGAATCGCTCTATCTCTTCTAGTTTAGCCAGAAAACGCGTTTAAAGTTTTGTAAGTGATTTTTTTAAATATCTCCAAAAATATTTTTGCAACAACTTATTATCATATATCGCCAGAATCTGTGCATTCCCAGTGATCACAAAAAACACGTAGAATCGCTCTATCTCTTCTAGTTTAGCCAGAAAACGCGTTTAAAGTTTTGCAAGTGATTTTTTTAAATATCTCCAAAAATATTTTTGCTACAAACCTATTATCATATATCGGCAGAATCTGTGCATTCCCAGTGATCACAAAAAACACGTAGAATCGCTCTATCTCTTCTAGTTTAGCCAGAAAACGCGTTTAAAGTTTTGCAAGTGATTTTTTCAAATATCTCCAAAAATATTTTTGCTACAACCTATTATCATATATCGGCAGAATCTGTGCATTCCCAGTGATCATAAAAAATACGTAGAATCGCTCTATCTCTTCTAGTTTAGCCAGAAAACGCGTTTAAAGTTTTGTAAATGATTTTTTTAAATATCTCCAAAAATATTTTTGCTACAACCTAGTATCATATATCGGCAGAATCTGCGCATTCCCAGTGATCACAAAAAACACGTAGAATCGCTCTATCTCTTCTAGTTTAGCCAGAAAACGCGTTTAAAGTTTTGCAAGTGATTTTTTTAAATATCTCCAAAAATATTTTTGCTACAACCTAGTATCATATATCGGCAGAATCTGCGCATTCCCAGTGATCACAAAAAACACGTAGAATCGCTCTATCTCTTCTAGTTTAGCCAGAAAACGCGTTTAAAGTTTTGCAAGTGATTTTTTTAAATATCTCCAAAAATATTTTTGCTCCAACCTATTACCATATATCGGCAGAATCTGTGCATTCCCAGTGATCACAAAAAACACGTAGAATCGCTCTATCTCTTCTAGTTTAGCCAGAAAACGCGTTTAAAGTTTTGCAAGTGATTTTTTCAAATATCTCCAAAAATATTTTTGCTACAACCTATTATCATCTATCGGCAGAATCTGTGCATTCCCAGTGATCACAAAAAACACGTAGAATCGCTCTATCTCTTCTAGTTTAGCCAGAAAACGCGTTTAAAGTTTTGCAAGTGATTTTTTCAAATATCTCCAAAAATATTTTTGCTACAACCTATTATCATATATCGGCAGAATCTGTGCATTCCCAGTGATCACAAAAACACGTAGAATCGCTCTATCTCTTCTAGTTTAGCCAGAAAACGCGTTTAAAGTTTTGCAAGGCATTTTTTTAAATATCTCCAAAAATATTTTTGCTACAACCCATTATCATATATCGGCAGAATCTGTGCATTCCCAGTGATCACAAAAAACACGTAGAATCGCTCTATCTCTTCTAGTTTAGCCAGAAAACGCGTTTAAAGTTTTGCAAGTGATTTTTTCAAATATCTCCAAAAATATTTTTGCTACAACCTATTATCATATATCGGCAGAATCTGTGCATTCCCAGTGATCACAAAAAACACGTAGAATCGCTCTATCTCTTCTAGTTTAACCAGAAAACGCGTTTAAAGTTTTGCAAGTGATTTTTTTAAATATCTCCAAAAACATTTTTGCTACAACCTATTATCATATATCGGCAGAATCTGTGCATTCCCAGTGATCACAAAAAATACGTAGAATCGCTCTATCTCTTCTAGTTTAGCCAGAAAACGCGTTTAGAGTTTTGCAAGTGATTTTTTCAGATATCTCCAAAAATATTTTTGCTACAACCTATTACCATATATCGGCAGAATCTCTGCATTCCCAGTGATCACAAAAAACACGTAGAATCGCTCTATCTCTTCTAGTTTAGCCAGAAAACGCGTTTAAAGTTTTGCAAGTGATTTTTTCAAATATCTCCAAAAATATTTTTGCTACAACCTATTATCATATATCGGCAGAATCTGTACATTCCCAGTGATCACAAAAAACACGTAGAATCGCTCTATCTCTTCTAGTTTAGCCAGAAAACGCGTTTAAAGTTTTGCAAGTGATTTTTTCAAATATCTCCAAAAATATTTTTGCTACAACCTATTATCATATATCGGCAGAATCTGTGCATTCCCAGTGATCACAAAAAACACGTAGAATCGCTCTATCTCTTCTAGTTTAGCCAGAAAACGCGTTTAAAGTTTTGTAAGTGATTTTTTTAAATATCTCCAAAAATATTTTTGCAACAACTTATTATCATATATCGCCAGAATCTGTGCATTCCCATTGATCACAAAAAACACGTAGAATCGCTCTATCTCTTCTAGTTTAGCCAGAAAACGCGTTTAAAGTTTTGCAAGTGATTTTTTTAAATATCTCCAAAAATATTTTTGCTACAACCTAGTATCATATATCGGCAGAATCTGTGCATTCCCAGTGATCACAAAAAACACGTAGAATCGCTCTATCTCTTCTAGTTTAGCCAGAAAACGCGTTTAAAGTTTTGCAAGTGATTTTTTCAAATATCTCCAAAAATATTTTTGCTACAACCTATTATCATCTATCGGCAGAATCTGTGCATTCCCAGTGATCACAAAAAACACGTAGAATCGCTCTATCTCTTCTAGTTTAGCCAGAAAACGCGTTTAAAGTTTTGCAAGTGATTTTTTCAAATATCTCCAAAAATATTTTTGCTACAACCTATTATCATATATCGGCAGAATCTGTGCATTCCCAGTGATCACAAAATCACGTAGAATCGCTCTATCTCTTCTAGTTTAGCCAGAAAACGCGTTTAAAGTTTTGCAAGGCATTTTTTTAAATATCTCCAAAAATATTTTTGCTACAACCTATTATCATATATCGGCAGAATCTGTGCATTCCCAGTGATCACAAAAAACACGTAGAATCGCTCTATCTCTTCTAGTTTAGCCAGAAAACGCGTTTAAAGTTTTGCAAGTGATTTTTTCAAATATCTCCAAAAATATTTTTGCTACAACCTATTATCATATATCGGCAGAATCTGTGCATTCCCAGTGATCACAAAAAACACGTAGAATCGCTCTATCTCTTCTAGTTTAGCCAGAAAACGCGTTTAAAGTTTTGCAAGGCATTTTTTTAAATATCTCCAAAAATATTTTTGCTACAACCTATTATCATATATCGGCAGAATCTGTGCATTCCCAGTGATCACAAAAAACACGTAGAATCGCTCTATCTCTTCTAGTTTAGCCAGAAAACGCGTTTAAAGTTTTGCAAGGCATTTTTTTAAATATCTCCAAAAATATTTTTGCTACAACCTATTATCATATATCGGCAGAATCTGTGCATTCCCAGTGATCACAAAAAACACGTAGAATCGCTCTATCTCTTCTAGTTTAGCCAGAAAACGCGTTTAAAGTTTTGCAAGTGATTTTTTTCAAATATCTCCAAAAATATTTTTGCTACAAGCTATTATCATATATCTGCAGAATCTGTACATTCCCAGTGATCACAAAAAACACGTAGAATCGCTCTATCTCTTCTAGTTTAGCCAGAAAACGCGTTTAAAGTTTTGCAAGTGATTTTTTCAAATATCTCCAAAAATATTTTTGCTACAACCTATTATCATATATCGGCAGAATCTGTGCATTCCCAGTGATCACAAAAAAACACGTAGAATCGCTCTATCTCTTCTAGTTTAGCCAGAAAACGCGTTTAAAGTTTTGTAAGTGATTTTTTTAAATATCTCCAAAAATATTTTTGCAACAACTTATTATCATATATCGCCAGAATCTGTGCATTCCCATTGATCACAAAAAACACGTAGAATCGCTCTATCTCTTCTAGTTTAGCCAGAAAACGCGTTTAAAGTTTTGCAAGTGATTTTTTTTAAATATCTCCAAAAATATTTTTGCTACAACCTATTATCATATATCGGCAGAATCTGTGCATTCCCAGTGATCACAAAAAACACGTAGAATCGCTCTATCTCTTCTAGTTTAGCCAGAAAACGCGTTTAAAGTTTTGCAAGTGATTTTTTTAAATATCTCCAAAAATATTTTTGCTACAACCTAGTATCATATATCGGCAGAATCTGTGCATTCCCAGTGATCACAAAAAACACGTAGAATCGCTCTATCTCTTCTAGTTTAGCCAGAAAACGCGTTTAAAGTTTTGCAAGTGATTTTTTCAAATATCTCCAAAAATATTTTTGCTACAACCTATTATCATCTATCGGCAGAATCTGTGCATTCCCCAGTGATCACAAAAAACACGTAGAATCGCTCTATCTCTTCTAGTTTAGCCAGAAAACGCGTTTAAAGTTTTGCAAGTGATTTTTTCAAATATCTCCAAAAATATTTTTGCTACAACCTATTATCATATATCGGCAGAATCTGTGCATTCCCAGTGATCACAAAAACACGTAGAATCGCTCTATCTCTTCTAGTTTAGCCAGAAAACGCGTTTAAAGTTTTGCAAGGCATTTTTTTAAATATCTCCAAAAATATTTTTGCTACAACCTATTATCATATATCGGCAGAATCTGTGCATTCCCAGTGATCACAAAAAACACGTAGAATCGCTCTATCTCTTCTAGTTTAGCCAGAAAACGCGTTTAAAGTTTTGCAAGTGATTTTTTTAAATATCTCCAAAAATATTTTTGCTACAACCTAGTATCATATATCGGCAGAATCTGTGCATTCCCAGTGATCACAAAAAACACGTAGAATCGCTCTATCTCTTCTAGTTTAGCCAGAAAACGCGTTTAAAGTTTTGCAAGTGATTTTTTCAAATATCTCCAAAAATATTTTTGCTACAACCTATTATCATCTATCGGCAGAATCTGTGCATTCCCAGTGATCACAAAAAACACGTAGAATCGCTCTATCTCTTCTAGTTTAGCCAGAAAACGCGTTTAAAGTTTTGCAAGTGATTTTTTCAAATATCTCCAAAAATATTTTTGCTACAACCTATTATCATATATCGGCAGAATCTGTGCATTCCCAGTGATCACAAAAAACACGTAGAATCGCTCTATCTCTTCTAGTTTAGCCAGAAAACGCGTTTAAAGTTTTGCAAGTGATTTTTTCAAATATCTCCAAAAATATTTTTGCTACAACCCATTATCATATATCGGCAGAATCTGTGCATTCCCAGTGATCACAAAAAACACGTAGAATCGCTCTATCTCTTCTAGTTTAGCCAGAAAACGCGTTTAAAGTTTTGTAAGTGATTTTTTTAAATATCTCCAAAAATATTTTTGCAACAACTTATTATCATATATCGCCAGAATCTGTGCATTCCCATTGATCACAAAAAACACGTAGAATCGCTCTATCTCTTCTAGTTTAGCCAGAAAACGCGTTTAAAGTTTTGCAAGTGATTTTTTTAAATATCTCCAAAAATATTTTTGCTACAACCTAGTATCATATATCGGCAGAATCTGTGCATTCCCAGTGATCACAAAAAACACGTAGAATCGCTCTATCTCTTCTAGTTTAGCCAGAAAACGCGTTTAAAGTTTTGCAAGTGATTTTTTTAAATATCTCCAAAAATATTTTTGCTACAACCTAGTATCATATATCGGCAGAATCTGTGCATTCCCAGTGATCACAAAAAACACGTAGAATCGCTCTATCTCTTCTAGTTTAGCCAGAAAACGCGTTTAAAGTTTTGCAAGTGATTTTTTCAAATATCTCCAAAAATATTTTTGCTACAACCTATTATCATCTATCGGCAGAATCTGTGCATTCCCAGTGATCACAAAAAACACGTAGAATCGCTCTATCTCTTCTAGTTTAGCCAGAAAACGCGTTTAAAGTTTTGCAAGTGATTTTTTCAAATATCTCCAAAAATATTTTTGCTACAACCTATTATCATATATCGGCAGAATCTGTGCATTCCCAGTGATCACAAAAACACGTAGAATCGCTCTATCTCTTCTAGTTTAGCCAGAAAACGCGTTTAAAGTTACGTAGAATCGCTCTATCTCTTCTAGTTTAGCCAGAAAACGCGTTTAAAGTTTTGTAAGTGATTTTTTTAAATATCTCCAAAAATATTTTTGCAACAACTTATTATCATATATCGGCAGAATCTGTGCATTCCCAGTGATCACAAAAAACACGTAGAATCGCTTTATCTCTTCTAGTTTAGCCAGAAAACGCGTTTAAAGTTTTGCAAGTGATTTTTTTAAATATCTCCAAAAATATTTTTGCTACAACCTATTATCATATATCGGCAGAATCTGTGCATTTCCAGTGATCACAAAAAACACGTAGAATCGCTCTATCTCTTCTAGTTTAGCCAGAAAACGCGTTTAAAGTTTTGCAAGTGATTTTTTCAAATATCTCCAAAAATATTTTTGCTACAACCTATTATCATATATCGGCAGAATCTGTGCATTCCCAGTGATCACAAAAAACACGTAGAATCGCTCTATCTCTTCTAGTTTAGCCAGAAAACGCGTTTAAAGTTTTGCAAGTGATTTTTTAAATATCTCCAAAAATATTTTTGCTACAACCTATTATCATATATCGGCAGAATCTGTGCATTCCCAGTGATCACAAAAAACACGTAGAATCGCTCTATCTCTTCTAGTTTAGCCAGAAAACGCGTTTAAAGTTTTGCAAGTGATTTTTTCAAATATCTCCAAAAATATTTTTGCTACAACCTATTATCATACATCGGCAGAATCTGTGCATTCCCAGTGATCACAAAAAAACACGTAGAATCGCTCTATCTCTTCTAGTTTAGCCAGAAAACGCGTTTAAAGTCTTGCAAGTGATTTTTTCAAATATCTCCAAAAATATTTTTGCTACAACCTATTATCATATACCGGCAGAATCTGTGCATTCCCAGTGATCACAAAAAAACACGTAGAATCGCTCTATCTCTTCTAGTTTAGCCAGAAAACGCGTTTAAAGTTTTGCAAGTGATTTTTTCAAATATCTCCAAAAATATTTTTGCTACAACCTATTATCATATATCGCCAGAATCTGTGCATTCCCAGTGATCACAAAAAACACGTAGAATCGCTCTATCTCTTCTAGTTTAGCCAGAAAACGCGTTTAAAGTTTTGTAAGTGATTTTTTAAATATCTCCAAAAAT
The DNA here is from genome assembly GCF_029603195.1 of Condylostylus longicornis. NCBI lineage: Eukaryota > Metazoa > Arthropoda > Insecta > Diptera > Dolichopodidae > Condylostylus > Condylostylus longicornis. The sequence goes on along the minus strand of NW_026577977.1, from coordinate 1,248,969 downwards.
ATTTTTGCAACAACTTATTATCATATATCGCCAGAATCTGTGCATTCCCAGTGATCACAAAAAAACACGTAGAATCGCTCTATCTCTTCTAGTTTAGCCAGAAAACGCGTTTAAAGTTTTGCAAGTGATTTTTTTAAATATCTCCAAAAATATTTTTGCTACAACCTAGTATCATATATCGGCAGAATCTGTGCATTCCCAGTGATCACAAAAACCACGTAGAATCGCTCTATCTCTTCTAGTTTAGCCAGAAAACGCGTTTAAAGTTTTGCAAGTGATTTTTTTAAATATCTCCAAAAATATTTTTGCTACAACCTATTATCATATATCGGCAGAATCTGTGCATTCCCAGTGATCGGAAAAAACACATAAAATCGCTCTATCTCTTCTAGTTTAGCCAGAAAACGCGTTTAAAGTTTTACAAAAGATTTTTTTAAATATCTCCAAAAATATTTTGCCACAGCCTATTATCATATATTGGCAGAATCTGTGGATTCCCAGTGATCACAAAACACACTTAAAATCGCTCAATCTCTTCTAGTTTTGCCAGAAAACGCGTTTAAAGTTTTGCAAGTGATTTTTTTAAATATCTCCAAAAATATTTTTGCTACAACCTATTATCATATATTGGCAGAATCTGTGCATTCCCAGTGATCACAAAAACACGTAGAATCGCTCTATCTCTTCTAGTTTAGCCAGAAAACGCGTTTAAAGTTTTGCAAGGCATTTTTTTAAATATCTCCAAAAATATTTTTGCTACAACCTATTATCATATATCGGCAGAATCTGTGCATTCCCAGTAATCACAAAAAACACGTAGAATCGCTCTATCTCTTCTAGTTTAGCCAGAAAACGCGTTTAAAGTTTTGCAAGTGATTTTTTCAAATATCTCCAAAAATATTTTTGCTACAACCTATTATCATATATCGGCAGAATCTGTGCATTCCCAGTGATCACAAAAAACACGTAGAATCGCTCTATCTCTTGTAGTTTAGCCAGAAAACGCGTTTAAAGTTTTGCAAGTGATTTTTTTAAATATCTCCAAAAATATTTTTGCTACAACCTATTATCATATATCGGCAGAATCTGTGCATTCCCAGTGATCACAAAAAACACGTAGAATCGCTCTACCTCTTCTAGTTTAGCCAGAAAACGCGTTTAAAGTTTTGCAAGTGATTTTTTCAAATATCTCCAAAAATATTTTTGCTACAACCTATTATCATATATCGGCAGAATCTGTGCATTCCCAGTGATCACAAAAAACACGCAGAATCGCTCTATCTCTTCTAGTTTAGCCAGAAAACGCGTTTAAAGTTTTGCAAGTGATTTTTTCAAATATCTCCAAAAATATTTTTGCTACAACCTATTATCATATATCGGCAGAATCTGTGCATTCCCAGTGATCACAAAAAACACGTAGAATCGCTCTATCTCTTCTAGTTTAGCCAGAAAACGCGTTTAAAGTTTTGCAAGTGATTTTTTTAAATATCTCCAAAAATATTTTTGCTACAACCTATTGTCATATATCGGCAGAATCTGTGCATTCCCAGTGATCACAAAAAACACGTAGAATCGCTCTATCTCTTCTAGTTTAGCCAGAAAACGCGTTTAAAGTTTTGCAAGTGATTTTTTCAAATATCTCCAAAAATATTTTTGCTACAACCTATTATCATATATCGGCAGAATCTGTGCATTCCCAGTGATCACAAAAACACGTAGAATCGCTCTATCTCTTCTAGTTTAGCCAGAAAACGCGTTTAAAGTTTTGCAAGGCATTTTTTTAAATATCTCCAAAAATATTTTTGCTACAACCTATTATCATATATCGGCAGAATCTGTGCATTCCCAGTGATCACAAAAAACACGTAGAATCGCTCTATCTCTTCTAGTTTAGCCAGAAAACGCGTTTAACGTTTTGTAAGTGATTTTTTTAAATATCTCCAAAAATATTTTTGCTACAACTTATTATCATATATCGCCAGAATCTGTGCATTCCCATTGATCACAAAAAACACGTAGAATCGCTCTATCTCTTCTAGTTTAGCCAGAAAACGCGTGAGTGATTTTTTTAAATATCTCCAAAAATATTTTTGCTACAACTTATTATCATATATCGCCAGAATCTGTGCATTCCCATTGATCACAAAAAACACGTAGAATCGCTCTATCTCTTCTAGTTTAGCCAGAAAACGCGTTTAAAGTTTTGCAAGTGATTTTTTTAAATATCTCCAAAAATATTTTTGCTACAACCTATTGTCATATATCGGCAGAATCTGTGCATTCAGAGTGATCACAAAAAACACGTAGAATCGCTCTATCTCTTCTAGTTTAGCCAGAAAACGCGTTTAAAGTTTTGCAAGTGATTTTTTTAAATATCTCCAAAAATATTTTTGCTACAACCTATTATCATATATCGGCAGAATCTGTGCATTCCCAGTGATCACAAAAAACACGTAGAATCGCTCTATCTCTTCTAGTTTAGCCAGAAAACGCGTTTAAAGTTTTGCAAGTGATTTTTTCAAATATCTCCAAAAATATTTTTGCTACAACCTATTATCATATATCGGCAGAATCTGTGCATTCCCAGTGATCACAAAAAACACGTAGAATCGCTCTATCTCTTCTAGTTTAGCCAGAAAACGCGTTTAAAGTTTTGCAAGGCATTTTTTTAAATATCTCCAAAAATATTTTTGCTACAACCTATTATCATATATCGGCAGAATCTGTGCATTCCCAGTAATCACAAAAAACACGTAGAATCGTTCTATCTCTTCTAGTTTAGCCAGAAAACGCGTTTAAAGTTTTGCAAGTGATTTTTTCAAATATCTCCAAAAATATTTTTGCTACAACCTATTATCATATATCGCCAGAATCTGTGCATTCCCAGTGATCACAAAAAACACGTAGAATCGCTCTATCTCTTCTAGTTTAGCCAGAAAACGCGTTTAAAGTTTTGCAAGTGATTTTTTCAAATATCTCCAAAAATATTTTTGCTACAACCTATTATCATATATCGGCAGAATCTGTGCATTCCCAGTGATCACAAAAAACACGTAGAATCGCTCTATCTCTTCTAGTTTAGCCAGAAAACGCGTTTAAAGTTTTGCAAGTGATTTTTTTAAATATCTCCAAAAATATTTTTGCTACAACCTATTATCATATATCGGCAGAATCTGTGCATTCCCAGTGATCACAAAAAACACGTAGAATCGCTCTATCTCTTCTAGTTTAGCCAGAAAACGCGTTTAAAGTTTTGCAAGAGATTTTTTCAAATATCTCCAAAAATATTTTTGCTACAACCTATTATCATATATCGGCAGAATCTGTGCATTCCCAGTGATCATAAAAAACACGTAGAATCGCTCTATCTCTTCTAGTTTAGCCAGAAAACGCGTTTAAAGTTTTGCAAGTGATTTTTTCAAATATCTCCAAAAATATTTTTGCTACAACCTATTATCATATATCGGCAGAATCTGTGCATTCCCAGTGATCACAAAAAACACGTAGAATCGCTCTATCTCTTCTAGTTTAGCCAGAAAACGCGTTTAAAGTTTTGCAAGTGATTTTTTCAAATATCTCCAAAAATATTTTTGCTACAACCTATTATCATATATCGGCAGAATCTGTGCATTCCCAGTAATCACAAAAAACACGTAGAATCGTTCTATCTCTTCTAGTTTAGCCAGAAAACGCGTTTAAAGTTTTGCAAGTGATTTTTTCAAATATCTCCAAAAATATTTTTGCTACAACCTATTATCATATATCGGCAGAATCTGTGCATTCCCAGTGATCACAAAAAACACGTAGAATCGCTCTATCTCTTCTAGTTTAGCCAGAAAACGCGTTTAAAGTTTTGCAAGTGATTTTTTTAAATATCTCCAAAAATATTTTTGCTACAACCTATTATCATATATCGGCAGAATCTGTGCATTCCCAGTGATCATAAAAAACACGTAGAATCGCTCTATCTCTTCTAGTTTAGCCAGAAAACGCGTTTAAAGTTTTGCAAGTGATTTTTTCAAATATCTCCAAAAATATTTTTGCTACAACCTATTATCATATATCGGCAGAATCTGTGCATTCCCAGTGATCACAAAAAACACGTAGAATCGCTCTATCTCTTCTAGTTTAGCCAGAAAACGCGTTTAAAGTTTTGCAAGTGATTTTTTCAAATATCTCCAAAAATATTTTTGCTACAACCTATTATCATATATCGGCAGAATCTGTGCATTCCCAGTGATCACAAAAAACACGTAGAATCGCTCTATCTCTTCTAGTTTAGCCAGAAAACGCGTTTAAAGTTTTGCAAGTGATTTTTTTAAATATCTCCAAAAATATTTTTGCTACAACCTATTATCATATATCGGCAGAATCTGTGCATTCCCAGTGATCACAAAAAACACGTAGAATCGCTCTATCTCTTCTAGTTTAGCCAGAAAACGCGTTTAAAGTTTTGCAAGAGATTTTTTCAAATATCTCCAAAAATATTTTTGCTACAACCTATTATCATATATCGGCAGAATCTGTGCATTCCCAGTGATCATAAAAAACACGTAGAATCGCTCTATCTCTTCTAGTTTAGCCAGAAAACGCGTTTAAAGTTTTGTAAGTGATTTTTTTAAATATCTCCAAAAATATTTTTGCTACAACCTAGTATCATATATCGGCAGAATCTGCGCATTCCCAGTGATCACAAAAAACACGTAGAATCGCTCTATCTCTTCTAGTTTAACCAGAAAACGCGTTTAAAGTTTTGCAAGTGATTTTTTTAAATATCTCCAAAAATATTTTTGCTACAACCTATTATCATATATCGGCAGAATCTGTGCATTCCCAGTGATCACAAAAAACACGTAGAATCGCTCTATCTCTTCTAGTTTAGCCAGAAAACGCGTTTAGAGTTTTGCAAGTGATTTTTTCAAATATCTCCAAAAATATTTTTGCTACAACCTATTATCATATATCGGCAGAATCTGTGCATTCCCAGTGATCACAAAAAACACGTAGAATCGCTCTATCTCTTCTAGTTTAGCCAGAAAACGCGTTTAAAGTTTTGCAAGTGATTTTTTCAAATATCTCCAAAAATATTTTTGCTACAACCTATTATCATATATCGGCAGAATCTGTGCATTCCCAGTGATCACAAAAAACACGTAGAATCGCTCTATCTCTTCTAGTTTAGCCAGAAAACGCGTTTAAAGTTTTGCAAGTGATTTTTTCAAATATCTCCAAAAATATTTTTGCTACAACCTATTATCATATATCGGCAGAATCTGTGCATTCCCAGTGATCACAAAAAACACGTAGAATCGCTCTATCTCTTCTAGTTTAGCCAGAAAACGCGTTTAAAGTTTTGTAAGTGATTTTTTTAAATATCTCCAAAAATATTTTTGCTACAACTTATTATCATATATCGCCAGAATCTGTGCATTCCCATTGATCACAAAAAACACGTAGAATCGCTCTATCTCTTCTAGTTTAGCCAGAAAACGCGTTTAAAGTTTTGCAAGTGATTTTTTTAAATATCTCCAAAAATATTTTTGCTACAACCTAGTATCATATATCGGCAGAATCTGTGCATTCCCAGTGATCACAAAAAACACGTAGAATCGCTCTATCTCTTCTAGTTTAGCCAGAAAACGCGTTTAAAGTTTTGCAAGTGATTTTTTTAAATATCTCCAAAAATATTTTTGCTACAACCTATTATCATATATCGGCAGAATCTGTGCATTCCCAGTGATCACAAAAAACACGTAGAATCGCTCTATCTCTTCTAGTTTAGCCAGAAAACGCGTTTAAAGTTTTGCAAGTGATTTTTTTAAATATCTCCAAAAATATTTTTGCTACAACCTATTATCATATATCGGCAGAATCTGTGCATTCCCAGTGATCACAAAAAACACGTAGAATCGCTCTATCTCTTCTAGTTTAGCCAGAAAACGCGTTTAAAGTTTTGCAAGTGATTTTTTCAAATATCTCCAAAAATATTTTTGCTACAACCTATTATCATACATCGGCAGAATCTGTGCATTCCCAGTGATCACAAAAAACACGTAGAATCGCTCTATCTCTTCTAGTTTAGCCAGAAAACGCGTTTAAAGTTTTGCAAGTGATTTTTTCAAATATCTCCAAAAATATTTTTGCTACAACCTATTATCATATATCGGCAGAATCTGTGCATTCCCAGTGATCACAAAAAACACGTAGAATCGCTCTATCTCTTCTAGTTTAGCCAGAAAACGCGTTTAAAGTTTTGTAAGTGATTTTTTTAAATATCTCCAAAAATATTTTTGCAACAACTTATTATCATATATCGCCAGAATCTGTGCATTCCCATTGATCACAAAAAACACGTAGAATCGCTCTATCTCTTCTAGTTTAGCCAGAAAACGCGTTTAAAGTTTTGCAAGTGATTTTTTTAAATATCTCCAAAAATATTTTTGCTACAACCTATTATCATATATCGGCAGAATCTGTGCATTCCCAGTGATCATAAAAAACACGTAGAATCGCTCTATCTCTTCTAGTTTAGCCAGAAAACGCGTTTAAAGTTTTGTAAGTGATTTTTTTAAATATCTCCAAAAATATTTTTGCTACAACCTAGTATCATATATCGGCAGAATCTGCGCATTCCCAGTGATCACAAAAAACACGTAGAATCGCTCTATCTCTTCTAGTTTAACCAGAAAACGCGTTTAAAGTTTTGCAAGTGATTTTTTTAAATATCTCCAAAAATATTTTTGCTACAACCTATTATCATATATCGGCAGAATCTGTGCATTCCCAGTGATCACAAAAAATACGTAGAATCGCTCTATCTCTTCTAGTTTAGCCAGAAAACGCGTTTAGAGTTTTGCAAGTGATTTTTTCAAATATCTCCAAAAATATTTTTGCTACAACCTATTATCATATATCGGCAGAATCTGTGCATTCCCAGTGATCACAAAAAACACGTAGAATCGCTCTATCTCTTCTAGTTTAGCCAGAAAACGCGTTTAAAGTTTTGCAAGTGATTTTTTCAAATATCTCCAAAAATATTTTTGCTACAACCTATTATCATATATCGGCAGAATCTGTGCATTCCCAGTGATCACAAAAAACACGTAGAATCGCTCTATCTCTTCTAGTTTAGCCAGAAAACGCGTTTAAAGTTTTGCAAGTGATTTTTTCAAATATCTCCAAAAATATTTTTGCTACAACCTATTATCATATATCGGCAGAATCTGTGCATTCCCAGTGATCACAAAAAACACGTAGAATCGCTCTATCTCTTCTAGTTTAGCCAGAAAACGCGTTTAAAGTTTTGTAAGTGATTTTTTTAAATATCTCCAAAAATATTTTTGCTACAACTTATTATCATATATCGCCAGAATCTGTGCATTCCCATTGATCACAAAAAACACGTAGAATCGCTCTATCTCTTCTAGTTTAGCCAGAAAACGCGTTTAAAGTTTTGCAAGTGATTTTTTTAAATATCTCCAAAAATATTTTTGCTACAACCTAGTATCATATATCGGCAGAATCTGTGCATTCCCAGTGATCACAAAAAACACGTAGAATCGCTCTATCTCTTCTAGTTTAGCCAGAAAACGCGTTTAAAGTTTTGCAAGTGATTTTTTTAAATATCTCCAAAAATATTTTTGCTACAACCTATTATCATATATCGGCAGAATCTGTGCATTCCCAGTGATCACAAAAAACACGTAGAATCGCTCTATCTCTTCTAGTTTAGCCAGAAAACGCGTTTAAAGTTTTGCAAGTGATTTTTTTAAATATCTCCAAAAATATTTTTGCTACAACCTATTATCATATATCGCCAGAATCTGTGCATTCCCAGTGATCACAAAAAACACGTAGAATCGCTCTATCTCTTCTAGTTTAGCCAGAAAACGCGTTTAAAGTTTTGCAAGTGATTTTTTCAAATATCTCCAAAAATATTTTTGCTACAACCTATTATCATACATCGGCAGAATCTGTGCATTCCCAGTGATCACAAAAAACACGTAGAATCGCTCTATCTCTTCTAGTTTAGCCAGAAAACGCGTTTAAAGTTTTGCAAGTGATTTTTTCAAATATCTCCAAAAATATTTTTGCTACAACCTATTATCATATATCGGCAGAATCTGTGCATTCCCAGTGATCACAAAAAACACGTAGAATCGCTCTATCTCTTCTAGTTTAGCCAGAAAACGCGTTTAAAGTTTTGTAAGTGATTTTTTTAAATATCTCCAAAAATATTTTTGCAACAACTTATTATCATATATCGCCAGAATCTGTGCATTCCCATTGATCACAAAAAACACGTAGAATCGCTCTATCTCTTCTAGTTTAGCCAGAAAACGCGTTTAAAGTTTTGCAAGTGATTTTTTTAAATATCTCCAAAAATATTTTTGCTACAACCTATTATCATATATCGGCAGAATCTGTGCATTCCCAGTGATCACAAAAAACACGTAGAATCGCTCTATCTCTTCTAGTTTAGCCAGAAAACGCGTTTAAAGTTTTGCAAGTGATTTTTTCAAATATCTCCAAAAATATTTTTGCTACAACCTATTATCATATATCGGCAGAATCTGTGCATTCCCAGTGATCACAAAAAACACGTAGAATCGCTCTATCTCTTCTAGTTTAGCCAGAAAACGCGTTTAAAGTTTTGCAAGTGATTTTTTCAAATATCTCCAAAAATATTTTTGCTACAACCTATTATCATATATCGCCAGAATCTGTGCATTCCCTGTGATCACAAAAAACACGTAGAATCGCTCTATCTCTTCTAGTTTAGCCAGAAAACGCGTTTAAAGTTTTGCAAGTGATTTTTTCAAATATCTCCAAAAATATTTTTGCTACAACCTATTGTCATATATCGGCAGAATCTGTGCATTCCCAGTGATCACAAAAAACACGTAGAATCGCTCTATCTCTTCTAGTTTAGCCAGAAAACGCGTTTAAAGTTTTGCAAGTGATTTTTTTAAATATCTCCAAAAATATTTTTGCTACAACCTATTATCATATATCGGCAGAATCTGTGCATTCCCAGTGATCACAAAAAACACGTAGAATCGCTCTATCTCTTCTAGTTTAGCCAGAAAACGCGTTTAAAATTTTGCAAGTGATTTTTTCAAATATCTCCAAAAATATCATATATCGGCAGAATCTGTGCATTCCCAGTGATCACAAAAAACACGTAGAATCGCTCTATCTCTTCTAGTTTAGCCAGAAAACGCGTTTAAAGTTTTGCAAGTGATTTTTTTAAATATCTCCAAAAATATTTTAGCTACAACCTATTATCATATATCGGCAGAATCTGTGCATTCCCAGTGATCACAAAAAACACGTAGAATCGCTCTATCTCTTCTAGTTTAGCCAGAAAACGCGTTTAAAGTTTTGCAAGTGATTTTTTTAAATATCTCCAAAAATATTTTTGCTACAACCTATTATCATATATCGGCAGAATCTGTGCATTCCCAGTGATCACAAAAAACACGTAGAATCGCTCTATCTCTTCTAGTTTAGCCAGAAAACGCGTTTAAAGTTTTGCAAGTGATTTTTTCAAATATCTCCAAAAATATTTTTGCTACAACCTATTATCATACATCGGCAGAATCTGTGCATTCCCAGTGATCACAAAAAACACGTAGAATCGCTCTATCTCTTCTAGTTTAGCCAGAAAACGCGTTTAAAGTTTTGCAAGTGATTTTTTCAAATATCTCCAAAAATATTTTTGCTACAACCTATTATCATATATCGGCAGAATCTGTGCATTCCCAGTGATCACAAAAAACACGTAGAATCGCTCTATCTCTTCTAGTTTAGCCAGAAAACGCGTTTAAAGTTTTGTAAGTGATTTTTTTAAATATCTCCAAAAATATTTTTGCAACAACTTATTATCATATATCGCCAGAATCTGTGCATTCCCATTGATCACAAAAAACACGTAGAATCGCTCTATCTCTTCTAGTTTAGCCAGAAAACGCGTTTAAAGTTTTGTAAGTGATTTTTTTAAATATCTCCAAAAATATTTTTGCTACAACCTAGTATCATATATCGGCAGAATCTGTGCATTCCCAGTGATCACAAAAAACACGTAGAATCGCTCTATCTCTTCTAGTTTAGCCAGAAAACGCGTTTAAAGTTTTGCAAGTGATTTTTTCAAATATCTCCAAAAATATTTTTGCTACAACCTATTATCATACATCGGCAGAATCTGTGCATTCCCAGTGATCACAAAAAACACGTAGAATCGCTCTATCTCTTCTAGTTTAGCCAGAAAACGCGTTTAAAGTTTTGCAAGTGATTTTTTCAAATATCTCCAAAAATATTTTTGCTACAACCTATTATCATATATCGGCAGAATCTGTGCATTCCCAGTGATCACAAAAAACACGTAGAATCGCTCTATCTCTTCTAGTTTAGCCAGAAAACGCGTTTAAAGTTTTGTAAGTGATTTTTTTAAATATCTCCAAAAATATTTTTGCAACAACTTATTATCATATATCGCCAGAATCTGTGCATTCCCATTGATCACAAAAAACACGTAGAATCGCTCTATCTCTTCTAGTTTAGCCAGAAAACGCGTTTAAAGTTTTGTAAGTGATTTTTTTAAATATCTCCAAAAATATTTTTGCTACAACCTATTATCATATATCGGCAGAATCTGTGCATTCCCAGTAATCACAAAAAACACGTAGAATCGCTCTATCTCTTCTAGTTTAGCCAGAAAACGCGTTTAAAGTTTTGCAAGTGATTTTTTTAAATATCTCCAAAAATATTTTTGCCACAGCCTATTATCATATATTGGCGGAATCTGTGGATTCCCAGTGAACACAAAAAACACTATCTAACAAAATCGCTCTATATCTTCTAGTTTAGCCAGAAAATGCGTTTAAAATTTTGCAAACGTTTTTATTAAATTTCTCCAAAACTATTTTTGCCACAGCCTATTATCTTACACTGGCGGAATCTGTGGATTCCCAGTGATCACAAAAAACACTTAAAATCGCTCCATATTTTCTAGTTTAGCTAGAAAACGAGTGTAAAATTTTGCAAACGATTTTTTTAAATATCTTCAAAAATATTTTGCCACAGCCTACAAACGTTTGTTGGCATATCAGAATCTGTGGATTCCCAGTAATAACAAAAAACACTTAAAATCGCTCTAACTCTTCTAGTTTAGCCAGAAAACGCATTTAAAGTTTTGCAAACGATTTTTTCAAATATCTCCAAAAATATTTTTGCCACAGTCTATTATCATATATTGGCAGAATCTGTGTATTCCCAGTGATCGGAAAAAACACATAAAATCGCTCTATCTCTTCTAGTTTAGCCAGAAAACGCGTTTAAAGTTTTACAAAAGATTTTTTTAAATATCTCCAAAAATATTTTGCCACAGCCTATTATCATATATTGGCAGAATCTGTGGATTCCCAGTGATCACAAAACACACTTAAAATCGCTCAATCTCTTCTAGTTTTGCCAGAAAACGTGTTTAAAATTTTTCAATAGATTTTTCAAATATCTCCAACAATATTTTTGCTACAGCCCATTATCGTATATTGGCGGAATATGTGGATTCCTAGTTAGAAAATTTAGTTTTTAAAGTAAAAATTTATTAAGAAAGTATTTTTTTTGTTAATCAGTTTAAACCTTATTTTAAATTTATTAATGTTGTTGACAAATATGATATTTTACTAGAGAGGATATCAGTCCCTTTATGACATTGACTTACAGTTCTTATATAGGTCGCGTTAAAAATAACTTCTTACGTTTTCTCTAGTAAAGAACAAGGCGTATTTATTAATTACCTTGTAGAAATGAATTAACTAGCTGTTTACGCAAAATACAAATTTAAAATTTTTGAAGAATTTTTAAGGTTCTATTTACTATATGACATCTATCTGTGTTCTAAATAACCATGAATAGTTTAATGCACATATTAAATTTGAATCGATTTTTTGCGTTAATACCATAAATTTTCTCGAATATTACAAAAAAAGTTGTGGACGGTATCGTATCAAGTTCTATTTTTATTTATAATAATACAAAATCACATTATATATTTGATATAAGAAAAAATTATTTACCATATATACATGAATTATAATATACAGCCCCGGATTTATCATACATGCAAAGTATGCATTTGCAATGGGCGATAAAAAATAGGGGCGCCATTGAAAACTTAAAAAACCCCTAAATTTAAAAAAAAAAATTTTCACCCAAAAAAAGGATTTCAAGTTTTTTTTTATACATCAATTTATAGCGAAATTAACTTAATAAAATCTACCTACATGCAAACATAATATTTTGTTCCTACACATATTTTCTATTTGCACCATATAACAAAAAATGTTCATAGAATTAAAATTACTCATTACATTTCTTTACTCTACACTACTCTTTCACTCTTATTTTGTATGTATTGTATATGCCTATAAACACAGAATATTATTTCACACAGCTGTATACATTCAATCGTTCATATATATAAGTGAAATCGTCTCATATAATATACATACATATATAGGAGCAATGTACGCAACAAATAAAAATATTCAAAAATACACATGTACACATAATTTATATTGCCTAATATGTATAAGATCAACATTCATGCGTACACATATAATTATCTCATAAAGCAAAATTTTTATTTTGTTGAGATTGCTCCCTATCAACACTCGCTCGTACACATATAATTATATCACAAAGCAAAATTTTTATTATGCTTAGTGATCTCCCTGGCTACACTCGTTCGTACACATTATATTTAAATTGCTTCATATATGCAAAATTTTATTTATGCATAGTTGTCGCCCACTCACCAAACAAACAAACACATTATTATAATGTATTGCTTTTTCTGTATACTATTGCATTAGTAAACAACAAGAACAAAAAAAAACAAAAACAAAAATTAAAAATGAGAATAGAAAGAAATTAGAACAAGTAAAAACGTTTCAGTCGGTATGAACCGATTGAATTATACCCTGCACCTTTCATTGTTGTATAGCAATTACTCAAACCTGTGAAACAATTCTATAGAAACTTCACGGATATGTCTGATCTATAATTGGACACACAACTGCCAAGTTTCATGAATCTAACTTTATTACTTTTCCAAATATTCAAAATAAGCTTTTGGACTTCTGTGGGAGCCACTCGAACCTGTCAAGCAATTCCACCAAAACTTCAGAAATATCTTTGACCTATAATTGGACACACAACTGCCAAGTTTCATGAATCTGTCTTTATTATTTTTCCAATTATTTAAAATTAGCTTTTGGAGTTGTATGGCAGGTACCCGAACCTGTCAAGCAATTCCACTAAAACTTCGCAAGTATATCTGATCTATAATTGGACACACAACTGCCAAGTTTCATGAATCTAACTTTTTTATTTTTTCAAATATTTAAAGTAAGCTTTTGGACTTGTATGGGAGCTACTCGAACCTGTCAAGCAATTCCACCAAAACTTCAGAAATATCTTTGACCTATAATTGGACACACAACTGCCAAGTTTCATGAATCTGACTTTATGATTTTGCCGAATATAAAAAATTTGCTTTTAGAGTTGTATGGCAGCCACCCGAACCGGTGCAGTTATCTCATTAAAATTTTTAGAGCATGTGTAGAATATAATTGGACACATGTATACAAAATTTTATATTTGTACCTTTATTAGTTTTTGAAATAATTAAAATAAACTCTTTGAGTTGTATGGCAGCTACCCGAACCCGCTGTCCGAACTGGTCCAATAACAATAGGGTTCGTCCTTGGCACAAAAGAAGCAACTTGTGAAAGTTTGGTGTCGATTGCATTATTCGTTTTTGAGTTATCGTGCGATCGGACGGACGGACGGACGGACGGACGGACGGACGGACGGACGGACGGACATGTCTAAATCAACGCAGAATTTTACGCTGAGCAAGAATATATATATATGTCCATATCGCAGATGACTCCTTCAAGTAGTTACAAACTCCATACCAAAGTTAATATACCCTTCACGAAGTGCAGGGTATAAAAAGAGAATGAGAGCAATATTCTTAAATAATAGAATGCATAGCTTGATATTGAGATTGTGTATACCAATATTTTGTTTTTGTTTAACAACAAAAAATTTTGAATGAATTTCAAAATTACATGATCGTTATGAATTTCTACTACTATGTTTTGCTTTCGTTTTTGAAAAAATTGTTATTAGTCACAGAATTAAATATTAATTGGTAATATCTACTACTTATATTGAATTGGAAAAATGTTGTTTAATAATCAAGCGAACATTAACAATTTTATGTTGAATTGATCTTGTGTAAATCATGCAAACAATAAAAGTAAAATGAAATGGCGCAGTAATTTGTTTCACACATTTAACTCCAAAATTAAAAATGGATTTATTTTAATAAAATCAAAAAAATTTAATGAACAGCATAAAAGCTTGTACCAATGTACATAAAAAGCTTAGTTTTCAAGTCATAAATTTTAGAACGAAACTTTGATTTTCCTTAAATTTTTGAATGCAAGTCGAAACTTTTTTTATACGCTGCTTAAATTCTTAGGCGATTAGTGAAATAAAAAGCCAAATTTTATTCGTAAATTTAAAATTACGAATAAAAATAAAAATAAATTTTTACTTTTTTTCATATTCAAATAAGCTTTGAAAAAGTTCATTTGATATAATTTTCATAGAACCTTTTACAATAAGTTTCACTTGTACGTCAAAAAGTAAATTTTTTGGTTGTTAAAATCAAAAAATCAAGTTTAAATGATTGATATAAATCTGATCATAACTTCATAAAAAAATCTGATGTGGTCAGCACATAACCGACCGCAATGTGTATTGTTTAGTTAAGTGAAAGTGTTACAGAATATTATAGAAATGTCTGTTAAATACTTCTTTCCAATTTTTAGGACATTAGTAAGCTTATAGTAAACATACTTAGAAAAATATAAATTTGACTCTTAGTAGAGTTTCGCTTTGTGCTACCCGAACTCCCTGAAAGGCTCACCAGTTAGTTTCAGTAACAACCAGAACTCAAATATCAAATTTCAAGAAACTCCATCAATTCGTTCCGTAGATATGATGAAAAATGTAAAATCGGCCCGCAGATCAGTTTTCGAGCCCTGATCTTTCCAAAAAATTTACATGTTCATTGTTTTAATACAAGGAATTCAAATATTAAATTTCAATGAAATCGGTTGATTATTTCTCTTTATATACACAAAAATGTATATTTGGCCCGTAGTAAACGTCCAGTTGCCGATGCCTGATTTGTTTCAAAAGCTAGGAATTTTTACGGACGGTCAAACAAAGCTTATATATGAAATTTCAAGTAAATCGGTTGAATATTTTCTTCAAAATGGTGAAAAATGTGAAATCGGCCCGCAAATCAGTTTTCGAGCCCTGATCTTTCCAAAAAATTTATATGTTCATAGTTTTCATACGAGGAATTTATATATTAAATTTCAATGAAATCGGTTGATTATTTCTCTTTATATACACAAAAATGTATATTTGGCCCGTAGTAAACGTCCAGTTGCTGACGCCTGATTTCTTCCAAAAGTTAGGAGGTTTCATCGCCGGAAGAGCAAAACTTATATATGAAATTTCAAGTAAATCGGTTGAATATGTTCTTCAATATGCTCAAAAATGTAAAACAGGCCCGCTAAAAAGTGCAGTTCCCGAGGCCTGATATATACCAAAAGTTGATCGATCCGTGCCATGGTGGAAATAAACTTACATATAAAATTTCATCAAAATCGGTTCAGCCGAACTTGAGATACACGCGTGCACACACAGACCGACAGACCGACAGACCGACAGACCGACAGACCGACAGGTTGCTAAAAATAGTTTATTTACACTTCCCTACTATGGAGAAGTACGTTCCCACCGAAAACTCGATATGCAAAATTTGTTGCCATCACATAACCTACCTATTGTTTACACAATACGGTCGGTAAAAAGGTACAGTTAAATAAATTACCTTGTTTTTGAATTTATAAAACAAAGAATTGAAAGTTTAGTTCCAGACTTTAATTCTTTAATTCAGCATAATAAGGTTACAAGAAAGTGCTTTATGATGCACAATGTGCAATGACCATTAAATTTTGTTCACAGTAATAAAATAGGTGAAACGGTTGAAGGGGGGGGGGGGGCGCACTTTTTAGGAACAGCTTAGGGCGACGAATACATCAGGACCGCGCCTGATAATATATTAAATTACATTCATATATAACAGAGCAGCAGCATACTGTTTAAATAAACACCCATATTTCAAAAGAGTTTGGAACTGACACTCTACACTCAATTAATTGAAACGTGAATCGGAAAACGATACTTAAAACAAAAATTGATTTATGATATAAAAAAGTATGAAATTCTAGCAATACAAACTATTTAAATAAATTTAGTTGAGCAGAAGAAAAGTTAATAAAGATTTGGTTTCATAACTTAAAAAAAAAGTGGAATAAAATTCAGTTATACCTTTTCTTTTGTATTTGCAAAGCAATTAAATTTTGAAATATGCCATTTTGCGGAACTCAAATTAAATGTATTCTACTAATGTGACACTTTTCTTTTGATTTGGGAAAACAAACACTTCAGACTTTTGTAAGTATAAACATGTTGGTTGAAGGATCCTGTCTTCTAAGTTCTTAGGAAAAGGGTGATGATCGGTTTTAGTATGAGCAGGAATTTGTTTAAGTCATAATACTAAACTAAAAATGTGTGTTTATATTAACTGTTATACAAAATATGTTTGCGCATTATTATTCTATTTAATTTGCAAAAATGATATTGATAGTTTATATATTAGCAGATTTTTTAATGAACCACATTATTATGTTTTTAATAAAACAAAAAATGAAAATTTATAAATAAATACAATAAAGTCAAACCGATGCTCGATTTTAAGAGTTAGTTGCGTGAGTTAAGAAAAATTATTATATTATGAATTTTACTAGTACAACATCATAGTTGCGGAATTAATAAGAATGTGCTTATTACACTACTAATTTATCTTAATGGAAATTTCTTCATGCAACTGCAGAACAGATGGATGACGTAATCAAAGGAACGAGTTAAAGACAGAAAAATTCATTAAAAAAATTTTTCTCCTCGAACTGGACTCGAACCAGTGACCTACCGCTTTCTAGGCGGACGCTCTACCAACCTGGGGTCTAGAAGAAAAAACACTTCAAAAATTAAAAAAACCGGATTTTATGTAACGGTAAATTTTAACGGCCATTTTGTTTTTTTAAAGTTTGAGTGTAGTATGCTGTGATAGAAGAACCAACCCACTACTTTTCTGCGTTTGTAAAATTTGAAAAATGCATATGGTTCTACTACAGTAAATAGTTGAAAAATGGCACTTTTAGGGTTTTGGAGGGTTTAACTTTTAGAGGGGGGGGAGATAGGTAAAAATTATGTTCTACAAAAATTAGTTTCTAATAAAGACCAATGTACATAGGAAATTTCAGCTTTCTATCTTCAGATGTATGTAGAAGTCTTGTAAACAGACACACGGACAGATGAACAGAAGGACCGACGGACGGACGGATAGAGTGAAACTAATAAGCACTTTTTTTCAAAATTTTTTTGGAAAAGTGCTAAAAAATAATACAAAGGTGTTTAAATACAAAAGCTAATTAAATTAACAGATAAAAAAATTCTACTTTTTTTTATACCTACATAATTTTATGCTGAATAATTACATAATTTATGTAATTTTGATGCAAATATAATAGTATTAATATATAGAGAAAACAGATTATTCTTTTCAATTGAAAATTCTATATTTCACTTTTAATTAAATATATGTATACTGAAGTTTTTATTTTGTGTGGGATATATCATAAAATATTGAAGAAATCATTAAAATAATTAGATGATAAAATTATAAATCTGTTATACATACTATTTAAATTTTATTTATGTTTATTCAATATTAAATATCAATTACCAACATATTAAAACAAAAATTTAATGGTAATTACTACAATAATTTAATTTTTTTAATTTAATGCTAGTTAATGTTATAAAGGTTTTTTAACACTTTTGTAACTTGAGCGACTATTTTATATAATAATTCTTATTTATTTGAGAAAAATAAACATAATTTCTGGAATACTTACATAAAATATAAAATTAGTAGTTATAATTATTAATTTATATCAAGTGTAAATAATATCAACATTAATAATAACACAAGAGCTGAAATTTAACTGCTGCGATTTCATGAGTGCAAGTCGAAATCATAATATGTAATTTGCCTCTAAATTTTAGTTAGTTAATTAGTTAGAGAGGAGATGTGGCACTCTCAACACTGCCATCCAGCACTAGATTAATAAAAAATGAGCTGATTTTTTTTTAAAGTGGTATAAGTACATTTTTTCATATATTGAGATATTTAAGGTTTTGCATTTGAATCAATTCAAAAATATTGAAAATATAATATATTTTGTTTGTTTTATGTTTAAGCAGAACTCTATTGAAATTATGATTGTAACTGCGGAGAGAAAGTGTTTATAGCTCATCAAAATTACCATTAACTTAGTCTTTTTAAAAATTAGAGTTATACCACTTCCAAAAAAACCAACTCAAATATGTCCTTAAATGTTGGTGATAAATTTATTGAGAAGTTTTATTCTTACAATTTATATAATTACAAAAGATAATTACAAGTTTTTTTAAATAAGTTGTGAAATTGAAGTGTTCTTCTACATATACATATATACGAATATACATACATGTACAATTCAATACTTTAACAATTAAGACATTGTAAAACAATAATGTATATTCTTATATTAAAATAATTATTAAGAAAACTATATTGAAAGTATTATTTTCATTTAAAAAAAAATCTGAAAAGAGAATAGAAAATTGTATCACATTTGAAAATGAAATCTTATTTAAAGTACATCCTTTTGCGTTTTCTAACATTTATTATAATTCATAAGGGGAAAAAAGTTTTCTTCTCCTGGCTTTATTCTCTCGATATGAAATTATCATTTAAGGGGAGGTTTATTATTACTAAATTTGATTAAATTATTGGGCGAAATGTAATTGAAAAATAATTTGTTTTCAATTCGAATATTTTATTATTTCAATTAGGTTATAACATGTATAGTAATAATAGTTATATTTTAATTAATTAATTAAAATGTTGAGACAAGATAAGATAATTTACTATAATTATTTCTAGATTTTCGGTACCTCGAACAAAATGAATGAATGCAAAAATAAAATACTTTGAAAGGAAAATTTTGAAAATGTCTCACTTAATCGAGAAAGTTACACAATACTACACTTACTTTTTCATTTAACTTGTATATTAATAAATGTAGTTTTATACTGTGTATATATTTTTTCTGTATCCTTTACTTAGTTAATAAAGTAGAGGTTATTTCTATAGTCGTAAGACTTTAAGAGATTTTTTTTTCTATTAACTACTTATTATACCATGTAGGTTCTCTTCATATATGCACGTATTAGTATAGATATTATTATATATACATATTATATACCCACATAACAATATTATAAATTTTATTTTTAAATTTCATTTTTTTTTTTGCTATCCTTTTCCATATAGCACTGGCGATATTAAAAATGTAATAAAAGCTCAAAAGTGGTTAAAATGAATACAAGATTACAAGTGGAAGAATAAAATGAATATTAT
The DNA here is from genome assembly GCF_029603195.1 of Condylostylus longicornis. NCBI lineage: Eukaryota > Metazoa > Arthropoda > Insecta > Diptera > Dolichopodidae > Condylostylus > Condylostylus longicornis. The sequence goes on along the minus strand of NW_026577977.1, from coordinate 1,229,285 downwards.
AAAGGAAAAAAAATAATAACGGGCTAAAACTAGAAAAAAAACTCTAAATTATAGCATTGTGTTTGGTATTTTATTAAATAAAATTTGTACTAGTTCAGATGTATGAGCATATTAAATGTTGTAAAAAATATATAATAAAGTATTTCATAGGATCAAAAACAGAAGGATATACCAATAGAAAAACAAGTATAAAATATGAAAAAAAAAAAGAACATCGTACACAAAGGAATTTTCATTCACTCAGTAAATTTTATGATGATGTGTATATATGAATATACTCGCCATTTCTTTTTAACACTTCATAAACATGGTGGAAAATTACGTCTGTCGAATCATTCAAGACATTCATGATGGTATAAAAAAATTGTAGAGTATGTACTATGTACAACATAATAATAGACAAAGCAGGATTATAATAGTAAAATATAAAAGCAGGACAACGGAAAAAATAAACAAAAAAATAAAAGAATGAAAAGAAAAGATGTTAAATTACAACAAAAGCAATAATTAAAATGTTTAAAAAAAATGGAGTAAAAATGAAAGTAATCTTGAAGAAAAAAGTTTTTCGCAGTGCTCCATTAGAAATGTTTTACTAGGAAATTTTTTTGTAAATCCAAAAAAACTAAACAAATTTTTTGTTTAACTATTAAATTTTAAGTTAAAATTCTTTATCGACTGCATACGATAATGGGGGATATGTGACGGCATCGATTTCGGATGTCAAGTTTTTGGTGGAAACGCAGTTCTTCATAGTAGGGAAGCGTAAATAAAGTATTTTCAGAGCGATATCGGTTTGTCTGTTTGTTTGTGTACGCGTGTATTTCAAGTTCGGCTGAACCGATCTTGATGAACGGGAATTGAATCTTTTTGTGCGCCGATTTTACATTTTTGCGATTACGAGGAGAATCAGTTTCCTTGAAATTTAATATTTAAATTCGAGATGTTAAACTAACATCAGGCGAATTTTTCAGGAAATTTGAATGGCGTAAAACGAAACTCTACTAAGAGAAAAAATTAATTTTTTCGAGGTATGTTAACTAGTAACCTTAAAAAAAGAAGTATTTAAAAAACATTTTCATAATCTTGTGCAATACTTTCACTAAACTAGACAATATACATTGCGGTCGGTTATGTGTTGATAAACACATTTCAGGTAAAACTTCGTTAAAATGATTAAATAAAAATGTAGATAATGGAAATATTTTTTTCCGTTGCAACACATACTTAAGATCGCCTTCAATTTATTCATAATTACTGTATAATTCATTATATATATCATAATATACAACTTAAAAATTTTAGATTTTTACGTTATCCAGACGTTTTACGTATTGTAATTTTAGATTTTTTGATATTCTCCAATAATGTCATGTGCGATAAATTATATTGGTTACTGAATATTGGATCAATGCCATAATTTGTATAATTTGAAATTATCATCTAATATTTTTTAGTACTGGTTATATTAGAAACAAATTTTTACACACTTATTAAAATTCAATGATGGGTTCTCTTGTCATAGTAAAAGAAATTATATTTTTTTTTTCGTTATGAAAATATTCACCATTGTAAAAATAAAATGAGCGTTAAAAAATCATTTTTTGGTTTTTTTTTTCGCAAAAGAACTGGGGCAAAGTTACAATTACACGAAGAAAAACCAAAACCATTGCATAAAATTCCGGATTAGAAGACGAAAGAATAATAGAAGTTTGAAATTTCCGTTTCCTTGCAATAAGTTCGTACATGAAGAATAAATACAAAAAAAAATTTTTTTTTTCCTTTTAGACTTTTTTCCTAAAAGTAAATGCTTCTGCATTTTAGTTTTTTTTTTCAAAAAATTGAAAAATAGACTGAATGAACACTCTTTTGTTAGATTTGAGTTTTTCTGGTTATTATGAGTATCGCGAGTACAAAGCATTAGGAAGTTTGTAACATATAATGTGTTTATTACCTTTGATTATTGATTTAAGAAAACATCAAGAGAGATTAAGAGAAATATTATAGTTTGGCAACAGGTGTTTTATATGTGTATATATGGATCCGGAAACATTTTATTTTCGTTTGTTGAAAAACCTTTGGGACTGTCATAAAACGGAAGTAGTACGATGTTTAGCTCAAAAAATGTTGTAACGTATAATATACTTCAATATGTTGGTATAAATATTGTTGATCAAATATTTTTGTTTAATAGTGTGTCCCATATATAAATGGTGTATGATCGCTTCATTATTTGAATGAAATTTTCACTTTTTATAAACCACTAATTTCAAAAAGTAAATGATTTTTAAGTTCAGAAAATATTTAAAATAATTCGTTGATTTTGCTTGGCAAATTTGGTATGAAAGGTGAAACGTTAATGTTGTAAAAATGCAAAAATACTGATGATTGTAAATATGTACTGAAATCTGAAAATACTAGGAATTCTATTAATTTTTTTCCAACTTTCATACAATATTATTTATTTGTATTCGAATGAATAATTATTTACAAATAAAACCAATATTTCATTCAATATTCAAACTATGATATTTGGATAAATAATATAATAATTAAGAATCTAATACTTTTAACCTAAAATATTGCTAAAATTAAAATAAAAGTATTTATAGTAACTTTTTATAAATCACAAACCAATTATTTCCGAGGTCATGGAAACTACATACATATACATATATCATTTTTATGCAACAAAAATAATTTTATCTAGAATACCACATTCTTTTTTTAATAAAACAGTTATAAAGCTTCAACCCGATTTTTTTTTCAATTAGAGTAAGTGGAACGCATTCATAGATAGAATGTTTTTGCTTTAAATGAAACCAAAGACTGCATGTAAAATACCAAATTTTGTTTAGCTATACATAGAATAAAAAATATTAAATACTCGTAACAATATTTGAACCAATATTTGAGAATATTTTGGTTTATGTGTCAATTTTAAAAATGTAGAAGTGTTTAAATTTTTGGGATTATTAGTATGTAAGTTAGATGTATATTTAAAATTCTATGAAAATTCTTTGATTTAGTTTTGAATTCACATACGTTACTTGTAAAAATTTTGAGATGTAAGAAGTATCGGAAGAATATTTATACATTTAACAATAAATGTGAACATTATATAACACATTTATTTATACAATTAATATTTTTTCATCATAACATATACATATTATTTCACGCATTTGAAAAACAATTCCAGGTTACTTCATTTTGTATTTCTTTATACGACATGTTTCTTACGGGAGAGACTCTCACAGCTACCCAAAGGATCTTAACCCTATCAACCTAACATTGTTTTTATTAAAAATAATGGAAAAGTTGACAGGCGTATACATACGTATACAAGATTGATATCTTTGGCACAACATGCGTATTATAGAGGAGGTCAACGGAAACCGCCCTTCACTCTTTGATACACTATATTGAAAAGTCTTTAGACTTCAGAGAGGTATCATGCATTGAGCACTCCGTTGGCAGGGCGCCCAGCAAGAAGGTGCACTTTCTTCTCCTTTCTGGAGCCTGGTAATCGATCGATAACTGATATGACTGTAGGAGCAGAGCTATAAGGTGTTCGCCTGGGCTGATGACTTGACGGTAGCTATGTCTGGGAAACACCTTGATGTCGTAGGTGAGCTAATTCAGAGTGCTCTGAGCCTCGTCTCTGACTGGGCTCTCCCAGGTGTGGACTGTCGATCAACCAACAAAAAACGGGCTAGATAAGCATAACTCCGCTTATCCATTAGGCGGGAGGGTAAGTACCTGAATCATTCTTGAGTCGAAGCTGAACTGGAACTCCAGCATTATAGAATGAAAACAGTTAAATTAGTCAACATTCAGATCAAACATGACTAATCGGCTATACACTGCGGTGATGATATTTTTTTTGATGTGCGATGCTCTGGTATAGTGGCTAGAACTCCGCACAGCCAGGAACTTTATGTCGATAAGGAAAATTTAATCCGAAGTTATGAGCATTTATTCGTAAGAATTATCCCTGAAATTATTTGCCACTTTATGCGAAACACCCTGTATATTTTAAAAATAAAACGCAATAACAAAAATAAATTGTAAATGCAAACTGCAGTGGTTTACAAAAATTGTCTAAATTTTTTTTATCTAAAATAAACCATTCATTTAAGTATCTTTTTTTTTTAATTTTTATTTAAAATACTTACATTAGATATCATTACAATTAATCTCTAATAATTTAAAATTCAGTTAAAAACCAAATAATTTTATTAATTATTGGTAGACAACAGTTATGAGCCCCATTTAATTTTGTAAGAGTGATAATGGCATTTAATGTAATTACATTTGTAGTTTGTGTTATAAGAAATGAAATGAATGGAATTTGAAAAAAAAACAACAATTTATTTATTTTCTTCTTCTCATTTTTGCTCTTAAATATTGTAAGATAAATTGTAATTATTCGCAAAATTTAAAAAAATGTTAGCCATCTCTATATCAGTTAATTTTTTTTTTTTAAATAATCTCTGTACTGTATTCCATCAAATTTAAACTTAATTCAATTTTAAGGTTAGATAGAGAAAATTTAATTTTCTTTAAAAGTTTAAATTGAAAATTTTATGAAGTCTTAAGAGATGAAAAAAAATCTTGAACTTTTAATTTAATGTGCATAATTTAGAAAGTTTTTTTTTGTGCTATTTGGAAATGAAACATTTCATTTATCTCTGAAATGTAATTTTTAAGAATTTTTTTGTTGTAATTTTTGTTTTGGCCAAAAGAGAAATAAATTGAGGCGGACAGAATAAAATGTTATTGAATAAGCAATTCTATTTTTTTTTTTCATTTTTTTTAATTTTTTTTACAAATTCAATTTCTTTAAAAGTTTTTTCTTTTGGTACACATATAAATAATAAGAATAGAAATTACAACAACGTGTATAACGATAATAATAACAATAAAAATGAGAAAAATATAAATTGATTTTTTACTTTCATTTGACCATTATTTTCATTTTGTATGGTTAACCAACCATTTACCTTTTGATAAAATTTTATATACATATATAAAGAGAGGAGAAATGGTACAAACAAAGGCAGGTATATAATACGTGTAGGTAGATATCTAAAATATTCAATAATAAAAATTCCACGTACGCTTATTTTTTCAAAAATCGAGTTTAGAAAAAAAAATTCAATTGAAAATAATTTGTAAAATTTTTTTTTTAAAAAGAGACCGTTTGTCCATTTTGAATTGAAATTTCGTTAGAGTAAGACAAATTGTTGATAAAATTTGATCCATGACGATCGTTTCAAAATAAGGTAATATACGATGTTGTCGGCGACCCTTGGTATGTTCGTAACACAGATATTTATGAGAAACTTCAGATCCCTTTTATACAGAATGAGATAAAGAAGAGGGTTTCATTCCATAGATTTCGTTTATCTCATCATGCCAATAACGAAGTAGCACTATTAGTTGACGATCAAAATTTTGTTCAACTTCAAAGACGACTTAAACGGGCGAAACTATGGTCTATTATTCATCTAGTATTCCTATTGGAATATTGGTAAATCATAGATGTCTACAAAAGCTTTCGACCGCCAAATTCGTTTTAATAGTTAATCTTTAGGACTAGTTTTAATTTGCAAGATCTAATAGGAGGTGTTAGTGCTTTCGAATGGTACAGTTCTTCAACCCTGCACTCTCCGGTTCTAGCAGCGTTGAAAGTCTCATTCAACAGTGTTGAATGTCTTATGAAAAGAAAAGAAATATTGCAAGATTTAATGCATATTTTATAAATTTGAATAAAAATTTTTTTGAATACACTCTTCAAAAAGAAATAGGGTATGTTCATTAATTTAAAATTTATACTAGAATTTTTGCACTTTAAATAATATACACAAAACCCAAGTATTGTGTTAGACTTTGTTAATTGCAGAAATTTAATATAATAATGAATTCCTGAATATACTATAGAATTGAAATATGAAAATAAACTTTACGTTGGTGTTTACCTTAAAAAAAATTTATCAAGGAAAAAAAAATGCTCGTTATTTAACCTTCGATCAGCACAACTCCTATTTTTTACTAAATTTTTTATTTCTCATTTTTTTTTTCTACATTAAAAATACTTTAGGTTCAATTATTGTAATGATACGACTAGACTTCATGGAATGTTCGGTTTGCCCCTTAATATTTAGGTTAGTTTTTCATAATGTTTTTTTTTTTTTATTTTTTACCTTGAATTGTTAAAAAGAATAAATATGTATGTATGTATGTACAAGGGAGAAGTTAATAGAAAAAAGAATTAAATCAGAAAATTAAAATTGAAATAAATATTGATTCTGAAAAGATTCAATAGAAATTGTGTGTACCACTTCTAAATTTTAATTGTACATTCTAAATAATATATATATATATAAAATACTAAATGAGCGTATATACAAGTATATGTATGTGTGTAGCATTATATTATTATTGTTAAAACATTTTCAATTTATTTTGATACTGATGAAATTGATAAAATTTAAGGACATTTTTAGGTATACAATATAATATTAGTAGAGGCAGTGGGTATAGCATTATAGTATTGATCGATAAGTTGATATTTTAAATTACAATTTCAACTATAATATTTTTATAAAAAATCCAATGCCAAGTTCAAATTGTAATAGCAAATAAATTAAAAACTCCCAATTAGTGCTTAATATATAAAATTTTCCGATTTTTTATTAGTTTTTTCTTAAATTTTATAAGGTTTGGAGGCAGCATTTGTAAGTGAAAGTCTTTATCTTCTTTTTCAATAACTGCTTTAAATTTATATAGTATAAAATCTTTTTTAAAGAAATTTTCAGAATTCGACAAAAACTGCTACACTCAAATAAATTTTTCACTAGACTTCATATTTTAGCTTTATAAATGTACTGAGCTAGAATGAATATTTCTCTAATTAATTAAAATTTGAAAGATAATAAAAGATATTTGATGTTATGCTGAAGCCCAACTAAGTTTTCATGCTGAACTGCCAATATTTTTCACATCGAGCATATGTGCGTATAATTAACAAGCAAAACATATAATTTCGAGAGCCCTTTACTTATAATTTAATAAAATAAAAATACTAAAAACGTTTTATTACTAAATTTTAAATTAAAGTAGCAAATTTTATTTTTTATACAATATAATAATCTTTAATTACTTTAATACATTTTATTTTCTCACATATCCTTGGAGTTCTTTAATAAATGAAATCTTTAGGTAAAAGCCTAATTAAATATGGTAGTTTTTTTTTTTTAAACAAATAGACTTTTAATTATTATTAAGATGTTAAAATTATATTCTCTAGTCGATTATAAATATTAATTTATAAAAGGAATTTGAAATATCCTTTTTCTCATTTTAATGTTAACACCGTATTACGAATTATATACGAATTTCTATGTAGTATAACCTTAATGTATTTCAAAGTTGTATAATAATAGTAATGTTTAAAAAAAAAAATTACAATTTTGAATTTGGAAAGGAAAAAAAATGTAAAATTAAAATTCTAAAACTGAAAAACCATGTTTATTTTTCTCACATATAGACTTATAATTAACATTATAAACCCTTGGACTTTGTAAATCCTTTCACTTTTAATTTAACCATTTAATAATAGTGTGCAAATACATATAAAACTTATATCTACAATATTGCTTATAATTTTATGTATATAATATTTGTTTTGTTCCGAATTTTTAGTTTGCAATCAGAAAATTGTTATACAAATATCCTATATCCAAATATAAAAAATTTTTCTATAAAAATTTGGATATTTTAAAATAATTTTCTTTTACGAAAAACTTAATTTATTACTACACTGTCCAACTGTTCATTATGAATTGCAATCTTAAATTTTTGAGGACATGATTAAAATAAATTTTTATATTTTTACTAAACATCGTAAACAATTCAAAATTGATGAGTCGAATCTGTTTTGTTACAACTTATAACTTCATTCTGTACCACAGTTCTTTAGCCACCGTATTTATAGTCACTTTCAAATTAAAATTCGCACTTTTTTAAATTAAATATGTCATTTTTCCCAATAGGATTTCAGAATATCAATTTCCAAAATCAGTGCAAGAATTCAATGGATTAAATTTAACAGTCATGTATCTTTTTCAACAAAACATTCTTCTTTTCTGAAAATCATATTACAAAGAAAATGTAATACACTTCATTCATTTCTTTTACGAGAAACTAAACAAGAGAAACTCTTTTAATAAACAACCCTTGCAAATACTACTATCGGAAAGCAAACTAATTTAGAATATTTAATGCGATTACCTTCAAATACTTTGTAATCTTAAGGTTATGGCATTATTTAAAGTAATTTTCGAATCCAAGTATCATTAAAATTATAATCTTGGCAATCTCGCATTTATTTACTTAATTTTAAAATACAAAAAAATATAAAAAATTAGCTTACATATTTTTAAAATTTGGAACAGAATTGCAAGGTTTCCCTTTTTTTTTGTTTTTGCACTTCAGTTTTATTCCACTAGGTGTAAATTGTATAAAACATGTAAATTTAAATGAAAAAAAAATATGGAAATGAAAAAAACCCCAAAAACATAAAAAAAAAAATGGAAAACCAAAATAAAATTTTCTCATTTATAATTTTTTAAGTATCTAAATATAGCATTAAAATATTATAATATTTATAGTTGATTTAAATGTTATGCATGTATATGTCATTTGTGTATAACTTAGATGTAGTCGATTAGGTATATTGTAGGTAATATGTGAATGTGTATTTTATAATAATAATAATATGGTAAAAGCAGCAAGAAGATGTTAAATACAAATAAATATCGTACCTTCACATACCGAAATTAACTTGCATTTTAGGTCAAAATTACTCTCAAAGGAAGCAATTAACCTTTTTCATTTTATTTGTTCTGTTTTCCTTTTTCTTTTTCATTTTGTTTTGTTATTTTTTGCCTTTGTTTCTTTATAGTTTTCGACCTTTTATTGTTGTCCTCCCAAGAAATATGTTCAAAATGATAGTTAAATCACTAGATAAAATAGAAAGTAGAAAAGTAATTGTCCCTTAAGTACATTTCCTAATTTTAGTTTTATGTACAAATTTTTTGTTTTTATAATATTTTTTTTTGTTTAAATATTCTTTATGTATATCCATAGGAATGTGTCTCATATTATGTGTGTATACTTATATGTATATAGAATATACAATGTAGAATGTTGTTAGTATATAAAGTAATTAGTTCTATTCTGGAAGTATATAGAAGTAATTCTATAGCTTTATGACTTCATATATAGATAACTATTGTTGTTGTTTACATCTTATTTGTCTTAAATTTTCTAAAAAAGAAGTGAACTTTGATATTCTAACTTTGAAATCACATTTATAATACTGTCCGTGATACACTAATTTGGCCAAAAATTTGGGTAAGTTTTTCAGTGAAAAATTGTAACTTAGTAATTTTCACTCTAAGCTCTTTTAAAACTTTTAAATAATTGTTCCAATTACCGATTTTTCGGAATCATTTTTTTTCCAGCCGGAAATCCTCAAAATATGCAAATTTTTCTTCTTTTTCGGGTGTAGAGACCCTTAAGTAAACTACATATTATAAGAGAAAGAATGCTGTGCTAACTCTCCTCTCCTTCCGAAGAATGTTCTTATGCTAACTCAATTTTTCCTAAATTTATGCAGAGTTGTGTAACAACAAAATAATTATTTCAATATTAGCTTGCAATATGTTATTGCTTTACGTTTTTACTCTTAAGTGTTAAAGCTATATAAATAAAAGTTTTAGACTTAAATGGCTAAAAGAAAATATTCTATTTTTTTGCACCATATGTGTTCGATGGATTGCATAGCTTTATGTTTTGTCTGCCCTTAATATATTTAAATTCGATGTCTTTAACTTCCATCTTACACTGATTAATTTATAAAAATTTTTATAATTCATTTAAATTTAATTTTGATCCTTAAAGATGCTATGAATAACGATGAAAATTTTCACAACATTTATTATTGAAAAATTTATTATATCTTAGAAAAGATTTTTATATAAAAGAGGAATAACATATAGGAATGTAATTTGGTTTCTCTATTAAAGAAATAATACCATAGTAATAACAAAGTGTCAACGACCTCATCCTTGTTCTTTTAAATTGTTATGCAAGCTTATCTAAAATAAAAGGAATGTTTATTACAAGTATAAAATGTATATTAGATAACAGTAGAATGCATGTTTATTGGCAAATTACTGTCAAATTATTTATGGAAAATTTATTTATGCAATATTGGAAAAATCTGATTAAAAAAATCTTGTTTGTGTGAACAATGGCTTTATGTTTCAAAATTTACGAGTTGCTATATATTTGAACACGCAAAGTTACTGAACTTTTTTATTTGCGTAGAATGATTAATAAGTTCCAATATTATGCATGTGTACGTATGCATGTTCGAAAGCTTGTTGTGTTTAAAGGTGAAATATCACCTTTCAAATGTAGAGGTTTTGTATTATGAATAGTGTAAAATACAAAAGTTCTTGTAAATACCAATTTTTACTATAATTGTGGAATAGGATTGATAATAGGAAGGATATTTGTACATTATGAAGAATAATACACTCAGACACTCATACGGAACCCGATTAAAATCTTTGTGTTGTGGGTGGTTTAATCTAAAAATTCTTTCAGAAACAAATGCTTGTTTCACTCCGAATTTGTTTGAAATTTCTTATGTCTTCAAAATGCTTCGTTAAATTTCGGAAAATGTTTTTTTAATTTTTCTTTCCAAATATTTTTGCAACTCTTAAACATACTCGAACTTTTTTTTAATCTAATTTTTGTGTTCATTATACCAAGAATTTACTGTATTTCTAAATAATTTAAAAGCATAAAGTAATGTAGTATTTAAGTGTATAAATTTGCGCACAAAGAAACCAAAAAAAAAAACAAAAGAAAGAATCACCGGTTTTTCTTTTTTGTTTTATTGCAAGGATATTTTAATTGTTTTTACTGATATTTGTATACTAAATTTAACAAAGAGTTATTGTTGACAATTTTCATATTTTCTAATTTTTGTTTTCTTTTCATTTTACCAATTTTACGTAAAAGACAATTAAATCTAAATGGTAAAAAGTATTCAGGTAAAAAACTAATAGTATAAAATACAAAAGGAGGAGAAATGTCAGAGAAATGTTTGCGTAACTTTTTCCATTATTAGTAAATACACATACACATGTGCTTATTTTAAATGTAAAGATCAGTGTCCTTCATTTGATAGAATTTTATAGGACTAGCACATATGTATATGAAAATCTATATAGGAATAAAATATGAATTAAAAAATTTTACTACGATTTTCCATTTATTACACAAGTTTTTGTTGTATTTTCTTTTTTATATAAAAAATGAAAATGAGACAAACTATTTAAGTATATAACTGTAAATAAACATAAATATTTTGTTATTTGAAATTCTTTCAGGTAAAAAAAAAGTACCGACATTGCTGCTATATGAAACTATATAATGTCCAGGTGGTCTTATCATATCTTTCCCCCATTGTTATGTCCACGAAATGTAAACAAAACTGACATATTTGTAATCTCCATTATAATATGTGTGCTTGTGAATAAAAATTTATTGAAAGTAACTTGCAGAACGGTATAATGTGCCTTTTTCCTAATACTGTGCAATAGGGAAGAAAAATACATACATAAACATTTTTTGTATAGAAATTTTCTCATTTACAATGGTAAACAGTAGGTTGTTGGCTTGGATAAATTGTGAGCACATATATGTAAATAAAATGTTACTTAAAACATATTCAAATGGAATTTTTTTTTTTGAGAAATTATGCGTGAAATTAAACAAAGTTTTAGTTGCAAAAACTAATTTTCATTTGAGATTTTTTCCATAATTTTTTAATGGAATTTTGTAGTTGATTTTTTTTTTTTTGAACTTTACATTTCAAATTATTTTTTTATATTTATGTCACAATTTTCTCTTGATTATTTTCACGAGACATTAATTTTCAATTTAGTACAATACTACAAAATTATTGTGAGTCTATTAAAGCTTAACCGTTTTAAAGAGACTCGACTTAAATAATGGTTTTCCAAATGAAGGTGGAAATAGATTGTAATTCGTTTGAATACTAGTAGTAAAGGTTGAGTATATCCGAGTTTGTTGAACTGTAGGAATTGGATCTAAACCTGTAACACTTAATGAAATGTTAAGTATAGTACTCAATATCTTAAGTAGTACAAACATTTTCAATTTATTACTGAAATATCAAAGGAATTTATTTTTATTACAATTTGATTTAAATGACATTGAAATTATTTTAAAATATAACACTTGCCTGAATGTTATATACATTAATTCATCTTGAATTTTATAATTTTGATTTAATGCAAAATGGATTACTTTCGTCGGACGGTAATATATTCTTTCATTTATTCTCTAATGTGACCATAAGTACGTCAAAAATTAATAATTTGTATATAAAGTGAGGAAATATTATGCAAATATTTTATTTATTTATTTTATTTTTTTGTTCATGCAATATAAAATTCACTTGGGAAATTACACGTTTCAATAATTTTTTTTTGCTTTTTTTTTCATAAATCAACAGACTTTTCTTTATAAATTAATTCAATTCAGCAATGTAGATTATGAAAATTATTTGTATAGATGTACAAGTACATAATTTTGTTGAAAGGCGAGAATAGGTTAATGATTATAGTCGGTTTAATTAATAGCTATTATTATTAAAATTTATTACAAGAATAATATTGTAATTTTGCATTTGAGGATTAAGCATTTTTCAAAGTTAATATTTTTCAGTCCATAACTTGAAAATGGTTGACTACAATAAATAACAAAATTATTTTTAGAACGTAGTAATGTTGGTTGAAGATGGTGGGAGTTCCACAAAGAGGCTACACGAATTCACTTAAAAAATACATAAGTTCTCCACATAAATAAAAAAATCATACACTCTCTCTCATTAATCTTTAATCAAAAAGTCATAAAGTTAAAAAGTTTGGCCGATTCAAACTTCTCTAATTTTCTTTTTGTTAAAAATTAATTTTTCAATTTCGAATAAAAATGAAGACAAAATAAATATGGCCAGCAAGAGAAGACGGAAAAAAAAAAAACAATATTTTTTTTTTCATGCTTGGAAAAATTTAAACCCATGTCTTATTTTTAGAGCACAATAATTTATTAAAAGTTTAGAAAAGTGTAAAAAATTGCGATAATATCATTGTGATCATCAAAAGGAAAACACAAAAATTATTTTTATTACCTTTTTTGGCTTTTTTATTTTATACAATTGGGATTTTTTTTTTATTATTTTGAATTTATGTAAATTGTATAGACGACAATTTCAAAATAGAAAAATATTCAAAGTAATAAGTTAAAAAATGAAAACAAAAAGTTAAACCGATAATAAATATAAAAAAAAAGTTTGAGGTTTTAAAATTATTAAGGTTGTAAAATTATAGATGGACTTTATGGTGTATTGTACACAACTGTGAATGATGATCCTTTAACAAATTTTCAAAATAAAATTTGGCGGTATTCGGTACTATTTGAGAAGTGTAAAAGATAACTGGGAATCGCCACAAAGTATAAATGAAAAGCTCAAATTTTTGGGCCTATTTAATATTAATTGTAACTGTGAACTTTTTAAAAATTATATTTTTCAATATTTTGTTAAAATAATTAAGAATTACAGTTGAAATTATTGTTAAATCTATATTATATTTTCCCGTTCTGTCCATATTATTTAGTTCATCATGCAACATCATTAGCATTTGGCTAGTTAATTTATTGAATGGATAAATTAATTAATATTTTCGATTTTACAACCTTCAGTGTTTCTAAAAGTTGTCCTTTCTAATCTCATTCCCAATTATTATTTTAGATATTAGAAATCACATAATGTTTATTAATTTTTAATAATTATTGGAATAACATAGTATTCTTTAGGTAAACGATTCACATTTTAAAGGCGAAACTAAAATTAAAAGACTGGGCATTTTGAAAATTATTATATAATTTTGCATAAATTTAGGAGCATAATATAATTTTGCATAAATTCAGGAGTTCAAATATTCAAGTTTTTCTTCGAACAAAAGATCGCTTAATACAACACTTTTATAGGTTTTATAGAATTTTAATAGTGCCGAAGAAATAAAGAATTAAAAATTGACATTTTGTAACTTCTTATGAGTTAAAATGATATTAAAATATAAATATGTGGTAATTTTAAAAACTCGAATGATAACAAAACCTCAAACTCGAACGTGACAAAAAAATCTAGTTTTAGATAAACTTTAATTTAAGGGGACAATTATTAATCAACCAAACATTTTTGGTGATTTACAAACAGCCAGATAAGTATGTAGAATGGACCCTATAGACACAATTTTTCCAATATGCTAAAAAGCAAAATTGTAGGTCTCTTATTTTTCCTTATAATACTGAATTATTTTAAATACGCAATTATTAATTTAATTAAATTTTTATTATAATAGTTATTTTTGAATATAATTTTTTAAAGTACCATCATTGTAATATCCTAGTTAAGACAGTGGAAAATTGTAAAATAATATTCATTCAAATTCACTTATATTTGCTTTAAATGTTATAATTAAGTCAATTACCTTTATAATGATTTTTTACTGTCCTTCTGTTCCATGTTATATTAAAAACACAAAAGTACATAAATATATATGTTATATAATTATAAAACAAATGAAATTTAATTTACTTTGAAGTGTCCATTAAAGTAATTTCCGGAACAAGAAATTATATTAATTCATAAACAAATGAGACGTTTAATTAGCTTAAATTGCCATTAAAGGTGAAAATAATTTTAAACCCTTTTTTATTAAGAAGATTATTTCAATAGCTTGCTGTGCTCATTAATGGGAAATTTTAATATTAAGCAAATATTTTTTCCTTATAAAAAAAACATGAGTAATATAAGATCTAAAAGCATTGCTTCCTTTTTTTTTAAAATTTAAAGATATTGTTATCTACAGTTTTTTTGTTCTTTTTCTTAAAAAGTTTTCCGAACGAAAATTTATGTTTCTAATTGCAGAGAATGTAATAAGTATTGGTTTTTTTTATAGTCTTTCCTATGCAAATGTTATTAAACTTAAGAGTAGAGCTTCGGAATCCATTCGCAATATTTGTAGTGCCACTGGTTACTTAATAATAAAACTCATTCCACGAATACAAAATCTGTGTTATAGCGAGTAAAGGACGCACCAAAAATTACATTTCCCTATCTAATTTTGTTGAATCGCTTTTGTTGTTTCGCTATCTAATTTCGCTAAATTTTGTTGAATCCTCACTTGAAAAAACTACATATATAAAATCGCATTCATTGTTCTAATAAAACTAATTTAAATAAAGAACAAGAAATTAAATTTCAATTTAAATATAATTACAAAGCAAACTGTGTACAAGCGAACAATGTGTACAGGCGGACAATTAAAAATATAAATTTTTTACCTGCATCTAAAATATATGAACACAATGAAAACACAAAGATTTCTACTCAAAAGTTATTTTCAAATCAAAATGTTTACTTTCGGCAGTTTGTACGTTCTTCGAAAATGAGTTGACGATTCGCCCAACTTACGTTAACTACGTGTTTGATGTTACTATATGTGCTTCACCATTTCTTGTGATAAGTGTGTTATTTAGTAAAATTGCTGCATATGGAATAAACTTAATCAATAAAAAAACTCTGTACAGCTTCCATATTTAATGCAGAAAAATACATTCCGAAATTTCAATTTCGTTTCAATATATAAAAATCTTAAAGATCATCAATTTTACTCTTTTATTTTCACTATACTTAAAGACATCCAATAATTTATATTTTATCATTTTTAATAAATATTCAAAAATTTCCACATTATAAACTTGGCAGCAAATTTCATATAGTCTTTGAAATTTTCTTAATAAAAAAAATTAAAAGAGAATTTAATTAAATTTTTAACAACGTCCCCTGCTGCTGAAAAAATTCCGGTAAAAAGATAATGCAAAATATGTAAAATAAAAAATATTATTGTTGTCTGCGAATAATCGTGAATTCGTTAATTTATTATGTTCGTGTAAATGGTCATTAACATTATAAGGAAAAAAAAAATATTTTGTGAATAGGATTTTGTAATTGGAGAGACGCACACAATAATTAATATTTTTGTTGGGGAAATGAATGAAGTGTCGTCCATGCAATTGCAATACAATAGCAGAACATATATTAGGATAAATGTTTTGTTTCCTTTCTAATAATTAGTGTACAGTATACAAGGAAGGGTTACGTTCCTCGTATAGAACTGGTAAGATACAGAATTTTGCAAAAACAAAATTAAAATAAAAATTTTAATAAAAATTTTTCAGAAAATTAGTTTGTTTCAGTAATTAGCAATGAAGAGGGTTTAAATCTTACAGGTTCTATTTTCTAAATAGTTTTCCCACAAAATATTCTTATATTTGAATAATTCAGGAATTTTTGCATGAAATTATTATGATTGTGTAAAATCAAAATTATTTTTATTTCGGTTAGTAAAATAATTCAATTAATGACTAGATTAAAATGTCATTGAGCTTTTAGACTAAAATTTTCCAACAATTTAAAAAATTTTTTTGTTTTTCTCTTTTATTTAACTTTAATTTACAATATTCAATTTTGAATATCTAAATATGAAGAAAGAAGAAAGCAATTTGCATATTTTTATAATTTATAACTTGATTGAATTATCAAATGGGTTTTGTATAAAATGATGACTATAAATACAAGAACATGCCAGCATCTTAATTATTAATCTAAGTAAACAACATCAATTTGTCTTCAGAATTTTTTTTTTCAAAAAGGAAAACTTTAATAATGTAGTCCAAATACCGAAAAAGAAACAGTAAAAAAATATGAGTAAATAAAAGAAAAAAACTCAGCGCTTTTTCTAAGAAATTTTTGACCTCTGTATAAAATCATTTATAATCATGTTTTTCTTAAATGAAATAGAAAAAAAAAAGAACATTCAAAAAATTGTCAAGAAAAAAAAAATATTGCTTGGTTGTGTTATCCTTCAATAATACCCCACACGAAAAATGATGAATTATTTTTGAAAATTAAAAACTTTTTAAAGAAAAACGTGTTGCACAAAAATATTAGCTTTTGAATTTTTTAGAAAAAAAAATATGTTATTTATGAAGACATTCTACAATATTACTAATCTATTTTTATTTATAGACAAGTTGTTAAAGTTTTCTTAGGGGTTACGATTATAATTATTGGATTTCATGATAATCCAAGAGGATTCGAACTAAATCATATCTAATTAATACTAGTAGCTATAATAAACCAAAGCAGACATCTTTGGTGCATATTACCGTGCTCTCGTCTCAAAATTACTACTATGATTTCGAATTCATTCGGAGTAGAACAAAAATTTTATTAATTTTTAAATCGTTTATTCGTATTCGCCATTTTTTCCCCCAAAATTTTTAAAAACAGTTTGAACAAATAAGATGTAGCCAAAAATATAAAATTTGGAAAGCATATGCGTGTTCTAAACGTTATTAAGAAATTCGTATGAACCAAAAAAAAATTTTTATTTTCATTTGTACATTTTTTTGTAAACCGTGTTTTTTCATTCCTAAAGAACAAAAATTTATCTCAATCAGCCTATATGAAACTTAATCAAGTTTTTTTTTCATATTTCTATTTTTTCTTTTTATACGCAATTTTTGAAGTTTTTTCTTCATTCTTTTACTTCCTCATTTTTGTTCTTTTTTTCCTGTTTTTGTTGAAATAGCAAGAATAACAGTAATGGTGTAATTTTTTCACATTCATTTCTTATGGGAACAACATTAAATCACTTCAACTTTTCACCTTAGTAGATAAAGTTTGATTAATGACAAATGTTTGTAACATTATGCAAATGGATTAAAGAAATATCAATGATGCTAGATATTTCGAATTTTCGTTCATATTGATCAGCCTTTTTATAAAGGCTGACTAATATTTGAAAGATGATTTACGCAAATCTTATTGGAGGGATAATAAGAGCATCAATTGTAATTGTAGGTATATTTAATAGAATCTTACAGAATTCATGTTATGTCCTTTAAAGGGGTATTTTTTGAAAATGCAGCTCTTGAGGTTAAAATGGCAAATTTTTCAAAGCTTCGTCTATAAATTAAATATAGAGCTTTAACTTAACTTTGCGCTCTAACTTAAGAATTTCATTTTCAAAATTCCCAAATATATACACATTTCGAACTTTGAATATCCGATAAATTGAAGTTTTGAATTCCACAATTCCAAACTAAGTTGTCGGAATGCCCGAACAAAATTTTAAAACTTTTTTCTTATTTGTTTTACAATTCTATGAAAAAAAAGCTAAAAATTAACTTTGAAAAATTATATTAAATCAATTTCAATATTGAAAACATTAATATTAATATTTTTCTCGTATTTTTTTTTATGTAAACATAATATAAATATAAAATGTTACTTTTGAAAATGCGAAAACAGGCATTTACTTTTATGGCAAAATTTTTTTATATGACTTAATAAAATTTTTGAAACTTTTGAACTTAAAAATTGTAAAGGTTATGATTAAATACTAAATAATGTACGTATTTTTGTTTGTAACCTAACAAGACAGCTGAAATAGCTTTATTCTTTAAATTTGGGAAAAAAATTTACTAATTACAATGCTAAAATTCAATTAATTATTCAACAATATCTCAAATTTATTGAAAATTTTTATTGTTCTAGTAAAAATAATTTTAGTTTGCATCACTTAACCAAAAATTATGAGTGCAACTTATCCTATTTTGAACAGATTTGTTAAAAAGTAGAGCTCTGATTTCCGTAACTGCTAAGTGAATTCTAAGATTTTCTGTAATTTTTTAGAAATTAATATAAAAATCTTAAATATGAGCTTACAAATACAATAATTCTACAGTGCATATTGTGTTATACGAAAAATGTCATAGACTTATAAAATGTTTACTATGACAATTTCAAAATACTTAAACTAACAAAAAATTTTAATTATAAATAAAAAGTTACACCAATTTTCAATATTATTTATTTTAGCAAATAATTGTGAAAATTAAATTTTACGAATTTAAAAAGGATATTTTCTTTTCTCCCTATATTATGTTCACATCACTTTGTTAATAATAAAGATTACATCGTCTAATACTGAAAACATTGAGGGTAAATATATGTTATACCTACATGTGTAAAATTAAACATATAAAATATGTGCACTAATTCTGATATCATAAAATATTACAGAACAAAAGACTATGAAATGTTGATAGCGGAAAAGGAAAGCAAATATCCTGTTTTGTTATTTATACAATATATTATACAATAATATCATTGGGAAATTGTTTATGCAAATACCTTGAAGGTTATAACACATATTATACTAATGTACGTATGTACAAGTACGATATGTAAGTTAAAAATTAAATTGTAACTTATATACATAAACGTATTTAAATACATTATTATTCTTATACCTGCAAGTAAATTAGTACATACATACATACAAGTATAATAATTAGTTTTAAAATTGTGCGATTCATGTATAAGATTTCAGTATTTATGTGTAATTTTAATTTGAAAATTTCACTTAATTTAACTAAAGAAAAGTTAGTAGGGTATCTGCAAGGCATTTTATTTTGATTTCCCTTTTTTCATTTTTTTTTGCATTTAATGAATATCCTCTGTGTTTTGTATGTTTTGGATGTAGGTACATTTCATTCGTACTTACATTTTAATAATATTGTGGAATTAATAATAATGTATATAGTAGATAGTGAAGTAAAAATTATTGTTCATTACGCCATACATATCTAGTGATTTGTGTTTTCATTATGATTATCTGGAAATTGCAATTATTTTGTTACAGAAAATTATTTGTTTTGAATATGAAATTTCTGTAGCTTGTTCACTAGAAAATTTTGCTTTTTCCGAAGTTTTATTTTGCATTGTGTCGTGGAAGAAAATATTAATTACATTTATAGGTAAAAAAAAAAAATTAATATCATTAATAATGTAAGTATACATATGTGATTAGGGATTATAAATGCATGCATAGGAAATTTCTTCATGCAACTGCAGAACAGATGGATGACGTAATCAAAGGAACGAGTTAAATGTAGCAATCAACGTAAACAAAAAACAAATACTTAGTAATCATGTGAATTACAGTATAAAGCAATGTAGAGAACATTTCGTCGGCAATTTCTTCATGCCTCTGTAGCTCAGTTGGTAGAGCGTCCGCCTAGAAAGCGGTAGGTCACTGGTTCGAGTCCAATTCGACGAGAAAAATTTTTTTAATGAATAATTTTTCTGCCTTTAACTCGTTCCTTTGATTGCGTCATCCATCTGTTCTGCAGTTGCATGAAGAAATTTCCATTAAAGATAAATTAGTAGTGTAATAGGCACATTCTTATTGATTCCGCAACCATAATGTTGTATTAGTAAAATTCATAATACATGCATAGGTTTTTATTCAATTACAGAGAATTTATCAGAAAAATGAATCATAATTTTGCATTATTAGTAAATTAATGTATATGTATGTATGTATATGTACATACGATATTGTGTTCGCTTTACACAACTCATACAAGCTTATATGTATTCACTCTTATAAATTGTGTTTAAGTAGCTTATTGGATATATTTCATTATTGAAATGACTGGGTTATAAATTTTTCTACTAATAATTTAATTACGGTATATAATATACGGTACGGTATATAATGTATATATGTAGATCAAAATTAGGAATTAATAAAAGTTTGTAATTATTTTTTTAAAATCTAAAACATATGTAAAGATGTTTGTTTAACCAATGTGTTAATCACAATTTTCTCAAAAAGTTCTGGAGTAATAATTAAGTGAATTTAAAAAATATCTTGGATGAAAGCTAAAGTTGGGTAACTCAATGGTTGAAAGCTAAAGTTGGGTTGGGTAAACTCAATGGTTTATAAAGCAACACTTTTCCCTTCAATAACTGAAAATACTGCTATCATAAACTAAACTACCTTATAAAGCCATCTACTACCTTATTAAAATTAGTTTCATTTGTATACGAAAAAATTACAAAAAATTGCATACTTTTAGGATGAAGAAGAAAAAAATTTAAAGAGATTGCAAATTTCGAGTAATGGTAACTTGAGAGGGAGCGGAGGTGGAAAAAAATTTTCTTCTAATGAAATGAGCTGTTTATTAATTTCTAAATGGGATTTTAGATAACGGTAAATTTTAACTGTCATTTTGTTTTTTGCAAAATTAAGTATGGTATGACACGGTAGCCAGTTAATACTTTTTTACGTTTACAAAATTTAAAAAATTTTTGTGGTTTTTTAAAATAAATAGTTAAAAAATGGCATATTTAGGGTTTTGGGAGCTAGTAGGGTTATAAATTTTATTCTACGAAAATTAGTTGCTAGTTAATATCGATATACAAATGAAATTTCAGCCTTCTATCGTAAAGAGTATATATTTGGGAACAAGTATGTTTTTTCTAATTAAACGTCTAGTTAAAGCTTAATATGCTGATTCAAGTTGATTTGTATAGGTATACAAATCCACGTGCGCGTGTGCCTAGACAATTTGATTGTTATAGAAAGTCTACTCTAAAATACATTTTACAAGTTGTAAAATATAATGTCTAAGTTATGTAAAAATTAATAAAATCCTAAAATAAAAGTACGTAATTTTGAAAGTGCTTGTGTTTTTGAAAAGTTTTTTTTACTCTAGTTATGATTGCATTGCTAAAAAAATTAATAAAAATAATATTTTCATATGAATTTTATATTTAAGAAGCTTCTATATGACTTTTTGTTCTTTCAATTTATTTATTATTTTTTTTTTAAGATTTTTATTAATTATTGAAATATTTTTATAATTTTAAAATACATCGAAATTCAAAATTAAATCTTATAAGTATCTATTTAAAATAATTAGAATAAAATATTTATGTACACAAAATATCTATAAGAGCTACAAGACTAGATTCTTTTGATTTAATTCCTTAAATTCTTTGTAAATTCAAATTAATAAAAAAAGAAAATATTGATAGCATATTTAAGTGCTCTTATATGTTTTGCTAATACAAAATTTAATAATTTTAAAAATACATAAGTACGTATATGTTAAGTTATTGTGTTAAATTTCGGAATATTTGTACATAAGTTCGGTACTTTTCCACAAAATACATAAATCTATTTAAAATAGATTTTTGTAAGGGTCTTTGTTATTCCTGTATCGGAAATAATTTCGTATGCTTAGATGAATTCGGAGCTGATTTTTCATTTTTCATATTGAAAATTTAAGTATTTTTAAATATGTTGGTACAATTTTAAATAAGAAATTACAAACCAATACAACAACCGGTTTAGAGAAACTTCAGCTTTTCTCTTTAGTTGTCAAGTTTTCGGTGGGGACGCATTTCTTCATAGTGTGGAAACGCAAAAAAACTATTTTTTAGAAAGACTTTCACTAAACTAGGCAATACACATTGGTTATATGCTGACCAAATCACATTTTTTTCTGTTATCACTGGAATTTTACTTCGGAACTAATTATTGATTCCATTATAACCATGTTGGTCTTAATAGCAACAAAAATACATGTACCTAACTATGTATATTCAAGTTCACATTATTATGATTTTGGAATCTTGTTTCATTGCCACACAATTTGGTATTGTTAAAAAATTTCAATTATCAAATACAAAGAGTTCTTATACAATATTATTGAAAATATTCAAAAAAATCTAATATTTTTTTCGTTGAAGAAAATGTCTTCCTATTATATTTTCTGTTATGAGTTTGAATTGCGTTTTATAATATAGTCGAAATAAAAGCTACATATAGATCTTCAATATTTGAGAAATTTGACTAACGTGTAATCTTAACGTACTGTATAATATTAAACTCGATTATGATATTTCAACTTTACGTTGAGAATGTAGGGCGTTTATATAGAATATTGTTTATTTGTTATAATAATTTTATATTTTATTGTAAATGTTTTGTTGATATACTATAATTTATCATAATAATATTATCGTATATACATACAAAATATTTTACATGAAATTTATTGTATTGTTATATTGTATATATTCAAAGCAGATTATACTTTGTTTAAGTAAATCTTTTTGGAAGATTTACTCGAAGGACCAATAAAATAAATTTTCGTATTCGCACATTATTCTATATACATATATAAAAGAAAATGAAATGATTGAAAATAAAACCCAAAACGAAGGTATACGTAAATTGGTATTTATACACAAAAAGGATTTACACTGAAAGAAATAACCGTCAAATTCTGTTAAAAATTTTTTATAATCTATTATAATATGTACAAAATAAAAGAAAGTGTACGAAAAATACACACATATACACTATCCAAAACGACTAAATTGGAAAAAATTAGAGTTGAGCATTTTTAAGAAATCTCGTATAAGATGCAAAAGTTTGAGCAGTAAACTGGTCATCATTACTGATTATTCATTACTACCAACGTTTATTACGTATACCTACACATTTTATTATGTATGTACTACATAGTATTTTGGATTTTTCACAATATGGAACTATAATTTTTATAATTTGAAGCATTCGCCATTCATATCAAATTTTCCTGAATTGCTTTGAATATTCGACACTGAACTGTTATGATCAGAATTTGTAAATATTTATAATTTTTTCCTGTGTATACAAATAATATACGGTATATAAGTGTAAACGAGTCTCTAACAGTTATGATACACAACGTAATACCGTTAAAAAAAACCTGTTTTACTGCTTTTAAACGTAACCTTCAAATGCAAAACGATTTCTTTTTTTATGTAATATATAGTATGAAGGTACGTATACATGAAGTATGTAGTATGTACTTACCTTTTATAAAATATACATGTTTGTATGTATGTTTATCTTAAAGGAAACTTATCATATTACTTAAACAGTGTTCTATATATTTATATATCGTTTATATATGCTACGTATATCTAAATATAAAAATTTTAAGCTTAGTGAGACAACAGATTATTTTACTGACATGGTTTTACTGATTTTTTCCTTATACTTGCGAATTATATAAGATGTACATGTACTCTCTAAATACACACATCTCTATACACGTGGAAATTTATATTTAATATATTTTGTTCTTGCTTGAATATGTCATTTACACAGGTACCATTTATATAAATAAATAATATCATAATTTATTGTAGGTAGATATACAATTATTCTTAAGTACTTATATATGTATATGTATTTGTACCATATTTACGTTGTTACATATATTTAGGATGTATCAATTTTTATTGATATCAATTTACTTTCTCTTTTATGTTCAATTGCTTCAAAATAATAATATTTTCCTTGATGTGACATTGATGAAAATTATCAAGAGATTTTTCTTTACATATATATTTAAGTGTATGTATTTAAACAAGGTATACGATGTATAAATATGTATATATATACGTATGTATAACAAAAGGCATGTTTTGTATAATATAAGTAGGTATGCATGATAAGAAAATAAGGATAAACATAAATAATGTATAATGAAGTTTAAGACTAATATTTAGATGTTGTAAATGTTTTGATAAGATTACAGGATATTATTTGAAATTGTTTGTTTGTTTATTTATTTATTTGTTTATTCACTTTATAACTCGTTTTATTCGCTAAATCACTTAAGTGATCCAAGAAATTTACCATATGTATTTTATATGCGTGTATTAAGAAGGTATTGTGATCGCACTGAAATTAATACTTCAAGATTTCAACATGATTTATTTTGGCTACATCAATAACTGAGCAAATTTTCAGATATTAAAGACTTGAGAGTGAATGTCAGATTTTCTCAAAATTTTATATTTAAGTACAAATATATACATATATTTAAAAAATATGACTAATTTCGAATTTTATATTTACAGTTGTTGTTGAGACATGATTTGAGATCTTGATCGCAACTAAATCATTAATATAATTTTACGAGTATTGATTTAAATTTAATAATTTTTTTAATTTCGTAAAATTCCGATTTCCAGGGATTTTAACGAATTTTCACGGAATCTTACTTATTCAAGGTTTTTGGATGATAACTTGCATTTTGAAGAAGATAAGAGCTTCAAATAAACAGTTTCTGAAAGGGCTTAAAATAGACATGCTGCTTGATTCAGAATTTTAAGTACCTTCGGAATACCAAGCGTTCGAACTTCAGGGAAAATCAAGTTTTACCCTTGAGATTTAGTAACCAGTCAGCAACAAAAGTTTTACCCATTTTCGATCTTCTACCCAATGGTATATGTTGTTGTATAATTTTAGAATCACCCTGAATATGTATGTCGTTGCATTAATATATCAATTACTACCCGAGGGATTCCAACTTGTCGCGGTGGGGAGGCTTATGTGGGACTAAAGAACCAAAGAGCGATGTCAGCGGATACTGTACACCTTACAGTAAGTGGCCGGTGCAACCATGCCGATAAGGTTGAGGGCGAGGTCTGAAGAACCAAGAGAATCAGAAAACCCAACTATTATGAAGGATGTCGAGAAGGAGTGTTGAAAAGAATACTGGGATATCAGCACAAGTATCGTCCGGACTTATGACGGGCGGCGTGGGCTTAGACACAGGAGATGCTAAGTCGCCAGTGGGACCGTGCTTCAAGGTGGCAACCGGCCTTGAGGAACGTAATGCTACTGAATGGAATAACGACGAAGAGGTGCGGGCGTTGTCGCGGTCTTTGTCATCCACAGTCAACAAGACAGTAGGTCTTGCTCGAGCTCTGGGACTGAGGATGGTGTCGGTGAGAGGCACCCCTCAGGGAGATCCTGTCGCCATATCTGTAGGTCCTGGTTATGGAAGGTTATCTTAGGCTCATGGGGAATAGCGGGTGTAGAGTAACTGCCTATGCGAATAATGTGGCGATCTTGTAAGGTAAGTATCTTGTCAGTGGGGTCTTGATAGACTGGATGGCTGGGCGCGGGGATGCGGTCTTTCTGTGAACCAAGCAAATGGGGGGTTCATGGGGCATTGGTCTGGTGGCCAGCGGTGCTTCGAGATAGGGAGAGGAGGAAGTTGGAGAGGGTGCAGCGTATGGCGTGTGTTGGGGTGACTAGTGCATTGCGTACTACACCCACTTTGGGTTTGGAGGTTATTCTCGACTTGGATCCGATGAGTGATCAGGTGAAAACGGTGGCTGCGAGGAGTGCCTTGAGCCTACAAGCGATGGGCATACTTAAAAACAGGGAATACACACACAGTAGGATTTTGGGAAAATATGGAATGCGGCCTATGGGAATTAGGCTTGATTTTGTCTGCCATATACCAACTAGAGGATTAGAGTGCGGAAGGGTTATGCATGCATGAGGGGTTGTCCACCTATACGGATGGGGGCGGGGGTCTTCCCCGAAGAGTTGAGGATAGAGCTGGTTTCAACCATAAAATTAAACTATAAAATAAAAAGGTTGATATTTCTAAAATATAACAGTAGGAAATTTTTA
The DNA here is from genome assembly GCF_029603195.1 of Condylostylus longicornis. Taxonomy (NCBI): domain Eukaryota; kingdom Metazoa; phylum Arthropoda; class Insecta; order Diptera; family Dolichopodidae; genus Condylostylus; species Condylostylus longicornis. Next base: position 1,202,700 of record NW_026577977.1, on the reverse strand, counting down.
AAATTCAAAAAAGATAAAGTGATCTTATCACCAATACTAGCTAATTATTATTTAACAATGAAAATTTATATTCTTCTTCCAACATAATTTTATTACTCATTCATAATCATAAAATGTCCGGACATGGCATATAGTTGCATGAAAATTTTTGTGTGATTTATACTTCCCTTCATGTAACAATTTATTATAACATAATTTATTACTTTAGGATTTTGTTACACTCATACTTACTTACTTACTTACTTACTTATTCTAAGGGTATATTATTATTAAAGATATTAAAAATCAGTATAGCAAATTTTCACTTTATTTTTTTTTATGACGGTGACATATTTTATTCACTTAATTTTCAATTTTTCATCATAAAAAAAAAAATAAGAAAAAAAGATATATTAAAGTAATTTTTATAGGTATTTTGGTCATAACTTATCGGACGACAAGCATAATAAATTTTCTTCTAACGATTTTTTTTTTCATTTTGATTGAAAAATTTTCAGAAATGTTTTTAACTTTTAGCTTTTAAATACTTCATCACCAGTATTATTATCATCGTCATCATAACGTTTCCATCCTGGATCATATTAAATCCATGAAAGCTATACAAGTGTATGTCTACTTATGAAAACGAAATGAATCACGTTTTTAGCATTATTGTAGGATGAACTTCAATATAATTCAATTCATTAGTTATAGTAAAGTTTAAGTGGTTTCATATATAAAATTTTGGTAAATCACATATTACACTAAACATACATGCAAAGCTAAAATATATGTTATGTAATATAGTTAATTAGAATATTATATGGGCACATAAAATTGGTAAAATTTCATTTTATTATGAGAGAATTGAAAAACTACATGTGTGTGTATAAATAATCACTTGCACAGAGAGATGTGCGGATGTCATAATAAATAGTTAGAGTTAATTTTTGTTTTAAAATGTGCTGTTGGCTGACCAGTATTGTTAGTTTAATGCACATGTAATTTAATTAAAATTGGTTATGCTTTACATAGAATATTATAATTTTTTTTCGTATGATAAAAATCCAGGGTATATGCTATGCTTATGATAATTTTAAAATTTATAAAAAATTTTGTTTTCTTTTAAAGTTACTTCGAATATTATTAATTTTCATTTGGGTTTTACGTATCACATTTAAAATTTTAATAATTTGACATAATTTTGACAATAATGAGAGATAAGTAAGTACTTCAACAGTTTACATGTTTAGGCTCTGTTTTGTAATCCAATAATTTTTTGCTATAAAAATAAAAATTAGAAAATTGTACTAAAAAAAATTTATTTAACCCTCCTTTGTTCTTAAAAAAAAACTACGTTTTTATACTTCATGTGTAGACTTGTACACATATGAAATATCTATTATTTTTTTATACTTTATTCGAATCAAAATGTAGAAAAAGGTGAAAATATATTAAATTAATTTATTTGAAAAACATTTTGTGTAAACATATCTATTGTGCTCTGCTTTACAACATGGTTTTTTGCAACAACAGCAGATTGTCTCATGTACGTTATTTTTTTTCTTTGAATCTTCTTCGTAGCAAATGTGGCATCTACCTCTTCCTTTGAACTCTTCTGGAATGGTTTTTAGGCGTTTTGAAGCTGGGGCTTCGTTTTCAAAATTAGAATCCTGTTCTGTTATACTTTGAAGCAGTGATAATGACGATTGCGATGTAGGGTTTCCAGTTCTATTTGACATATATGGTTTTGCAAGTGAAATCCCCAACTCACGAAGGAAATTTCTTCTTTTTGTGTTTTTTTGTGCTTGTTGCCAATTTTAATTGATTTCGTTGTAAACTATATATGCATTTAGTGCTGATATGTCCTTTCAAGCCAAGGTAAAGTTTTGCAAGGTAAGGTTGAATTCTCCATACGTAGTACGTTTTAGAGCACACTAACATCCAAAATTTTAGACCATATTTTGCTGGTTATATGGCATATTATATTGACGGAATGGACATTTTCCTCTAAATCCTAATAATTGTTCATCTACAGTAACAGACTCATATGGATTGTAAAAATTTGGCAACAAGTTGTTCCATTTTTCAAATAAATCTCGAATTGGTTCAAACTTATCAGATGAACTTTGTTGTCTTCTACTCATTGTGTTGTCAAAACGAATGATGCTATTCAAATAACGAAGTGTTTTTTGTGGCATTATAGCCCTGAATATTGGTCGACCATTATCTTCATCAAATAATTCATCGGTTGTTTCATTATTTGATCGATATACGCCAGCTAAAATTAAAATTCCAATATATGCGTAAAGCAAATTTGAATCAATTTCTATATTTGAAAAGTTGAAGTCCATATTTTGCTTGACCAAATGCATTTGAATTTTCAATTATAATTTTTTCAATTTGTTTAGGAAAGTAAATCCAAAACGCATCTTTTGGCGTATCTATTCGAGATTTAGCATATCTGGTAACACCTGGTGGAAGAGTAATAATATTTTCAGATCTTATTCGCCCAGACTAATTTGAAGTAGGTTCAGAATTCCATATTCGACCATCTTTTGAAATGAATAATGGATCAACGATTTCGTTATTATTTTCTTCATATTCTTCATTCTGACTTTGGTTTTCATCGCTATCAGATCTATCAGTATCATCTGATAATAAGTAGTTTAAATCTTCGTCTTCATTTAAAACTAATTCAGTACTATCATAACCAAAATTGCTATCGTTATCACCGCTGCTTTCTCCAAAAACATCTTCTATTTCTTCATCACAAAGAAATCTCAAACTCGACATTTTTTGGAAAATAAGTTACAAAACTTAGATTTTATTGAAAAGAATAAAAAATTCACAAAAACTATTACTGAAATAATAATATACTGAAATAATATTATTGAGTGAGCTTCTATAGGTTCAGAAAATGACATTGAATCCCGTTATGTTTATAAATACAAACAATATGACATCAAATAACCAAAAATCTCATATGTGTAGAAATCTACACACATGGGACAAAAAGAGATATTTTTAAATTAAGCAGTGAGATCTACCTTAAAGTCTTTAAAATTATGTGTTTCTGGTGTTAAATAGAGAAACTAACAAAGTCATGAAGTTTCTTGATTTTGGTGACAATAGTTGCCGCAAAATTCATAAATAAAAAACTTTTTGTGTAGGTTTCTACACAAGGTATAAAGGAGGGTTAATTTCAACTTTTATTTGACATAGCCAAACGTAGAAAAACTTTTAATAATGCTCTAAACATACATTTCTCTTCAGTTTCCCTTCCATTCTCATTCTCATTAGTAATCATAGATTTTGTCAATATATCGGTATTATTTGATGTTACAGCTACTCCTGAATATTTTAAATATCTTATATTTAATATTGGTATATCTGGATTATATTTTGATTTCGGTTCCAATAACATTAATTCGGTATCATACCATAAATTCTGTTTGTCATAACCGTTAAATTGAAAATCAACATGTTTGAAACCAAGATAGTCTTCTAATAATATCCCATCAATCCAAAGAGAAAAAATGCCACCTTTTAAAATATATTTTATTGTATGCCAATCATTATTATAAATTTTATGAGCCCAGTATTCAGTATTATGCCAAATAAATTTTCCATTTATATTAGCACAACCCGATACTCTTAATACTTGACGTTTTCTATTTAAAGATAAAGTAAAACGTGCACCACTATTCGATGATAAAACTATTAAATAATGTGTATTATTTGATTTATTAAATTCTTTAATTCTATAGACAATTTCAAATGAATGATCTTTATCAATACCATTTTCAAAATATTCTGAAACATCATAACTTATACTTTTACTAAGTTCATAATATAATCCCGGTATAGTAAATAAATTTAAGGAGTCCACTACATCATTAATTGGATAATAATTTCCTTCGTATTCATTTTTATTAAATAAATTTTCTGATTGTGTTAAATTAAATTGTGTCTTACATAAGTTACGATCAAAATCCATTTCCTTAATTTTCGATGGTATTTTAAGGAAAGTTATCGGTTTATTATATTCTATTTGTTGGACATCGCCATATTCTAAAACTGGACTCTCAAAATTATACATAATATCATTATTAATATTTATTTTCGATTTATATTCATGATTATAATTTCTTTTTAATTTACAATCAATCCAAAGTTTAAAATATTCTTCACCAAATCTATACACAATATAATGCCATTGATTATCATTTAAATTTATTAGAGGAAATTTTAACCACCAAGTACTTGGTTTTTCATCAAAATCTGCATCACCACGAAAATAAAACATTAATTCGGTTTCATTTTTTGAATAAATAATTGACATTTGACTTCGAGATTTTAAATTTAGTATTTTTATTTCATTATTTGAATTGGTTTTTAAACGTAAACCAATACGTGCTACATGTGTTACAAATCCATGTTCAAGTAAATGTAAATCACGATTTGATTCATTAAGCTCATCAATCGATATATTTTTAGTAAAATTGTAGGTCCAGCATTGATAAATTTGAATATTAATTACACTAAGAATTTTTAATATTATAAAAAATTTCATTTCATTGAATTTAAATTTTATTTTCTTCCTGTTACCGAAAAAGATTATTTTGTTACTAAATTTTTTGTAACTATAAAAAAGTATGTTAAGCTTTAATTAATCAATTTCTAGCTTTTAGTGTTATTTGATATTTTTTATAAAATGAATGTGGGTCATTTGAAAATCAACAGAAATATCAACGTTATCTAGAAATTTTATATTTTTTTTTCTAAAAATGTGATTATATTAATTAACACATCCATACAAAGTTTGTTCTAAAAATGGGGGTACTTTCAATTAAGAAAAATCGATTTTAGTCGATATAATATTAAGTATCAATTAATTTTAATCTTGTTAATGGTATATTGGAGATACAATATCATTAATAATTTTCCCTTTTTTAAGATTCATTAAAGCATAAAAATAACTAGGTATTAACGCGTTAAATGACCTTCTAGTAGGATGTTATTGTAAAAGTGTGCTCTAAAGTTCGTATAATTTCTACTTATACGATACGAAGAGAATCTTCGCTTTTCTCAGGCGAAATGAATGACCTTCCTTTCAACGCAAACATTGTTAATCTATACTTAAGTACTTAGAAAGAGTTCACTGTACCTAAAATTTGTTGAGTTTTTTGAACCGTTCCGATCTATCGATTCTGCAAATAATTTAAATATCGCTATGTTTTATCACTACATATACATATTATGTATGTATATACAAGTTTAATTAGTACCGGTAATATGTGTAAAATTAGAACATAAACAAATAGAAGAGAAAATCAAATTTTTGAACTGATTAATCTCATTCATGAGAGTAATTTTAGCTTTGTTTATTTTTGTAATAAATTAGTTTGTGAATGAATGTAAATATGTATGTACGAAAAAAAAATATAATGTCAGATTTGTACTTTAGTTTCTATGTTGAACTCTTATTGATGATTCGTTCATTTTTACATTTCCTAATTGCAACTGTATTAGTTAGGAAAACACTATTTTTTTATTAAGATAGAAATCGAAAATTTACATATTTTCACACTTATTTCGGAATAGACTATGGCTTATTTTAATAGACTATGGCTTATTTTAATTCGTTTGTTCTAAAAAAAAATTTGATACTCTAGTTTAATTTTTTAACTTTTATTACAATTTTAATAGTTCAATTCACACACATTATTTCTTAAAAAAAATTGTTAAATTCGACAAACAAACAAGTCTTAAAGTAAGACAAATATAATTGGCAGTGAATGCTTTATTTAAACTAATAAATAATATTAAAAATTAAAGTTTAATAAAAACTGAACGTGTCATTAATTTAAAAAGTGATGACATTTTAAAATCATTTTCATTAATACCATTTTCATCCGGTTCCAATGATATTTTTGTATTATTTGTTGTTATTGCAGTACCATAAAATTTCATATTACGAATATTTAATATTGGTGTATTATTAAAGATACCTTGTAAATTTGATCTTGGTTCTAAAATTGTTATCTCGGAATCAAACCATGAATATGTATTTTTTCGATTTAAACGTCCCACCAATTTAAAACTACTTTCACCTTTTGTATCTGTTAATAATGTTGAATCCATCCACATTTTAAATGTACCATTTTCTAAATTATATTTAATTGTATGCCATTCAGTATTATAGATTTTATCAGATCGATATTCAATTACATAAAATTTTAGATGTTCTTCATCATCATATGCACTACCATATATATTTATAATATTTCTTTTAGCTTTTAATGTTAATGTAAATTGTGATTCAGCATTTGACCATAATTGTATATAAAAATGTGAATAATTTGCTGATGGAAATTTTTTAATACGATATGTCATTTCAAAAGTATGATCCCTTTCTAAACCATCTTCGAAATGTTCAGATATTGATCTACTTGTACTTTGATTAATTTCATAATAAACACCAGGTGTACTATATTTTTTTAGAGTTGATGAAAATTCAATAAGAGGATAATAGATTCCTTGAGAATTTTCCATATTAATATATTTTGTTTCATTTATTTTGAAAAATTGTTCACATATATATTTGTCTTCAGAAGAGAAAAAACTCATACCAGTATGAGATTCAATAGCAACTGCTGTATTATATTCAATTTGATCATGTTTACCATATTTCAGTATAGGATTTATAAAATTTATTAAAAAACTTTCATCATATATTATATTTGTTCTTAAATAACCATCTGAATTCAATTTTAATTCACAATTAATCCATAATTTTAAATAATGTCTACCAATTCTATAAACTAAGTAATTCCATTCACCATCTTTAAAATTAATATTATTATATTTCACTTGAAAACCATGACCTTCACAATTATCATCTAATGTTTGTAATTGAAAGATTACCGTTTGTTCTTTTCTAAAATATTTTAAACATATGAAATTTTTATTTTTAGATTTTAACGAAAATATTTTTATTCCTTCATTGATATCAATTTGACTTGAATTGAATTTTAATCGAAAAGCTACTTTTGCTGTATGAGTTTGAAAACCATCTGAAAATATTTCAAGATCATAATTTTTTGCATCAAGTTCTTCTAATGTTGCTGTAGTATTTTGACCCCAAAATGCCTTAGTACCAACAGATATTTGAATATTATATAAGAATATTATTGAAAATATTAAAAACAAATTCATTTTGTACTAAACTATTTTATAACTTCCAATAGCTAAGTAAGAAATTTCATTACTAAATAATAAAAATAATGAAATGCCTACAATTTAATTACATTTTAAGCAAGTAGAAATTCCAATTTAAAATACAAAATTGATTGAGAATTGTTTTGTATGCGTATATCAGAAAAAAAATTGATAACGCTATTTTTGTAAAATAATTTGAAATATGGGTGTTGTTTGTTTTTATAATATTTCTTTATTAATGATTTTTTTTAAATAAATCAAATTATTTTGCTGTCTGAAGTTAGCACTTAAATAATTATTTTCTCTCTTGTTATTTATAATTTTATAATCGACTAGAGAGCCATTAAATTAGATGCAAAATGTTGATTGCATCAAATCGTAGCAGATTTTGTTCTTTAATGCATTATGTATTTATGTATGTATGTTAAGCTTAAAAATATTATAGAGTTAATCTCCATTACAGCTTTAATTTCTCAAACTATTCTAGGATCACATATAGAAAATCTAATCATACAATACAAATTCTGTTCGTGATTAATCGGTGTCAATTTTAATTATTATTCATTCAGTACTGGGAAATAATTTAATTACACTAGTCATTTTTCATTTGAATTAATATTATTTCGTCATTTTATCGAATTTTTACGATTTTGTGTTCACATTAATACGTATGTATATAGGCACGTTAGTACGCGGATCAGCTATATTGTTTGGTGCTATTTTAAAGAAAGTTATACAGCCATACTCTGCGTTATTTTGAGTGTAAAATATTTTTCGCTATTATAATACTTATTTTCGTAAACTCTTGGAAATTAAATCAAATTTTTGAATACAATTAAGTGATATAAAAAAATTTTATATTTTTGAGTATTTATTTAAATATTTGAGAGTTAGAAATTCCAAGATATTTATTTGAAATTACTTGAAAACTATTTCAAATGAATTGAAAAAATTTCAAAATTTTACAAATTTTTTGGTAAATGAAAAAAAAACGATTTAACCCTTAAGCCACTAAACCAAAACAATTTCGTTAATTAAAACATAGTTATATTCATAGAATAAAATTAGCTATATTCATAGCTAATTCTTGGTCGCTTCTAATTTTGATCTTTCATTTTACAATCAAAGAATATTTATTTGATTATTCAATGAGAAATTTATTCGCATAACAATGAATTAAAGAAATTTTTATATAATTATGTACATAATACTGTTATATAATCTGTATTAAACAAATGAACAAATAAATTTATAATATATTTATGTATAACATTGTACAGGGTACGTCACATATATTTTGATTGTCAAATATTCATCATTTGGGTCAAACATTTTAAATTGAAACTGTTTATAAGATTATTGACCTTAAAGTCGGAAAAAATTTAGACAAATTGCTACTAAAATTAATAACGGTTAAGCAATGAGTATCAATAAGCACAACTAATCAAACCTATGCGACTGATCGAATTCATTCATTTAATATTTTGCAACTCTTCATTTATTTCTTGTAGTATAACAGATTAAGATTTTTGAAAATAACATAATGCTATTTGCAATTTCCTAAGTTCTAACGTTTTGCACAATCACAAAGTTGGGAATATTGTGAATTTTATTTCTGATGTGTGTAGCTACTTATAATTTACATGACCTGCCGAAACGGAAATACTTTGTACGTTCGTTTGAAAAATAGTTTTAATTTATTATCACAATATAGAAGCAAATTTCAATAAAAATATAAAATATTTTTATAAGCCAATGGGTTTTAAAATATGTATGTGCAAAGAGATGGAATAAGTGCTTCTTCTAAATTTTTTTTGTTCAAAAATATTTTTCATAGTTTAACCATTTCAAAGGAATACAAAAAAAAAATCATTAATACCTTAGAACAATTATTTGTTTACCGCAACGAAAAAAAAATCTTAAATTGGATCTAGTATAAAAATAGTACGAAAGAAAAATTCTTGTGAAGTCAAAGGGAAACATATTTTTATTGATCCGATAAGAGTTCCATATAGGGAAACCCTTTGAAAATGTAAAAGAATATTTTCTCTTTAGATTATTAAAAATGTTTTGAAGTGGAAGAAGGTACTTAAAAAATTTAAATTAATTCTAAAACATGAAAAAAACATGACTTTTTAGCCGATTTAAAATTTTTTTTTTTAAGAAGTCTATATTTTTTTTGACAGATGGGGTGTGATAGAATATAGTTTTTAAATATAATTATTTTATGATTTATTTTTATCGTTATTTTTCATAGTACATGTAAATTGTCCTGACAGTTATGATACGTTTGTGTAACTTGGAGACTTAACTTTTTATATGTTAAGTACATATTGTTTATATAATATTTCCGTCTATGGACGCTTATTATTTGCATAATTCCAAATTAAAAATTTAAACAGAAAAATTCCAAATTTTCTTTTATTTGGCTTTATATAAATATGGATTATTACTACATTCCAGGTGGTACATTCCAAGAATCCTATTTGAGACGTTTTTACACATTTCAGTCGGAATAACCAGAGTATAATTACAAATAATTGTAAATGTATACGGGACGTTCCCCGTAGCGTCGTAAAAAAAAAGTTATGGGCGTCAAAATGCATTACTTATTGTAAAAACAGAACCACTTAACTGGAATTTATTCTATTTCACCGGCAGCGATTAAATTCGCGGTGGTAATTTCGTTTAATTCGGGGCAGTTCCATTTAAATGTGTGTATTCTACATGAATTCTGATATTTCGCCGCGGAAAATCATTCTTGTTCTGTTTTCAACTTCAGTTAATCATTTAACAATTGATATCCTATCCAAGAGGAAATAAATTTCGGCATTGGTCAGTTTTTTTCGAAAACCAATTCTAAGACCTGATTTCAATTTCTTGCACGAGCTTTTGTACGCCAGAGGGTCAAGATCCTGGCAGTTTAAAAATGGAAGATTTCCACAGATAAGAAGGAATTCAGCTGAATTTTAAGGGAGCTATATTTTTATTTACAAAATGCACATATATACGTGTATGTTTCCCTTCTATAGAAGTTCAAAAATTTAAAAAGATTTTTACTTGAATTTATTTGAAAATATTTGAATAAAATTAACAAAACACTTTCGATTTTTAGTTTTCATTGTTTAAAATATTCGTGTTACATTTAACATCTTTTTAACAGAAACAATAGTGATTTTTTTTAAACTACGAGTATCTACTACATATTTACAAAAAAGCTGTGATTTTTATTTTCTTTATTAAATACGATTATTCTACTTTACCATATTGTACATACAATTTGTTGCACTTTCAGTATACAACGACTTCTAAACACGAGTAAAACCATGTAAACTTTATTACACCAAAAGATAAATTGATGTCGTAAATTGGATTTTGCGGTAAAATGCAAAGCATAACAGTAACAGCAAAAGTGTTTATGAAAATACAATAAAAGCAAATACTTGCAAAAAAAATTTAGTTGTTCTGCTTAACATAGGTTAAAGTGAAGTTCGAAGATAGATGATAGTTTAAGAATATTAACTCTTTAAAATATTAAATTATTGGTAAAGCAGGTGCAGTCAGTTGTTAATACAACATTATCTTTTTAAAGAAGTAACGATCTACAGAAATTCTTTAAGAATTCTACGAAATCCTTTTTTCTTTATGTTAGAAAGGAATAGAAAAATTTATTATACCAGACCTACCAATTTTACAGGGAAACAAGTAATTTTGTAGTAGCATAAGATCTTATATTTCACACTGATTTAATATACTGTGAGTAATAAATTATGTTATAGAAATTTGTTGCATGCAAGATTAATATCAAGTAATATTATGAAGTAATAAAAATTTTTCCTCTTTTGATCTAAAGCTTGTTTAATACACTTAAAATGAACTTTTTATTAGCTTCCACTTTACGTAATTTAATTTGAAAATTTATTTTCACATAATTGAAGCTAAAACATTTGTTACAGTAGTGGTAATAAGTTTTTATTCTTCACAAAAATTACAAAATGGTGCAGTTATAAAAAGTTGCACTTAATTCAGTTTTGTCTTTTAACAATATTTAAAAATAATAATTTATTTATTTTATTATAGTGGAAAAAACTACAACGGCAGAACGGGCCAACACCTTAACATGAAATGATTTCGAAAAAAAAAAAGGGGATTCTTTTCATCGATTGTTTCGAAAAAGAGACGGCTGAATGGCTTATGAGGCAGTAACTTTTACTATGGGAGGAATGTTAACCAAGCCACAACTAAAGTTTGAGCTTAGTCAATGTTTCCAAGATATTTAGAAGACAAATAAAAAGATTAGCTGTTCGAGATGTGTAGGCAGTATATGATTGTAGGTGGGTATGTCTTACTTAGAACCGGCATCTTAGTAATGAAATATATTACATTTATTCTATTTTCAGAAATCATAGCGAAGGACTTATCATGTGGTATTAACACAGAAACAAGAAATCTATATAGTGCAGAGTCCGCGTCATAGCCCTTGGGGAAGTAGGCAACACCAGTTTCAAAGTGAAATGTTAATAAAAGAATTTTTAGTTAAAGAAAACCTAGATATACATAATGTAGGAAATTTCTATACGGTTGTGACTATGGTTAGAGAAGATGTGGTGATTTCCTTGTAGAGAAATGTGGTGCAGTAGAGCATAATGTAAGCAATAATAAAGTAAAAGCAAAAAAACCAAATGAAAATGAAATTGAATTTTACTGAAATTTCAATTACACAATTGAAATAGTTTTGTACTAATTTCCAAGCTCATGTCCGCTCGTTATTCTTATAAATGCGTTTTTTTTTTCAAATTTCTTGTAAGCATAATAGTATTGATTTTATTATAGAAGTAATTAAAGTAAAACCCAAGAAAAGCATAAGAGGTTATTTTTCATTAAAATCCATTTTAATAATGCATACCTACCTCAACATTCCAAAATACATTCCGATCGATTCCCGGATATTTTATATTACCATATATCCCGAATTTTTACTTATTTTTAAAAATATTAATAAAATAAGATTGACGTCAGGGTATTGAAAAAGCATTATGATTTGTTGTTGGAAATTTCTAAAATATTTGTGTACCATAGTATGTATGTACATACATAATATTATTCATAATTGTGAATATACTGTATTATTATAATTATTGTTATTTCTTTCTATTCACTACTTATTACATTACTCTCAACCGATATTGAAATCCTATAATAATAATATTTCAATTGTGCTTAAGAATAATTTTATTATATAATAAAAAAATAAGTTATTAAAAATAATTATTTTATTCTTGAATATCCTCTATAATAATTGTATAATTTCTTGAATATTTTAATTTTGATTTCAAAATAAATTAAAGTTCTCTATATAATAAAAATTTTTGATTAATTTCAATATAATTTTAATTATTGCTTATATCCAATTATTTAATTTTTCTTTGTTACTTTTAAGTTTATGTTCTTATCAATTAATTAATTTATTAAAATTAATTAATTATATTTTAATATTTGAATTTTTTTTGAATTTTAATATTGCCATTATATTGAAAATACTATAACTACTTAAATTTTTTGATTTCCAATTTAACTTTCTACATTTACAACATCAATCAATTGTTTTTCAAAATCATTACATATATACATACAAATGTACACTGAAATTAACTTGGATTCATATTAATAACTTTTAATACCGACTATTCTCACCTAACTTTTTATTTGAAACAAAAGCATTTTTCTATTGATTTATTTTTCTAATGCTTTATAGAATTTTGACTTTTTGTGTTTATATGCTCGTTCATATTTTACAATATCGTATATATATTATGTGTTTGTCTATATAACATGTATAACAGTTTTGTTATGTACACGATGTGTATTGTACACTCATTTGGGAAATCAATTTCATCAAAGTAAATCATATTGAATCTGAATTGAAATTAAAGGTAAATATGGAAAATTCATGAAAATTTTTATAAAATCGAAATGTGAAAGAACAAAAAAAGAATAAAAAATTGTAATTATTTTTAACTGTTGTTATACTTTACAGATATTACAAAATTGGATATTGATAGTAAGAATTTTATAAATGTCGGTATTAGCAAACGAATATTGTCGGATTCTTCGTACATTGTACAACTAATTGAAGTATAAATAGGTATAAAGTGATTGAGGTGTAGCATTTTTAATAAACAGATTTAGATTTGAAAATTTCAATTATTTGAAGCACTATTGCATTTATTACAAAATTAATTGTTAATAAAATAAGAGTGTAATGTTTTATTTTAACTTTATTTCAGTAATTTGAAACTTATTAATTAAAATTCTTGGCAAGTTTTTTCTAGTAGAATTGTGTAGTGTACTTACTCTTACATCAAGTTATTTGGAAAATTTAATTTTTATTTTTATTGCGTAACTGTTCTTTTATCATAATACGAGTTTCATTCCAAGGCCGAAAAATAAAAATTAAATTACGCATTTAAACCTGTATCGCTTTTAATCTGAAGTTTTATAAATTTAATCCGTATATACCTAATAATATTGTGCAGTTTTCTTTTAGTGAACTGCGTAGAGAATTTTTATATATAAACAATAAACACTTTATTATTATTGAAAAATGTCTTTTCTATACATTTCATTCTAATTATAATGAATAATGACAAAAAATGCGGACAATTCTGTTTTTTGGGTCTTCATTTTCCAAAAAAAAAATTTAATTTTTTTTCCAAATAAATAAAATTTTCAAGTCTTTGAATTTCTTTGCAATCAAAATTCCTATAACGATATGCAAATTAGAAAAACAAAAAACGAAATATTTGAATATTTTTGTTCTTATTCTTTTTACCAATGAATAGGTTTGCATACAATAAAGAAGGTATTGTGATGGCATCAAATTTTTCAAAGGTTAAATTTTAAGAGGCAATGCATTTTTATTGAATGAAACGTTTCGTATAAGTATGCCAGTTACGGTGTAATATTCTTATTTTTAATTATGAAACTGATATAGAACTGATGAAATTTTGATGAGTATTGAAACTTCTTTGTCCTTTTTTTGATAGGACAGTGCATATAATTTTGAATAATTCGGTTTCTTCTTTATACCAATGCAATTTATCTACCTTTCGAAATATATTTCGAAAAATTGACAGTTTTTGTTGCGAATATGTCGGCCAGATAAGAATTCTTCTTTTTCACAATAACATACATACATACGCATAAATTGTTTTCTTATTTCTTTTCCCTTTTTTTTTGTTTGCCAATTTTTTTGTGTTAGGCTCTATTTTACATCCTTGTTATTGTCACATGAGAAAATACAAAAAATAATAAAAAAAATATATTATGATATTATCAGGAGAATAAATATCGTTTTATGAATTTTTAATATTGATGAATCTTTTAATATATACACAAAAAAAATTGGAAAACACAAATCTCAGTTTTGCTTTCCTCATACTTAATTTTTAATATTCTTTAAAATTATTTTTTGATTTATACTTTTTGCATATTGTGCTTCATATGTTTATTGTGACCAATATTAAGAATTGCTATTGGGTAGGTATTAAAAATTTATCGCCCATATTATTATGGCAATATTATTGAAACATTTCTTATTCCTGTATTGAATTCGCTTCGAATAGTTTGAATGATTTCAAAATTTCAATGTGTAATTTGTGCTTTTAAGTACCCTTGCAAAAACTCCTCTTTTGAAATTTATGGCGAAACGATTGAATTCCTTTATTAACAATTATAGGAAAACCGCAAATTAATGTAGAAAGAAAAAAACTTATTTCAAACTTAGAAAATTAGGTTCAATCGAACTCATGCAGGTGAAAAATTAAATTAGCCCACATAAAATAACTCTTCGGTTAAATAAAAAAATTTTCAAGAGTTATAAACAAGTTATTACAGTTGTTTTTATTAATTTTTTTTACATAAAACAAAATAAGCTCCTTGCATTACCTTACAGTTGGTCTGATCAATCAGTATGCTTATTCTTCTTTCAAATAATTCAATCTTTTTAGATATACTCCTTTTTTTCAATTTTTGAGAAAAATTATCCTTTTCAATTTAATATTGAGAAATAAATGAATATATTATGTTGTATGTTATGCATATATATACCTATATATATATATATATATATATTATATAGATAATATACACATATAAGTAATAATAATGACAATAACTGTGAAATTTTTTATGACATATTAATAGACACTTACAATTATTATATATACATACATATACATTCATATTATATATATCAAAATTCATATTGTATAATAGAATTAGAAGAAAAGGATATCGAATTGTCAATGAAATTCAAAAATAATGTTTCTTCTATTTGAATATTACCATTAAAGAATAATATAATAATAAGTAAAGTACACGTGCAAAATATAATATTATATGGATTATACTGGGTCGTTGGTGGAATTTGTATATTATGTATGTCTGTAACTTATGTATACCAATAAGGAAAAGGGGTAGATACCATATTGTAATATAGCAATATTTTTGGTGTGAGAGCTATATTATACGTAATAACTTGAAATGAATAATGGCTATTCAATTCTGACCCAAAAATTATATAGAATAGAAAAAATATTTAAAATTTTTTTTTTTTTTTTTCAAAAGAATTTTTATTATTTTAATATGAAAAAATATTTTATGTAGTGTTATGTAGTGTGAATATAAGTGAGAGTGCAATGTACGTGAAAATATGTATGAAAAGAAATAGAAAATTAATTGGAAGAAAATAATATGAAAGAATCTTTTGTTTTTTTTTTCTTTTCATAATTTACTAACTATGTGATATTATATAAGAAGATGAAAAGACATCTCTAAGTTTTTATTGTTCTTTCGGATATTAAAACAAGAACAAATAAAACGAGAAAAATATTATTTTTTTTATCCATTTATCAATTTTGACAGGAATAAGCAATTTATTTTAATTTTAAGCTTTAAATGTTGTAAACTAACATTATAGTTTTATTAGACCTGTGTATATACATATTAACATTGAATGTATGTGTGTCAGTACGAATTTACTATGCTAAGGGTATTGTATGTAACCATATACGGGTGTTGTATATGCTATTATAAATTAAAAAAATTTCTTATTAAAAAGTTATGAATTGAATTCTAGCATATAAAATTTTATCAAACTGTTCTATTGATAAAATTTGCTTGCACACTTAGATGGAAAATTTAATAACTGAATAATAACTGAATAATAAAATTAATTTTATTGTTTGTACCATAGAGGTTTGCTTTCCCAAAAATTTCTCATAAAAAAATGGATTATTGCCAGGGGTAGGGGTAAATAAAAATTAGTAATTAGTTATAATACTCGAATTAGATTTAAAAACCAAATAAACTTTAAAAAATTTAAATAAGGTGAAAATCCTAGAGATTAATCCTTGATTATAAGGACATTTAAGGAGCTCTTTGTATAAATTTGAATAAATTAAGTTAAAAAAATAAGTTAAAATTGCTCGGAATTGTCAAATTACTTTGCCTTTCTTCGCTAGTTCTCGTTATTTCTTAATTTCTAATTTTCGTACATATAATGTACGATTTTATGCTAGAATACCAATAAATTAACCTTCAAATTTTATTAAGATAATTTGTAAATTTTTTATATACTTTTCTGTTGGAATGATGTTCCCTTGATTAAGATATTAATCTATATATGAAATTAATCTTGTAAAATTTGTATGTATCTTTAAAAGAAATTTTTAATTTATTCAAATGGTACTTTAAAAGTGTTTTCTTTCATACATTATTAAATAACGATTATATAGCTTATAGATATACAAACATACAAACTTATATACTTAATCTTATATTGTCTCATTTTTCAGTAATTTTGTAATTTTTACCAATAAAACGTATAGAAGAGATTATAAGTTTTTATATTCTGGGAAAATGGAAAGAAAAATTAAAGAGAATATATGAAGAGAATAAAAATTTAATGAAAATTAAAGAGAATATATGAGTTTAAATTAGGGTGGATCGCTCTTTTTTTAAAATTTTTAGTTTTTAATTTTTTTTTTTCGGAAATTCTGTCTAATTCCTTGAAAATCATCTGAATTCCTTGATTTCTGAAATGCTGCTCAATTAGTTCAAAATAGTTTAGTAAATTAGCTACAACTTCTATATTATCCTTTAACATTTAATGCAATATAAAATTTATAACTTCCCGTAATATAAAATATAAATTGCTACATACTAATATTATTCTCACACATTTTATTCATACATACATATGTATACTTACATAAAAAAGTAAAAACTTTTTTTTATAGATCTTGAAAAATGATTTTCGCTCAAACTAAGTTAAGAATTATTAATGTTTACTGTTCATGAACCTTAAATTTTTAATAATAACATGATTTATTGAACTTGTGAACCCTTCAAACTTTTTATTATTTGAAATAAAAAATTGGTGTATTTATGAAATTTTTCTGAAATATTATATAACAGTAAAGTATTTATGTTTTTAACAATTTAAACGAAAAAAAATCTAGCAATATAATATCAGATTAGCGTTTAAATTTGGTATTATTTCCTTTTTGACGAATTTAATAAAAACCCAAGTTGATTTAAGCTTTGCTGCAGGAAAAAATTAAGCATCATACGAAAATGGTGCAATAAAATAACTGGTAGTTGTAAGTTCAAAACGAAAAGCCCAATTAAAACCAGGATCATCACTACAACACCCCAACCCCAACCATAATTAATTTCAATTAAATACTTGATTTTCCTTTAAAATAGGCCACTTTTTTACCAATATACTAGTCTACTACATAAAGTCAAAAAATAATCTAAAGCGTCACTTTAAAATTTGAATTTTTAATTTTATTAAAGTAACACTGTGTATGCTATGCGTTCGTCTTATTAAAGTATTTTGTTTTTCGTTAATTTGTGCCTGATATTCTGGTGAATGCTCCCTTTTGCTGTACTACTTGTGGTAATTATAATAAAATTGAACTTAAGTATCAAAAAGAAAAATGATTTTAAAATAATATTTTAACGTTTAATATAACCATGAAAAAGGAGCAAAAAAACGATAACAAAAATTTTAAACTAAAAAGAGCTCGTAAAGGTGTAACTGCTTTAAATACAAGATGAGAAAATATTTTCCTTTTTCAAAATCCAAGAATCTTGAAAACTTTTTTAATAGCAATTTAATGAGAAATATTTATCATTATTAAAATTTATAACAGTTAATCGAAATTGGAGTGTGAACATACACCATTTACTTAGAACTTCTTTGATTTTAAATTTTACATACATATACATAAGAATTGGATGGGAGTTTTGTATGAATTTGCAAAGTTTTTAAATAAATTAAAATATTACAAAGGTAACTATCGTTAATCAAATAACATTTTACAGAATATAATTAATATTAAGTTCGTTTGCTTAATTTCTAAAAGTAAATACTAAAAAAATTATTTATTAATTATTATATGATCACTTCGCCAGGAGTGATCATACCAAGAGGGTGGGTCTCGAGCATATGTTGTAGGGAATGCTCCGGAGTCAGGGGGAGCGGACAGTAGATCCTTATCATAGTAGGGTTGCCTTGCACTGTTGCCCAAAATGTACAAACTTACAAATCTGATCGCCAAATCGGGCTCAGTTACGCATGTAAGAAAATACCAAATTTTAAAGAGATTTCTAAATATAGCAACCTGATTTTGGTATAATATGTATATAGTCAAGGTATGCAATTGTTCATAAAATATTAACTTATGAATTGGTATTTAAGGAAGTACTTTTGATATTTGTGTGTAGGGGAAATATTTATTAAAAGATGCAAGTCTTTTTTTGGGAAATTTCTTAGTACTCACGTATAGTAGAAATACGAAATACTTTATAAGAACTTGCAGTTCTTTTGTATTTAACTATATAGCTTGCATTGCAAATTTACACGTGCTTTTGATTATCTGTTTGAAATTTCTATAAAATATACTAGAAAAAATAAAAAAAATTAAAAAAAAAGTTGAAACTTTCAGAAAAAAAAAATTTAATTAATTGGTTATCTAGATTTTGCTGTCTAACTTTTCCATACATACATGAAAATCCCAATATTTTATACTTGAATTAAAGATTTTTAATTTAAGATTCTTGTATATTATAGTATAAAGAAAACTTTTTAAAGAATCTTTAAATGTTTTCAATTTTTTTCTGATATTTCACATACGCACATACATAGATAACACTACATAAGACTAAAGTTTTTAAATCTACATAATATTTTAAAGAAAAAATTTTGAAGGCTATAAAGGTAACATAGAATTGGAGCAAATAAAACTTTTTAGGAACTTTGCCAACAAATTTTCCGTCTTAGTTTTTCTTTAATGAAATTTATGGTTTCCGAAGAGCATATGAAAAACCTCTAATGTTTAATCTATTAAAGTTAATATTTGCAGATTTTCAACTAAATAATGGAAATAAATTCAGAAAGAACAAGAAAAAGTACAGTTGACTATGTAAATTTTACCGTTATGGTACTTAAACTTTTTATTCCATTTTCTGCATTTAACAACTTTCACGAGGATTTTAAATTGCAGCTTTATCATATACCAATATCTGTTATAATTTTACGACAACAGGCACATTCTTACAGAATTCTTGTTAAGTAATATGACTTAAGGTTTTTTAATTTTCGCAAATGTCACATACAACGACGGTATTTTCCATTCACTAATATTCAAATTTTTCACATATTTTGAATAAATTCTCCTTATACTTATTGAAGATTTGAAAATTCTATATCTATTATGAATCGATAAAATATGAAATTCTGTACACGTACAAAAATTTTAAATAAAATTTTAAGAATATTGAAATGTTTTCAATATAAAATGATAAAAAAAATTAGTTGGAACAAAAAAAAAAGAAAGACAAAATAACTAAGAGAAGAAAATAGCAAATTTTTTTTAAAAATACAATTTCTTTGCAGATTTTACTATAACATTTAACATTCGTTCCTATATAGCTATGCTTTCTAACTATAATAAAAAAGATTTGATATTCTTAAGGATTCTAAAATTATTTTTAGGCTTAAGATTTTCAATTTCTAGATAATACTTACATATGTTGGTTTTTTTTTTATATAGATACGTGAGTTTCAACTATAATTTACCCCGTATAACAATAATATTTAAAGTGCGTATACTTTTTGTTCTTGTGCACGTATAAACTTAGGTGCTCGTTAGATTATGAAAAACTTTTATCACTTTTAATATTAATTTGTAGATCACCTGGTGTTTAAGACTTCTCGAAACAAATTAATATTCTTATATTTGAATGGTAATTTAAATATAACAGTTTTGAATGTTAATTTTGTTTTAAAAGAAAAAATAAGGACAAAATCTAATTCGTAAAATAATTAATATAAAGTAAAAGTTACAGTTTGCCCCAGTTTGCTTTTTTCATGCGGAATTAAAATATTTGGAAATTATATATGTATGGCATACAGAATATTCATTAAGTTTCAATGATATTTTACGGGCTATTAGACTTAGCAAATCATAGAACAATATACCGTTTCTTGCGTTTCATTAAAATTACTATACAAGTCGTGTACTCATATTGAAATTTTTGTGGAAGTTACTCATTGAATTTTGTTGTTTAGAAATTAAAGCAGTGAACATGTAAAGTTAAAGCAATTCTTGAAAGATGCGAGCTGCCAATTGAATAAAATCGTTAAGTAATATGGTTTATCTTGTTCCATTCTCATGAAAGTTTCTAACTCAGGGATTTTCTATGTACAACAGCTGTTATTTTTGGCTATTACAAGCTTAAGCAGTAAATTTACATTACACGTTCAAAGTACATAGTGTAAGTATGTATGTGGGCAGAAATTTATCACAAGCAGTTTATGCAGCATATGGATTTTTTTTTAAACAATGATGAATGGAAACTTGTATTATTTTAAAAAAAAATTTATTTTGGCATATTTTTATTGGCCTCAATAAATATCTGAAAAATATTATTTTCTCATATAAAAAACAATATTAAATTATTGTTGAGCAACATGTACCTATAATATAATATACAAACAAATGCTATGTTGCTTGAAAAAAAAATATTTATTTTCTTACATATTTTTAGAAAAATTGATTTTCGAACAAGTGCAGCTTTTTACCAAAGACACACATGGATAATCTAATTTATAAGGTTTATAATAATTTATTGTAAATCATTTTAGAATAATATATGAGTTACAATGATGTTTCTAGACAAAAAAAGTGTTAAATTATAATATATATATTAATAGTTTCACACTGCCCGCCCGCCGGTGGACACGATTATAAAACTTCTACACCCTTTAAGATACAAAGCTAAAATTTTATACATAAATAGACCTATACTAGAAAATTACTTCTGTGGAAGAAAATTCTTAAATATCCTCCCCTCTAAAAGTAATAGCTTCCCAAAATCCTAAAAATGTCATTTTGTAAATTTATATTGTATTTCTTCTATCGCCTCTCAAAATTTGAATTTTCGGATCCTTATATTTCCGAAATTGCAAAA
Organism: Condylostylus longicornis; assembly: GCF_029603195.1. Classification (NCBI taxonomy): domain Eukaryota; kingdom Metazoa; phylum Arthropoda; class Insecta; order Diptera; family Dolichopodidae; genus Condylostylus; species Condylostylus longicornis. The sequence continues at coordinate 1,180,953 of NW_026577977.1, read as the reverse complement.
TTTGCAAAATTTCTATAAATTGCAGAACACTTACGCTAAATGTCATGCCGCATCAAATAATCAATTTTTTTTGTTGCCTCATCCTAATTATATGCAATCTTTAAAAAATTTTAGTATATCAAATAAACTTATTTAAATAATGTAGAAGATTACTTTCGAAAGCAGTATTTTTACTTGTAAAATGGAAAAGTGCTAATTTACAAACCAAACTGTATTTAAAATCATCTTGATTTTGAAATATGAAAATAGGTAATCTTTATATAATTTCTTACCCTTTCTTAATACAATAATGTGATAGAATCTGTTTAGCTTTTTTGTTAACATTTTATGAGAATTACAAATTACTAGTTTATAAGAAAAATTTACTCAATTTTTATCAATTTCTAATATTTTTGCTAACAAAATTTTTGAGTAATTAAAACAAACTATATTTGTAATACTTAAATTTAATAAAAAAATTACTCGTATATTTACATACTAAGAGCATCTAACCATAACACTAAAAAGTTTCTTAACTATGGCATTATGAGATGATGTAATCCAACAGAACTATGTTACATGTTAAGTTCATTATGGGATGCAATTAAATTACTAACTAACTACTTTATACCGAAGTTGGGAAAAAAAACTTAATGACCTCTTTTTAACTACAAATTTCAGGCATATTGTTTTACATTCTAATAATGCTCTTTAGAAGTAATTATTTCCATTAAAAATTAACATTTATATTTAAATGGAACGATAATAAAATGTTTAAGAGCAATTTTAATACTTACACATACATATATAATAAAATGTGAGCATGTAATTATAAGTTTTTGGTTTTGCCCCTCAAGAGAATATATTAAACTAATCATCATTAAAGTAAAATTAAAATTTCTTAATAGTTAAACTAAAAATAATATTAATAAGCTATAAAGAGTAAAATATGTAAAAAATATAAAAGTTACCTATTTTGTAACACTCGAAAATAAAATTTTTATATATAATATGTATGTATGTATCTATACGTTTTTATAATACATTGAAGATATCTCAAAGTCATCCAAATCCACTTTATAATGCAAATGAGGTTTTCTGCTTTTTCTCATTTTTTTTTATATTTTTTGTATAATAAAATATTTAAAAGTATATTAAAATGTCCTTGAAATCGGGTCACTATAGTGTTGTAAAAAATTTGCGAAGGTCGTCTTTAATATTTTTTACGTAAATTTTTGTAGCAATAAAAATTCAAAAGTGCGAAGAATTATGATAATTTCATTTTATATCTATTGTACTTTATATAATATGAAATAAGTATAAAAAAACAACTATAAAGTAATTTTTTATTAAAATTAGTTTCTGAGGGCGATTATCATATACACAAAAATATTATAGTAATAAAACTACCTAAACAACAAATTTTGTAATAATTTGTCTTGAAAATTAAAAGTTAAAATAATGATTCGCAAAAAATAAAGGATCAAATACGCAAAATTCAAAGTTCCGAAAATGTATACATACGATTACAAGGAATAAAAATCTATATGGTATATTGGTATTACAAGAATTCACAAATAAAGTATATCCTTATAATAAATATGAAAATACAGCCTTCCATCTTAAAATTAACGACGGGATATTTGCTCAGTTTACGACACAAGTGGTTTTATATAAAATATTTTAATCGAAAACATTTTTCCTTAAGGCTGTTTTGTATTCAGTGACAAAATTGCATACTCAAATTCTTGATAAATTATAGCATTTTTAGTCACCCGCGTGCCGAAAGGTAACGCAATTTGTATATTCAATTTATAAATCTCTACATGCATGCATACTCATATATAAGTATATTTTGCAGAGAAGGAAAAAGCATTTGTACTTCACAGCACTTCTGCCTGAATATTCCATAACTTTATTCAGATACATATTGGGTAGTGGTCTGGTAACTCATTGACGTTCAATGCTAGTAAATTCTTTTATTGAATAATAATATAAAACTTTCATTCTTGAATAATAAATTTTATGATGAGTATCGTAAACGTGATGACTCAAATACGATCAATAAATATTAATACATTTCGTATTATAGATATATGGAACTACTCGTAGTTATTGATTTTTCATATCTTTTTAAAATTCATATAAGATTGTATAGACATATAGGTACCACCATATTATTATTAACCAAGAATCATCAAAATTCAAAGAAACTTTAAAACAGCAAGAGAAAACACGAGAGAAGTTCTTGGTAATTTGTGATGATGAAGAAGAATAAAATTAAGAAGTGAATTTGACAAAATAACAAGCTTTATAAATTTTAAGAACTTGAAAAAAATGAATGTAAATTGCTTTTTTTTTTATATTGATATAAATTACATACATACTTACTAATTTTCATAGAATGAAAGACTCATCGATTTGGTTTTTTTAAGCAAGAAGCAAAAAAAAAAAAACTTAAATTTCAGATTCCATTTCTCTTTCTTTGTATTACTAAATGGACCTTGATGTCGACTTTTCAATTGGAAATTCATGCAAAAATATTTTTTTGATGATGACTTTATGATTTTATAATGTCCTTTGCTTCCTTTTTCCAAATTTTATATATATATATATTTTTTTTTATTTTAAATAGATAAAGAGAAATATGAAAAAAGTTATGCTACATTAATATTTATGGTCGAAACTTTTATACCATTTTTATGTTTTTAATGACTTGTTGACTTGATTTTGAATATATCCACGTACATATTATGTATAAATTTATATGTGGATTTGACATTCTGGTTAACTTTAAAAATATGGTATTAAAACCAAAGTAAAAATAATAAAAAAAAAATAGATTCTAAATTTCCGAAGATTGACATTTATTTATTTTAAATTACTGTAAAGTTTATTAGATAAATTTCAGGAGATTTATTTTTTTATGTGCGGTTATGTAACATGTTTAGTGATTAATGTGAGCAAATGAGAAATATTTCAAATATTTTGAAATAATTATTCTCTAATATGTGTTGAAAGTATTAATTTACTAAAATTTTATTATACTGTTGCCTTTGCCGTATAGAACAAGAAATATTCTGTTGGCGACGTAATAACTGACTAAAATAATTTTACATTCTGAACACATCCAACAAGGCTGGCACTCATAATCCTGCAAACAATTCAAATGAAGAAATTACGAAGAAAGAATAGAGCAAGCCGAATTCAGGAAACAAAGGGGATGCATAAACCACTCAGTCACTTTGAGACTAATTGTGGAGCAGTCGATTGAATAAAAATCCCCACAGTCATACATCAATTTTGATAGGGCGTTCGACACAGTAAAACGCGAAGCCATATGTAATACAGAGAAAATTAACGACTCTCATACAGTCGCATCGAAACTGGCGTAAAACAGAGGCGCTCTCTCTCCCCAAAGCTATTCAACATAACCGTAGATGAAATAATGCAAAAATCAGAAGCCATACTCCAATGGGTATACAATGGATTCATAACAAGCTGCCTAGAAGGTTAGGGATACGTAGATGACATGCCTCTGCTAGATTACAACAAACATTCAAATGTCAAGAAAATTCAGATCTAAATCACTCCCGATAAATACAGCCAACCCTTTCCATTTCAATTATCACGTGATTTACTTAGAATGCAATCTACAATATCAAGAGAATTCAGGCATACAAAAGAAATTTAATGAATTATGCCATCTTTCGTAATAAAACATAAAAATTACTTTCTTATTATTTTCGGATACAAAATATTTATTGAAGTTAATCCTGACGTGAATTAAGTTTCATAATATTTAAATTTTGGTACTCGAATTAAGTATATGTAATTCACTGAGGTAAATGGATATTCTAAGCATACTTCCATATACATATAATTTCTATACCTATACAATTACATTCAATAAGATTTATAACGACAGCAGTAAACTTTTACAAATGATAATTAATAACTATTGCTGGAAACTTATTCAGTTTTTAAAAAAAAAAAGTTTTTTTTTTCAAAAGTCGAATTTGCATAACAGTTTGTTACAATCAGTTAAATAATAAAAGATAAATGTTGTTAAATTAAACATCCAAACTGCGAGAAAAAAATTCTCGCAACAGTAAAAATGATGGCCTTTTAAAGTTTCAAGAATAGTTTTGGAAAGTTTTTTTTTTCACTTTCATGAAAAGGTTCCTGTATTAGTATAGTACTCTATACTTATACACTACGAATGCCTATGTAATTTCTATTCATATTTGAATATAGGGTTGAAATATTCTTTACATTCTCTTTCATACTTGCTATATATATATGTACATACATATATACAGACCTGAATATTACAGATACTATTCTATGCAAATAATCATTTAGTCGGGAGTTTATGTTAACAAATTTTTGCATTTGAATTTTTCTTTTTCAAATTGTCTAGTAATGGACGTAATCCTGCAAGGATATTTTTTAAAGCCAAATAATAAAAGTTTTCAAAAAGTTTTTTTTTGATTTTTATTTTTTAAAAAAAATTTTAAATTGTGATGTAATGTCATTAGCGTTGTCAATAAATCGAAGTGAAATTTTATTATGCAAATTCGAAAGAATTTCCACCAGCTTATAAATGTAGTAATAAAATTTTGAACTCACAAAATTTAAATATTACAAACATAATTATTTAAAACTGATTTTTGTATTGGAATTGGAAAAATATTTTGGAATTGACCACATTTTAGATGGAGACTGACTGAAAGAAAATTGAGTTTTTGAAGAAAATAAGTGAGTATAAAGTTTTAAAAATGAATTATTATTTTCGTAGTTTTAGGAAAAATATGAAAAAATAAATTGTTCGCTACGCTAGCAAATCGCCGGAGATTGTTTAGTACAAAAGTAAGAAAGTTGGTGTTCTTGAAAATAAATTTGTGTGAACAATGGCTGAAGTAATAAATTCATTCTAATCTACAACATATTACGCATTGAATTAAAAATTTAAAATTAAATATTTACGAAAGGTCATCATTGAGCCCATTAAATTTTTTCATACATATAATATATACATACTTATATTGGTACATTATAAATAGATTTAATGACAGAATGTTCAATACCCCAAGATATGTCTATCGCATGTTAGAGGTTTCTGTTACATATTTAGGGTAAGGACTTTAAACTTGAATTTCTCAAAAGAATATTTTAAAAAAATATCATGAATAAAAATCTCAAATTCTATTTTTCTAATGTAAATGTAAATTTGATTGTTAGCCCGTTCGGTAATTTAATCGTATACCAATATAAAAATTTTGTTTTTTTCTTAAATTTACGTTATGAGAAAGGATATTTTGCCAAAAGAGTAAAATTTCTGGTTAAATTTTAATTGTATTATAAAAAATCGTCCAAAATAGTTGCTTATGAAAGTATTTTTACGTGATACTTACGTGATACTTAGCTCATATTGTGGATGCAAACATAATTTAGCCGATTTTTGTGAACATAATAGAATTTGTTATTAATAACTCACACCAGTATGTGGTTTTCAATATCTTAAACGAATGTAAAAAATTTTCCATTGTAAAACCAATTTTAAGGTTATTAACTTGTAAAAAACCGAGCACAAACATTATTTTTATTTATACGTATATGTAAAGTCAAATACTGATAAGTTGGTGAAATATAAAAAATTAAAAATTATTAAAAGAATATCAAATCACTATATTGCGGTAGTTTTAAGAAACAAGTAACAGACAGTGTACCGTAAATGTTAACACGCTTTTATACATGTATGGGGGGTGGCCATAAGTCAATCAATTTAATATATACGAAATGTTTTTCATGAATTAATTTTGCATATTTAAAGTTTACACCTTAACCAAAAATTAGATCTATATAATGTTACATTTTGTCTAACAAAGTGGAATATTCATTTCTGTAATACACCAAATTGTTTCCAAATTAAAACCATAAAAATAATTTATAAGCTCACGTTATTATTTTATGGCTGCAATCAAATATGAAGAGGTTTTTATTCTCAAAGGAATTTTTTGTAAAATTTTTTTGTAATTCTATCATTTCTTTTTGTGTTTACTATGAAATTAGAGTAGTTTGAACAAAACCGAATTGGGAAAGCAGAAATTTATCAAACATAAAAATTTAATATTGAATATTGCATAATGATTAAGCTGTAATCGAAGTGAGCTGAATTATATATTAGAATTTTGTGGAAGGGTTGGAAACTCAAAAATCTCTATAAATTATTTATCTTATTATTTTGCACTTGCATATGTTCTTAATTTCTTTTGTTGTTTAAAAGTTCAATGCAATAGATCACAAACTTTATTTATTTTTTCTATTTTTTTTTTTGCTTTTTTATTTTACTATATATTATTTATGAAATCCTTTACTTCTATTCCTCCTAAAATGCAATAAAGAAGAATAAAATATAAAAGATTTACATAATCGTGACATGATGATAAATTATAGAATGTTGAAATAAACTAAGAGCAAAAGCATAGTAGAATAGTAGCATTAAAATAAATCTCATGATGCACTCGAGTTGTTCAACACCGTCATTTTCTTATAATATGTATGCATACATTTCGTGAACCAATACTCCTTGTGTATAAGGCACGGTACATAGTGTAAATATGATGCAGGGAAAGTTATGAACAACAAACAAAAAAAATTAGAAAAAAAAGGAGTCTTCCGCTATTACTGATTATCTTATATAGTAAAGTTTTGAAAGCTTCAAGATGTTTTCGCCTTTTAATCTTACAACACTTTAAAATAGACTGTAAATTTTAATTCTATAAAAAATATTTCAAATTATTTGTAGCTTAGAAGTTGAAATCATCATATACGAAAACGACATGTTAAAATTAACATAGTTGAAATCTGCGTGTTTCTTTAACAGATTTTTATTCTAATAGGATCTTATAGCAGTAAATTTTTTCAATACTCTTCAATATACAATATTCAATGATCACTAATATTAGAATTTACACAGTTTCCTAACACAATTATTGTGTTACACCCTACTTTAACTACATATATTGTATTATTCACCATTATTTATGCTTTATTTTCAACTCAACATATTATTAATAATAAGATATTGCGATGATAAGTGCAAAGAAAGTGTGCATATGTACGCTCCATACACATACATCTGTTGCATTATAAATTGCTACAAAAAATTGACAAAAAATATATTGTCATCAAAAATACATAAAAATCCTATATAGGATTGTATTTCAGAACGATGTTCATTCTGAGAAAAACTAAGTTCACAAACAAAAGTTTCATATAATATGTATATAAGGCTAGAGTTCATTGGCACGCAAAATTTTAATTTAAACTGTAAACTTAGGTAAGATTATTATTTAAATAAAATGCAGCATATTTCAGTTTAGTGGTAGTTAAGATTTGTAGCGGCAATTTGTTAAAATTAAAGCAACCAAAAAAAAATATTGGTGCAGCATGAAAATATTAAGGCAGCCTGCCCCATAAAGGAGAAGAGTGTTAGGACAGATAGAGTGAGATGAACGATATCTCTCCATTAGGCTAAGTTTTGAATTACCACTTTCGTGCCCTTCTTCAAGGAATAGGTTAAGTTAGGTTAGGTTCAGCTCCCCGAAGGCAGAAGGAAAACCCAAGGAATCTCTGCCTGGAATTCGCCAGTGCTGGACATGAGCATAGAAGGTGGGTCACCGTTTCCTCCTTCCCCTCGTCACAGAAACTCCAATAAAGATCGTTTGCGGGGCGGCCCATTCTCCTTGCATGTTTGCCGATCAAACAATGGTCCGTCAGTACCCCTACCACAACACTGATATCCTCCCTTCTGAGAGAAATCAGATCCCTATATATTCTTCAAGGAATATATAGACACAAAGATACGATACGATCAATTCTGGGTGACTATACCGTTCCAGGGATTTATGATGTTAAAGTCCGCAATTACTGATAGGTCTGGCGACTATACGAGGCAGCCTATTATTGACCCTATATATATGATTTTTAACTGTTATTTCAAAGTAGTTTCACCCATTCAACTGGTTGGATCATTAATATTAATTGAAAGGAGGAAATGATCTTGATTTTAATTAAGAGTCACCTATTAGTCGACTAGTAATAATTTCTAAAACAGTATAATTAACATAACAAAACTGTGATCAGTTAAAATTTCTCTTTTAAATTTTATGAAAAAGCTAAATAGAAAATTTTGCTTACCTTTAATTAATTTTCTTATAGAAGAAATTGACTTAATTTACCTTAAAACTATTTTAAGTGTAAAGAAAATTCAAAGATGTTTAATTTAAAATTAAATATTTCTGGTCTTTAATTTTTCGTTTACATTTCCTGAATGTAAACTTTTACTTTTATGCAAATTTAGAATATTTTTGAATGTATGTGTATGTTCGTGTATACTAGGAATTCAAAAAGTAGCAAAAAACGACAAAAGCTCCAAATTTGTTTGAAGAGAAAAACTGTACCTACCTATATATAGAAAATATTTTTGTACGTCAAATTGTAGATATCATATTATATGTACATGAATTTTTCAAAAACTCTAAAATTTTCCATTCATTTTCATTAATTTTCTTAACTTTTTCTACCTGAAAGAAACTTAATAATAATAATATTTCCTTCTCAGTAATTGCAAAGGAGAACTGCTTTGTTGAATTATTTTCTTCTACTAAAAATTTTTGTGGGGCTGTTTTTAAAAATTTTAGGATTACCACCCGAACAAAATTTTGAAAAATTTTTTATTTGAGTAATGGCTGAATTAGAGCTAATCAATTCTATTTCAAAAAAAATGCAGCTAATATTTAAGAGAGAGAGAGAAATAATTGAGAGAGTTTAATTGTCTTGATAATGGACAGGCTCTCATATTCTCATTTATTTACATATATTGAATTTCTTCTAAAGAAAAGTTGTAATCTGGTAAGCTTGTTTCAATTTAAAGTAGCAAAATAAAAAATGTTGATGATCGAGACTAAAGGATATAATTTTTATAACTTTGTAATTTTCGGATGTAAATTTTTGCTAATTTCATTTTGTTAATTTAAATACATAGTCTATAAAGTGATGTAGTTGTGTCTAAGAAAAAATCTTTAAAATGCAGTGTTGTCTCCTTAATCTTAAAGAAGAATCCTTAAAATTATTCTTTTCTTTGAATATAATATTTTGGCCTTATCTGTATAGTAATGCTATGTAGCGGATATTGTTTCGTATTTCAATTTTTTCATAACTTTTGTTGGCTTTTTCTTTAAAATTTTTAAATATTATGCTAATTTTTTAAAATAAATTTCAACCTTTGAATTTTCTCTGTTAAAATTTTTTGACGTTACTGATTACGTTGCTTGCTAAAATATATAAAATTTTCGAAAACTAAGTAAATAAACTGAAAATCAAGAATTAATTTGATATTTTATCTCTCTAAAAAAGTTAAAATTTTTTATGTGTTAACAGTAAATTTACATAATGTATTTTACTGTCCAAATACATGTCTCGGCCGAATAATATGCCACAGACTCTGTAAAAATTTATAAATCACAAAAATTAATTACCATCATTATTTAAATTTAATTACCTAATTCGGCTTTGTTTATTCTGAAACTTATCTAATACCAAATTAGAATATCAATTATAATGTGGTAAAATTTACTTTATAAATTTAATTATTAATTATAAGTTATTGTAATAAATTTCATTGCATTTTTATTAGAATAATATTGATTATCACTTTATTTAATTCACATCCATTTATGAAAATATTTCTTCCACATAATTTAATCTAAAAATAATGTCCCTAACAATGTTGTCTCTTCTACGGAGCTTATATAATATTATCTTCATAAAAATATGTGAGAATGTTTTTGTATTAATCAGATATTTGGTCGTGTTCTTGTAAGTAATTAAATTTTCTGTACTGTATACTTTTGGGTCATTAAATTTTTGTATTTTTGACAAATTCAAATAGCTTGGTTTCGCCATTCGTTCATCGCATAAATAGCTGATTTTATTAATTTCTTTTAGAATTTATTGTACATGTATATTATGAATGTAATTCGAAATAAATTATTAATAATATAATGAATAATATTTAAAAAAAAAAAGTAATTTTTTTTTTGTAAAAAAAAAGGAATTTTTTTTAGCTTGAAAGAACTTAAATCAATTTTATAACGAGACATTATAATTACCTTATCATTGAGTAGTAGTGCGGAAAAGACTATTCTATATCCCTATTATATTTATACATAAAAAACAGTTTATGCTTATTATAATGTGCTAGTTCGGATGCATATCTCAAATTTTTGTTTTATTAATTTATTATAGTCCGTTAATTCGTGTTATTCTTGAAATATTTTGTTTTCTTTTAGAACAGAAATTATAAATTCTAAGGGCGATATTAAAGACGCCAATAGAAGATTTTTTTTAGATATTTGCTTGTCACATAAATAATTTTTAGAAGGTTATCTAATAGTAAATACAATGAATAGTTTTGTGATCAGCTAGAATAATTACATCTGCTTCAGTATCTTTGAGGGTATAGAAGTTAATTTGTAAATTCTATTTTCTACTTTTTCTTATAAATATTGTAGCAAATTTGGAAATACGCTATTTACAAAATCTTATTTCATTATAGACTTGTATTGTTTTTCCTTTTTTTTTATAAGAAAATTTTGGAAATTTTCAAAAAATTTTTTTTGATGAATAAACTTATTTATATACATATATTATATGTATATATGTATATGTGTATATGTGTAACAATAATTTCATTAATAGCAAAGGGATTTATTCCATTTGTATTTCCTATTTTTTGTTCTTTTTACGTATTCAAAAGATGAAGTAATCTGTTTTTTGTTTAAGGTTCTAAAAATGAATAGAAATACTAGCAAATAAACTAAAAATTATACATAGATAAAAAAAAAGAGAAAGAATTAATTTATCAAAATAGAAGTTTTGACAGATACAATTAGTTAATTGTTTGGAAGAAAAACAGGAAATAGAAAATTTTCCGTATTTTTTGTTTCATTCATTTATTAATATTCACTTACACACATGTATATGGTATTATTTACCTTTGTAATAAAATTTTCATCTAACTATAAGTTCCCATATATATACTCGTAATACTCGTATGTATTTTATGTATATAAATATGGCATTGGTAAAAATTTTGTAAAATAATTAATAGGAAGCAAGATAATACATAATAAATTATTTGAATATCTAAAATATTGTTAATTGTATTCTTTTATAATAATAATAATAACAAAATATTTATTTCTATGTAGAAAATTTAAATTATATAGTTTATTGTAATTTCATTTAACAATAATTAATAATTGTTATTATGAACAATAAACTTTTATATAATGTATGTGTATATGAGTGTGCTGTACCTCTTACGAAAATTGTAAGAGTATACTCGTATCTACTTACTAAAAAATGAAAAAAATTTTAAACGATGATAAAAAAAATCTGATGTGGTCAGCACATAACCGACCACAATGTCTAAGCCATCGTTTAGTCAAAGTGTTACAGAAGGTTATGGAAACGCGTTTCAAACACTTCCTTACAATTTTACACTGTTGCACACACAGACTGACATCTCTCTTAAAGTAGTTTATTTACGCTTCTCTACAATGGATAAGTATGCTCTTGCCGAAAACTCGACATCCAAAATTTGGTGCCGTCACATGATCTACCTCAATGTATACAATTCGGTCCGTAAAAATTAATCTAAGAAACGTAACTTAGATTTTACTAGAAACTTATTAATTAGAAACTCTGTAGAAGCAAATTTTCAACTCTCTCTCCAATCTAAAAATTATGGTTTTTTTCCGAATTCCCAAACGTCACATTCTTTTGACGACTTATTGTGTCTAAACCACAAGCGTAAGGTTGTAGAAAGGTGCCGACCTTATATTTTCGAGACTGCAAGCTTTTCAAAGCTAAAATCTTAACTTTACCGTCGAATTATGTTGACGCTTATCAATTTTTTTTTGTTTATCCTAAATATATGCAATAATTTGTTATATTTTCGTGCATTAATAAAAGTAATTTAGTAGCTAATAATTAGATTGTTTATAAAAAAAATAATTATTTTCACTTGTTCTAATGGAAAATTGCTACTTTGCAAACCATTTGATCCGAGTTTGATCCGAATATATTGAAAATGTATGTACTTGTTATAAGTACATTTATAAGTATCTACATATAAGTTTATCTACATAAGTAAATTCATATTTTTTAAAAATGCCACGAATTGAAGTATTTTTTTACTTAGTACAGTATTTTTGTGTTACAGTATTTTTGTCTTAGTATTTTTGTGTTATTTTTTTTGCCACCAATTATTATCAATTACCTGTTAGTACCTTTCGCTATTATTTGCTTATAAAGTAAAAGCGTGCATAGTGAATAAAATAATTGCATATTATTTTATGCATAAATTCTGATCAAATTTTCAACTTTTCAATTATTATGTTGTACAGAACGTCATAATATTAAAATAAACATAATTTATTCATATCGTGACTTGTTAAAGTTAAATAAAAGAAAAATTAATTATATTTATATACTCTTTTTAAAATGCAAGTAAGTCATTTAATTCTGACATTTTTAAAAACAAAGGATAACATTTCTTAATTTACAGGCTATAAACAAACATGTATTTTATTAGTAATAAACACATAATATAAAAAGTATATGAAATTTCTTTTTATATATTTGTGTACAGGTTGCCAAATCGGTGGTTCACATAGGACTCAACGTAATTTGTTTTGCTAGTGCGTAAGAAATTCAATCATTTTGCCATATTCACCAACGATATACAATATTAGTTAAAGCAAGGCGTCGGTGGTACAATGTGACTCACCGTTTATATGGGACAGTACTAGCCAAGCAAACTCGAGCACTGAGTAGTAGGTTGGCAGTGTCCAAAGAACAAAGAATATTCTTCAGACAGCTTTTATAAGTTATTGAATTAGAATTTCTCGTTCTGTCTTACAGACATTCGGTGATTACTAAGTTTGGCAGAATAATACTGCTAAGTTTGTAATATTTTAAGTTTTTTTCATCTTTTATAGTCAAACATTTCATACCGAAGCACTTTGTGCTATTTAATTTAGAATTTACTTTTATTATAATTTGTAAGTATGTGTATGTATTTATATATTTAAGTTCTTCTATAATATTTTAATAATCTTATATCTAGGCTAAAAGTTCGAATAAATTTGAAATTATTTATAAGTAAAGGTTTTTCTGAAGAAAGGTAATTTTGTTGCATGCAATTTTTAGTAGTTTTTCCTGTTCTTACATTATCCATTAAAATTATGCGACAGTCATAGTATTTTACAGGTAATTTCATATTTATATGGTTAATTAGCATATATATTAAAAAGGTGTAACTGTAAATATTTAGAACAAACCGTTATAATAAGTAATTAATTTTAAGTTTTCTTTTTTTATTGTGTATTGTTATTCGAATAGCATAATAACTTGCTTATATTTTCAGAATTTTTAATTTAAATTATGCAAACGCGATTTTGATTAGCATACAATTATCATTATAAGTTTCTTTATTCTTCTATATTAAGTTTTGCTTAAATATTGTATTTTAAACGTAATGAAACAATATTTTTTTTTTGAAAAAAGATTTGGTATAGAAATTATTGCACGTAATTTAATTATATAATAAGTTTTTAACGATATTTAACAGTTTCAATTTTCTATAGGGAAATTATTTATTTTTGAAGTAAAAACGCTAATGTGTCAACGAGTTATTTGTTAAACTTTACAATGCCGCGGACAGGTATATTTGATTTCGAAAATGTATTTTTGAAAAAAATGAGAATTTATTGCCCAACATTGTCTTGTAGATTCAAGAATGGAATTCGGGCTTTATCAAAATGCTCAAAATATAGCAAGAAATCAAAATATTTTCATTCTAGATTCTTGTAATTAATTTTGATCTTATATAGCTACTAGGTTTATATGTATTATTTTTTATTGAAACAACACAAATTTTTCCTTCTTCATTTGGTATTTCATTCATATTGGGAATTTTAATGGTATACATATAACATAAATATCATCTATATTTCAAAATATGCGAGCTGAAGCAATACAAACTTTTACATGTATAATTTTTTAAAAATATGTCAACAATTTAAATATACCAAATATGACTAAAAAATACAACCTTTTCTTTTTTCTTTTTCTAACCGCATTACGAGGTGTCCTCATTATTTGTATTAAATTTGGTATTTTCATTTATAGCTGCAAATGAAAACGTTGTGATAACAAAAAAAGAATTATTTTCCAGAAGAGGAATCTAAGTTCTAGAGCCATCTTCGACCCAAATTTGTTTATTATTAGAGTTTCATTTAAAAATTAAATTTAATTGATGGCTTCTTCAGTTGTACACTTTAATTTTCAGTTATATTTAAATTGTTGTAAAATTCTAATATATTTTGACACAACCGTTTGTTTTAGTCAAAATCAATTGAATTTGTTCAATATAATATTATGTAGAAAACAATAGAACTCTTATGTACTCTTTATAACAAATGGGTTGGAAATGTCACAAGTATGGCCTTAAAAATATTAACAGAAACATTATTTATAATCAACTATATAGATACTAAATAATAATTTGAATGTACTTATGTTGTTCATTGGGTTACTATCCATGTCAGGACATTATTTTTAAACTTCCGGTTCATTTAATATATATATATATATGTATGCATAATTTCATAAAGAGGAAATACTGAAAAGATTTTGAATTAAGACAAGTACTTACTATAGGCGTATTTCTTTATATAACTTTCATATAACTTTTATAATATTATATTAAATTATATAGATAAATAATAGATAAATAGAAAATATGAAAAGGGAAACTTAAAGATTATAGGAGAATAGATAAGATTTTAGTATAAGATAAGCATCCTTTTTTGTTTGTTATTTTATTATATAGGATAATATTTTGTGGTTTTATAATGAATATAATTTTATATTATATAACAGGATATTCAATTTTGTGCTGTTTTGGTTTTTTCTTTTTTTTTCTTTTTTTTTGTTGAACATCTATATTATTATTGAACTATGGTAATGATGTTTCCTTTCTTATAGAATATAATGGTATATACATGTTATATAAGATATGATACATATATATATTTTTATTATTAAAACATACATATTTAAATAAATATACAAATTACATACACAAATTGTCACGTTTACATTCATTCTGGGATGAGCTTTAGAAAATAATTTGAAAATTATTGGAAATTTGGCTGGACTTTAACTTTGTTTTAGACATTCGGAAAATATCAAATGTGTTGTACATTTTAGTGCTGTTAATTAAACAATTAAGCTTTTTGAAACTGAAGGTTTTTATACGTTCAGTACCTGCTCTTCAAAAATAACATTTTTAAAATAGCCAAAACAAAATCAAAATTGTCATACAAATTTTTATATATTTAGTTATTTTTATATAAATTAAAAAAAAATGTAGCCCCAAATGGGAATATTACAATTTGTCGGTTTAAAAGAACAAATCGGTTTAGAAATGGCTTTTCTATCTCCGTTCCCCAGGCTGACTGCTGTCAAGTCCTTGTTACTGTATAGAGGCAGTAAAAAAACATATAAGTTTCTTTTGATAAGTATGCAAGATCTTATTTTTCCGCCGTTGCTGCTATAGAACAGCTTGTAGCTTTGCATCCCAAGTTCGCAGATCCTCCTTACTGGAAGCCAAGGCTTCTGAATCCGGACAATTTTGTTTCATATGCTTTCTTTATCAAGCAATACTTGGAATTTTGAAAGAATTCGTAAAATTTCATTATAACAATACGAAATATTGTGTTAAAAAAATTAATTAAATTTAAAGAGCACTTTCAAACGAAACACTTTGTATAATTTACTTTTAAAATAATTTTAATACAATTTTTTTTTCCTTTTATGTTGTTGAAAACCTAGAAATACATTATGCATATATATAAGTAGAAAATGCAAGAGGATTATAATGAAAACTATGTTAAAAATATAAAGATATTTAAAAGAAAATGAAAAATCAGTAGAAAAAAGTCTTTATCATTCATAAACTTCCGTTTTGTTATTAAAAGCGGATTCATGCTTCTTTTATATCAAAGCATCTTTTTATTAAATAGTCTTTTTTTTTAGAATAGAAAAGTATTATTTAGTCATAGTATTATAAGTGTACCTTCCTCTCTTTATAAAGTTTAAAATAAATTTTAAAAAGTAATTTAAGATCTTTAATATGTTACACTTCTTAATACTTTAACATGTTAGCAGTTGTAAAAAATTACATTATTGTATTCTATTCTTAAATTACATTTTTAAAACTTTTTAATAAATTTGTAACACTAACTATGCAATTCTATTCGTGCTGTAAAAAAAAATCATGTGGTGTTCATTAACAAATCAATTTAATATCTTCATTTCACTTGTAGGCTTATTGGAGGCCAGGGGCATTGTGAATGTTATTTGTAATTATTGCTTTTAAATCAACTGTCGAAATTGGAAAATACTACGTCGAACTGTCAAGAATTTCATTCAAATTCAGTCGAACACAAAGAAATAGTTTAAAATCAAAAGAAATCGTTGCAGTTTTTGTGACTCTAAAGCTTAACTTGTCTACTGAAGTAAATAATATACTTGTTTAGAGCTTTATTAGTGAGCTTTATACTTGAACAGCTGTAGGATTAAAAGCCTTTGAATATTAGTAGTACCATTAGTAGCAAATTAAATAGTTTTATTGAAACTTAATGAAAATACAAAAAGCCAAGTCATTATTTTAACTGCTTTGTTTCTTTTGGAAATTAAGTGGAAAAATCTTGTAATGACAGTTAGGGATTTTCATGTACGATCTATTCATATAATATTCATATATATACATATATATATATATATATACATATTTATATGTTTTAGAATGTAATAGTAATTTACTAATGTATTTTTAATTGAACTTTAAAATTTCTTTTTATTTTCTTTAAAATGTCCTACCCATATCTTTCAACGTAAAATTAGATCCTATACATCTTAATCATGAAAAAACATTTTAAGAAAATTGAATGTCTAAGCTTTTTCTTTTATTTTTCGAAAGTTATATAGAAATTTTCTAAACTTAATATAAAAATTAATATTGGTAAAGTAGAAATAAAAATGTTATATAATCTCAAAGGTAAATGAAATTACAGGAAAAGAGATTTTTTTCGCAATATTTGAAATGAAAAGAGTTTTTCACAATAAAATATAAAAAATTAATATTTTCTCTTTTTTTTTGAAATAGTAATTGCAATAATGGTAAACTTAATGAAAAATGTGGTAAAAAAATTAATCAAGTTTTCTGAATTATTATAAAAATTCCTTTATTTTTTAGTCGAGTAAGCATGAAGATTTGCAAGCAATGCTGATGCCCAATGTGCGCGTTCCAACTAGCCTGTGCAGTTCTCCAATCGTGTTGAGATATGTGGTAGCCTCGGAAGCCATGACGACATTTAGCGAGTCACTGAACTTTGACCAATGAGTTCTTTTGCGATTTCTAAAGCTCCGTGTAGGATTCTGCTCAGCAGTGATTTCGAAATGTGTATATCGATGTTTTCCCAGATGGTGTAATGTGCGTAAGCGTCATTTGCAATGATGAGGCCGGTTAGAAAAGATCGCGTGTTCTCTTTCAAGCCTCTCAAATTTAAAGGTGCAAACTCTTGCCGGGAATCGTCGGACAGGTGTACTGATGTCATCGATCTCCCTACCTCCGGTTTAAAGGTTGACTGCTGTTAGGTCCTTGTAACTGAATAGAGGCAGTAAGAAAGTACTTGAGTTTTAACAAGTATGCAAGATCTTGCCTATCCCAAGCTTGCAGCTTTACGTCCAAAGTCTGTAAATCCTTCCTCCTAAAATCCAAGGTTTCTAAATCAGGACTAGGTCTTTTCCATCCGGCACCGAGAGGAAAGTTTGGAATGAGTTGGATCTCAACTTTCTTCCAGTACTTAGCCTAGATCCTGTCGTCATTTTGAGTCTAGTCTACCACAACCATGATAAAATGGTTCTTAAGAATCTCGTTGAAAGGTTTGGAAATCGGTTTAAGTGCAGCCGTGTTCGGCGGATTGCTATGCTATCGCGGCCTCTTGTTTTCCCGATGCGTGTACTCTGTGTATTTAATGCAAAATAATGTCAATACAAAATACACTTATAATTTGATTTTCAAAATAAGATGTAGGGTATAAAAAAATGCTGTAAAAATTGAATAATTTTTTGAATAATTCGTTGTTTGTTTAAAACTATTTTGATAAAAATTGCAATGTTACCAAAATTAACTTTTTTTTCTTTTTGTTTTTTTGTAACACAACCTTTATTAATTTAAATAGCTAATTGGCGTAACAAATTTAGTTTTTCTGAATCAAATGTTTCTATATACTTTTATTTTTATGAGATTTTACAATTTAACAAAGTTTCTATTTTAAATTTTTATCTTATTTTTTTTTTCAATGGAATTTTAGAAGTTTTTATTTGAAATGTAAACGAAATCCTTAAAACATTCTGTTTAAATATTTGTAACTATGTATGTAAGTACAACAATTATTACTCTTTTTAATTAAAAGTTGAAGAAAATTTTGTTGCAATATTATAAAGGGTTAAAATATATTCCAACAAGAAAAAATGGTAAGAATAACAAAAGAAAATTATTCATTTATTTACGAAATTTTATTCTTTGATATTTTAGAAAACTTATTCAAACTATACAAGACGCTGTTTTAATAAAATTTTAAAAAATATTGTTTAAAATGTATATACAAAGTTTTTAAAAATGATAAGATAAAATGTGAATTACTTGGTGATTAGTTTGATTTTTGATGGTTTCCTTGTAGCTTACTACAATATAGCTGCATATAATATAATTATTTATACAGTTTAAAAATCCAACTTTCCAATAATTTTTAATTAGTTAAGAAAATTCTGTAAACTACAAGTAATGCAAAGTTTTTTCGTTAATTATTACTTAAAACACTAATTTTTAGGATTTTCGTTGCCTGTTTAAGAAATCCAACAACAGATTGTATTATATATTTAAATAAGGAGTCCCGTTAAAGTTTATGATTCTTTTGTAATATTGTAAGTCCAAATTTTGGGATACAAATAAAATTTACATGTAAAATATATTCAATATTTTACAAATTCAGTAATTTTTATATAATTGTATTTATTTTTTTCATTAGTAAAATAATTTTAATTATTAAATGCTTTACAATTCCTTAGTATTTTCAGATACCAATTGAATTATTGTGAAGAAAAAATTTGTAAAATAAATTTCAATTGATTTTTTTTTTCAATTCTTTTTAATAAATTTTCTTTTATATGTAATTTTGTATTTAGAATTTTTTATATTACATTTTCCATTTAATTTAAAATAATATTTGGAAATTAAAATTCTTAAAAATTATACTTTATTTTTGAAAAATTTTAAAATATTTGATTCAAAATCAGAAAGTGAAAATTAAAAATTTATTAATTTTGAATTTCTGGCATCTTAAATAAGAAAAATTAGTATGTACTCGTTTGTACGAGTATGTATTTAAAATATTCTTGAAGTAATTTTTACATTTTTTTAAGCAGTTTACACAATTTTTTTAAGTATTTTTAATTACTGTACACAATAAAAATTATATAAAGATATAAAATTCATTTAATTCAGAGAATAAATTATAACTATTAGTTAAAAAATAATCTGGCTTCCAAATTTAAAAAAAAATCAATTTTTAAACCGCATTTGTAAAGTCTCTCAATTTTATAATTTTTACTTAAATGCTAAAACGTAAAAAGTTTTATGTGTTTACGTTATTTGACGAATTATAAATTTAAATTGTCAAAATCATATGTTTTGTGTTCATAATGCCTACCAATTGTATTACAACTTGAATACTGCTTAAACAAGTTATATTCGCTAACAATTTGTAACACTGCTCGAGAGACGCTCTTTCCTTTTTCTGCGAATCCATAACGGTTTTTAAACAATATGAAATAACTTGCAGCTTTGGGTCTCGAGTCTGAATATTGATTGAAGGCTTCATTAAAATTTTTATATGAACAATATGGAAAGCGATACTACGCTTAAATTGTGTTCAGTTTTTACAAAATTCAGTAATTACAAAATTTTTTGACATTTGATTGAAACAGTTTTAGTTGCAAAGTAATACAAAATGAAATATGAATGCCAGCTTAAAATTTTTAGACACACTACGGCTTTTTGTAAACAGTTCTCGACTCTCAGAAAGGTCGACTTTGACAGATATCGTATTTTTTCTTTTAGTTCGACTTATTTTACACGAACAAAAATCATGTAGTTTGTTTACCGAAAATTTAATTTTTTTTTATAAATCTGCGTGCTATAACAGACAGACAAGAGTACGTATAGCACTTTGTTTATTCATTCAGTTTTTCACTGTATGTGCATTCTTTAACATTGTAAATTTTAATTTACCAAATTTTTTTAGTAAGTTTTATACAAAACCAAAAACAAAAAACAATTTTGCATTGTAATTCTTTACAATATAATGAAGCATGAAATCAAGTCATATAAATTTATCATACTTCATTATACATACAAACATTCCAACACACTGATAAAATGAAAAATGATTTACTTCATTTTATAAAAATTAAAATAGTAGCTATCCTGAAATTATTAAGACAAAAAAAAAGAAGAAATTTATTTTTTTGTATATTTAATGCAGGTAAATAATGTAAAAAATTTTTGGTAAATTTATTAAATTTTATGACAGTGCAGATCTATTAATTTTAATCACTAGCTAAATAAAAGTTCTCTTTTTTGTTGTCTTTATTCATTTCAAATTCATTAAAAAAAAATCATATTTTGTATAATAATGTCCAAGAAATTTCTATAATACCTAATGATAAATAATATTGTATAAATGATTGTCATATTATTCTACACTATTATAAAAACTTATTTTTTTAAAAAAAATTCATTAATTTTTTTTTCTGATATGATTGTATTTTAATAAAACATTAATCATGTCAGATGAGCAGTGAAATAAAAGATAAAAAGAATAAATTTTCTTAATAAAAATGATTAAATTTTCTTTTTGACAATTTTTAATATTGATTGATAACTGAACTAAAAACGAAAATATTGCATGTGACTTACATGTATAGCTTCAAACTTCAGATTAAGGGAGCTCTAAAATAAAATGGAATTAAAATTTAATTGCAATTACAAATATTGTTATACTTAATGCTGGTTAAGCTAATTTCTATTTCATTTAGTACACAAATGGAGTTAAGCTGATGATTGCTTTATTATTAAAATCTTAAATTTATAATATTATTTTTTTTTATAATTTTATTCTACGGTACTTATGGTTTTCAGCTTATTTGCTTGTTAACTAAATTACATAATATACAAATTTATATTATGAATATTGTACATAGTAATATTTGCAACTGTTAATCAGCACAAATGTAATTGATTTTCAAAAATCTTAATAATTTGTTTTCGAAAAAGTTTATAAAATTTTTCGCATTTTTATTTATTTACTTCTGTGTAATACTCCAATCAACAATGCTACTATACGAGTATAAAATGTATGTATGTGCAAACTAAATATAAAATCCTTCAAATTGGATACACATTGTTACACATATCATGTATGTATTTTAAACTTCTTTGACAAATGATTAAAATTATTCATGTACATCCAAAATATTTTTAATTCACATTATACATATATTTAGGATCTTAAATTCAGCATAAAATTTTCAAAATATTCAAATTCTAAAATTTGTAAACAAAAAAAAAATTTGGTATAGAAAATTTTTCATTTAAATTATTATAGCTATACATATAGGCTATACACAAATGCACAAGTATATTGTACTCTCATTATAAATATGGGCTCTTATCAAATTCACATTAAAGTTTTTATACTCAGTTTGGTAAATACAAAATACAATTTTCTACACTAATATTTATTATCCTTAGAATATTATTTTTTAAAAAAAATTTTTGCGTTTATTCGTTTATGCATTAGTGTCGATTCTGCATACTATACTGATACATATTATATGAATGTTGCCAGATGAAATTATTAATATTTTTCAAAATTTATTTTAATGAGTGTAGTGATTCAAAGAATTTACGGGTACTTGTTGTTGACTAAAGTATTTAGAAATTTTGTAATGTACGAAATTAAATTATCGTCCTCAAAAGATTTATCATTATGCTAATGCGAATAAATTTGGATTGCAACGAAATCTTTCGGGAGCTTATACTAATTTATGTCGAAATTCAAATTCGTTTAATTTTTCTTAAGATTTTTAATTAAATATCAGCCAGTTGTCAGCTGTTTCTTTCATATTTTGATTTTTCATTAGTTAGCCTGAAAGATATTTTGTGTGCGTCGTACTTTTACTTTATTCAATATTAGTTAACAATATACAATG
The DNA here is from genome assembly GCF_029603195.1 of Condylostylus longicornis. Taxonomy (NCBI): domain Eukaryota; kingdom Metazoa; phylum Arthropoda; class Insecta; order Diptera; family Dolichopodidae; genus Condylostylus; species Condylostylus longicornis. The sequence continues at coordinate 1,158,495 of NW_026577977.1, read as the reverse complement.
CGTTTTTTAATCACATTTTCTTCAAAGACATATGTATCGGCAGTATTACGTTTATTTCCGCGAATCGAAGATTTTTTAAAGCACATCATAAAAATGCTATCCGTTTTTTTTACAATTATGTGGCATTAAATTTTTTTTTGACACATTCCCAAGAAATTTGTATTAAATATAAAAATAAATGAAAACCGTGAATATCCAGTTTCAAAAACATGCGATGTCAAGCATAAACAATAAATATTTTTACATTCTGGCATCCTTAATTATTCACTTATACTATGTAGTGTTTTGAATTTTTATTATAATTTTATTTCAATTTAAGAATTTTTGATTATTCAAAAGGACCCCAAATATACTAGTTATATATTTGAATAATGCAGATATCCTATGGGATTAAATTCGAAAAAAAAATAAAAATTTTGAGCAAAGTTTTTATGCAGTTGTTTTATATTGCTTTCTATTACTATGCCCTTATTCTTATATACCTACACAGAAAAAAAATTAAATTGGATGTAGATTTGACATTTTTTTTTTGAAATATTGTTTTATGATAGAAACGATAGAAAGGCTGGTCTGTAGTATTGAAGAAAATTAAAAAAAAAAATGAAAAATAAAAAAACAACAAACTATACGGAAGAGGAAAAACTTTAAAAATGCTACTTTTAGCGTAAAAAATTTTTTTTATTATTTCCTTTCGATTATATACGGTATGTTATTTTTAACTTTAAACACAACTGGTAATGTGTTTTACATTAACTGTATACGAGTATGTAATACTTATTCAAATAATTTCATATTGTACTCGTAGCACATATAGCATGTATTTATGAATATACATATACATAAATGCATCATGTAATGGTATTCATGGTTAAATTGAAATTATTGCCCCCCACAAAATTCACCGCAACGCAAATCATCCCTCTGCTTTTATACATTACAAAAAAAGAAAGAACAAGAAAAAACAGAAAAAAAATAATGATTTATTTTTAGTTATTTCCCATTAAAATGGATATTTTATACAAAAATATTTTTGGTATAAGTATATTACTAAAGGATATTTACTTTTAGAATATTGCGTAAAACGTTCACATAATATATATGTAGATACGAGTATATGCAAACATTATATTATATTCTGTATGTAATTTTCATAAACAAACCTATATACATTATGTATTTATAATTTTGCAATAATAAATTAAAAATTAGAAAGTGATTGGGGAATTATAGAGAATTTTATTTGGCTAAAAGGGAGAAAATACAAAAAAAAATAAAGGATATTTAAGTGCGTTCATGTATACTTAATATACGTACATATACATTAATGTACGTATATGAGAAAAAAATAACAATATTTTATTGTTTATAGAATAAATATGTTTTATATATTATAACATCATTTTTTTGCAATAAATTAATAGATTTTAATTATATCATAACTATACTATAAGCGTCAGCTAGTTACTTTTATATTGAGGCAATTAGTGGTAATCTTATTTATCATTTAATTATACATAAAGCATATTATACACAGAGCTACAATTATTTATGTATTTGCGCGTTTGTATCTTCAATTTATGTACATACACAATTGCAACACTAAATGAAAATTGTAATATTTGTTGCTCTATTTTATTGTCTTATATATTTAAATGGGGAGAAGAGAAAAATGTGTAAATGGTAATGCAAATGTAATAAAATTATGAAAAAGTGAAAATATATAAAATAAATGAATTCAATTAAGTTGAAGGGTTAAAGTAGAAAATTTCAATTGTTATATTGTACGTACATACACATATACACCTTCTTTAATTATAACTAAACTATTAAAATTAATTTGGGCTTTTATTGTACAAATGAACTTTTGATGATGTTACAAGAAATTTTACCGATTATAGAGCAACTAGTATTGTTTCTACACATAAAAATTTTAATTTTGAAGACATCAACAAATTGTTAACAACGAATTGATTTAAATGTAACCTGCCTTTGATGATACTAACAGTGGAACAAAATATCTTTCTAGTGTCATGAATTTTTTTCGGGAAAATTAATTTTTCCACACTCTAGGCCTCAAAGAAGGTTCTAAATCATTTTTAATTATTTTGTTTATATTCAACTTACTAATGGCTCTGCTCAGCTCAATAATATTTTCCCAGCTCCAAATTATCTAGGATTGCAAACTGTAATTAATTATTTCAAAATAGAAATTAAAATTCAACAAATAACTTTTTTGCTTACCTACGTTATTAGTGTAATTAAGCATACTTTTTAAGTGTTTAATTTCAACTTTTTGTGCTACAATACTTATTAGTATATTTTTTTTTTTAGTAATTGTAATTAATTGTATAAAATCTGTATGAAATATGTATAACTATAGAAGATATATTTCCGAATTTTATATTTGTACACGCGCCACTCTCATTCTTACATAAGTAGTTACAAAAGTTTTACAATAATTTTTTTTTTCTTATTCTACGAGTATTACACCTGATTTTATGATGACTTTTTAGAAAAAAAAAACAATATTCCAAATGAAAGGATAAAACTTTGTTGTGTAATGGAATCTGATCCAAATCAAATAAGCTGACAGGAAATAATTAGAATGGTTCTTATTAGACTTTAGTTTTTTTTCTTTTCCTTCTCTTTTAACACTTAAGTAAATAAAACAGTAGGACTTAAATAACTTTGAAAAATAAAAATTACACCTAAATATCAGCCGGTGATTATTAAAGTTTGCTATTAAGAGTTTCGTTTTCTTGTTCATTTTCTGTGCGTTTCAAAACAAAATTACAAAAGTTATCAAGGACAGAACTTTTTAATAAAGTAACGGAAGAACGAAAAACTTTTCGTTTTGTTTTTCAAAAATTAGAAAAGTTACTTTGCGGTATAACTAACAATTAAGTTTACTTTTACTTTTTTATTTTTACAAAAAAAAAATAAAAGTGAATAAGTTTTTTTAAGAGCTTTAGAGTAGGTGCAAAAAATTACACTTCAAAGATAAAAGAATTAAAATATAAAAAAAAAACAAAAGAAAGAATTAAAATTGAAATTAAGTGAATTTCACGTTAATCATTTCATTCAGAATTTAATTTTGAAAAAAAAAATATTTTTATTTATATTTCTCAAATTAAATAACTTTAAAATTGCAATTAACTCTTTCGTAGAATAAAAGCAAAATTGATTCGCAGTATTTTGTAAGTATTTTGTTTTACATTGTTGGGAAATTTTTTCACAACAAATTTTATTCACGATATTTTCAGAGTTGTTAAAATATCGGACTTTTATTAGATATAAAAAGAAATCTCTCTTATGTTCTGTTTTGACAATACCTGAACTCTAACAATATTTCTTACTCAAGCAGTAGTTCAGATATTTGGAACTGTAAAAGTGTTTTATTTCAACAATCTGATATTGCATTTTGATAACTGAAATTTCTTAGGGAAATATTTCTATTATCCAGTGCCGGATCTACCATATATCCGAAATAATCATTTGCAAGGGGTGTCGGAAAACGGGGACGCCTTTGAAAATATCAAGAAAAATAAAAATTTTTTTTGCAGACTTTGATTCTATGATTAGCCTTCCACTCGGTTACAAGAATTATGGAAGGCTAGTATGATTAAGTTACAAGAAAGTGATTTATTATGCGCAATGTGCATTGTTTATTACATATAGTTAGTTGGTTTAAAAGCGGATGGGGAGGATGCGCAAATATTAGAAACCGAGTGGGGCGTCAAACAAATCAGAACCGTACCTTATATTACCTAAATATACAGGATTCCTATATTTTTAAATTATAATTTCAATTCGGAAAATTTTTCTGTTAACATCAAAAATTCAAGTTTTGCAGTTTAGTAGTAGTCCTAACAAGCCAATATTTCATTTTTCAATTAAATATAAACTTATTTTTTAAATTTAATTTTCTTTTTGAATTCAATACTGAACACAGATTTGGGTTAAAGTTTTCATAAATTGATATACTCTAATAAAATCAGAAAGTTAAAGCGAAAACTTCATTTTCAATCATGTGGAAGTTAAGTTGTTTTTTGAATAAAATTTTTAAATAACGATTAAATTCGAAGTTTTATGAACAAAAACAAAAAAGTCCAAAAACAAAAAAAAAGGAAAAATACAAATTGAAAAAGTCCTTGAAAATATTCGGTTAGTTTCATAATTTCAAGGATTATAACTGGAATCGAAGTGTAATAAATGCATTTCAGAATCTAAGTGTAATAAAACGTATTTTGTTATTGAAATTCTGAATTGTTTGAATTGAGAAAGTTTTTTCAATTTTATGTTTTTTAATAATTTTTTGGATTTTTTTTTTTAACAGAACTATTTTCGATTTTTGATATCCATCTAACTTATAGTTTATGAAAACAATCATAATATTCGTTAAAATTTCTTACTAATTAATTGAAATTCTGTAAAGATGAAATAGATTTTGTTTTTATTCAAATTGAAATAAGAAATATCTAATAAAAATTTTGAAATTGACCTGAATGACTTTTATAGTTTTTGAAATATATTACGGTAATCCCTCGGCATACGACATTTTTTCGTCATTCATGTTACAGGTACTTAATAGACATATATTATCAAATTCGAACATATTGAATGCAGAACGAAAACCTTGGTGATCTACCTATATTAAATACTAACTTATTACTAACTAACTAAATTAAATTTTTAAATATACTACATGTTACGAGTATAACAAAATTTCCGTGGGGCGTTTGAGCATTACGGCACAATGTAAGTGGGAACAATTTTGCCAAAAATCAGACTGTTTAAATTAATATCTAAAATACCTACACACATTCTATATTTTTCTATACAAAAATCTTATTTATAATTGTTAATAACATGTGCAAAAACATATAATACAAGTGAGTTTTTGATTTGTTTATTTGTTATCTACCACTTTATTTGTTATTTTAATGAATTTCCTAAAAATTATTTAACATTAATCAATTAGTAATTGAAAAGTTATAAAGAACAAAAGAAAAATTTATTACAAAAATTTATTTTCATTGTATATGTGGGTGATTTGTATTGAATAAAACCTTATAAAACAAAATAGGCCTAACAAAAATAATATATAAATATTAAATGATCTTTTATTCTATACATTGTATAAAATATACTTGTAATTAATTATACTTCTCAGCTTTAGAAAATGTTAAAATAAATATTTAGAAAATTATTTTATCAGAAGCACACTATTCACATAATAATAATACAAATGAAGGCAAAAATTTTCTAAAGCCAAATAAATAAAATTCTATAAAATAAAGAAAAAATATAAAAATATAAAAAATTATACAAAAAATTCGAAAAATAATAAATATTATAATAAAATATTAAATGAAATCCTTTTTAATTCAAACTTTTCATTCATGAAAAGTCAGGAATATGTTGTTAAGTACCTTGTATATATAAAGTTAATCAGGAATTTTCCATAATCCAAATGAAAACTTATTAAAATTTGATTTTAATTATTATAAAATGCTAATAATTACTAATTTAGAATATTATAAAAATTAATTAAATGTTTTTTATTTAGTTTTATTTGGGAATCACTTTTTGGTTTGCATTAACATGAAAATCTGACAGACTTGTAATTTTTCACGTTCTTTTATTAGGCATATTGGAATTGTAAATAAAAATTGGTTTATAATACTATTAAAATAATGAATTACATAGAAATTTTAATTGAAAATATGTGTAGCTAAATATTATAAATGATGTGAATTTTGTTTTTTATGTAGGTACTAATATCACTACAATATAAATCACTAATATATAAGTACAAATATGCAGAAAATATCACTTAAAAACAATGACGAATGTTAATTACAGAATAAAATATTAAATATCAAGTAGAACTTCTCGAAAACTTAAAACCAACTTCACTTACACAAACTATACTAGTTGCAATACTTTGTGAAATCTAGCTTCTAAAATAATATTTTAATATAAAAATTAAATTTCATTTTAGAAAATTTGCCTACAAGAAACGGTTAATATAACTTAAAGAGGTTGCATTCAATATTTTGTTTTAAAAGCTCCATAATATCAATTATAGATTAAAGTTATTTTAGCCTTAGTAGAAACAGCGATTTAGTTGAAAAGACAGACTTTGTCAGGCAGATTGACGAATTCTTCTTTGTAAATTTAAAACCGTAACATTTTTGATATTTTCGACAAAATAACAATTTATTGTGAATATATTCAATTATTGCTTGAATTTATACACTTAGATGAGTATACCTCAGTAAATATTTGTTAATTTGTTTATATTAGAAATCGTGGAATTTTTTTTTGGTTTTTCTATAAAATGTTATTGAAAATTATTTCAATATCTTTAATTTTTCATCTCAATTTTCAAAATTACATACAATATTATGTACATAAAGTAAAAATTATAAAAAATTAATCGAAAATTTGTAATTATTAAAATAGACTTCACAACTTGAGGCTACAGTTCTTTTTTCCCATTCCCCTTTTTATAGATTTAATTTAAGTAATGTGTTATTTCTTAATAAGAAATAATTATAGTATTTACAAAAATAGTGATTAAAACTTAATTAAATTTATTATCTAATTAATAAAATGTGTATATTTATATCTATATACAATATGTAAATAGAAAATAAAAAAATAAATATTAATAATAAGTATGTGTATTAGGAATTTAAAATTAAATTTACAAATACACTAAAATGCATTATATATGTATGTATTTAAAAATTTCAAAAATCTAAATTTAAGCTAACTGCTAAAAGTTATTTTTCATTTTAAAAAAAAATATGCATTGAAAATGGTGAGCTCCTTGCATTAATTTTTATTATAGTTTCATTTATTATCTAAATCGAAAAGTTATTAATTAATCATTTTGAAAAAATATTACCTTTGATCGGATTTTTTATAGCATCAGCAAGTTTATATTAATGGACAATATGTTGTTACGAGTATTGCTTTTTGGATTTCCGACTTCTGATAATATTATAATCTGTCCATTGTTTCTCTGCTAAGAATAAAATTTTGGATTTAAATTAAAAACTTCACGTTATTAACAATAAAATTGTTGTAAACATTTATTTTAAATTCGATTAATTTCTAAAATATTTTTCAATACCAAACTATTCGATGTTTGGTTACGTTTTATGAAAATTGAAATTAATTGTTCATAATCATTTCCTTAGTAAAATTGTTTAACATACAAAGTACAACAAGAATAAGGAACAAATATAATATGCAATAAAAGTATTTTCTGTAAGATAATATTATTAATAATATATATATACAAATGTATGTATGTATTATAATAACAAATAATTTGAATTCTAGTAACAATATGAAATAACAAAACAAAATGCTTGTATGTTTGCATTCCACATATTATAATTATGTTTTTGAATATGAAAATTTTCAGTTCTTAATAAATTTCAACAGAAATTTTTTCAAATATTGTTATTATTATAATATTATAATATGTATGTATGTATTAAAAAAAATTTAAATTCTGTTATTTTATTTTTATAAAAATTTTCCTGGGGTGTAGGTACTATGTATAGCATAATAATAAATCTTTTTTCAAATATTTTGCAAGTCTTCAACAGAATTTTTGGTTTTGCTATAATATTTATGCACACAATACTCGTGAATTGTTTTTTTTTTTTTTTTAAGAAAATGAAATGTTTACACTTTTAATATTATGCCAAGCTTAAAATGGAAAACACATTAGCGAATTGTTTTCTTGAAAATCTACTCGTAATAAAAATATTAAATATTAATAAATGAATATAAAATAACATGCAATATATTATGGTTATTCGGGGGAATACTAAAATGTAAATTTACAATATATAAAAAAAAAACAGTAAAAACAAGGCGATTTATTAGAGTTGATCATGTCAACCTTGTTTATATAAAAATTATATTAATAAATTTGTAATTTAATTACATTATAAGAGCAAGTGACTTGATTATACCTATTGTATTTAGATGCGTACTAGAAGCCTTATAACTGAATTTGTAAAATTTATGAATGCATGCATATGTACATATGTATATATATATATTAACTATGTATATAAATTATTCTTAAGCATCCCTAGGTGACAGCACTATGTATAATTTTATTTCAATACATCATGCCATCCATTTAATATTTATACATAAGACAAATCAAGATTCTTATTCGTAATGTACATATGTATATTGTATATATATATATATGTTGAAATATGTGCAATATAATTATAATAAAACTTTTATCACTATAAATTCAGAGATGATATAACATTACATAATTTATTTCAGATATTACGTATAATGAGCAACTTATTTTACAAGTTGACGGAAAGAGTCGACACTAAAAATTGTTGCGGTTCTCTGGTTGAGAAACACGGAACTATGCGATTGGAGATCATAATATTATATTTATTGCTAGAATATTGTAATAATCTATAAAATAATTTTCTTCCGTATATTAGATATACTCTATATATATCATTTATATAAATAATAATTTTCATTTTAAAAGCAACGAAAGAATTGAGAAATTTATAATACCCTCACTCTGTGACTGCATTATAATATGTACTATCTACATATATACCAAGTGGTACAAACACAGAATTTCCAAATCTCAGTTAAATCATAAAAATATAATCTGTACCTATATTATATATTTACATATACAACTGTACTTATATGTATACGTGTATACAGGATATAGAGAAATACTATTACTGTGCTCAAAGAACTCTGCCACATACTTGTTTTTCTTAAAGCATGTTAAATTTCATTTTTAAAAGCTAAAAAAGAAAGCAATTTGTTGCGTGTGACGGATGTGAGCAAATAAACAAAAAAAAAACATTGTAAGAAAATAAAATAACAAAGTAATTTAATTTTTTTTAATCCAGGGCTAATACAATATTTGTATCTCTGGCTTATTAAAAATACACAAGAAATTTAAAAAAAGTGGCAACAAATACAAAGTATGCAAATAATAATGCTAATGTTTTTGTGAATTTTAAATAATTAAAATGAAGTAGCTTTTCTACCTATGTATGTTCAGGTACGCCTCTTTGTATTATGTGTGTTTGCATGATGTGTGGATTTTATTGAAGCATTCATTTTGTTATAGTTACAGGTAGTGTTGGAAACCTGATAATAATCTTGGATAGAATGAACTGAGACAAAAAATAAAATATTAGAAAACATTTTTCTATTGAATGCCCCCTTTTCTAAGTTATTAGTATAAGAACTTTAAAACAAAGTAATTTGGAATAAGCTGTACGTCATATGCAACAACTTTAATAATAGACAGAAGATATTTCAAAATTTCAAGTAAAAAAAGGAATATTTTATGAAATGAGTTCAATAATGTCCTGTACGCTGGTAAACCATTAGATTATTATTTTGTTAGATTATCCACCAAATAATTATGAAATAACTTATATACCTACATACATACATATATAAACTTATTATTATGTATCCAAAAAAAATAAGTACATGCGATGACTGTAAAGGTGATATTCAATTTGAAAATGCTAGTCACGTTCTGATTAATTGTATTGGCTACGTTAGTTGAATCAAATATCCTCAAACTTAAATAAAATATATATACAATATATAATGTGATTAAAATCCAAGACGTCTTAAGTAACCAAAATCATAATTCTGAAAAAACAATATTGAAATTTTGTAATTTGAATGAAATGTTGTATTCTAGTACTGTGAAAAAGGCAACTAAAGCAAAGAAATCTTCAGTTGAGTTAAGACATTTAGGATTTTGGTAACGGGTTAAGAACTGTATAGTGGATGTAATTGTGTTTGCAGTATTCCTATAAGTAATTTTATATAAGAATTTATCTATGTTTTTTTTTATTTTATTTTGGCTGAAATTAAAATGAATGTATTATTAACCTATAGGATAAAAGCAGGACTATATACATACACACTTTGGATACATAAATATAAATACACAATTTAATTTGTATATAAATAATGACATATTAGTATTAATATGAATTTGCAAATTTTTTTTTATAACACGTAATTTATTGTGGTATTTTTGAAATACATATATGACATTATATCCCTATATATTTAAATATTTCAACATCTACACATTCAATGCCATGTTATATAAAATTTATTATATAGAAAAAACAAAGTTTGTCCATTTTAATACAATAGTTACTCATCCCAGGATTAATAAGTACATATTGTATTTTATAAGTGCATATATAGAAGAATAGAAGGAGCATATATAGGATAATAAAGTTATATTCTCGTATAGAGATACAAGCTTACATAATTTATGGTTAACCAAATGCAATATAGATCCGAAAATTATTTATTATTATCTGATTTTTGATTTTGACTTTCTTTTTTAATTTGAATAATTTTAATTTCGCATAACCAATAATTTGAATTTTTTTTATATAATATTAAATTGATTATGAATGCACTGTACACTCTCGCTTGTCCTTAACGATTGAAGCTTAGCTGTACACAAATACAATTTTATAAACACTGTATTATATCGGAGTCAAGTCTAATAAGACAATGCACAGGATCGAATCCGATATGCAGTAGTCAAATATGTATACTTGTTATCTGTTTAAGTCTCTCAATAAAACGCTTTAATTGAGTTCTTATTTCGAACTATCTTTAAATCATGACAATGATTACTATTAGAGATTTTCTTATGTAATTAGGTTTTGCTTTGTTTATCTTATTTTTGTTCTTTCTTGCACTGAACGCGTCATCTTCATCATCATATGGTACTACTGCCCGGGTAGGGCTTCACCTGTTGTACAATCCTTCTCTATAGATTTCTCAAGTCAACTTTTTTCAAATCCTGTTTTATATTACAAAACAGATTATTTTATATTATTTATATTATTTATAATAAACAGATTATTTTATATTATCTTTCCATCTGAGCCTAGGTCTACCTCTGCTGCGCGTGTTCATCGGTTTAGCCTTCATTATTGACTTTGGAAGTTTTTCTTCCGGCATTCTATACAAATGCCCGACCAACAAAACGCTCAAAATATTTAATGAAGAATTCAAAAATTTTTCGACTAAAAAAATGAATGGTTTTTCCATAACACTTAAAATTTAAATAAATTAATTAAAATATTTTTTTGTTTGAAAACTAAAAGAGTTCTGGCAATTATTTCCAAAGAAATAATGATCTTTCAATGATATTTTCAAATTAAGCAAATTTTCTATTCCATTTATCATTAGTATACGCATGACTTTTAAAAATTTTCCTTATATAATGTTGCATATGTCACTATATTTTTATTAGGGCGATGCAACAATGATGCATGATTATAACAGATTGGCAATAATAAATAACAAGGAATATAGTCGTCATTCAGTTTACTTATTTCTAAAATCAATAGTATTCTATACAATAAAATCTTTATGTAATATTCGAATATTGTGCATAAATGACTACGGCAGCAATATTGCAAACAAGGCAAAATATTAAAATCATCTTACTTAATTGGAATGATTTCTCTAATAACATTATATTTTTATAATTACATTTTCGTATACAACGAAAAAAATTAAAAATAACAATATTTTAAAAGTCATTCTAAAATAATTTTTCATTATTTAAAAACTAAATACTGTATAATATGGAAAAAAATAATAATATTAACTGATGCATCACGTGATTTTATCCTAACTATGAAAATATGTTCATGTTCACATTCCATCAAAATATCCGGAGGATATCCTCACTTGCTTTTATATATTCTTTTCTTGTACATTCCTATTATAAGATTTGAAAAAAAAAGTGAATTAAAATTTACACGCAAACTTTGTTCTCCATCGTCTATAGGAAACAAGAAACAAGAGGAATAATGTAGACCCTTTTTTCTTTATATTTACCGCAAAAAAAAAAAATTCCTTTAAAATAAGAAAATTAGAAATTTTTTTCCTATTTTTTCATTTTCCCCATGAGAATTCTTTATTATATAAATGGGAATTTACCCTAAATGTAATATTTTAATTAAATTTTCCTGGTATATTTTTTTTAACCTAAAATATTTAGTAGTATTTCTAACGGATTTATTATAAGTATGTCGTTAAATGCAAAAGGTGGTATAGTGCATTTCGACTGCTTGTTTAGTATAAATTACATAGCAAAACCAATATACGATGATAATGCATTAAATAATAAATAATTCTCTCTATTTACTTATGTGACGATGCAAAATTTGTCCCTTCTTTTCATTCTTAAAGGGGGATCTTTTACTATTTTGTTATATTATAGACGTGATATCGAAAAGAATAATAACATAAATTATAATTATAATATTTTAGTAATTTCGATTTTGTTAACCGAGAAAGTATTTATTTTCGCATTTCTAATACAGCGTTCAGTATAATGTTCTTAGAAAAGTAATATGAGTACTTACTCACTCAAGATAAACTATACAACACGTTCATTTTTAATTATACTGTAATATTAAAATCCAATTTATTAAGTCTTGCATCACATTTTAACCTTGAGAATTATATTATACATGAATACTGAGCGGAATTTAATGAAGCTAATTAAGATATTGTCGATACCCTTTGCTTTACAACTGACTAACTTTAATTTGTTCAAATTTTAAATAAATTTCGATACTATTGTAAGGAAGAACTAACAATATCGTAAAATTTGTTTATGAAATAAATTCGGCAGTTTGATTATAAGAAAAAATTTCGCAGCTTTTTATTCTTTTATTAATTAAATTGCGACACAATATACATAGTGTGCAGATTAAGTACTATATAGGTATAAAATTTTAATGAAACTGTTATGAAATTAGGAGTTTTAAAATTTAACTTCCAATAATTTAGATTTATATATTACAGTTATAAGGCAGCAATGGATTAGGTTAGATTTGGTTGTCGCAGACCCTCAAGAGTACACCGGGCAACAAGGCCCGTTTTAGTACCGCGGGATTTCACCTTTTTCGTTCCTAATTGTTTAAATAAATTTATTTAAATTTTATCTAAAATTATTGTATATTTTTTCAAAATATATTCAACTCCTAACATCAAGTTCATTATTATTACTTTTGTGAATATTTTTCATTTTTTAATTGGTTGAACTTTTTAACAAGCATCGTTCCTATGACACAACATCATCTTATAGAATCATCAAAATATTTACAATGTCTACTTAATATTTTAGATTTCAAGAAAAATTAAAAATAATATAACTAGCAACAATTTCTTGTTAAAAGCACTGACTGCGTTTTCCCTCTTTACATTCTACTATATATGGCATTCCAAATGATTTCAAAGAAATTTTCTTTTGATAAACGTTGCTAACACTTGAAAAACACACACATTGAATGTACTCGTAAGTATGTTGGATAGATACGTAGAAAATTCTTAAAAATCAATTCGTATATTATTGTAGGAACACCATAATGTGCATATTCATATAATGTATGTATGTAAATATGATATCGAGGAGGAAAATAGAATTTTATATGGCGGCAAAGCAATAACTGTTCAAGGTATATTGTGAAAAAAAAACATACTATAATCAGCAACCACTGTTGCAAAATAGTTGTTTGGCATAATCTTTTTGGTATGTTCAGGGTTAAGGTAATGGTTACACAATATGATGACAATGCATGAATATTGTTGCGACCAAGTTGAAAATTTTCTAATCATTTTGATAATACGAGTACATACAACATGAACTAAAAGAAATAAAATCAAAAAGTATAGTAAAAGTTAAACATGCAAGTTAAATTACAGTTTTAAAAATGGAATATTGTGAGAGATTATAACATTTAGATAAAAGTGTTCAAACTTTTCGTTTTATTTCCTAATAAAGATTATACATAATATGTTTGTAACGTGTGTATGTCATATATGGTATATAAAAAAGTTTTATTGTCATACCACAAATAAAATGTATGCGTTGATCATTGATTTTCTTTAATGTTTTGCCATTTTGTATTTTATTCTTAAAAAAAAAATTTATAGTATGGCAGTTGATTAAGTCGTTTTTGTATTGTTAATATTGTTAAGAAATAAAATCAATATGTAATCGAATTGGTTGTATTGGGTATTGCAACACGTCATGATATTGCATTAGAATTGAATTGCGGTGAGGAGAATAATGTTTTTTATAAAAATTTCGTTTTATACGGCGGGTAAATTTCATTGTATGGTTGTATTAAAAGAATAAAAATTGAATTTTTTGACTGTATATTAGAGGAGTTCATGCAGGGCATCACTAAGAAATTATTGCATTTTTTTTCCATATATAGTGCAAGTGAAATAAAATTTGTTTAAAAGATGATTATAGCTATATAAAATTATAAAGAGAAGAAATTTAATTTATATACATAAACTTAATTTTAAAGAGCAATAAATTGCAAAATAAATTTTTGGATTACAAAATTACAATACGATCGTTTGATCATAACGCAATTTTTTTAGCGATATGATAGAACTGTTTGCTAATAATCTACGTCCTACGATATAAGGCGGTCAAGAAAATGCTCTAAATTTTGATTTATTGTTCACCACAGTCCAATAATAATAATAAGATTTTACTAAAAATAGGAAAGAGATTGAAGGGTTAGTTAATATTCCTAACAGTTTCTTTAAATTAAAAAAAAAAATTGGAGTAATCAGCTGATACCTTAGAATAATTGTTTGAGATATTATAAATACGTTCTCCTTCCATACTTCACTGTTAAATCAGTATTATCTTGAAAGTGTTGTCGTATATAAATTTTGATATTTTTGGCTAAAAATATTTTTGTTTATTGTATTTATTTTGTCTCGATAGTAAAACTTATTAAATTTTCTCTTCATTTCCTAAAGATTACTGCCGCCATGACTCATGCATAGTTCTTATAACTCATTAACAAACTAAGAATTCTAATGTGTTTTTAATACAATTTTCACAGAATATATTCAATTAATTTATGTACATATTTTTATATAGACTATTATTTGTCTCGACCAATTTATAATAGTAAAATAAATAAAAAAAAAAATTCTAGTAATAAGTATAAAAAATGATAAAAATTTCCATTTGATAGTCCTTATTCTGTTGTAATAGTCACAACATAAATATATATAACTACAAATATATACTGCGAGTGTTGAAAAATATGCACAATATAATTATGAAAGTATGTATATATGCTAATATATATTCATATAATGTTTATTAAGATCGTTACTATATCATACTATAGCTAAGGGCTATTTATATAAAGGCTTTCAATTTTTGTTTTTACTTTTATTTTCATTCGAATTTCTTCTAATTTTTTTGTTTTTTTTGCCCTCCTTGTTTGTTTTTTATTCTTCATTCTAAGCGTTTATTGTACACTCATTTTCTTCTTTATACAATATATAAAATGTTTTGAATAATAAAATTGACATAGCGTGTTGTAATTACTATTCCATTGATATTTACTTAAAGGTTATTATGATTATTTGCGCATAATATTTATTCTATTATGTACAGCTGACGCAAAGAGTACTTCATACCGTATAGAAAAATGAACAAAGCTTTAATTTATATCAACATTACGACAGTTAAGATTGGAACGACAATATTTTTTAGAAAAAAAATAATATAGCACTTGTATTATAACCGAGCTTTTAAAGAAAATTATTTTTAAAGAAAATTTTAAATATTTAAAGAGAATTATTTTTATTAAATTAAATTTCTAGTTTTTAAATTAATTGTTTTTGCTATACAAATTATTCAGTTTTTTCTTTCAAACTGTGTGTATGAATGAAAATTCTTAAAATGGCACACCTTTCCTAATTAAATAAAGATTTTGTTAAAGTTTTAAATTTCGCAATAACCCCTAATTAAAAATTTTCTCAATTTACCATAAATAAAATTTATATTATTGCTTTTGTTATAAAATATAGCGTAACATAGCAGTTTTTAGAAAAGATAAGGGATTTCTCTCTTTTAATGCAATTCTACAAATTATTATTCACTTCTTTTGTTGCACCTCAATTACCATATTACATTTTGTAAATACAATTTGTATAAGCATAGATGAATTCAATTTCTTGTCCTCTAAATAACCTTCAACTATATACTTCATTTTTAAAATATAATAAGAAAAACAAAACTTGTTGCATTATAACGAAAAAGAAAAGTTAAAAATGCAATTTTAAGTTAAACGGTTTATCCTTTTTCTACAAAAATAAACAAGTATAATGCAAAGTGTATGTAGTTGCTTAAGCAAGATATAGTATACTTAGAAAGACTGTTATTCATAGTATTAAATTATGTTTTATAAGCGCAATATGAACGAGATTTTCTTAAAATTTTGAATAATCCAAAAACATTACCCCATCTTGACATAAAAAATTATTTGATATGTTAGCATTATGTATAGTGTTATACCAGTCTTATATATTATTTAATATTTGCAAGAAAATTGTTATCTTAAAATATATCTAATATAAATTTTATTTCAAAAATGATTTTTCATGACATTTGAAAAAGGATAATTGTGTAAGCTAATAATAAATTCTTGTATACTAATTTTACTTATAAGTGTTAGTATTTTTATAGATAACACTATGTGCGTTTCATTGACATGAAAATTACATCTTCGTTAAATCTACTTAATTCATGTAGTCCAGATGTGGATTCATGTATAATATGTATGTGTATGCCCTTTTAAAATTTTAATACCCTTACAAATGTTAAACGTTTTAAATGGTTTAATATCAACCACTTACTCTATATGCATTTTCATTATTATGGCTTTATAACTTTAAATAGCTCAATAGTTTGGGCGATTTGGAAAATTACATTTGAACGGATGGACAAACATAGCTTAATCAGCTCAGAATTCGACGAATGCAAAAATATTTTTATATTTTAGATGATTGTTTTTTAGGCATTCCTAACCGAAATCTGAATGGTAAAGTTTGAATTAATTTATAGATATGCGTTCTTGAGGCTGTAAAAATGCTAACAATAAAAAAAATTTGAAATTATGACCGAATAACAGGGTTTTTTTAATAGAAATAATCTGATAATGAAAAATTATTGCAATATAAAAAAATTACTTGCAAATTATCAAAAAAAAAAAATTTTTTAAGCCATGCTTTTGATATTTACATAAAAATATAAAAATTTCATATTTATTGGTATTGAATTGCAGTATTGATGACAAAATGATACAAAAATAATTAGGAAAATTTTCTCTTCAAATAATTAAAACAACATAAAATATCCTTAAGAGATGAAAATATTTCACATAAAAAAATTTTTCCTGTATTCCTTGAGGGATTTTAATTTCCCTTGTTACTTCTGTCAATCTGTACTCGTAGGAAAAGTAAAAAGAAAAATAATAAAAAAAAACTTCATATTATTCTATTAACTGAAAAGAGTTAATTTCCTTTTTGAGAGTTCAATTTATTTGAGTACAGAGTACAGACAGAAACAATTTTTAATTTTAAGGCAATTTCTAAATTGTAATTGTACACATACAAATAAACTGTTATATTTACATGTACATAGCTAATTATAATAATATGTTTTGTTTACATTTTGAAAGGGCATTACTCTCCAAGTATTTAAAGGAATTTTTTCAATTATTACCGCATTGCATTATGAAAAACAGATTTAAGATTATTTTTTTTTAAAATTTCGAAGATTTCTCTTATTTTAACTATTTCCCATAATTTGGTGAGAAAATTTTTTTAAAAATTTGTCATTTACTCTTTATTTTGGGATTTTTCTGCGTTTTAAATACTTATATTTATTAGGATGTTATATAGAATTTTATTTGATGTACGCAATATTATTTTAACATGAATAACAGAAAAATTTTAAATCTTCTGATATACTAAATTTTTTTTTAAATAACTATTTTCATATATTTTTCCTTGGTAATTGTTGATTCTGGAGGGGAAAATAATTATTTCAGTAAAATATTGCTTTTTACAGAAAAGAGTAGTAGTAAACTGTGCAGATGGTAAATTTATTTATTAAGAGTAAATGTGCTCTTAAAAATATTGTTCTCAGAAATTCCTCTTTCTCTTATTTTTATAGATTTTCTATTCTAGAGCTGCTTTGCTGAAAAAATAAGAGATGTTTTTTGAATTTCATATTACTGCCTTTGAACTCTTAGAATATACTGTTTTAAAAAAATATTAAGATGTATGAAAGGACTTTTTCTTTTCCCAAGTAAAGTTAAAGTGTATTACATATTTTACAGGATATTTCAATTCCTTTATAACATCTGCTGAATTATTAAGGGTATATATAGAAGAGAAAATAGAGAGAGTATAACAGATTTTCAACTGTGAAAGAAAAAAATTTATTAAAAGTGAATTTATATCTAATGTAAAATCAGTTTGTTTTCTGCATGATCTTGATGCTAACGGATGCGGATATTTACAAAGTCTTTTTTCCTATACAATAATGGTTTCCCGAAACCCAAAAAAAATTTAAAATATGTTTAAAAATTGGGTATTTTTGAAAAAGTATTTCAAATATTTTTTATGAAACTTTTTGTTAAGAAATTTCAATAAAATCTTAGAAAAAATGCACGTATGTATGTACAAACCTTTGGTTTTCGCAAAGCAGGAAAGGTTAAGGCAGTTGTAATAAAATGTTCTTCCCCCCGTTCCCCTAAATATATCTACATATAATGCAAATGATTGTATTCCGAAGGAGATGATTTTATTATACAAACGATCACGATACATAAAATAAAAATCAACAATATTTTATAAAAAGATTCCATCAACTGAACTTGCTGAATTGGTTAACTTCAATCTAAATTCATATTTCATTACCTGATTTGTGTATGTATATTGTCATGATCATGAACCAAATTTTTAGTAATTAACGTCGTTTCTTCTTGATCCTGAGTTATATTGCCTTATTTTCATAATTGTTCTTGTTTTCTTTGATCAATGTTTATTTACACTTATTTAACAAGAATTTTTGGTAGAGTTGTTTCCAAAGTAGAACTCTTAACAATCTTGATATACACACACGATACAATAAATTGAGTATGCAGATACAACCATACATTTTTTTTTATTTAATGAAAATTTTTGTTACATTTTTTGATATTTAATTTAAAAATTTTCTATTGTAAAATATTTTACAAAATAAATTTTGGTTTAACACATTACAGAACAATATTTTCGGTTTTATATATTTAGTGCTTACATAATATTAAAATTATGGAATGTATACACAACTATACTTTATTTATGAATAGTTATACCGACCGAGAATGCATAAATATAAGTTATTTTAAACAAAAATAATATTTCAGTATGAAATTTTAAATAATAGTTTTTTTTTTGTATGGTATAGGTTTTGAAAATAATTTTAAGCGCATTACTCGTTGAGAAATGAAAAATTTGCAAAACAGAAAAAAATGCATTTAGAAATTGTTGGTTTTTTTTTTTTGAAATCATGTTGAACATTAGTCATAAATGTAGTTTTGTGAAAATTCATAAAATAATTAATCATTTTCATTTTAGAAGTCTTCAGAATTTATTGCATACTTGTATAAGTTAAAAAAAAATGCATTTTTTATTAATATATTCAACCGGATGGATGGAGCTATAATACGCTTCTGTTTTTAATTTTTCACGGTTTCAAAAAGGCATTAAATTTTTTTTCACACGTACATTTTTAGTGACCACTTTTCAGGTCAAAAACAAGGTATCGTTATCCTGCATGAATTTAACATGTAGTTTTTAAAGAAAATTTATTCAGGAAAATGTAAATGTTAACAAGACATCGGACTGTGTGTCTTTCTTATTTCGTTCGCATTAGCATTTTTAAGATTTAAGATTATTTTAGAAATTTGATGACTTATTATGGAGTGTATTTAATCCACAGCATCTATACATTTCTAATGCGAGTCAATTTTATTTTAGCTCTTTAAATTTGACTCTAAAATAGCTCTAAAAATATGGTAATTTAAAATATGGGAATACAATTTAATAAATGCATAATGTAACATCAAACATCTGATGACCACACCACAAATGTAATTTTGTTTTTATACTTCGAAAGAAGTATTTGACAAAACAGTTATTCATGCATGTGCAATTCAATTATTGTTAGTATTGAATGTATTCTCCAAGTAATTACTTATTATACCTAACATATGATATCAAAACCATAAAAATTAAATCAGAGTTGTCCGAGAACAAATTAGAAAAACAATTATAGTGCAAAGGGTTAAATATAACTACATATACATATATAATCACATTCGTATAATAGTATATGGATTGTTATACAATAGTATAAAATAAGTGTACTTGTCGAATCAATTAAATGATAAAATTAGTATAACATAAAATCATTTTATTTGAAAATTATTTGCTATCCCAACTTAAATTAATATACAAAAAATTTAACTGTGTTTCAGAAATAAAATTTCAGAAATTTCGAGTAGTTGCTTTATATGAAACAGAATACTTTTAAAAATTATTTGTTTCAAAAGTGAAATGCATATAAAAGAATTCAATATATTAAATAAACCCATTTGAAAAATATTAAATTTAAAATAAGGATATTAGGGCATTTTAAGTTTACATAAAATAACAATAACCACACCAGTTCCACCGTGAATAAATTCGTGTATTATATTCAGTATAACAATCAATAATATTGTTGCCGAAAGGTTTAATAAAACGTTTTGTTTGTTTTAACAATGCTTTGTAAAAAATTAACCATAATCCAAAAAATTTACGCTTTAAATTTAATAAAAAATACTGAAAAATATAAAATTTTTTTAGCAAATCATTCTTTAATATTATCAAAAATAAATATTACAAAATAATAATATATAACAGATTTTCCGATATATATAGAGGACGCCTAGTTACACGTGTATGGATATAAGAGAATACACATGTACTTCGCAAGGACCAAAATAACAATCAATATTTAATTTTGTATTTTTTTGCTCTGTTTTTTGTTAAATAGATTTATTTTTAAAGAAATTTGGAAATCGTTTTCCTTTCTTTTAGAAATTCCATTATTTTCAATCAATTTTCTTCTTGTATCCTAGTCTTAAATTAAATTTCCTTTCCTATGTTTTTAACTAAAAAAAAATCAATCTTTATATGATTTAAATTTAATTCTATTTTTTAATTTGAAAAATAAGAGGGAAAGCAAAACAATTTGAGAAAAAAGCAGAATAATTGTTTCTATATGTAAAGAAAACATATAGAAACAATTTCAGTTTAAAGTTTAAAGGAACGGATCAGAGTTGATCCAGCTTACAAAAAATGTCCAGTACTCAGCGACCTATTTTTTTTTTTTATATAGATTTTAAAATTTTTTTTTTTGAAAAGGAGCACGCTTATTAATTAAAAAGTGGTAGATATAATAAAATTATAGGAAATTTGAAGGAAACTCTTTGAAGATGAAAAGAATGAGGTTAGAACTTATGACTTACGAAGGTTCGTAACGGAAGTGGTTGTAAAAATTTCGGTAATGCTTTCTTTACTCTTTGGGATTTTTAAAATAAATTAGTGTATAAAAACAAAGAGTTTACTGACAAGTTACTTGACGTGGCCGTACTCGAATGAACTACCCCGATGCAAAAACTCGTGTAATTGTATTTCATATGCTTGGTAGGCCGAGTCGAATATATAGTGTATATCGATATGAATATATAGTGCTAGATTGTAGATTGTAGATTTTCAAGAGAACCGAGTGGGGCATGAGTATCCCCCGGGCCATCGCTGCCATTCGCGACTTATTGCAGCCTACCCACGCCCGTTCTACAATATCCCTGTTGCAAATATGAAATCGGAGACATCCCTAAGGAAGTTGGACAGCAGTTCCTGAACTCTTAAGAAACCCTGTCCAAAACAATTGTGCCGCCGGACAGCCAGTACCGGGCAGTCGCAAAGGATGTGCACGGCAGTTTTATCACTGCCCCCGAAAATCTGCACTGGGTAGAGCCCGATTTCCCCTGCCTTTGCAGGTGATATTTAACCGGGCAATGGCCCGTGAAAAAATTTGTAATACCGCGAACTCGGCTCCTGCTCATCCCCTACAGCTGCGCGGGGACGCTAAGTTTTTAATCTTCTTTGCCAATATGTAATCCATACGAGTCTCCGTGATTTTAGCAATTTTTTTTTTAAAAACGGACAGGGATTTTCGTTGTCTTATTTTTCATAAAAATGACTTGCATTTTATTCAATGTTTTACAAAGTGTTAAGTTAACCTTACCTCTTTCCTGATTGAAATCAAATGTATTTCTGGTCGAAGCATCGTTAGAAAACTTTTTGTATCCAAAATATGCAAGCAAATAAGTGCGTAACGTAACAATGTTATTCTGTTTTAAAATATTATAAAATTAACACTCATTTTCTTCTTACAATTTTAACTTAAAAATTATTCGCAAGTTTCTTCTTTCTATCCATTATATTATAAATGGAATTTCAATTTCATGACATACTAATTTATGTTCGTTTTGTTTATATTTTCTCCTATGTGTATATTTCATTGACAGAACACATATACAACAAGTGTATAAAATTCATTGTACACATGCACGTTCATATACAAAAGTCTTATTCCTTTTCACTCAGTATCAAAAAGACAACATGAGGCTCAAGTAAATATCTACCGTTTATTTCATTATATAAGAAATCTACTTTATATTTTGCTTTTCTATTTTAAAAATCTTTTGAATTTTCGTTTTACAATAATATTATTATAAATAAGAACGGAAGTGAAGAACAAGAAACTAACATATATCATCATCAATTTTCCCATAAGCATATCAGAAAAAGTTAAGACAACACAAGAGTGAGGAGTGATGAAAAGTAGAGTTCGTACCAGAAATGAAAAAAAATATACATAATATATGAATTTTCATCACGTGAAGTTGCAGTGTGTTTGATGTAGACTTAATACGTAGTTCCTACTGTTTTGTAATAAGACCCACATACTATTCCCCATGTATACTTGTGTATAAGAGTGTTTGATATTTATGTAAGTAAAAAATAGCCTATAATAACATATATAAATATTTTTAATATATACTTATATATACGTAAGTGTGTGTACATATTACTTTGAATTTTATCGTTGTCTATAAAGTTTTAAAATAGAATAATCGATACTACATTATAAATTCCTTTTCTGTAAATTATTTTCAGTTGACTATATACCTAAATATATTTAAAGAATTTTTGATATGGCTGTTAAGTCGTCGTTATGTAGTTACGAAAGCTGTGAAGAATAATAATTTTATTTTTAAGTGAGTAGATAAATTACCCAAGTTTAATAATTCGACATTGATTTTTCAACACACTTATGAATTTATGAATAAAAATAATTTAAAATATTTTTAAAACAATTTCAGAAACTATTTTAAAATATAGAAAATAGGAATAATAAATTGGGCTGGAGTGTTTTTACATTAGTATGAACGTATGTTCGAAGGACTTAATAAATTTGATTTACCATTTATAATATATTTACCTCTACATCTTGGACCGTAAATAACGGTCTAAGATATAGACATAAGTGTATGTTTATGATTAGCATCGAATTCTGAGTTGATTTTACAATGTTCATGTCTGCGCATTTGTCGGTCCGGTCCGTCCGTCCCAACGATAATTGAAAAACTATAATTAAGGTAAGATCACCATATTTTCACAAAAGATTTATTATAGTAAATGTCGGAGCCCTATTGAAATTTGATATGATTGAGGCAGTGGTTCGGATTCGGGTCGGCCCTGCAACTTCAAAAGATATTTCACTATAGATCTCAGATATTATAGAGCTCACAGTATTGAAATTTCGCACAAATAAATAGTTTATCAGGACTCTTATATTGAATAAAACTAGTTGAAATTTTTTGACCTGTCAAAGCTGCTATACAACTTTGAAAGTCATTTGACCGTTTCTTGTAGAAACTATTGAAAACACAGTACTGAAATTTTGCATAAACAAATATGGTAATAAGGCGAATATTTTCAATAAAATATCTTTGAAATTATATGAGTGTATGTTGTAACTGCCATATATGTATAAAAGCACTAAACATATAAAAATAAAGGAGAACAATAAGAAACAGTGTGGCAATTATCATACAACACTTAAAATCTTTCGTTCGTACGTTCTACCTATTCTTGTTTTAATTATAAATGATAACAAACTACTAAAGTTCAGTTTAAAAAAAATTGTTAAAAGTAAAATAAAATAAATTTACAGTACTGATATAAAATTTTGAATATCTGATAGCATATTTGTAGGTGTGTGACTAAAATCATATATAAATTGTTGTTTTGTTAAATTAATACCATCTATGTATTTGTGCCTCAAGTAAAATACTAAATGGAATACTTATTAAAAAATTTCTTATATAATTCTGAACAGTCCGTATACAGATTGTGAACTTGTTCTTCAGAAAAAATTAAATTAGCAGAACTGAGTAATGTAAATGTTATATTAAATACGTTATACATTGAAATATAATAAATAATTGGTTGTAAATAATTTCTGAGGCCTTTGATTTAAAATAATTTAAAGATATACCGATATAGTATTTAATTTACACTAATTATGAGGTATTAAAATTAATTTTTTTCTTGTTATTATTAATTCCCATTCCAAATAGAGCCCCTCCTAAAAGCATACTGTTCTTTTCTTTGGCTTTGAGGTTTTAAATACATAATGATGTTTGGTTTAAATTCTTCTATATTGTGTATATTGTTATGATTCTTTGAAAAACCTAATTAGTAATTGGAATTAGCCTTACAAAAGACACAAAAATTTCTATAGGTCATCATTAACACATTGTATTCAGGTATAATGATGCGTAATTTATTAATATGAAATAATCTGTAATCAGAAATCAATCTATAATCCTTACTAAAAATTACATATTACTTATATGTTTGTCATAATTATAGCTATACGTATAGTAAAATGCATATTAAATGAATTATATAATAATATTAGAAATTTCCATTGTTGTTGATATTATAAATTTCCATTGTGTTATTGATCCCGCAGCAATTTTACACAATATTTAATTCAAGGGTATATTTTGGTTTTGATTAAATTAAATTTATTATATTTGTTTAATAAGAGAAAATATACACATGTACTTTTTGAGGAGAATGAAGTAGGACTATATAAATAATAGTTCAACATTAAAAGAAACAAATTGCATACAATAAGGGGTTATGTGATGACACCAAATTTCGGATGTGGAGTTTTCAGTGGGAATTCACTTCTAAATAGTAAGAAAGCATAAATAAACTATTTTTAAAGATATGTTGGTCTGCTTGTTAGTCTGTCGGTCTATCTGTCTGTCGGCCTATCTGTCTGTCGGTGTGTCTATCTGTCGGTTTGCCAGTCTTATATGCACGCATGTATCTCAAGTTCGGCTGAAGCGATTTTGATAATATTTTGACGTATATATGAATTTATTTCGGTTATGTCACAGATCAGATTGATCAACTTTTGGGATATATCAGGTATCGGAAATTGGACCGGCCGATGTTATATTTTTGCACACATAAAGAGAAATAATCAACCAAGTTCTTTGAAAATTGATAGCGTAAAACGAAATTCTACTAAGAGCCAAAATAACATTTTTCGAGAAATGTTACCTAAAAGCTTACCAGTATTCTTAGAATAGTAAAGAAGTGTTTAAAATGTATGTTCATAATCTTTTGCAACACTAGTGAAAGTGTTAACTAAACAATGTACATTGCGGTCAGTTATGTGCTGACTACATCAGATATTTTTTTGTTGGGTGTAGTGATGAAAGTTCGAAAGTATACCAAATAGATTCACAAAAATATTCGTAAATAGTATCAGGCATTGTTATCGTCTATAAAGGGTTACTTGTTAAGTAATCTGTCGAAAAAATATCGTGTCTACTCCTGAATATTATGTACAGTTTCCTTGGAAAATTCTCACTGTATTGCCACTATAAAATAAACTTAAAATTCTACATTATATTATGTCAATTGATTTTATTAAAATCAAATTTTTATAATTTAATGGTTGCAAATAAAATACAATAAAATTAATTTTTAATAAAAATTTATAGTTACGATTTCATTATAATAATGATTTAAGAGGATCACTATATTACAGACACTATAGGATTTTATAAAGCAATGTTTGGGTCTTATAACAAGTTTTAAATTAAATTACAAAAAATACGAGTTCTTTTTTAAATCAATTTAAAATACTTGTACTTGTTTTTTTTATTATTTTTATTATATTATAACAATTTATTTATTTTTTTCCCATTTAAAAGGATATTTCAGTCCGTTAATTATATGCTTGAAAAAAAAATCCACTCATTTTATTTTTTCTCTTCGATCTTATAGGTACTGCATTCCATAAAATATTTCCTTCCTATTTTCCTCTAAAAATGTATAAAATAATTTTACTCCTTAGGCATTTGATTATTTTAATGATGCTCATCCTGATATTTTTATAAAAATAATGATGGCGACTTTTTTTTGCTTTTTTTTTTTTTTTTGTGAGAAATATCCAGTACTTCAAAATAGAAAGTTGTAAAAATATAAAAAAAAAAAAAATAATAAGAATAATAAACCTAAAGAGCAAATCAACATCATCATAACTCTTTATAGTGCCTATTTTTTTAATCCTTAATGACGGTAATAAAAATAATATAAAAAAAAAAAATAAGTAAATAAGAAAAATGAGAAAAAATATGGTAAGCGTTATAGCTGCCGACTATACTAATAATAATGCATATCATTATGTATAGGTACGAGTATATATGTATGTACATTAAAGGAATATTAAAATTTAAACAGTTAAAATTTGTTTTTTTTTTTTCCATTCCTTTGAGAAGCTGGGCAGCGGTGGTAACAGTACATATTATAAAACCTACATAAAGTTTGATGAGAAAAAATAAAGAAAACAGAAAAATTTTGTAAGATCAAGCAAACGTTCAAATTGAAAGGATTTAAAAAGTCAAATCATTGAAAAATTGTACTTAATATTTGCAGTATATTTTAATCCTTGAATATTTTATGATTTTATAGGTAGCAAATAAAATGGTAATGATGGTGAAAAAATGTTCACTTGGCCTATAAATCGCCTCAGGATATGAAAAGAAAAAATTTTGTTTGTTTTTTTTTTTGTTTTTGAATATGTTAAAGTAGGTATAAAAAAAAAAAATATTAAAATATTTTCACATTTTTATTGCATTAAAGTTTTTTTTTAAAGAGTGAAGTCGAATTGAAATTCATTGAAAACGAGTAAAAATACAAAATGAATGAATAAATAAATGAGTTTTTTTCTTACAGTTCCGGTTATTCATTCATTCATTCACCCGTTCATCGGTTAACTCCTTCATCTGTTTTTTTCTTTACCTTATTTTCGTTAAACATTTCTTTTCTTTCATTTAATTCAGAATATTAAAATACAAAATAGAAAATCATTAAGATTTTAGAGTAAAATAAACTGATCCCGAATATAAAAAATTTTTTTTTTTATTTTTTTGGATTAATAAAAATTACTGAAAGTTAATGAATTTTTAATGACAACATTTTCTCTTTCTTTTTTTTCATTTTATGTCCTCCTCCTCTTTCTGTTTTTATTATTCTTATAAACATAGGCAGATATTTTAATAAAGTATTTTAGAGTTGCCAAATGTACTTATTTGATGGAAAGAGATTTGAATATATTTGATGTCGAATAGTGCCTTTTAACGAAGATATGAAGATATTTTAGGTCCGAATTTTTTACGACTCTTACACAGAATTAAAAATTCAGAAATTAGACAAAAAATACCTGTTTTCAGTTCAATTTTTAATTCTATATAAATTGCAATTAATTATTGCTTAATTTTATAAATTCGGTTCTCATCTGTGAGTATAATACAATTTCAACCACATAGAAATAAAATCTTTTCTCATTTAAATTTATAAATTAGGTTCTCTCGCAATTTCAATACACAATTTTAAGCACTATTTCTAAAGACATTTTTAATTCAAATGCGATTTTTAACAGTTCTCTGTCAATTTCAAAATTAACATTATTACCATAATTTTTGAAATGTTGAAACTATAATTTTCAAGTTTATTTCAATGAGTGCGAAATGAGTGCTCCTTTTGAGTTTCTCGTTTTCAAAAAATAGTTTTTTCTCTGAACAAATTTCTAATTAAAAATTTTTAAAATGGCAATTCTTCTGAATCAATTCTCTTGCTTATTTTTCTTCCATCTTTTAGCTTTTAATGAGATATTTAGATGACTTGTAATAATATATAAGGATATAGCATCTCAATATGCTACGCTTAACAAATTTAAAGAGGTGTGAAAAGGATAAAAAAAAAAGATTTGAAAAGGAAAATAAGAAAAAGAAGAAAAAGATTATTTTTTTTTTCTCTTTAAACACAATATGAGTTTAATTTAAGAAATGGAGGCAAGAATAAAATAATAAAAATACAAAATTAAATCTGTAAAGGAGTTCTTAAGTTTAATAGAAGGAAAAATTGTCGTACCAATGGGACTATTAGCCCAAAGTGAGGCTTTAAATTTATAAAACAAAAAAAAAAGGAATAGAGAAAAACTGAAAATTAAAAACAAAAGAAAAACAACAAAGGCAAGCAGTTTTTCGTCATATATTTTGGCAATAAAGTAATCAAAAAATTTTAAGGGTTATTTTAGCGTTTTTTATGTTATTACGAATTTTATTACAATCGTTTTTACGGTTACCAGGTTAAAATTTATAATGTTACAAAAGGTAAAATATATAAAATTCATTTATTTTGTGTTTTGGTTCTTTTACTACCGTTATTTTAATTTTTCTATACAGCTATAGAGAATTTTTTATTTGGAAATTATTTTTTTTTTAATAACTTTAAATTATTACACGATAATAAATTTATTATATAATTTTGTGGTCTTTTATTATTAATTTAATCTTCTGTTTTTATATAAAATAAAAAAGGTTATTTAATAATAATAATTACATTAAAAAATTACATTTAATTAAAATGATAATATTCTAATCTTAAAAACAAAACAGTATGGTAATCGAAATAGTGGCATATAATTAAAAGGTGTTTACAGATTACTGAAAAGCTGGTGTAATTAATAATATTTTTGTGGAATGTAAGGAAGAATGTGTTTATATAAATGTGAAAAGTAATGAAGAAATATGCTATTGTGAACACAATGATATATGGTATATTAAAATGGGAATTAAATTGTTATACAAATTGTTATTGAGAATGGAATTATTAAATGCTTGTATTATAAAATTGTCATATATTTTTCAGTAGTGTTAGAAATTTTCTGAAATGTTAAAAATTTTTGTATACATAATGCCCAATATATCACAATGAATTTCATTATTGAAGTACAAGTTACAATTTATTTAAAATATTAGAAATTGGTCATCATAAAAGAAATATAAGAAATCATAATTTTTTAAAATATTTTCGAAAATTTGTAATAATTAACAGGAAAATTTATATTTTACTTAGCTATAATATACTTGTTTATAAAAATTTGTACGTGCTATTAACGCTTATTAGATAACGCTTCTTCCAAATATTTTTATGGCCTAATCCTAAATGTATGCAATATTTAAAATATATTCGTATATGAATGAAATTAATTGTAATAATGTAGTAAATTATTTTTAAAAGCAGTATTTTCACTTACATATGCAGGTGAAGGTGAAAATGCTATTTTATAAATCAGCTGGGATTATGGACTAAATATTTCGGTCAACTAAAAATTTTTGAGTAATATTTTTACTAAAACTCGGCACCAAAAAAAACTGCTTGTTCATTAAATTGCATTTGAATGAAAATGTAAAAGTAAAATATTTGTGGAACTGAGTGGGTTTTTTCTAAATTTACAAGTACTCATTTGAATTCTGAAATTTGAAATATTAAATGAAATTTTTCTATTATTCTACATTGTGTTGCAAATATAATTTTATTTAATTAAATAACAATACATAAAAAAAACAAAAGAAATATTTAGAATAAAAGAAGAAGTTTTTTTTAAAATACTTTAATGTTAATCATTTGCCTAAGGACTCTTTAAGATTCATCAGAAAATGAACAACAAAATTACCTATACGAATTTTATTATTGCGTTAAGAATTTTTCATCTATATTTTATTCGACAAAATTTCATACACAAGTGTTGGTAAATTTTTTATTTATTTTATGTATAAAAAAAAAATACTATCGAGATAGAAAATCTAATTAGCATCCACTTTAGTTTTTTTTTTTACCATATTGAATTGGTATAATGTTATGTACCTATAATGTTTTGAGAAGAAAATAAATTTAAAATAAAATATTGTGTATAAGTAGATAATTATATAGAATATTTTTAAATATATTTAATGTAGAAAAATAACATTTGGTTTTGGTAAAGCTTTTAAATACTATGGTAATAAATTGTAGCAAAGTGGTTTTGTATATTATTATAAAAAATATATAGGAAAAAAAACCGGGATAAAAAATAATTGGATGAAATGAACCTAATCAATGCATAATTAATTTGTCTGGTATCTATTATATATTACCCATACATATTAGAAGTCAGAATGACTCGCTACAAAACATATTTACGTTTATAAACAAACCTGTATTTTATACATAGAAAATTTAAATTATCACAGAAAGATGAATGACCCTAAAAGTGATAGGATTTTTTTTTCTTGTTTTTCAAATTTCTTTATGTTTGTATGAATGGTATTAAACTTATATTTTAAGTACACATAGTAGCTTATATTGTATACGTACAACATCAATATAATTATTATAGAATCCTGTGTATACCTACACGGAGTTGGTATTTATTTTTTCAATTAAATAAATTATATAAAATCAGTTCTGTTTATATTATGTGTGTACATTCATGAAAAATTTATAATCCAACCAAGCACACTTTGTAGTACAGGTTTAAAATGAAATTTCTAATCGATAAAGCTACTGAATTGTAAAGGAAAAAAAATGGAAAAGATAAAATTGAAAGCGTGTATTTTAGCTAAATTTAAAAGTGAAAAAAATGAATAGGAAAATTGTACTGCAAAATAAAGTATTTTCAAAACTAAAAGGAGTTTAATATACCTACATACATGCACATATATTTTTGGTTCATTGAGATGGTAGCTTGTTGTTTTTGAATATAAATTTTGTTAATGAAATTTTCTGTTAGCAAAATATTGTTATTTTTAGTGAATAAAGTTATTTGCAAAAGATGTTTGACTCTACCTAAACCTTTAAATAGAAAAAAAAACAGCTCATTTACACTTCATTGTTAAATTGTTGATTTACTCTGTTGTAATTATCAAATTGTTTAATGGAAAAATTTTTATTAAAAACTGTTTAATTTGTTGTCATTAATTCAAAAACTTGTCCTATCAATTAAACTAAGTCTGCACAAGTAAATTTTACAAATAAAGCTTTTGTAAGCCCCCCACGTGTTAATTTAAATCGGATAAATATTTCGCAGGAAAATGTGAAAAAATATCTAGGAATGACACTGTATGTCAAGCTAAAATGGAAGGAACATGTTAGGAAGAAAAAAACAGAATTAGAAATAAAATATAAAGAAATGTATTGGCTTATAGATCGCAAGTCAAGGTTACCGATACAGAATAAGGTCCTGCTCTATAACCAAATTATTAAACCAGTTTGGTTGTATGGTATTCAGTTGTGGGGATGTGCCAAACAAATACATGTCGAGCGAATACAAACGTTTCAGGGTTTTACGGAATATGGTGGATGCCCCTTGGTATGTGCGAAATGGAGATTTGACCAGCGATCTAAAAATTCTATATGTAGTTGACGAAATTAACGAAAAGGTTTTCTTCATGCTTTCCTCCTTCCTTCGATAAAAAAAAAATTCAAAAACATACTTTTTCACGATGCTGAAGAACTATAACTCAGAGTGAAAGGCGAAAATATTTCTTCTAAAGAAATAATGTTTTCACTAAAATCTATTTGCTTACAGAATTTCAGTTTTGCATGTTACAGCTGGTAAAGGTTTTTGAACGAACGAATTTCCATTTCATATACCCTTTTCTGCGTAGTTGACAAAATACTTTTTATTGTAGTTGGGATTTGAATTCAGTTATTAGTTCGTGATATCATTTGATTACAAAATTGATTTATTTTTCAATTTCAAAATGACTACAGAAAAATCAACTCATATTACAAATTCTTTTAAACTTTTATAATAAATCAAAAATTCAGGACTAACTTGAAAATAAAAATTTTAAAATATTCCACTAATAATAATATTAACTTAATAATTATCATTACGAATAATGTTGGAATGAAAATCTAAACACTTTGTATTTTAATAATTTGAATTGACTTTGAATAATAATTAGAATGATATCATTCCAATTATTATTCAAGAAATTTTTGTACATATCAGCCAAAGAAATGGGAAGAAAATTCAGCAAACATGAGTAGGAGCAGTTATATAAGAATTATTATAGTTCAAAACTTTGTCTTCAGTTTTTCAGACAGTGAAAATTTCTAGGAAAAAAAAAATAAAAATAAATAAATTTAAAATTTTTCCCCAATTAGAATTGCAAATAAAATGTTATTTATTGTTTATTATTATATGGTCATTAACATATCATTTGGGTTGAGTGAGAGTCTCACAAAATAAATTTTCGTATCAGTTAACAAATTTTAAAATTACCGAATATCCACACAATATGATCTTTAAGACACAAGTATGTTTGGTTTTGGAATTTCTACACATATTTCTCTGTACATCACTTAGACATTCTATTAAATTTAGTGTGTAGTAAAATGTTACATTACTTAGAAGCAGTTTACACGTTTTATTTCAAAAATTCGTTCCAAAATCTCTTAGTTACGTTTTGAACATAAAATAATGCTCACAAATTTTTTTGCTGGTTGGAATTGCATATAGTTTTATTTTTTCCTCATCAAACAAAACTCACGAACAAGCAATATAAAGTATCAAAAATTCTTTATTTAATAAAAGATTTTAAAATATATTTATTGAGAAGTAATTCCATTGTCTGATATAAGGACATTGTAACTTTTCTATATATAATAAAAGAAAAGTTAAAAAATGGATGCTGACATCATTTTCAACGTTATAACAAGAAATGAAGTAAATTTTCGCGATATTAAAATTTCCATTTTAATGCTTGTATAATTTAGCAATAAAACTTGATTTATTGTAATACTTTCATCATAACTTTATTCTAACTTTCCATTTTCCATATTTCATTTATATGTAAAAAATTACAAAAAATATAAATAACTTTTCTATTGACAAAAGTTAAAAATTTATATTGATACTAAAAAAACTTTAAATAATAAAATAAATAATAAAAGTAAAAAAACGAAAAATGATAGAAATTGAACTGAAATTTAAGTAGATATAGATGTAGTATGGTGAATGGACTTTGATGCGATGCTTTATTAGAAATATGGATGCAGTGTTTGTTTGAATTAATCATAGTATTCGAATCTAGCTGATTTCCTTAAATTCTCGAAGGCAGTTTTTGTATGTTCAAAAATAAATATTGCTTCCTCATATACAAAATAAAGTTCATTATCTGTTTTAAGGCTCTAATATAAATTCAAGTGGCGCATAAATCAACTCCTACGTGTGTAACATTTTATAGAAATGTCCGTTAGTACAAGCAGTGTGCCAACTATATTTGCTAAAATAATTTATTCGTATGAGTTTTAAGAGTTGGCACGGTCAAGTTATTCACAAAATTTAAATGTGAAAAGCGAATTGTTATGAAAAACAACAAGCAATTGCTAAAAGAACAAATAGACCATAAATAATAGCTTAAAATTAAGGCACGGCCCAGACAATTTCCAGCACACAGAAATGTGTTATGTTGTCATTCGAGTTTGAAAAAATTTAAAATTAGTGAATAATATTCTTAAAGCAGAAAATTAATACTTAAGAATATTATTATATATAATATGTAGTTACATACATCTATATACATAATTACATGCTTCTATAAACTTTTAATATTTTTGTAATTTTATTTGACGAACTACAAGAGATTTGATATGTAAACATTATATGTGATGTGATGACAACGCAGAAGAGAGATTTTCAAATTTCAAAAAATAATTAGAGAATTTTCAATAACTAATTTAATAGGATTTTTTTTATACATACATATATAACATGTGGGACAATCCCCCTTGCTATAATGAATGTAAGATTAGAAGACATAAATTAAAATTAAATCAAAAAAAAAATGTTATACCAAAATTAATTACATATACGCGAATATTAAATGTTCGCCATGTTTTCTACTATTAAATATCATAGGGGAAATCTAATTTTAATTCAATACTTTGAATAATGCTTTTGCAAATTGTTACAATATTTATACCAGTACAAACGTATGTTCGAAGGGTATACCAAATTTGCCTTGCCGTTTTTAATGCTAAGAAGTAACGGTCTTAGATATAGACTCAAGTGAATATTTTTGATCAGCGTCAAATTCTGAGTTGGTTTAGCTTTGTTTGTCCGTCCGTCCGTCCGTCCCAACGATACCTCAAAAACTAAATGAGCTAAGTTCACCAAATTTTTACAAATGATTTATTGTAGTAAGTGCCAGAACTCTTGGACATGATCGGGGTACCGGTTCGGGTAGCTGCCATACAACTTCAAAATTTTTTTGGCTATACCTCAGAAACTATAGAAGCTGTAGTATTGTAATTTCACACAAGAAAATATATTAGTAGGGCTATATTTGCTTGTGTAGCACATCGGCTTGATAAAATTCGTTAAAATTTCTTGGCTCTTTCTGGTAGGTACCTAACAACTTTAATAGTAGTTTGGTACACACAGTATTTTGAAAAACACATAGTACAGAAATTTTGCATAAATTAATATGGCAATACGGCAACCTAAAGTCATAGTCTGTACCATAGTCAATTATGGCATCTTTCTAACAAATTCGTACGGGTATCACAGAGTTGACAAGGTCAACTCTATTTTTTTTGCTCGTTTTAATCTATATGGGAAAATGTGATTTTATTAATTCTTGGAACTGTAACAATATTATGCAATATATTATAATATAATAAATAATCAATGCGAATATAAAAGTGCCCTTTACTATTTTTATTCAAAACAAGTTTACTCATTTTCGCGTCAAATGAATTTTTTATGTTATACTGTATTCCAAGTATTTTGCATTAGAGGCTATAAAACTAATATTTTCCATCTGGTTGTATGTCTTTTAGAAAGAAAAATATGATGATAATTTAAATATTATGATGAATTGTAGTTAATCTCTTATTTTGATATTTATGATAAATTGCGTGAATTCAAAATTTCTGTATATTTATTAAGGGCTTTTTGGACTTTAATACAAATCAATGTATACTACGTCATAATAATGCAATATGAACATACATACAGACATATATTGAAATAGAGGATACAAATCCAAAAATCATACTATGAAATTCCAAGGAGCTTTCGGAATTTTTGTTTTAATAAAACAAATGGTGCATTTATAATGTATGCAATTTTAGATGTTATCAGCTAATTATTATGTGCATATGTCGTCAAAATATAAATTCGTGAAAATTTAAAATTATCTTTTAAGTAAAAATTAACAAAAAAAAGTGTAAAATTGAGTTAAATTATTTGAATTTGAACAGTTACAAAGCAAATTTAACAAAATTGGATTCTAAAATTTGAAAATCTTTAGTAGGGTTTTCGCCTTGCGTTATTATGAGTGTGTATATACCTATAATATACAGAAATTTTTTTCAAAATTTACTTTCTCTGATGAAATCAGCAGTCAAAATTTTTATTATTTTACAATTTTAAAATGCAATGATAGTTTCATACTTAATTTTAAGAAGGCAATGAAATAGAGACAAATTCTTGTCGAAATTTTATTGATTTATTTTGTGAAATAAATGAGACAGATCAATTATTATTCAAAATATTTCAAAATTCAATTTTTGGTGTTCAAATTTAGCGAACCGTATAATGTATTAAATTTTGCAAAATATTTCAACAAATTAGGTTTGAAATAATAAAAACACTGAACCTTCATGGTTTCTTTATTAATATTATTTCTTAGAAGTTGTACTAAATCCCACTCTCTATGTTGGTAAAATTTTTATTTCATTATTCTAAATTTCGTTTTAATGATTTTCAATCACTTTATTAGCTTTGAAATATAAATCGCGTAACGTTTAACGACCTTAAAAATCGAAATTTTTCTATGACATTTGTATGTGTATGTGTGGACATGTAACATTATACATTTCAGGTCTTGTTTTGTGAGCTTAAGCAAAGAAACTTATAATTTTCGAAATAGCACAATTTCTATTTGGTATAAATCTTAATTTTCAAAATCAACATCCAAAATCTAAATTTTTTAGGTATATCAAAATTCGGGTATGTCAAATAAATTATCAGTTAGACTTGTTCAGTCTACTGATCATTATTGTATTGTGAAATGTTATAATTTAGAAATTTTCGTTAGAAATATAATTTTTGCGAATCTGAAATTTTTTAGAAATTATATCAAATTAAAGTGAAATTAGAGAAAAGTAAAAGAATTTTTCAAATTAATTTGAAAAAGAAAAATGACATTTGCATCCTTGTAAGTACGAGTATATCAATTTTAAAAATAAATTTCTTATTTTATTTGATGTTTTCTTAAATTTCTCTATAAAGTTAATTTTCTATATTTTTTACATTGAATTATTTTGTACGTAATCATTTTTGAAACAAAATGCTTCTATATTAAATTTTTCAGAAATAAATAAATAGTATAATTTAAAACAAGAAAAAAAAACTAAAGTTCCTTGAAGTTTAAATGTCTGAAGGCTACAAAGTTCAATATCCTGTATTAAAAGAAAACGAAAAATAATATTTTCAAAAATTTCTAAAAAATTTTTTAAAAATAAATGTTACTGGCAGTTTATGCTCGAATAACAAGATGTAATCGAATATGCGAATCTGTTTGGGGTTTTAAGAAAATTGTTTGCCAATCCCACAGGTAACAACTTTTGTAAAACTGAAAACACGTTAAGAAGACTTAATTCTCGTTCATATTTAAAGACCGCAACCTAAATTTGCTAGTTAAATTTTTCAAAACAGAAGATTTTGTTTATAAAAAATATATTTTTTGTTATTACTTTTTGCCCGGACACCTAAAAATAATGTTGTGTTTTTTATATGACAGCTTAATTTTTTTTGATATATAAAAAAAATAAATTCATACACCAAGTATTTTCAATGATTTGCTATCAGTTTAATATTTGTATGAGGACAGTATATTTTATTTTATATTATTTTTTTTAAAGAATTTTCTTCCAAAATTTTTCAATTTAAATTATTTTAAAGTTTCTATATACAGGATGACCTGCAAGTGGTGGTAAAGTATGTATTCAGGAGGAAGACTGTTTGGAGTCTTTCAAGAAAAAAATTGTTTGAGTGGGGTTAGAACTCAGGTATGTAGATGTACTTTTAGAGTGTTAAAAAAATTAGGTTTTCAAAACTCTGTCTGATAAATTTTCATAACTGGTGATACAAATTAAAATTTATCAGGTGAAATTATTTGTTTATGAGTATCGTAAAGGGTGAAGCTGCTTTGGCAATATGCGTCGACGGTATACTTGACATTAACCACATACACGACCGTTATGTAG
Source organism: Condylostylus longicornis (assembly GCF_029603195.1). Lineage (NCBI taxonomy): Eukaryota > Metazoa > Arthropoda > Insecta > Diptera > Dolichopodidae > Condylostylus > Condylostylus longicornis. The sequence continues at coordinate 1,120,761 of NW_026577977.1, read as the reverse complement.
TTTATTTCTAGCAATTAAGAAAATATAGTTGCGAACAATACTTTGATCTAAGTTCAACAGTTTCGAAACGACAAACCCTCCAAGGAAGCTTGAACAGTTTCGAAGCTTTCCTTTTCAAATTCAAAATGATTAACTTCCTGAGGGTTTTAACATCAGTTCCGGAACACCCTGTACATAGTTGCATATATACTGTATGTATGTATTTCTATTAAAAGAAAAATATAAAATTATTTTTAGTAAACAAAAAATATTATGCTTATATATAACCTCGATAGACAAAAACGAACTTCTAGTTTTTTAAAATTGTATTTTAAATTTTATAACATTGGAACTCATTGCCTGAAAATCTTATTCTAAATTATATTTAATATGGTTGTGCTTCAACTTTCACTTCAACTACGTACTATTTTTTCTACATTCGTATAAGAGCAAAGATTAACTATGAATGGACGTGCATGACAAATTTCCGATTTAAATATTTTATGCTTAATAGACGTGAAACAGTTTTACGAATCTTTATATTAGAAAATATTTTAACCCAACTCATATTTTCAATTTGGAATATTCGCATAATTTTTGAAATGGGATGCATAGGGAAACAATATTTGAAACTCGAAACTACGTCGTATACGAATTTTCTCGTATATTGCTCGAATCCTAAACTCTAGACGAAAATTTTTTTTGGTTTCTTAACGTAGACATACATAATATTTATACATAGTTTTATTTTATCAGAGATTACTGTTTATTATAATTTCTTATGTAATTTCTTTTGCAAGTAAATATTTTTTTATACACATAAACGATCATTACTTTGTACTACATGAGTAACAAGTGCTTATTTAAGACTATTACTCTAAAAAATAATAATCTTTTATAAGAAAAATGAAAATTCTACTTGTACATTTAAAAAATTCAATGTAAAAGTAATTAAATTGAAAATCAAGATTAAATTTTTTCAATTTGTTGCTTCGATATTAAAATTATTCAAAAAAAAAAAAAACAAGTGTTGGCTTATATTTAGGAAATTTAAAAACAATTATAAAAATTTTATCTGATTTAAAATCTTTGTATAATGAAAATAATCCTTTTAGGTACTTTATTTGATCTCTTGTGTAGCCTCTGAATAAATGCCAATTTTACCACATGATACTGTACATACTTATTCCTACAAACATAATGTGAAAATTAGAAAAAATTTTTACTGCAAAACAACAACAATAATTTTTATCTATTTTATTGTACTTATGATTTTTTTTTTTTGTTGTATAAAAATAGATTTCTTTAATTTTTGTTACGAGTATAAATAATCAAACAGGGCCGGATTGTAGGCTTTTTGATTTTAGGCACTGTGTATGAAAGAGTTATGTAATGCAATTTTCCAATGAGAAGATTTTTTTTAATATCGCGCCTCGTGCCAAACAGTTTTGGAAAAATTAATATTTGGAAAACAAAAGCAGGAATTTGTCACATTTTTTCATGCCAAAAACTACACATTATATTAAAGGAGTGAAGTGTTTATATTGCGCACGGAAACTATGAATTCGGAAAATTACAAATTTATAATAAAGTCCTTTTTAATTGAAATTTCTATTGGTTAGTGCAGTGCAGCTATAGAAGGTTAAAAATTTTTTTGGATAATTTAAATGTGTGCCTACAAGTTTCCAATCTAAATATTATCCTCACATTTTTTTCATGGTTTGAAAGTCCTTAATTCTAATTTTCAATTAACATTTACAATATTCTTTATTTTTTGACTGTACACATTATATTTTGAGATTAAATATATTCTAATATAATATTTTTTATAAATACATTATACATTATGTACACATAATATAAAGTGTGTATGTAATTCAATAATTATATGAAAATCATACAGAGAAACTTGAAAAAAATATTTTGGAATAACCTTTAGAATTTATTAAATTTTCATAATATGCTGTTGAACACCGATGTGTAAGTACCAATTTGTAAAATTCTATACATAAATAATTTAATTTTATTCAATAATGTGTTTGTATGTATATTCATATGCTGATATACATACATGCATGCGAAACTTTGAAAAAGTTAGGTATATTGTTTGTACGTATCTAAATAAAATGACCAAATGATTTGTCTTTATTGCACAAAAAAAAAGAAAATTCAAAGAATTAAATTGGAATTAAAATTTAATATTTAAGGATTATTTGAAAACAATAAGATAAATTATTTTTTGTTTTATTTATTTTGAAAATAATATGTGTATAATGTGTGTGTTTCAATGGAATATTTGTATTACAACGCAAAAGAGAGAAAGCATTTTAAATGGAACACCTTACTCATAGTACGATAAATTTTTGTACAATAAAAAAAGTACGATGAAAATTTTGTTTAAAAACATTTTGTATTTTATAATTTGTGTACTTACTTATAAAAAAAATTTTAAAAGTTGTGTTCTTGTTCTCGTATCGACGCGCAATCTATTCGAAACTGTATCTCAAATGCGCCTCATCGTTTATAATTTTTTAATTATGTATGGGCTAAAATTTAATTAGGAACAAGTTAAGAAAAAAGGCTCATTTTAATAATGGTGCTACAGCGCACTCAAAATATTGTGGTTTGTCGGAATATTCAAGAGTATGTTACTCAAATTATTGATATTGAGATGAAAACTAAAATTGGCTAGTGCAACAGCACCTAGAACTAATAAAAATTTCCGCATAATTCGTGAGATATCCTTCAAATGACATTATAAATATTAAGAATATTATTTTTTAAATTGGTTAATTATGACATGGCGTCCTACAGTGTCTTGCACATTCTCATTGTGCGAACGGAATTAATAATTTTTCACCCACACATTCTATATTTTAGATGGTTTAACTTTTAATTTATTCGTTTTAAATATAATTTTAATGATTAATAATTTCAAATGAATTTATTGGGAAAGGACTAAAAGAAAGAAATAACAAAGAAAATAAGACAAAATTTATGTCAATTTCACATAATGCACATACATATATTTTTTTCTTCTGAAAACCCAACTTAGTGACATAATCGCAAGGATAAAAATTAACTTTAGAAATTTTCCATTATTATGAATGATTTCCAATTAAATCAAAAACCTTTTTTAGACAAGTGCAACGCATATTAAAGAGCAACGCAAATTTTTACGTTGCTCTCAAATTGAAATTGTTTTCTTTATAATTAAACAATATTGTATTAACGAGCTCTTAATGGAGATCTCTATAAGGATTTCTCAAATAATTTTTTTAAAAAGTATCTTTAAGCTAGTAGTCTTTTAAAAAATTTTTGTGTTAATTAAGTAATCATGTTTCTATGGTATTGGATAATCCTAGATAATATAAATACACGGAAGTTCTTCAACATTATTTTAGAGTAAGAAGTAATTGTACCAGTCAAAACATAATAACAAATGATATGAAATGAATTTTGTTTGCGTATCATATTTTCTAAATACATGAAATAAATGAGATGAAAATTTTCAAACCATTAATTTCTGCACATGTTTGATTATTAGATTTGACAATATAAAATAAAAAATATTTTTTCACATACATAGCTATTCTGAAAAAAGGAAAAGATACAAGAAATCTAAATAAAATCATTATTTTTAGCACATTTTGAACAAAATTCGAAAATTTATATATAGTTGTTTGTTTCATTCTCGCTTCCTTAAATATTTACCCACATCGTTCCTAAACTTCTCCTATTATTAAAAGAACAGATTTCTTCTTTTCTTAAAAATAGTTTAGGTGGGACTGATACATTTAAGAAAGGCTTAATTATAATACTGATGATCTTTCTTAAAAATTTGATACTTGGCTGTTTATGCGTCTAAGTGATGGTTGTTTTACTATGATGATGATTCGTGTGATTTTAATTTTGTACGATTACTGTATGATCTGACCAATCATAATAATGTGAGTTTTTTTTTTTAAATTTTGTTGTAAATAAGAATGATTTATGTGGAAGGTTGTCCTTTAAAAAAAATATTTTCACTTGTTTAAGAGAAATGTGCTATTTTATGACCTACGAGTATTTAGGTTTGTTTCGTTAATATTTATTTTTTCTTTTTTTTCTTAAAATAATGAAGTGATAAATGGTAAATATTGTAATAATTTTTGATATTTTGTATTGTTCAACAAACATATGATTTAAGGTGCTGAGAGGTTCACGCATGATGGCATTGCAGGTAATCGTAAAATGTAATCAAAGATAACAGACATTGAAAAAATTTAAATTTTGCGTTTAGAACTAAGAAAAACAGCTTTGGAGCCGTGTATTTTTGTTCCCGGATTAACTAGACAACTATTTGTATAATGTGATGTTTCGAAATTCAAACCTTTGGTTCCAGTATGAAATACCAGTATTCTCTGCAAAAATAAGTACCTGCTTTTCATGCATCAAAATTCAGATAGTTTTAGAAGCAATATTTATTCAATTATTTAGAATAAGAATACAAGACTTCTTTTCTCCTCTAACGTGTGGATCAAATGTAAGAATCATTTAAATTAATTTGTTTTTGAAATTGTTCATAAAATTCCTTTTCAATTATTATATTATACCTATGTATAAATGATTTCGAATGCAAGGTATCAGGTTGTCAACGACAAATTGTCATTTTTTTTATCTCAATTTTTATTTCAATTTTTTTCTTTTAGGTTAAAGTTTGAGTAGGTTGAGTAGATTGGTAAATTTTTTTAAATTTTATTTTATTATATCTACTGAGAACGTTATCTTTTATCATAAAATCTTTTGTAGGTATATTCGTAATGTGCGTATCTCATTTGACATTTAGGAATATTAACAATTTGCGGTTGTGTTTTACTCTGAAATGCTTTTATATACATATATGTAACGTACATAATATAGGTTTAATAAAATATCTTAAGTTCCCCATTGAAATCTATATGAGAACGGTATGTATACGAATTAAATTGAAATAAAATGAAATACATTGTTTTCATGTGTCTTAAAAATTTATGCTTTATTATTTTTACACTTGTGTCACAGTGTATTAAGACAACGAAAAACCATTTGTTCTAAACGACATTATTATGAAAAACAAATTTTTATTTTGTTTTTAATAATTTTTCTGTCGAATTGTAAACTTTTTCCACATAGGATAAGAAAAATTGTAGAGCATGCAATTAAATTGCCAGAATTTTTTCTATACCTTAAAAACAGTATGTTTAACGTAGTTTAATAGCACTAAATCACATACGATTTTTTAGTTAAAATTTAAGTTTTTATACCTGTACGAACATAAGTTCGAATTATATACCAAATTTGCCTTACCGTTTGTAACGCTAAGAAATAATGGTCTAAGATATGAATATAAGTGTATATTTTTCATCAGCATCGCATTCTGAATCGATTTAAGAGTGTCTGTCCATCTGTTCGTCCGTCCGTCCAAAAATTGAAAAACTAATTGAGATAAGCTCCACAAATTTCCACAAAAGATTTATAATAGTAAATGCCAGAACCCTGGCTATTTAAATTGAATGTAATCAAGGCAATGGTTCGGGTAGCTGCCCTACAACTTCAAATGGTATTTGGCTATATCCCAAAAATTATTGAAGCTATAATATCGAAATTTCACAGATGCCAATTAATATTTTAGGTCTCTTATATTTTCTCTACAACGTCGAAAGGCATTTGGTCGTGTATTACGAAAACTATTGAAATTACAATGCTGAAATCATGCATAAACGAAGAAAAAACCACGATTACGTATGGAATTTTGTGGCAATTAACACACAGCACTTAAAATCATCCATTCGTGCGGATATCACAGAGTTGACACGATCAATTTTACCTATTCTCGTTGTTTTATAAATTTGAAAATCCAATAACATTTTTGAAATTTTAGTTGAAAATTTTCGTAAATGTTGGATGCAACAAATTTGATAACAAAATTTATTTTTTGTATCATTTATAGGTAACGGAAAAACAAATGAACATTAAAATTAAAGTAGCACCTAAAATGAATAACGTAAAAAAAACAATATTCAAAAATTTTCATTTAAAACGTGAATTTTGCTTACGGTATATTTCAACGTCACGTACAAATTACAATAAACGTGTTTTTTTTTATTACAGAACGGTGGTGTCGTGGTACGACTTTGTGTGGATGAAAAACAATGAATAAAAGAATACCAAAAAAAAAAAAATTTTTTTTTCGACTAATAGTGGCGTTTTGGAAAATGAAATGTTGTGTGAATGCAATAAAAAAAAGAAAAAAAACCAAACGGGAGGAGAAAGAAAAATGGAACGCTAAATTTTAAGGTACAAAAATTTTGTGAACTTGAAATTTGAAAATAATGAAAATGTAATGGTAAAAAATGGAAATTTTCGTTTTGTATATGTACATATATAATTATGCAAATTATATGATTGTAAAAATTAGTAAAAAATTTACAAAAAATTTAAAAGCTTTGTAACTAAAACAAAACAAAAAAATTCGATGAAATTTTTCCTCTTTTGCTTATTTTCTAAAAATAGATTCATCGTTATGTCTGCCTTGTTGTATATACGCGTGTAATCAAATAGGTTAATAGACCTATTCATTCATTCAAATTATACAGGTAACTTTGTGCTATTTCAGAAAATTAATAGTCAAAATTTAAATTTTTATTTTAAAGGTATTTGTGCGTTCTTAATGAAAATTTTAAATTTAAATTTTATTTTAGCAATATCTTATGTATAATAAGTAATCAGGACCAAAGGTATAATTAAAGGAAAAAATTGAAAATTATTTTGTGGCAGATTAAGAAAAAAGGGATGACTAAAGGTATAAAAGAATTTCAATTTTTTTATTAAATCCAATCTTTAACAAAAATTAAAAAAAAATTAAACTTGCAGCTATTTCATACAAGTAATATTGAAAATTTTTTGAAATTTATTGTTTTAAAAGTTAGTCAGAGCTTTTGAATTATGATCGTCAACACTTCTCTATAATTATAGGTCTATATTATGATAAAAATCTATAAACACAGGGACGAAAGTTATTTCATATACTTGCGATTCAGTCTTATGTTATCCATGTAAGCTATTAGTAATTATAATCACAAATATTTCTACTTCATAATCAAAGATATTACATTATAAAAATAAAGAACATGTTTTTCTTTGATTTACGTGCACGCCCTCTTAAAAATTAACAGACTTTTTATGAATATATTTTTTTATTACAAAATATCATAATTTTAATATGCGTACGTATTTCTTAAATAATAATTTTTATATTCTTCAAGATGTTTTGGATTATTTATATTGTTGATATATTATTATTAGGTGAATATTCCAGATTAATTTTTATCATTTCGTGAGTAGAATAAAATTTTCAAGAAACGTTTTCTTTATACACATTTCATTATAATATTTTGTATCTGAAAATGATATTAAGAATTTTAGAAAAATTTTGGTATATATGTAAATATTTTGATGCCTAACTTTTATGGCTCTTTCCTTTAATAATTTTGTTGAAAAAAATTCTGGATTTCTGCAATTCGGAATATTCGTTTGCCAGAGAAAAGAAAGCTATCGATCTCAACTATATAAACTTGCAACAGATTTAAAAATAAATTTAGTCAAAACAAAAAAAAAATATTCTTCAGAAATGGAAGTGTATTGTCTAGTTAAATGAAAGTGTTACAGAATATTATAATGTCTGTTAAATACTTCTTTCCAATTTTTAGGACATTAGTAAGCTTATAGTTAACATATTTAGAAAAATGTAAATTTGGCTCTTAGTAGAGTTTCGCTTTCTGCTACCCGAATTCCCTGAAATGCTCGCCAGTTAGTTTCGGTAACAACCAGAACTCAAATATCAAATTTCAAGGAATTCCATCAATTTGTTCTGTGGATATGGTGAAAAATGTAAAATCGGCCCGCAAATCAGTTCTCGAGCCCTGATCTTTCCAAAAAAGCTATATGTTCATTGCTTTAATATGGGGAATTCATATATTAAATTTCAATGAAATCGGTTGATTATTTCTCTTTATATACACCAAAATGTATATTTGGCCGTAGTAAACACCCAGTTGCTGATGCCTGATTTCTTCCAAAAGTTAGGAATTTTTGCGTATGATCGAGCAAAGCTTATATATGAAATTTCAAGTAAATCGGTTGAATACTTTCTTCAAAATGGTGAAAAATGTAAAACAGACCCGCTAAAAAGTGCAGTTCCCGAGGCCTGATATATACCAAAAGTTGATCGATCCGTGCCATGGTGGAAACAATTTTACATATAAAATTTCATCAAAATCGGTTCAGCCGAACTTGAGATACACGCGTGCACACACAGACCGACAGACCGACAGACCGACAGGTTGCTAAAAATAGTTTATTTACACTTCCCTACTATGGAGAAGTACGTTCCCACCGAAAACTCGATATGCAAAATTTGTTGCCATCACATAACCTACCTATTGTTTACACAATACGGTCGGTAAAAAAAATTTATGTAAGAAGTGTTCGTACTGCCTTCATATTTCTAGTACTACGAGTAAAAGAATGCTACGTGTAGAATATTTTACCCTATTTTTCAGTTTTGTATAGGTACTTACTAATTTTTTAAATAATAATATTTTTGCTTGTAAAAACAAAAAGAGTTATCAAAGGGAATTAATAGGGTTATCATAATTTTTGAAGATAAACAACAACTTGTTCCCTGAAATATTTTCTTAAGTAAATCATTTAATAGTTTATTTTATATGATGAATAAATTTTATTTTGGAGTATTTTACATTTAAATATTCTAACTATTTCCTTACTATTACATAATGTATATTTTTCTAGAACTATCCAAAAAACAGACTTCCTAAATCATTTAACTACTTAATGAACGTGTTAATATAGGATGTTAAAACCATATGCTAATTTACTATATGGTTCCAAATTTTGTGGTTGCCTTGTTGACCGTATTGGACATTCTAAACAACAACAACAAAAAAACGAAATATCATACAAAAAAAAAAATCAAGTATCCCAAATAAAAAGATTAACATATTTTTATAGAGGTTGCAGAAATTGAAGGTAAAAATAATTAAAATAAAAAGTTTTGCTTATTTTTTTTCTTCTTTTTACATTTTATATTTTTGCGGTAAATCAAAAATCCTACAAAAGCCATTTTATATATATAGAGTAAGAATTAAAAAAAAAAAAAAAAACAATAACAAATAAAAACAAATCCCCGTTATAAAAATATGAGGGTTACTCGACCATGTATATAACATAATTTTCGTTCGTTTATGGTGTCTTTCCTTAATCCTCATAAAGGAGCTTAAATATGCTTAACCTAAAAAAATTAACATAAATTAACACAATAAAACTGTGATTTTGTTAATTAATTTTGGATAGAGAGAGAGAAAGAATGAGAGAGAGACAGAAAGAGAGAATACTGTTCATGGCATTTCTGTATAATTTTGACTCTTATATGGTTTTTCTACGTATTTCAAAAATTTTTCATTTTATTTGTGTTTTTCGTTCTTTTTTTTTTTGTATATCCTACACTTTTCTCTATAATACTACCACCCATTCACCTTAAAAAAGAATTAATTATACAATTTGAAATAAGTATATAAAGGCAATAGTAAAACAAAGTTAAATAAGTAAAAACAGAAAAAAAAATACCAAGAAATTTTTTGTCCTTTTTAAGGAAATTTGTTATACGAAAACTTAAAATGGAAATTGAAAATTACATTTTATAACCATATAAAAGTATGCAAAATGTAAATATGTATGTATAGGTAAATTTATATGTAATTTATATTCATTTACATTTTTTTTTTTTTGGCTTCGGCAAATTATTATTCCATTTCGTTTCGAAATATTTTACATACATGCTTGAAGCGACTATAACTGAATTAGAAAACAAAACGATATAAGAGTGTAATACAGAAATGAGAGTTTTCTTGAATTTCAATAAGAGTTTTCTTGTGAAGGTTGTCGTTTTAATCACATAGATACATACAACAGGCAAAATATAAATATATAGATAGCATAGCTCGGTACACCTTTTTTTTGTTTTTCATTTCATCTAATAGAGACTGGAATTACCTATTCTAAAACCTAAAATATCTTTAAAATAATATTACCATGTTAGTTAAAATACAATAAATGAGTCGAGATACAGTCAATAAAAATTTTAGTGCTTTTTTCTTGATCTATAGCAGATACAATATTCCCATCATTTGTTTTCCGTAAAAAGCCTTGTATATACTGATTTTTTTTTCAATTTTGGAAGTTAATTTAGCTATTCAAAATTATTATTCAAGCAGGTTTTGAAAAACTGTCTTTATTATTCCAAAACTTTTTTTAGTTTTCAATTAAAGAACAAGGCTCTGTTAAAATCTGGTCCAATTAAATTATATGATATACCAATTAATCTTTTCAGTATTCGTAACTATGTAAAGGTGTTTATTAATTATAGTGATAATGGAATAATGCCGAAAACAAATAAAATCAAAAGGACATTAAAAATTTAAAGTTTCGTGCGACTTAGAGAAATTTGTGTATATTTAGAACAATACTCATTTTGTATTTGGTAGGGAGTGAAAATTTTATTACACAAAAATCAAATTATATTACAGTTACCCTTTTATTTTAGTTTCATTTTTTTAGATTTTGAACGAATTTTGTATTCTCTTGCACTGGCAATACCTTCAAGAGTTGACAATAATTAACATTCTTTGCAAAAAAAATTTAAATGAATTCAATTTTAATTTTATTTCTATAAATATACAGAATATTCACTCTTCACAGTATACTATCTATATCTTTTCAATAATATCAGTCAGTGTCTTTACTGTATATGTAAATAGGTTTGTTTTATAACGATATTATTATCTTGAAAATAATATAAAGGTAAGCGGGAAACATCTACCTATGCATTAATTTTTAACTGTGTATATTTTTAACATTAAAGTGTAGGTAAATGGAAAATGAAAATTCATTTTCAATTTGGTAACCTTAATTATTTTATAATGGTATAAAAATGGGAAGGAATTTTTTATATTCATATTTTTTTTTCCTTCAATATTTGAATTTTCATGTTAAATGTATTTTAGATCTATATAGAGAAATAATGCAAAAAAAAAAGAGAGAAAAAAAATATAAAAAATAAGAACAAGGAGTGCATTTATGTATAATTCAAATATATAATTATGCTTTACGAAATCCTTAAATATTATTCGGTGGCTTTAATCCAAGGATAAATTTGTATAATAATTATTGAATGACTTAATAATAAAGAAAATTATATTTTGAGAATTGTTTTTTTTTTAGATATAAGATAAAACAAAAAATATTTATTTAAATTTTGTTAATTTTTTATTTTTTTTTTTGGAAATATTTTGTTTTAATTAAAAACCATAAAATTATTCAGGATTTAAAGATATTAAAAATTGAAATGAATTTATTTGATAATTTAATTTAAAATGTAATCAAAATGAAATTTTTAGTAAATGCTTTATCTTTATAATTAATCTTTACTACATTTATGTAAGTGTTATTTATTATACATAGTAATTACTGTGCAGTAAACTGTTACCAAATATTATTTGGTATAGTTTTACTACGAGCCTTATTTTATCAAAAATAATTAGATAATAATAACTAGGCGACACTGAGCTGTTATCAATGTAATTATATTTAAATTCCTGAATTTCGTAAAAAAATAAAAGAATTTACAAAAACTACCCCATTCATCCAACGTATAATTCTATTTCCCTAAAACAATTGATCCTACATGGTACTAAATAAAATGGACAATGAAAATAATCGCCATATAAAATAGAGACTTACGGTAGTAAAAACCTTAAAAATTCTTTTAACATTGTCAACTAAAATTAATCGTAGAGACTTATAGAGTCTCACAAAAGTTTAGCTTTTTAATTTTGTATTTTCGATTAATTCTTTATAGTTTAGCGTGATTTGCACTTTCATCAAAATTTTTTCGCACAATGAAATCATACGTTATTTTAATTCTAAAAGAGTCTTATTTTAGTGTCTGGTCAGTGCCTTGAACAGTGCATGTATTCGGGAATGTTTTTTTGTCTTTTTTAACTTTTTTTTCCATTCCCATAATTTGGGAAACATTCCTCAACACCGCAACACCGGATATTTTCTAGGTCAGAAATGATATTATTATTGCCATTTATTTTTTAATACAGGTGTTAAAAATCATTGAAAGACCAAGATGGGCGGACCCACATTGTCGGCAGATCTATTAATACCTAAATATCTCAATGTTTTAGATGTAGAGGCAGATCTATCAATACCTAGGAGACCTGAAACCAACCTAAAACGTGCCTGGATTGTCATAAACACCCAAAACTGTCCATTGGTTTTGCTCTATCGTGTTTCTGGGTTCCGTGAAGGAAGGAATGGTAGTGCAATTATTGCCATATAATTGAAAATTATTTATTGAGACTAAAAAAATTTATTTAGTTTTTGAAAAATCATCTGCCGACCATAATAATATTAATAGTAAATGTAAGTAACTGTTATACGGGAATGAAATACTTAAGAAAGTTTAGAACAAAAATTATTGCTTTTAATATGAATTACTAACACTAATTGTTTTAAATAACTGATTTTATTATGAAAATTTAATTTAATGAAATTATTTATTGAAAACATTATAAATGGTTTTTCTTAATATTTTGGATAAATGCTAGAAATTATTACATGAATTCAATTAAATTCGAAGATTTGAACAGAGAGACCTAGGAAATCGTCTATGTTTTCATATAAAATGCAATTACAATATTACTACTACATTGATTTATCATAATTTCGATGTGCATGAAATATTCATCTCATTATATTAAATAAGCCTATTTAGAGCTGATTTTGTCGTACTTAAATTCAAATATTTCTAACAATTTTATTGGGATTTAATTGAATTTGAAAATAAATTTATAAAATTAGGAAAATTTTAACTAAATTTTCCTTCCGCCATTTCACATAACACTTATCATTCGTTATTTCTATCTTATTTTCCTACTAAACATATTATAGTTTTTCATATCCTTCAATATGAATATGACTATACATGTAGGTATAGGGTAAAATTACAAAAAAAATAATTTAAGAATATCTCACAAGTAAAAAATTTTGTATTTATATGTAAATTAAATAATTTATATTACAAATTTATGTGCACCTATTATGGTCGTGAACAGTAAAAAATAAAAATATTTAAGAGCTACAAAAAAAAAGTAGAAAAACGCAAGGGAGAAAATTCCCAGAAAATATGTGACTTTAATAACATACAATAAATTTATTGAGGTTGACCACAGAAAATACTTGCAAGTATAACAATTTAATTGTTTGTATAATAGTTATGATATTTTTTTTTTAATTGTCATACTCTATACCGTTATTCATTCATAAAATTCATTTTTTATTGTCTTCCCTACACATTCATATACGCGTTCGTTCTTGTAAACCATACACTTCTTGTTTGCTTAACAAAAGGATTGTCATTTTCTCCATAAAATATGTAATTATGTCTAGTAGAATGTATATGTATGTATATGTAATATGAAATTATTATGACGGTTATGATGAAAGAATATTATGCGGCTACTGATATACGACCACACATATACTTACGTACAATTGTATAATGATAAATGTTTGTAATTTATTGTTTACAATATCCTTATTTTATTATGCGATAGTACCATTTGTGTGATTTGCGGTAAATTTTAAATAATTTAATAATTTGATACTGCTTTTATTTGTTTTATTTTTTGTTTTAAATTTATGAGTTCAAAATTAATTTGAATTTATTTTTTGTTTTTCTTAATTTTATTGTTATTCTTTGGAAACCAAAAACAACAATTAAAATATAATTTCTTAAAGTATTTTGTGGTTTAATAGATTTTTTTTTTTGTTTATTATAATTTTGTTTTTGCATAGATCTTACGTACGAAATATGCGTATGTATGTATTTGAAAAATTAAATGAGGGGTTAAATTAAAAACCATACCATGCTTATTTCATATACCACACAAATTTTAAAAAAAAGTGTAATATGTGACCTGAGAAAGATGGTTACATAAAGAGTTTTTCTTTTCTTAGTACTTTTCTTTCAACTTTGTTCAAAAAATAAACTTTCATTTTTAAATAAAACAAAAGATATACTCGGATTTCAGGATAAAATGTAATTTAAAACACGCACGAAACCAATGAGGAGAAATTAAAAAACAAAAAAAAAAATATTTTTTTTTAATTCCATGGAGATTCCATGGAGAACTTCCATGGGTATACTTATTCGCTTGATTAAAAAAAAGCCCGGGATAGATAAGGAAACAAAAATTTTAATTTTGCATTTGGTTTTAATTTTTATTAAAATTTTTGTTAATTTTAGTATTTTATACACAACTTTTACTTTGTTGAATCAATACTTGCATAAATAAGAAATTTTGAACAAATGATGGTCTGTGGTATTGATACGTGGTGCCATACATCAAAACTTTGTAATTCTTTTATATCTTCATTCAAGCTGTGTATACCAATAAATATAATATTATGCATATACAAAATTTCTGTGGTAGTCTGTTATTTGCAAGTATAGCATTGCAAAATTGTTTATTATTGTATGTATAGTATGAATAAAATGTGATTCAAACATAAATTTGTATGATTTAATACATGTTGTCTCTAATGAGTGATGATATTTTGTATGATTAACAACTTAATTAATATTTGTTGTGTATATACTAAAAAAATAATGAGGTGTACATATTGAAATATTTCTGTTCGGTAAGAGGAATCCAAATTTATGTATAATATTTCTCGTTTAGTTTTTCATTTTACGTTGTTTACGTTGCTTATGTTACATAATACAGGGCAGGCGTTGGAGACGTTCAATTATTTTTAAATTTTAATTTTTAAAATATACAATGGCATAAATTAACTTGTTAATTTTAATTTCGCTATGTTCTCGATTCGACTGAGTAGATTCACCATTTTAGTTGCGATATGAAAATATTTGAGATGAGGTTAATAATTGTAATAAAGAATTCAAATAACAAACATGTTTTATAAAACGCAACATCCTTAAGGTACATGAATTGCGAAAAAAAAGTAAGAAAAAAATAATTAATAAAACAACAGAAATTATTTCAATTTTTCAATTTACTCTTAAAAAATTTGTTTTCAACTTTTTACACTGTGTTTTTTCACTTTTTTTTTTCTTATACTTTTTGTTCAGTTGTCCTAGTCCATACTTTTTTTTTTGTATACTTTCTACAAACAAGAAAAATAATCAGGAACTGTGCTGCTCCCTAGTGAAATCAAAGTTTGAAATTTATGTTGTGTTTAATATTATGTAGTGTAGATATTATGTGCGGGGTAACTTTGTATAAACAACAATATACAGGAGATTCTTGTAAAAATCTTCATGTACAGTAAAAATGTAAATGGAGTTGTGTGTATGTTTAGACATTTTGTTATTGACAAAAGTTTTTAGTGTTGATTTTATGTTTCCTGTTTTATTTTTTTTTTTAATTTTTTTTTTTGTTCTTTGTTAGTTGGTATTTTTATTACGTCACTTGGGAAATTAATCCTTTTTTGTCAGTGTTGAGATTTTTTCCTTTTCTTATTCTCATTTCCTTTTATTTATATTTTTCTGGAGCTTATACTTTTGAAAAGTCTCAGACTTTCGATTAGAGTAAAAGATTTTATTCAAAACGCAAACAGTTTTCATATCAAAAACAAATTTTTTTTTTTTTCCTTTATTTTTCATTACAGTAATTTTTTCTGTTTTATTTTTGATATTTTTTTTTTTGTTATTCTATTTTCATTGGTATGGTAATGTTCTTGTTAAGGATAATGTGTATACTCGTAGATGCATTGATTCATTCCTATTTTCTTATATCTAAGATTTTAAAAACTTTGATGAGTAATGGCTGAAGAATAAATATAGTACAATAGACTTGGAGGAGAAAATAATATTATTGAGTAACACAGAGTTTGAATAAGATTATTGTTATTGTCAGGAGGAATTTGCATAATGATTGTTGTAGAAGATTAAAGGAGAAAATTCGTTTCAATAAAAATCTTATATTTTTTCATATATACAAGTAAGGGACAGAATAACATGACTAACCTTAACTTCAGCTTTAATATTTTCGATAAATTTATTTTCGACGTAACTTCGACCAAAAACAAAATTTTTTCTGCAACTTGAATTTATGCATTTGGGGTTGTTGTAATGAATGTTTTCCGGAAATAATTGTGTTTTTTGAATAATTTTTCATGTACATTTTATAAGCTATACGTAAAAAGCGTTTAGTATCTAAGAGATGTTGTGAGTTAATATAAATTTGTAATAGGTTCTCCTATTTATTATCCTTATGATCAACATGAATGAATGTCTAATTATTTTAATCTATTCAGTTATTAATTTAATATGCCTAATTTCTTCATTACAGTTCTTAACTTGAATGTGATTTCAATGGGATGCAGTTTATGGTCGCTATGTTAGTTTAGAAGTAACGCCTTTATTTCACATTCTATTAAATACTGTATGGCTACATAATATTGAATTAGTAGATCAATATTAACCTTGTACACTTTGTATATTCTTTGTTTTTAACATAAAAGATAATTTATATATATATATATATATATGTTTCTGTATTGATATATATGTATATTATATTAAATTAAAAATTCAAAATTATGGACTTTATTATGTAGGTGTGTAATCCACTTAGATGACAATTGAATGACGTTTTAATTTTAGGTTAGGGCATATATGAAATTTCAATATAAAAAAAGAAGTGACCTTGGTCCCTTAGTTTTAAAAGTTATTTTTTTTCCCCTTATCTTAGATATCATAAAAAAAAATTAAGAACCACTTTTCAGGAATGGTTTCAGGAAATCAGAAGAAAAACAAAAAATTATTTAAAAGTGAAAAGAAAAATTCCAAGGTTAACAGGAATAAAGGAAATTGTTTTATTTCTTTTTATTCCCTGAAGAAATTTCGTGTTCATTTTATAAGTAATCGATTTTTTTGGAGATTAATGGATATTTCGGATATGACATTTTTTCTTTTTTGGTATAGGTACAGCTATTTTGAAATTTTATTAACCTTAGAACCTACTTTACATTTTGTAATATGTTTTAAAATAATATTAGTATTCCAGTTTGTTCAGTTACTAATAATTTATGTGTACAGAATTATGAATTAGTTTTCTGTATATATATATGTAAAAAATAAAATAAAAATTGTATTTTTTATAAAAAATTAAAATTAATTCAATATTTTACTTTATGACAGAAAATGGGAAGCAAAATAATTTCCAATGTCAGTATCTATAGACGCTTTGTACCAAACCCTAATTAGTGTAGGTATTACTACTGACACTACTTTTTGTGTACTATGCAGCTGTTTAATAATTTTCGAAAATATTATGTAACATCATTCATTTTTTTAATATTAATTAAATTTTAATATTTTAATGAAGAATGTACTTTAAATTTTCGATATACTTTAAATTTTGAGAGATTTTGAACGTCTATATAATGGCACCAAGTTTATTGAAGTAAATATAATATATTAACACATTATGAGCGTGCAGCCTAGCTTGAGCAACAATGTTGCGTAGCGGGCGAATACACAATGTATACATCCGGATACATAAAAAGTTTGTGGGCCCTATTACTCAAAAAATAACCATTTTTTGAAAAAAATGTCTAGAATAAGTTTCTACATCCATATTGCCTATAATTGCCGCTTATAAATGACAATCCACGCAAGCGGATTGCTAGTACCTGACCCGCTCATAATGTGTTAATACTTGACTATTGAACTTGAAATGTACTTTTAGAATTATACTCTCGTGCATTTTATATAACAAGTATGACTTTATAATCTTTTTCTCTCGATATATTTTTGATCTTATTAGAATATTACGTTACCTTTGTTAATTTTAGTTCACCTTTTTATTATTATTTTTATTTTGTGATTTTTGGAAAAGTTAAGAAACGGAACAAGAGACTATAGAGTATGATAGATGACTATTAGAAAATTCCCCCTGGGTCAATTTTTCTCCTGCGCCATTATCACTAGTAAGAAATCGGTAAGTTGTTAGCCGAGCTTCCTGTACAATGTAGAGTTGCAATTGTGGCAGACCAACGAATGCATCCAAAGCAGCTGTAGGAGCCGATTGCATTGCCTCAGTAACGAATACCGTATTATTCCTCAATATTTCAATGTGAAATATGCAAAAACTTCAAACAAAATTTCAATTGGTCAAATTTTTTGGAATTCGCACACAAAAATTTCTTAGCTTATTCATATTTTTAAAGCAAAATTACACAATTTTCACATCCTTTTTATATTAATTTTAGTATGAATACAAAAATTTTTTAAATTAATTCTATAACATAAAACTAGAACAGTGTGGCAAAGCGAGAATTATGCATTTCTTGGGATAAAAGAATTGAAACTAAAAATCCTGTAAACTAAAAATTTTTACAATCAGTATTACAACTTTTCACTTTTAAACTTTCACCTGCAAAACGTTTTAACTAAAAATAAAATATTTTCATGCTTTCATGATGAAGTAACACTCAGTACGTACCCAATACCATTAGATTTGTGTTAAAAAAATTGAAGATTTCTAAGAAAGAAGCTTTTATTTTTTATTTTTTCTATTTTTGTCTTTCAAGGATTCAATTAACTTTTCCTTTTTTGTTTTTCATGTAAAAGTATGAATTTTTTTTTTGCAAAACTTATGCGTAAGACGCATTACTTTTGTTTTCTTTGAAATTCAATAAAAATTTTAAAGAAAAAAGTAAAAAAAAATAAATTTTAAAGTGAAAGAAAAAATTTTTTTTTTATATTGAATTACGACAATATAGAAAACTTGAAAGTAAAAGTTAAAAGAAAAGTAGGTGGATTGTTACGAAAATGGTTAGAAAATAAAAAAGTAAAATAACGAGTTTTCTCTAATAAAATGACGATAATAATTTCATTTAACATTTTCATAATATTTAAGGAATCATTTTGCGTTTTTCCACGAAATTGAATTTTTTCATTATTAAATGGGACATTTTTTTTAGATATATTTCATAGAACATTGTATGTGTATATTATTTTATATTGAAAATAAAAAATGCTCTGAATAATAATGATAAATTTTTGGTCAGAATTTTTTCAAGGACTCTTTCATATCCTTTAGTATCCCCATATACTTATCTATAACAAGTACGTGAATAATTTTATTATTTGGAATATTGTGTTGAGGTATTCTCGCATATAATTAAAAAAATTAAATTCCCTATTTATCCTTTATTTTTTACGGTATGAATACTATTACTGCGGGATAAGGCGTATGAAAGAAATTTAGTAATTGAAACACGAAAACAGTATCTTGAATTAATTGATATGATTTTACAATAATTTGTGTAGAAAATTTTTAAAAAGATTTCTCCCAATATAATGAAATCAGTCAGTAGTATCCAGTCATTTTTCAGTGGAATTAAATAAATATTAATATATAGATTTAAATCGTTGTAGCTACAATAAAGCTCAAATTGACTTTCGGATAATAAGTTTTCTAAAAACTTTTTGTTGCTTGCAATTTTTACCGTTATAAAATCATTTAGAAATACTTCTTAAAATCAAAACTACGCGGTAGGAATAACAGGCAAATAGTGCAATTAATGGAATTAATCAAAAATAACACAATGTGCGTAAAATAAAAAACTAACGCGACGTACCTAAAATTCAAGGAAAAACGTGAATCCACGTGCCATGTCCTAGAAAGTTGGAATAAAAAAACGTAAATCTACGGGCCAAGTCCATTAAGTGTTAAGCTTAAATAAAGTTTCTTAATGTTTCCCACATTTAAAATCTCTATATTTGTATATCTTTCATTAAAAATCATATTTGTGATCTCTTTTTAATATTTTATATAAAAATCTAAAAATAAAATTAATTTACCCTTTATTTAGAGCCAGAGTATATGCATAAATGTACATGTAAGTTTTCATTTCCTTTCTATACAACATTTTTTTTTATTGAAATAATCGTCCTTTATTCTTTCTCCATGATTATTTTTGCCCTTTTTTTTCGTAATTTTATACATTAAATGCTTTTAATCTGCTTTCTCTGATAAGTTGATTAAAATCTTTTAATTATATAAAATTTTTTTTTTTTTATTTGTTTTGTTTGAAGTATGAAAAAAACATAAAATGAAGAAAATTTAAATGATTATGTAAAAGTTTATTTTAGAAATTGTGTATTTGAATTTTAATTATAGAGTAGTTTTGCAATTCTATACGCGACACAAACGAAAAGGATATTCACTTCAATTAAATTTCATTTTTCCATTGCTCATTTTATTTTCTCGCTTTTTTTATTTCATTATAAAATTGTTAGTTTTATTTTTATTATCTTTACTTCAAAAAGAGTGTGGACAAAATACAAGGACACTATATATGTAAGGATATTTTTTATCCTGTTGAATGTATATTTGGAAAACTACTAAGTTTGTTAATGCACGTTGTGTTGCACGCATTTATTTTATAAATTTTTTTATTTTTTCAAAAATTTTTATTTTTCACAAATATAGAATTTATAACTATATAAAGGTGTTATTAGTGTGATCTGCAAATTTGTCTAATTTTCTACTTATAAAATTTTTATAAATTATATTTTTAAATTGAGTAAATTTTTGTAATTAAAAAGGTCTTTAAATATCTAACTTCTCCTTTATTTCTTAAAATATATACGAGTATACACAATTTTCACTTTAAATAACAAAATGCGAAAATGGAAAATAATAAAGAAAAATACCAGTTAAAGATTAAGGATAATTACATAATAAAACAGTGGAGAAAAATTAAAAAAAAAAAAAGGAAAAACAAACAAAAAATTCTTCATGTGTGTATATGTTTGCTTTGACTTAACAAAATGTTACACTTGATGCAGAAATCAAACTAATATTAAAAAAATAAATTGAAATTATCAAAATTTTTCCAACTATGGTGGCAAATTTCATTTGACAATCGCACATCGGAATCAAATTGTCGGAATCATCGCACAAAATCTAAAGGATTTACAAATTTAAATAAATTTACAAATAAATATTATGTTTGGAGAGCATGCAATGTTGAAATTTCAATTGGGTAAAAGAGAAACTATTCCTTCATATCCAACAAGTGTAACTAGTTTTTTTCAATTTGATTCTCTAAATTGTACCTAGATTTTTACTTTTTTAAGTAAATTTTTTTTCCTAGAGGGTGGACAATTGTGTGTACAATTTTTATTTTCCTGCAAAAACGTCCGGTTTAAAAATTACCATTAGTGTCAAGAGTCTTTGCAACTACATAGTCAACCTGGAACTATATAAGCCAGAAATCTTGTAAATGAAACAAAAAGTCTCACTCAAAAGTATTTACTTATATTTTGGAAATTGTGCACATTGTTACCTTTGTTACCTTTGAAATTATTTAGCATTCAACAGGAATTAATTAAATTAATATTTAAGTTTTCAAAATTTTAAATTAGACCTACCTTTAATTTCTATTTTTCGCACAATAGACTTTTGATTCTAAAATTTTAATACCGTTATAGAATCATACAAAATTTCGATTTATAACAGTAACCTAAAATAAAATGTTAGCCCGCATATTCAATGAAAAAGGGTAAAATCAAAATAGATTAAATTTTTAATTACTTAAGTCCTTCTACACCCGTTTACATGACCAACAACTTTTTTTTTTGTTTTTACTTTGTTTTACGTATTTAACAATACATACATATAATATTTGTTTGTATGTATGAGGGAACTCTTTTAAAATTTGAAGTAAAATGCGAAGGCAAAAAAAAAAACGATATTATAAAAGCTTAACAACAGGAAATGAATATAGAAGACGACATAAAAGAAAAGGACAAAAGATGTCTGTAAACGTCTTATTTTATTAAATATCCTTATTTGTAATTACGTTTTCGGATTTTAATTTTCAATTTCTGGTAATTGAAAAATAAAATAGAAATTAAAAATGAAAAAAACAAAAACAATGGAATTTCCTTTTGTGAGAAATTAAGGAACATTTTTTTTTCTATATAAAACACTTTAATTACAATTAATAAAATTGAAATTTGAAATTTGTGGGGTTCTTGTAAGATTTTTGGTGGTTAATTTTTGGTCTAATTCTTGTTTATCTTGTATTTTCAAGGTTATGTTTTTTATCTGTATATAGCTATATGAATATGGCAAGCTGGAAAGTTGATAAAAACCAGATGGAATAAATAAAAACTTCGTCTTTATGATTTTTTCCAAAGTTTTGCGTTTTTCATTTGTTTTACATCTAGTGGCGCATTTTTTCTATTATGTCTAATGAATGACGCATAATACTGAAATGAGAAATAATGACATCATATTTACTGAGAGAGAACTAAAATAAAAGAGATTTGAAAAATGGAAATTCTAATTGAGAAAATGAGAATTTCATTTGCAAAACTGTGCATAAAATCAGTAAGTAACTTGATATAAGAAATTTGATGATTACAAGTTTGTAATTTCCAAATTACAAGTTTCTTATTTAAATTATAACAGCTCTGATTTTATTACATGCGATTTAAATAATAAAGTAAAAATATTCAAAATATTTGGTGACTACTTAAATAGAAAAGATTTCTTAAATAATATAAGCATGTAAGAAGAATTTTCGGAATCACCTGTTTATAGCAAAATATTAATGGATTTTAAACTATAATGTTATCTGATATGTTGAATAATATTTTAAATTATTTGGTTTTAAGAAATTAATTTAGTGGACTGGTAGGGAAAATATTCAAATGGAAAAAAGCGAAGGGGAATTGAAAACGCTCAATAACAATATTACGAATAAAATTCCTTGTAAATATTGAAAAACAACAAATAATATAAGTGATTCGAAATAAAACAGACTCAACCTTTATCGTTTAAAAATATGAAATAATAAATTTCCTTCCCATTTTTGTCAATTTTCATTCATCCGTATTACTCCCTTTTTGTGCTTCGGATTCTTGTTTTTTTCTCTTTTTTTTTGTTACTGATTAAGCTTCAACAATAATTGTTTTCCTTAAATAAAGTTTACAGTCAAAAAATTTATGGACATCACCGAAAACAATATTTCCATTTAACATTTTCAATTTTTTCATTCAATTCTTTATTTCACTTCCCAAACAAAAGAGATTCCTTTGATCCCACCATGACAATTATAATTTAATTATATTAAATTAAATCACAAAAGAATTTTTTCACAATCCAATTGAGGTCCGATTTTTATATAATACAAGCAAAAGAAAAAAAAAAGGAAAACATCTTCAAAATTCAATAAAAAGGACGAAAAATAAATTTTACTACTTTTTTTTTTTTGACGTCTTTTTCATATTTTTTTTCACAAAAACACTGAACAGAAAAAAAATTGAATATCGTAAGAAAGTAAGGGAAAAATGAAAATATAAAAACTTCAAAAAGAAAATATTAAATGGCTACGAATTATGAGATTTTCTGGGCAATAAGCACAAGTTCCGGTTGTATTAAATGAAAAAAAAAAGACAAAAATAGAGAAAAGCAAAAAATAAAAGGTAGAGAAAAAGGACAAAGGAAAAGATTTTTGAATAAAATTTTTTGATTTTGAATATTTTTCAAACTTAAGACTTGCTAGTTATTATAAATACGAAGTTAAGTTTGAAATATACGGAAAAATGGAATGAAATTACTGCACTTTAAATGTAAAATTGAAATAAATTGATTTTTGTACCGTTCTTTAGAATCTTTAATAGCAAAATAATCATCACTTAGCCAACAAAACAAAATCGTCACCATTTACAGATGGAAAGGGAAAGGAAAAAGAAAAGAAGATGAAAAAAAAATATTAGAAGTACTTTGACATTAATAAGTAAGCCAAAACCAACGTACATAACCGCTGTACCGCGACTTAATAGAAAGCTCAACATAAATTAAGAATAAATTCAACAAAACCAATGCTGCCGTAAAGTCTATAAGCTTTGAGAATCCTCTAATTTATGTTCGTACAAAAAACAGACGAATACAAGTCAGTTTCGCACAATATATGCGTCACCGGCTCATTCATTCCATAGTCCGTATTATGTGGCGGAACATCGAAAAGCTCGACCGACCTCGAGTTATAGGGATTTTCCCTGTAAGAAATTTGAACCAATAAAACCGGCGCAACCACATTACCCACCACAAGTTTATGAATGAAAACCATATTGAAAACAACCCTACGAAAACGAGGCGATCTTAAATCTGAAGCCTATTCTCATGAGGGGTTAGAAGAGCAAAACTATTGAAATGCCTCTGATGCACAACCTTAATACGATCTATGAGTTTAACGGACTCTTTCACGATTGTTAAGCTTACCATAATCACCGTTAAATTTATTGTAATAGTTACTTTTGTACCGTTTTTTCGGAATTCTAATCTTAATTTGGTTAGATATACGATAAAAAATGTTGATTTGCAAAGATTTCCATGACAGATTATCTGAATGAAGAATATTTGAATGTTCTAAACTTAAAATTTTATTTCTTGGCATTATAGCATGCAGGTGGAAGTCAGATAGATCCTATAAATACAGTTACATAAAATACAATTTGATAAAATAAGTTAGAGAAGATGAGCTTTAATAAAATAGTTACCATTCAGAAAACTAGCAGGCAAATCCCCTATAAATATGCAGAATAACTTTTACGATAAATATGTATTTTCAATAATATTTTTATTACATTTCTTGTTTTTATTTTTTTAATTTTCTTTACACAAAAAAAAAGGCTAAAAATTGAAATAAAAAATTGAGAAGGGTCAGATATAAAGATGTGAATGAAAATAAGTCATGCAGTTCAGTGATTCTTTGTGGTAAATCGATATTTAAAATGGTCATACCGTAATTTAATAAAGTAGTTCTATATATTTATAAGAATGAATGAAAAATATTTTATGAATTTTTTTTTTCTAACTTTTGTATAAAAATTTATAATATCATTAAATTTGGTTTAGTACACATATATACTTTAAAATTACTTTTATTTATAACATTTTCTCATATATAGGTCCATTGAGTTATGTCTTAGAAGATAGAATAGAAAAACTTAAAGAATTGGATAATAAGTAAGGCACATGAATTCAGCATGTCAATGATATTATATTTGGTTAATTGATCGTACGTATTATAGCCCATGATGAGGCGCCAGTTATTTTAGAAAATTGTGTTCCTAATGCGAAAAAATCGGGGATTACCTCATCAGCTCAAGTATTGAGTGAATATTGTTTTGAATATTTGTATACTCGTAGTAACAAGCTTAAGCAAGCTTTTAGCACTAGTTCAAGCTTAAATCATTTAATTTCTTTAATTTTATCTTAATATTTGATCATTACCTTAATGTTACCTGGATCAATTTTGTTATTTTTCGTTTTCTAGAACAGAGATACGATGCAATAAATGCACAATTTTGCGAAAATAAAAAATTATTTTATGGACAATACTATAGTATTACTAAAATTCCTTTTTAAATAATATATGCTGGATAGCCGCAAACGTTGACTTAAAATTTATATTTGGGTTAAGTGAAAAAGAATAAAATATTTTGTGTTTTTTTTTTATTATTGTTTATTTATTTTATTAGAAGATTTTATGAAGCGATTTTATTTATAATTTATTTAAAATTTAAGTCATGTCTTCTATTTTACATTTCTGTAAGATTTTAATATCCGCCTTTAATATAAAGGAGGTATATGTAACACCGAGACCAAAACATGAAGTATACCTATAGAAAACATAAAGTGCGCGTTTCGTTGAAGTGCTCATTTGAGAACGCAAACGTATATCTTTTTCGCACACTGATCAGTATTGAAAATGAACATGATTTATCCATTCGAACCGATAGGAGTGGCTTAAAAAAAATCACCAAATTTAATCGTGCAAAATCATGTCATTTTCAATGTTAAACTAAAACTAAAGCTGCAATTAAGGCATTGATGCTGATAAATTAAGTAATTTATCGATTTGTGGATAAATCTAGACAAGTTCTTAAGAGTGTTGAAGATCTAAATATTGAATTTTTACGAACCACAAAATTTTGTTACAACTTCAATAGCAAATTTTTGGTTCATTTTAAAAATGGATTTCTCTTGTTTGTGTACAAATCTTATTTGAATTTCAAAACTAAAATTTGGAAAAGAACTTTTTTTTTCATTTGTTTGAAAATCAACTAAAAATAATTTTTTTAAGCACTTTTCTAATTTGATTTTAACAATAATCAAGTAAAGAGAAGTTTTGCAAACAGAACTTTAACAAAAATTTTGCTTGTTTCTAAAATGCGATTTCCAAGAGGTTCATAAACTGTTTAACATTAAAATTTTGGAAAAAAAAGGAAAATTTATGGTAACTGTAATTTAATTGGAAATTTCAAATACTAAGGAAGGCGAAAGAACTCTTAATTCATAATAATTTTGGTAAACGTTTTATTATTATTGTTGCTGAAAATTTTCTCTTCTTGTCGCGTAAGGTGGTGACGTGAAAATTTTCTCTTCTTGTTATGTAAGAGTGAAAATTTTAAAATATCTGCTTCCTGGCAAGTATTTTGTTACAATAGTAAATCAATTTGGCTATCAATTTTTAAAACCTTTTACAATTCAAAGTGATTTTAGTTCTTCAAAAATGTTTGAGAGATTTTAGTTTCTAAAAATGTTTTGTAAACTACTTTGCCATAAAGATAGCAATTCCGTTTTACATATTTTTGTTTTTTGTATCAACTTCATTTTTTATTTTACTCAATTATAATGCTAATGGATTTCTAAATAACTCAATTCAAATATCCTTTTCAGCTAAAATATTCCACCAACCATCTGAATGAAATCTCCAATTTTTTTAACTATATGGTAAAATTTTTTATAAAAATG
The DNA here is from genome assembly GCF_029603195.1 of Condylostylus longicornis. Lineage (NCBI taxonomy): Eukaryota > Metazoa > Arthropoda > Insecta > Diptera > Dolichopodidae > Condylostylus > Condylostylus longicornis. The sequence continues at coordinate 1,093,807 of NW_026577977.1, read as the reverse complement.
TTTATTTTATTTTTTTTGCTCGTTTTTCTTTCAAATTTATTAGACTTTTAACAGTTCTCTTGGGCGAACTTTTCAAAATTGGACTCATTGTGAGTTTTTAATTTTTTATTGCAATACAGAATAAAAAACAAAAATAAGTAAAACAACATTCAATTTGTTGCTGGACTTACATTGGACTAGCAACGAATTTTCTTTATAGGGAAAAATGAAATTTCGAGGGAATAAGTAAAATATGTTTTATCACATCATCGGAATTTTCAAATCTTTCACGAAAGTAACATTTTTAGAAAAAATATTATTTTTTAAAATACGTTCTTCTTTCCTTTTAAAAATAGAAATTGATCATTCTAATTGCTTCCAATTTGAATTAGTAAGTACTCTTCCCTGTGGGGTTTAGTTTCTAGCTAAATACATATATATATATAATAATATACGCTATGCCTTATTAAACTATATTTGGCAATGAACTTAATACGGAAACAATAAATACTGCGTTAATTTCAATATAGGTATTCAAGGACAATAGGTAACTTGCATATAACGACGTTCTTACACCGGAATAACTGCAAGCAATTGAAATAATTTGATATTGCATCCGCGTATACTAATTAAATTAAAATCCAAAGCATCTCTTTCTTTGCGAACGATATCTGGAAATTAAAAAATGAAAGAGATGATGTTTTTTAAAGGTGCATAACACTGTGTAGTTGATTGTGTTTAATTATAATTCAAAAACTTTAAAACTTTTATGATAGCATGAAAAATTCGATAAAGTGCTTTAATGTATAAAGTACACAACATTATGAGAGCAAAATTTTTCTAGCTACTCGTGTTATATTTACTAAAACATGAATCCTAAAAATAAATATTTTATACGAAAATTGTCTAATTACAAAAAAAAATTTAAAAATGTTTTTTTCTGTGTTATACAAAACTTATTGAAAAGTTTTCAATTTTGTACTATGGCAAGAGTTTTAATTATTTTATACTTTAATCATTGTCATGTAAAATATTAAATTAAACTTTCACCATTGTTACGCTTTTGTATTTGAGAAAAAATAAGAGCAAAATGGGTGATTTCAAATGTTTTGGTTCTTTTTTTTTTAATATTTTAGGATTATCAATTTAATAAGAGCGTAAAAGTTTTTTTATTTTAATTATTAAGTAGAAGTAGAACTACCATCATTGGTGTAATTATAGATATACATACATACTTTTTATAAAAATGTTGAGTTCCAGTAATTACAAAGGTTTTAGGTTAATGTTATAGTTAACATTGTTTTATGGGTCATTGCAATGTACTTGTACGAATTATATATAATGTAGGAGGAAATTTGTTAATTGTTAAAAAAAATTTTTTTTTGGATGTGATGAGAAAACTTTGAAAAATATTCAATAAATTTAATTACAACTGAAATTTTAGTATTTATAGATGTCGCATAATATTTTAGTAAAAATGTAATAAAAATGTGTTTGGAGTTCAGCTTACAAATATGGTGGGGAATAGTTTTTGTGGTGGATCTTTGTTTTGACATTGGTAAGAAAAATTGAGACATACTTAAAAGTCTGTAAATTGGGGTTTTTCTTCGAGCCCAACATTAAAAAAATTTACTGGACAATATTTGTATTTTCATGATACTCAGTTTGATTTTAAAATATGGTATATATAAAATTTGCTGTCTACAATTAAAATTTTAATCCAGAAATAGCGAGCAATTAACCTATACATAATATTAAAAGTGTTAATAAGTATTCATATTAAAAATTTTTTTGGGAATTAGTATTGCCTTGCGATTGATAGTATATTATAAAAATTTAGTTCTGCGTGGTTATGTCTAGAGTAGAGAAATCGAGAAATATCTAATAATGTTTTCTCTCAAACGGAAATTTGGGTTTTAATTATTTTATGGCTTAGGATCGACTGCCGTTGAAATTGAAGTTCAAAAATGTATATCAAACCTTAATTCAACAAAATCTATTAAATAGATTTGATTTGAAAATCAAGTCAAATCTTCTTAATTGATTTTTCCTTGTTGACTTCTGTTCCAGAACAACACATCACTCCAGAACAACACATGAATTCATTTTCCACTACATTTTCGTACTTTATAATGCAATGATATACAAAGATGAGTAAAGTGGAGTCAAGAATATGTAAGGTTTTCATTCAAATTGATTTACAACGTCAGATATTTGCTTGTCTATCATTCTACATACATGATTTGAAAATTTTTATAGAAAATTGTAATAATCAAAATTTTATTTAACAGAAATTGTTTAATACATTCAAAATTTATTTCAATTTTTTTTCCGTTTTGTAATTCACATACAAGAGCACTAGACAAAGGAGTAAATAAACCAATCCCTAATGAGTTTGAATGAATTTTAAGTATTTTTAACACGAATAGAATATTGGCTGCTAATAAATTTTATAATGCAATAAATACACTTAAAATTGTATTTCAATGAAGATTATATAATAATTATAACACTCTTTTCATTATTATTCATATTATTCTATTATACTATAAATATTCATACATATATATATCTATTATACTATAAATATATAATACATATATATTTATTATAATATATTCACATTCATTATAATATATGCAAAAATGTATTATAACAAAATAATTTCAAACAAAATCAAAAATTTTTATAAGGACTTCTTATGTTCACCAAGTTCATATTGTATAGAAAATATGAAATCATAAATAAAATTCCATGTTAAAGCAATATTTGGTATAACCCTTTGTAACTCTGTTCCATACTCTGTACACATGTAGAGTACCATAATGCATGAAAGTGTCATCTAGCAATTTTATTAGAGGCGTTAAAGATATTATAAAATTTGAATATTAAATTTCAGAATTGCATGTTTATGGAGTCCATATTATACAAAAACAGTAAAAAGACGTAATTGTTATTTGAATATTTTCAAATGTTAATCAGTTGCGTTATGCATGAAAAATTATTTTTAAATTTTCTTCATCCTACTGTATACAGATATCCTTTGGAAATTATGTATAATGTCGGATATTTTAATTTGACTTAAAATGTTTGTCATATAGAATATAATTATGAACTAAATGTTTCACAGAAATATTTATTAAATTTATTACAATATTGAAAAATAAATTGCGGTAACTTTGATACAAAATATTTACCAAGCTTTACATAATATAGTGTATTCAAAAATTAAATCTTGAAGTCTACACAAAAACCATGATTCATGTGAGTTGAATCAGTTTTGATATAGGAGATCACCATCGTTTAAGAATTTTTAAGATATGAAAGAATTTGCTGGATTTGCCTTTCAAGCTCTACCTGCCGACAGATGCACATAAGAACTCATGTATTATTTACTATGGTTATGATGTATGAGTGATTATACCACCATGTAATTTTATTAATAACACTTTTGTTAATACTAAATAATTTTATTTAAATTCAATTATCATTTCAATTATAACTTTTATATTACAAATTTATTAATTTCATATTAATTATTATATTAGAATAATGTACCTATAGTGGCACTTCACACTCCACTGTTGTACTAATTAATGAGAAGAAGGAAACGACAATCTAATTTTACGATATTATTTTAGTGATAATAATAAACGCTACATAAATCCATGTGAAGTCAGGATTGTTTCGTCTTGGTTTAGGCTGTCAGGTTGAATTAAATTGTTCAGGTATATGAAATTTTTATCATAATTTAAATTTTTCTCAAAAGGTTAATCTATAAAAATTTCTAAAATCCGACATGTTCTACCTTATATTTAATATTGATTTTAAATCACAGCTACCCTGCAACTTGTAAATTTTTTTTACATTGAAGACTTTATATAAGTCAAACTCAATGTTTCATACTAACGTTCCTATATATATTCTATCTGTAGAAATGTAAGAAACAATTTAAAATTTTATTTTCTTTTAAACTGTTTTTACTTAAATGAACAGAAACGAATAATGTCTATGTATAGACATTAGCGTGTATTTCCTATATCCTTCCATAAATTTTTACCAATAAAATAAGGTTTTTGATGATAATTATTTTTACTTTTGCATAATTATTCTTTTTTTATTATTATCCTTATTTTTTTATTTTTAATTCTCATATTATACGAAATTATTAACCTTTGAAATTGCAAGTATAGCATAAAATTATTCCTGTATCCCATATAATATAAGAAAATTTGTTACCATTAATAAAATTATAATCCTTTAAAAATTAAAAGAGAAAAAAATTGTTTTATATTTTTTTTTATTGTAAACAATGGTGTTCTTGATTTATCGAATGTTAACAGAAGGAAAAATATGAAAATCAACATAGATTTACTCACATGCTTTTCTCTTATATAATATTATTATGTACCCGTATATAAGTCACACCGCATTATATAACATGGAGTTTTAAGTATTAATATAATTTTAAGGATTAATAAGGACTCTTATGAAGTTTATTATTTTTATTATTATTGTACATAATACATATTGCTGCGACACTTTTTAAACTCTATTTCTCTTCTCTACTTTTCGAGCATAATAATTTATAATAATTACGCGTTTGTTTGTATGTTACTTGTTTGCTTTAAATGTTCATTTTATTGCTTAACACTCTTATGCAAAAGTGTTAAAAAAAAAGAGCAAAAACAAAAAAGGAAGAAGAAAAAAAAAATTGAATAAAACGAATAAAAAGTCGCTATATAGAAAATAAAAAAAAAATAATAAAAAAAGCAAGAAAATAGAAAAAAAAATTATGGAATATAAAAAAAGATTTTATTTTTGTTGTTATTAATTACAAGCGAATAATAAGTACTTATTTAAGTCTTGACAATCCGGCTTTTTTTGGTTATATTGGGTATATGTACTCATGTGTGAATGGCTTTTTGTAATTAAAATTTTTATTGATTTATGTTAATTGCGGTGCATAAAATTTAAATCGTATATGATAATATATGATTTTTAGCACTTTTCCAGAGAAATTTCGAAAAAAAATGCTTATTAGTTTCACTCTGTGTGTCTGACCATTCGTCGGTCCGTCCGTGTGTCCGTGTTTCTGTTTACAAAACTTCTACGCCATTGAAAATAGAAAGCTGAAATTTCACGCGTATGCAGATCTTTACTAGAAACTTAATTCTATAAAAGAAAATTTTTACCTATCTCCGCCCCCCCCCCCCTCCACCATTTCAAAAAGGTATAGAACCCACCAAAATCCTAAAAGTACCATTTATCAACTATTTATTGCAACTAAACCATAAGAACTTTTCAAATTTAGCAAACGTAGAAAAATAGTACCTGGCTTTTACTACCGCGGCATGCTATCTTTTTATTAACTCACAAAAATAAACCCTATTTGCACAAATAGTCTTTAATTCGAGCATTATGTTAACGTCTTTAATTTTTGTTTTGATTTCATTTCAAAGATAGCATACATTGCTTATCCTAAAAGTATGCAATTTTTGAAATATACGAAGAAAGAACGTAATTTTAGAAATTGTAGTACACAGATTGTTTTTAGAAGCAGTATTTTCACTTGTTGAAGGGAAAAGTGCTACATTACAAACCATTGGTTTGACCCAGCTTCATATTATGTAAAAAAAGAATATGAAGAATGAAAATAAGAATGGCACATTTTGGTAATTATTTTTTTTTGTTCATTGATTTCAATATCAGATTAACTTTGTCCTATTTCTTTTTTTTGTTTTTTGTTTGCGAATGAATGATAATAATTATATGAGTTTAAATAATTTTTATACAATTATAAATTTTATTATGAATTTAAAGTATATAGATTATAAAACAAGCTGAAATTGATCAGTTCAGCAATTATTGTTGTGCACTTGAAAAGTTATAGTAAAAATGGCAACAATTTAGTTCATCTCACATAAATATCAAGAAAACTTTATAATTATCCGGTTTTGAATTAATTAATTTCCAAGATAGACTCAAAGAACTTTCAAAGTTTATACATTTCATGGCTCTATATATAAAGTATTTTACCTTTTGTATATGTTGAAATATAATGTAAGAACGCTTAAGTAAAATATCGCCATAGTGAAAGGATTAAAAATTTTTAGTTTTTAATCTTAACATTTTTAGCCGAAATATCAAACTTAATAAAGTAATTTTTTTTAAACTTTTTAAAATTAAGTTTATTATCAAATGCACGTATTTAGCAAAAAAAAAACAATTTTATTTACCAGTTTTATTTTCCACTTTCCGCACAGCAAATTTTATTGCTTTCACATCATAAAGTCATTATTAACTGATATCTGACAATGTCGGATTGAAAATCACAAGTAAGCAACAAATGAAAGTAAAAGATATCGATTGATATTGATAAAAAAAATTGTTTGATACTAACTTATATACATATATATATATATATATATATATTTTATGTAAAACTTACAAACTTATGTAAATGTGTGTACAATAATGTAGATATATTGTGCAAGTAAAATACTAGACTATCTTTATATACGTATAAGCATATACAAACAAACATTAAATTTCATGCATACACCACATATCACAAAAATATCGTGCTCCATAAAATGTTTTTTCCTCATAATATACAAATTTTGTTTGAAGACGGTGTTATGAATTTGAAGTTTTATTGTAGAAAACAAGAGAGATATTCACAAACGTAAATAATAGCGTGAAAATTGCAAAACAATAACCTGAGGGATATGCAATATTTCTGACTATGTTATAAAAGCAAAATAGTTCAATTGATTTAATTGCGACCCTCATGCTAATTGCACTATATTGTAGGTCAACGTATATGTTTATGAACAAATTAGATCAGAAATTTTCGTTTATGAACAAAAACGGCGCAGTTTTTACGATTGTATATCGCGCTAGACTGCGTTACCTAGCTTCTTGATTAGCAAATGTCTACATAAATGTCTACAATATAAATGAATACCATATTTGGAGAGGGTCATAAATTGCCTATACATTTAGTTTATGTTATAGCATTTAGCTCTTCCATCTTTTTCCGTATTTATGTACTATAATCAATTAGTTGCTTTCTTGTGCTTTAATTAATTTAAAAAAAATGATTAAGCAGCAATTATTAAACCAAATGTTTTTGTTACAAAAATTCAATAATTTTATGATTTTGAAATTTTGCCTTCATATCCTAGAGTTTCCAAAATAGTTTTATGTATCCTCGTTATAAACGTTTTTCTCAACTTGATCGGATTAAAATTAATTGCATTCTACTGCATACACAAAAAAAAAACAAAAAATCGTATATTGGCAGATTGTAATTTTATCAGTTTGTGGTAGACCATGATGTTACATTTTTTTCTCTCTTAGTTTTTATTTTCTTTTTTCTTTATGCTAGTATAGTGTTGTTGTCTATCCTATACCCAGTGGTATTGTGATCTGAATTAATATCAAAAGTCGAATTTTAAATTATCCTTTTTGTGAATTGCAACAATTCAAACATGGTGTAAATATACTGATACTCTTGTATATTAATTCAAAATTCATTAATTTTATGTAAAAATAAAAAGTGATTGACTATCGGTTAGATACGATTATGAAATGAATGAGAGTTAGTGATTTTTTTTTTATGAAAAATAATGAATTGTATCACGTTCAAATTTCAATGATTTGGTCAAGTTTGAAATCTGTTGTAGCAAAATATGTACCAAACTTTAATTTAACTCCTTGCCTTACAATTAAATCTCGAAGAATAGTACGCGTGCAGACAATTCAATTTAGCGCAATTCTATTAGTGGAATTATATTATAAAATAAAAGTTAAGTATTCTTGTTTTTATTTTATTTAAAACCGTTATCTACATTGAGGTCAATTTAGCTAGAATTTGAAAAATAACCACGTGCAACAACAATAATTTTTATTTTTACAAGTTTAACGAAATTAATATGATTTTAAACATTAAAATATACTGCAGACGACGCCTGTAAATTTCGAATTTAGTACAGAAAATCTCGACGGGCGAGGTCCGTCATTTCCACTCAAGGGGTTAAGATGTAGCACACAATTTTCATAGTCAAATTTAAGAAAGTGTGATCCCGGGAATTTTCATACTATCTCGAGAATTTTTTACCAAATCTGCAAATTTTGTAAATTTTATCAAGCTAAAAAAGAGTATGTTCACTAAAATATGTTCATAATATTGGCTATTGGTTAAAATTTTTAAATTAAGTTTTTGAATATAAATTTATGGAAATGTTGTCATTTAAAAGAAATCAAAGATTCCGAAAATTTTCATATTGTATTATTAATCTCTAATATCACAATTTTTTGACAAATATGCGATTAAGGCTTAATCGAATATTGGATTCGATTAAGGTAAATTATTGGATTCTCCAGGAAAAAAAATTAATACGAGCGCTTTCAAATTATGCAAATTTAATTACAATGGAAAATATTTTCTCATTAGCATTTTTATATTTTATTTTTTTGATTTCTTACACACTATGTATATAATATTTTATTATCTTTTCAGTCAATTTTACAATATTGATATGAGCTAATAGAACATGCACATTACAATATTAAAGAAAAAAAAATATAGTGTAGTGTGTTTTATATTTCATATTTACAAATACACAAAATACATATACAAATTTATAGAGAAAATATAGACAGTTAAATATTATAGAATTGAAAGAAATCCAAGTATATCTGGATTAAAATTGATAATTGACAAAAAAATTAATTAAATTTAAATTGGATATAGTTTTTCTTATAGTTATGGCTATGATTTACGAATTCAGTGAGAGTAAAATATTGAAGAATATAAATTAAAAAATTGTATAAATTGCAATCTATAAGGATGTAAGTTATAGAATAAATATAACATTTTAGAATTTAAATAAAATGAATTATAGAATTTTTCGGAAATGTATATTCAATAGATTTGCGCACTATAATATTATATGCATGGATGACACAGCATATAGAAATACTAATTATATTAATGTAATACACCCATACATTTAAAGTTATTTTAGAACACCATAATATTCAGAATATATGTAACCATTCATAACAAACATGTTTTACAATTATTTTTACATGATGTTTGAGTGATAGATATTCAATGTCTGCCAGATAATTTAAATAGAACTGAAAAAGATGATACCAATACGATATCGATTGTTTCCAATTTTACATGATTTTCACATATTAATTTTATGTAGCAATACAATATTATACGATATTGCATTAAAAAATTAAAAGTTGTACACGAATTATGCTTTCTGGCAATGCTTTTATTTTTATTTTCGAAATAAAATAAATCAGTCAAATAGACAAGAATAGTATAATACATGAAGGTATACATGAGCGTGAATTATATACACAATATACCCAATTATTTATCGTTTGATATATTTTTGAATTGTGGTAATGGCGGTAGTGTCAAATTTGTTTTTCTTTTTTTTTTTTTGGTAATGGTTATTGCCGTACATTTTTATTTTGTTTTGTTTCAGCGAATCGTTTAAAAAAATATCGTATAAATTATGTTAATTTAATATTTTTTTTCTTATTCAGAAAATCATTCATATTTGATTTAAAAAAATGTACCAAACAAAATTTAAAATATAAAAAAAAATAAAATAAATTTTTCCCATAAATCAGTAGCTTTAATTTAATAAATTAAATAAATTTTAATGATTTAAAATATGTAGACGGTTTTATTAAAATATTTAATTTGTTTGATTATCTTAAAGATTTTTGCTGTTAGATTTTTCTGTGGAGCATTGTTGAGTGTCCCTTTTTTGTGATTATATTTTTAACATAAGAAAAAATCCAAATGGATTAAGTAAATGTAACAAATTACTTGCGAAAGTACTAGATTATTATGACGTATAGTTATGGACAATTAATTTTGAAAAATTGAGATAGTGCTCTAAGTATAAGGTACAGGGTACAAAAAAGTGGTGGGGCCGGTTCATTAATGCAATAAGCGCAGTCGTATCGCGGTTATTAATAAATTAACATCGTAATAAAAATTGCGATGTCAGCTATACTGTCTTTTTTTTTTATTTAACTCCGGCCTGATAGATAAGTGCTGGATCATCAAATAGTAAATTAAAAATTAAGATGCTTTTTTATTCAAAATACCTATTTAAATTTAAATATTTTTTAAGAGAACAAAAAATTAAAATATTTTGACTTTTTGATGAAACCATATTGTTTTTTTTTTTTGTAGAAGACGAAACATCTCCTCAAAATGTAAATTAAACTTTAAAATAATTATTCGGTTTCATTTTAAGTAAAAAAAAAAAAAAAACTTTGACACTTTAAAAAACTTTTAAATGCTAATTTTCTTCTTCTTTTCTTTGAAAATTATACAACAAAATTGGATTAAATTAAAATACTTGAAGAAAAGAATGAATAAAAAAAATGACCTAAGCACATTTCCCTCAGTTAGCTACAATAATTAATTTTATTCTAAAATTTCTGAAAACTAAATAAATATTGTTGTTCGATATTGTAGCCAACTTACTTTAAATTAATATTTAAAGACTTTAATTTGAGGTGTAAAGAATATTTGTTGTACTTTATAAATGAAAAAAAGAATATTGTTTTTTTTGCCAATCCGAATATATTTTTGACGGACTAACAAAATTACGCTCTGTATACCAATATATCACGGGAAAATTTTATTTTATCATTTTGAAATTTAATTAAAAGAAAATAAAAGTTTCTTTTCTAAAGCACTCAAAACTTTTTCAAAGTTTTCAACATGTTCATTTCTTTTATATTTTCATTATTTAAAAAACAGACCAAGTTTACGAATATTTCGTTGGTAAAATTAAAACAATAAAGTCTAATACGAAAAACTTCTAAAATATCTTGGAATAAAATTTAAAAAAACAATTTATTTATATAAAAATATTTATGAAAATATAATTACAATATTTTTAAAATAAAATGAAATTTTTACAAATATTTTGTGTTTTTCAATAATTTATTCGATTATAATAAATTTGAAATTAGCAAATATTTAAAGTGCATGTTTTCAGTTACAGTTATGGTTCTCTCTCGGAAGATTCCACTTTTGTTTCGATGGGAGGGCTTGTGTATCTCTTATAAACCCAAGAGCGATGTCTGCGGATGCTGCAGATTCTACAAATGGAGCGTGATGCTGTACGTGCAACTATGCTGATAAGGCTGTGGATGCTTAAACCCTATGTCGGAAACCCTGAGGACTGGACTGCGGCTAGGAAGTACCCGCGGAAGTAAACTGGTCAGATTCCTTTTCAGCATGAATAAAAAGTCTCCGCCTTACATCGAGGAAAATGGCGGTACAGTATATGCTAAGGATCATTGGGAGAGGCGATTCGGGAAATGGAGATAAGCCAAGTGAACTTCTATTACAGTAGGGTCGCTACTGGCAATCTAGTAGGGTGCATGAGCGTTAATAACAACATTCATATAACTCTCATTCAGGAATCGTTGGTGGATGGTAGGGGGAGAATTCAGACTTAAGGACTACGCCTTGTACTAAAAAGTGGGAGTAAGTAGCGAAATATCTTGTATTTTAGCACGGAAAGAATTAAAACTTTTTCTGTTAAATAATTTAAGTGACGAAGATACGACTGTGTTGAAATCGGAGAAGGAGAAAAAGAATTGACCTTTTCTTTTAATTTCATACTATACACCTTACGACAACAATAGGTACCCTATAACTTAAATAAGTTATTAAACTGTAGTAACAATGTGCGGATGGGGTGTGATGCGAATGCGCACTACACTTTCTTAGGTTGCTAGAACGTGAATCAGTGAGATGAATAATCCATAGTAAATTTTCTTGGTGGTACTACCTTTTGTGTGTATTTACTGTTGGATATGTTTCTGGATAGAAATGCAACATAATATAGTGACACCGTTTAATAAAAATAAACTTGTATTGGCACTCGATCGCTCTGGAATATGTCACGGCGAGGCCGGAACAGTGGCTAATAAGCAGAGGTAAGTCAACTGGCAGTGCGGTTGAGTAAATAGGTGCAGTTATGCCTGGTACCTTCGAAGCCAATAACACTCTTAGCCGTCCTGTAAAGTGTAATAGTTGTAGTGAGATTGTGAATCTAGAAGGAAGGTGAGGAGACTGCATAATTTAGACAAAGCGGTGCAATAGCCCTTCAAATGGGATGATTGCACGTGGGATCACAGGATTATCTAAATTTCAGTGGAAGTTCGAGATTTATATTTTTTATAATATGAGGTGAGATATTGCACTTTTTTATAGAAACACTATAATTAAACCTGAAAAAGAGTCTGAAACAGAATATTCAGAATCGAAAAATGATCGAGATGCTCTTCAGTTTAAGCACTAAGGCATGATCATGCCGTTCAGCTTAAACGAGACCGAAGATGCTAACGCTGTATACAGGAGTTAATGCCTTAACAAAAATTAATTAAATTTTTTCACATGGTCGTAATTTAAAGATCAAAGCTGGCATTTATGTTATTGTCCATAACTATCAATAACAAACTTGTCATAATGATGATATGAGCCTAATATAATTTCTTTTTTAAAAAAAGTGTTGTTTTTTTCTTAAAGTTTTGGGAAAATCAAACAAAACCAAACACCAAGGTAAAAAAAAAAATACCGTAACGGATAATTCATCGAGACGTGTAGAAAATTTTTTGTTTGAAACGTTATTTATCATTTCATCGCGTAACAAGTAGACAGGACCAAATGACAGGAGATTTTCTTTCAAATTAAAACAATATTTTCAAAACTTTCTCTTATAGAAAAATACAGAAATCTTTTATATTTTACACAAAAGGAGGGATACAAAAATCTGACATTCTCCTGATTTTCTATCTCCTGATCGCATAAGCAAAAAGATGAAAGAGAAAAAGTTTTGTGGTAAAGTTTATTTTTGGCTTAAGAATAAAATAAAAGCCCACAAAAGTATAGAGAAAAACATAAAAAGACGTTGAAAAATAAATATTTTTGCAAAAATTAATTGATAAATTTTTGGACTTTTTTTATGATTTTTATTCTTGTTTTGGTTTTTTTGTGCTTTTCTTTACATTTCTTCCACTTTTATATTGTTTTCAACTTTTTCGCGCTCATTAGCATATAAATGAATTTTTTTTTTGTGTTAAAAGGAAGACAAAAATTATTTCGTTAACCGCAATTCTTGTTACCTTAATAGACTTTTATGCGAACGTAGTACGAGTATCATAGTTGTTTTATATAAATATTTTGCATATCAAGGAACACAAATATTATGTATAGAAGTATGTGTTATACCACATATTTTAATTGTATAAATACTCAATGATTTTATATCACAGTAAATTGGTACTGTTAAGTGTTTGAAATAAGACTGCTGCTATGGTTCTAATCTACAGTGACTAATCTTATCTTCGTTTTCGATTCATGAAGTATATCTACGTTAATTTCAAGCAAATAATTTAGTTTTCAATATAAATCGAAAATTTTGTACTTCTAACGAAGTATTCAAATTCTTGAAAAAATCTTGGAGCTTATTTTGAGAAGCAAATCGTAAAGTGAAGCTAATCTTAAAAATATTATAAAAGTTTCATTGAAGACATAAAATGCTTTAAATACGTGCATATGTATTTTTTTTCAAGTTTTTAACGTCAAAAACTATAGTTAGTATTGGCGCTATAATAAAAGAAGAAAATTTAAAAGGTTTATAAACAATGAAAATACTAAATCAAAATGCAGATATGTGCTCTTTTTTTCTCTTCAACTTTACTTCTACTCTCTCACACCAATATGGAATAAATTGTTTTCTTTTGGTTTAGTTTTTCGCTTATCCCAAAATCTCATTTATCCTGTATACCATATTCCCGTCATAATAATAATAAAATATTGAGACAAACAGAAAACTCTACAGAGTAAGACAGCATATTTATCATAGTAATACATATGCAAAGACCATCTCTGCAGTTGCTATATTGTCGGCATTTTATTGTGTTGAAATTTGCACACCTTGCAAATCATAATTGATAGTTTGCCGATGACAAAGGATTATTGCAAAATTAATTTGGAAAAGAACATTTTTTTAATAAAATTCTTAAAAAAAAAAATAAAAATACAAAAATTGAAAACAGACTGTTTTATAAAAGATTCGCGTGAAAAACATCAAACCCAGATATAATGCATAAATGGAAATTATATTCAATGTTAGAATGTCTTGTAAAAAATTTGATAGCACAAAATATACATATGATAGTACCTGTGTAGATGTGTTAGTAAATATTTGTGTTTTAAAATTTTTTTCCATTTTTGACTATGTTTGAAGGACGAAAATGAAAAGTTGAAAGACTTTTAGTAAAGCGAAACATGAAAACTACAAAAATGGTCAAGGATCATATATTAAGGTAAATGTAAAATGTTGCTATGAATTGATAATGTGTTTACAGTTGTCTTGATATGCAAATGTTAGAAAACTTTTTGTGTTTTGTAATTTATTGTAATTATTTCTATCCAAATTCTTATATATAAATGTCAAGTAATATATTATTTATATAGGGTGATTCAGCAACAAGTTAGGAGCCATATACCATTGAGTATGTGGTCGAAAATGAGTAAAATTTTTGTTCAGAAAGTTATGTCAGATCAAAACCGTTTCGGATCTGTAGAGACTTTAAGAAAATTTGGCGAAATTTGAACATATCTAAGTTTTCCAAGGAATCCAATGAATCACCACCGAGCGCATTTAAACCAGAACCGCTCTGTATTATATTTTATATAAATTATGTTATAATCCATAACATAAGTGTATTATGCCACCGAATTTTGCGGTCATTAGCACTACTTAAAATAATTCATTGCTACAGGCAGCACAACTTAATTCCTGTTAATTTAAACCTGTTCATTTTGTTCGTAAATAACAGGAAAATTGTATGAAAACTATTCAGTAGTCAAAGGAATATTTCAAAGAATAGTAACTCCATTGCTCCAGAATAGTAACAAATCGCAATTTCAAAAAGTTCTACTTCAGATGACAAAATGATAAGCAAAATCGCCCTTTGTGTTTCATGTTAATTCAGCTAGACTAGATATTATATGATCAACATTATATATTTCACATAATTATGTATACACATATATAATTACATAGATAACAGAACGTGTTATAAATGCATTACATATCGTTGAAAAAAATGTTAAGATTCCAAAATTTTTCAAGTTTTTACTGCTATTATTATGAATTTTATTAATGAATCAACGAATCAAAAAAATTTGCTGTATACGAGAAAATGTAACCAATTTTTATTAAAAATTTACTTATGTATATATATATATGTATGTATATATTATGTACATGTATTGTTTATATTATTTATTTATTTATTCATTTTGACAAATTTGTCGAATTTCCTCTTTTCTTCTTATATTAATACAATTTATACGTAATATGTTGTATATCCTTGTATTTCATCGGAGATTATTACAATATTTTATACTGACGTGTGAAATATTTTCTAATTCCATATTTCCTTTACATACATATACATACGCAAACCTATTATAACCTAGGTTACAGATATTATAGAATCAAAATTCAAGTTCTCAAAAAAATTACCTATTTGATTTGATATGAATTGTATGTGCGTTCCAAACGTAACGCAGTTTTAACTTAGATGTACCGCATAATATATACATTACGAATTTTACATTGGTGTATTCATAAATAGCTGTATGTATACAAAACTTTGGTAGAAATAAAAACAAAAATGAATATTACCTTTACTTTTGCTTTCGAAAAATATTTACAAAGTCTATTTTGCGGTATGTAAATATTTTTGAAAATAGAAGAAAAACTCACTAAGAAATGAGATGTAAAGACAAACAGGAAGAAAGAAAATATTTTTTGTTGTGAAAAATGTCTAAGAAATTTGTTTTCATTAATATACGTAAGTCATATTTAATTAAATAGGAAAAACAAAATTGGTGTGTATGTAGCAAAGGTGTTTGTATACTTATTGTTCACAGGTTAGAAAGAGAGAAATTTGGGAAAACAGAAAAATTCTTAAATCACATACTATAATTTAATAAACATAGTTATGTACACATGTGTATGCAAATATTGATATTATGCCCGTTGATAACTTGTTTTTCTTGAAATCTGAAATTTTAGAAAACACTGATTTAAAGAAAATTGGGGAAAATTAAGAAATACTACTTTAAACCAAAAATCAGCGCTTTCGTTAATCGACAAATTACTATTTTAAAGATTTTTCGCCTTACTGACACAAGATAAATTGTCAAAATTTTAATAAATTCAGCTATGTACATACATTTAAAGCAATGGAAAAGATAAAATGGGAAAATATTTCTGTTTGGTTTAATATGGTCAAATAAAGTTAATTTTCTTAGAGAAAAAAGAATCGTGATTTATATTCTGTCGAACAGTAGAGCTGTTCTAGGGGCTCTTTCGTCGCCGATTTGATAACATCAAATACAACAACGGTGCTCTGGCTAGGAATAACAATTTAACACTGATATGGGTGGCTGGTCATCGAGGAATTGAAGGGAACGAAAAAGCTTGCTGGTGTCTGGGAGGAGAAAGGGCCGTGACTCAATTTGTTAGGCTGGAGCCTCCCTTGGGGGCTTTGGGCTGCTTCTCGGATTCTTGATAGCTATGTTAGAGGGCCAAGAATGAATGATGGAGTCGTTGTCGAGTTAGCCAAGACAATTTTGGGATCCGCCAAGGAGCGGGTGAGAGAAATGACATCGTTGAGTCATTAAGACTTGAGACTGGTGGTTGGGGTGCTCACTGGTTATTTTCTGATCACCATGATTCATCTAAAAAGGATGGGCAATGTAAGTTTGAGCTGTGTTGTCTGTGCTTGTAAGCGGATAAGACGTCGGAGAACCTTTGCAAGTGTAATGTTGTAGCCCGGATAAGCTTCAAGTGCTTCGGGCTAAAATATGTGATATCTTCGGAGATCCCACAGCTCTAGATGGGCGTAATACTGAGATTCATTAAAGGCCTAAAAATAGTTCTTATGTAATTAGATCGTGAATCACAAAAGACCACACCCATCTAAACCAGAAGAGCAACGGGGCGCCGGCTCCCCCTTGTAAAGAAAAAAGAAATATCACCTCTCTTGCCGGCTTTTGTATTTTTTTTTTAATTGACATTGTGAATAAACAATTTGATTGAGGTCAATGTAAGGTCATTAAACCCAATTGGATTTCGTGATATTTTTTTTAAATTAATTATTTATTTAATTTTTTATTAAATTATTAAATTAAAATTCAAAATTTATATTAATTGTATTTATCGTTTTCTATATATAAAATTAATTAATTAATTAAAGGGGAAAAAAATGAAACAAACACAGTGTAAACTTTTTTTTTACGTTATTCCAGCGTTCATTGTCATTCACATCGTTTGTTGTTTGTTTTTTTATTCCTCTTTCTTTGAGCCTATTTGTAAATGTCTTCATTTTTAAAATGTCGAGTATCATTTAACTCAAAGGAAAAAATAAGAAAATTTACTTTCGCGAATAAATAATTTTTTTTTTTTTGTATAATCACATAAGTTCTTATATTTTGTTATGCAGATAAAATAAAAAAAATCTTGTGTTCACACAAATTGTTATACACTCCAGGTCGTGTCTCCTTACACATATATGTTCAGATACAACACTGTTATCACATAGTATAAGGCAATTGTGTTTTTTTTTTTGCTTTGCACTCTCAGGGAACTCACTTTATTTTTTTTTTGCTTTTTGCTGTAGGCTTGTTTTGCAATTATTTTATTCCATATCTAAATGATTGTCATCCTTATCTTTAACTCAGTACATTATAATATGCACATATATCCTTAATAAACAACACATGAATGATACTTGTCATCCTATTCTGTTTTACTGGTCCTTGAAAATATAATATCAAAAAAAAATGAGGAGAAAAACATAAAAGTTTAAAGAAAAAAATAAACGTTTTATTTCAATAAAAATGACAACAATTAGGACTTTTATTTAACTATGAAAAAAAAAAGAAATACATATAATGCAATATTAAAATAAAATATTAACAATAACAAAACAAAATAATTAAACAGAAAAGGGAAATGTAAAAAACAAAACAAAAGTGAAGAAAATAGCATAGACAAGTCTAAGAGTTCCTCTTACAAAAGATAAGGCCAACATTTTTAATCGGCACTTCTGACCATTAAGCTTGGAACATGAATTCGAATCTATTGAAGATGGTTTTTAACTATTCCAAATTTAAAGTTGGATATGTTAAGACTTAGTCTTTCCAACATCTTCCATTTTTTGCAACTCATCTATTTTCCAAAGGATTAGAACTGCGCAAACGACGGATAAAGCTTATTTTCACAAAAAATTAACAAAAATAAAAAATCAAAATCGTCAAATTTAACTTAAGAATTTAAACCGAAATAGTTACTTTACCAAAAGATAGTAGATCTTCACAAGTTACCAAAAATCGACCAAAATCATAATACTCTACTACCATATACATGTCTCATAATACCATATACCTACCAACACGAACAATAAGTAGATTTTTGTTAAAAATGACGGAAATATGTTAGTTGATAAGAATGTTACTTTAAAATGACTACGATTATGACAGGGATAGAAAAACAATATGAATTACAAAAAAAAAGGGAAAAATTAAAAAAAAAGAGGAAAAGTGAACAGCCCTTAACAGCATCATACAAATATGATTTTGTGAGTATCTAGGAAGCAATTAAAAGAAACAGGATTTTTTCATTTTCTGTTGAGGAAAAAAAAAGCCAACAAAATTCAAATGTTTATATTATGTGAAGAGTATGTAACTACGGATGTCTGATGGAAAATTTTTATATTATTCAACTTGAATGCTTAAAGGTATTCAAAATATTATGAAAAAATTTTACGATTTATAATACTTTAAATTTAATTTTAATATTGTTAAAATTTGTATGCAATTTATTTTGTATGAGAATGATTTCATATTTATATTGTATATGATTATAGGGTTTCCATTACAAATTATTGAAATGATTCAGAATTCACTTTTCCATGTTGTTGGCGAGCAAATTTATACTCCGGATATAGGGTGACATTGTTGTATGTATTAATATAATTATAAGCGCGTAAATATAATATAAATATGAGAGTATGTCTGTTTTATAACTGATTCAAAGAACTGCAGCTAAATAGCTTTTTTTTTTTTGTACTGGGTGAAAAAATCTCGAAAGACGAAGAAGGACGGCGCTATCTGCCTTTTTCCTCCGACAGTGGGGGAGCGTAACTCCTACCGTAAAAACCCACCTAAACTTTTAACGGATCAACTATTACTCTGCGCTAACTTGGTTTTTCCGTACAGGAATTAAATACCTTCCATAAGGAAATTGGTATTTCGTGTTAAATCGAAAGGTCTTGTTCGCTTAAGTTTTTCTGTCATAACGCCATTGTCTAGCAGCCGAGCTGCTTCCATATTTACATGCTATTCTAGATGAGTCCTATGCTTTGTAGCACAACTCCTAATTTCATCTACAACCAAAGGAACCTCTAGATCCCTGTGGATATCACTGTTACGTATATACCATGGCGCATTTACCATGCCCCGTAGAACTTTATTCTGGAAAGTTTGAATTTTCTTAATGTGAGTCTTCTTGGCACAACCCCACAGCTGAATGCCATATCGCCATATTGGTTTAATGATTTGGTTATAAATTAAAATCTTATTATCAATTGCCAAACTGAACTTACGACCCAGGAGTTAATAATTTTCTCTATATTTATATTCTAATTCTATTTGTTTCTTTTTATATGCTCTTTCCACCTTAGCTTGACATCTATAGTCATTCTTAGGTATTTTGCAGAGTTATGGATGGCTACGTACGTTCCATTTAAATTAATTTGTGGTGAATTCACTATTTTCCGATTAGTGAAGTTTATGTGAATCGATTTTGCTTCATTCAACTTCATTTTCCAATCCCTAGTCCACTGGCTTATTTTGTTACTTGCCTCCTGTAATTTTTCTGTCGAATCGTCAATGTTCGCTCCTACTTCCAATACTGCTAAATACCTAAAAATATAAATTATGATTTCAAGTAGGGAATCAATGACGAAAAAAGAACCATAATAAAATTTATACAATTCCTTCCCTCATATGTACCTATATCTTAGTATAAGGTGTTATTAACATTCTTAACTTAATATAACAAATTTTATTTTAATTTTTTGATGACGTTGTAAAAGTTTTTTTTTAATCTTCTACAGTAAAATTCTCCTACCTAATTGTATTTATTTACGTCATCTTATTTAATCATTCATACATGATTTTATAAAATATTCTTCAGGCTTGTTCTATGTGCATGTCCGGTAAAGAGAATTTTCTTTTATTTTAATTTTAGAAGAGGTTTTATTCAAAAATCCTTAAAAATTTTAATATAAATATTGTGATTTTCATTTAGTTGGTTCTCTTACAGGATAAGAGACTATTGCAAAACATTTTCTAAAATTCTTGTTTAAATTTTGATTAATCAAAATATTTTTAATTATACTCTTTTAAAGTCATTAAATTTTCTAATTACTTAAAAATTTTTTTTGGCGTCTAAAATGAATCAATAAAATTAATTTTTACATTTTTATAAAAAAAATATTAGTATAGAATTTGAATACATATAGTACACATCTATACATGTGGATTATAGGGTATACCATACTTTTATAACAAGGAAAAAACAAGAACTAAGCACAGTACATAATAAAAGACTAAAATAAGAAACGAAAAAAAAGAATTCAATAAAATTATTTTCCTTCATTATTAAAATGGAAATTTGGCGCAAAAAAAGTAAAACTATTATATGAACGATGAACAACAGTATAACAAAAAAAGAACAGCCACCCTTACAATTAATTTTCATTTAGACATTTTTTAACTCAACTGACTAAAGAAAAATTAGAAATTAGATAAAAATATGTTTTATTGGTCTCATTCTAAGAATATACCAAACAAAAAAAAAAACTGTTATATTTTTTTCCTTTAATTTAACGATGAACAAAAAAAAAAACGAAAATTTCAATCGTAAATAGAAGAATAATAAAAAAAATTCGCCAACAAGAATTTTACAGTAATTAATCTTCGACAAATATAAAAGTTACATGTGTAAAAATATAACAATAGCGTTATAATAAAAAAAAAATCCTATAACATTATAAGGTTCTAATATGTACATCGTATGTATACAAACATAT
This sequence comes from Condylostylus longicornis, assembly GCF_029603195.1. Classification (NCBI taxonomy): domain Eukaryota; kingdom Metazoa; phylum Arthropoda; class Insecta; order Diptera; family Dolichopodidae; genus Condylostylus; species Condylostylus longicornis. The sequence goes on along the minus strand of NW_026577977.1, from coordinate 1,072,582 downwards.
GTATGTACGTTAAATGCGAGTATTAAAAAAAGGACGAACTGAACAGAAAAGCACAAAAAATTGACGAGTGAGAAGAAAAAAAAAACATCCTTAAAATGTACTAAATATATCAAACGATTTTATAATTATACTTGTTCATATACACGGTGTCTATGTATGTGTGTATATACGAGAACAAAAAAAAAGAAAGCAAGCAAAAAGAAAAAAAAAAAAAGATCATGATTAATGACTCCTGAAAAACATTTCTTTTCTGTTATCCTGTCATTCATACGATGATGTCAAATGTCTAAATTTGGATAAAAACTACTCAAATGACCACTATTTACATCACTAATCACTTCTATTCATTTTATTTTCTACAATACAATATTAATGTTTGGCAAAAGCATATTATAAAAGCATTTTTAGTTTAGTATACAAGGATAATTACGACGCGGAATGTAAATTGTTGCTTAAATTATTAAATGTGTATGCTTTTATGAAGTAAAGATGAAGTTTGAAACGTAATTGTGTTATATAGATTTCTGGAACAGTGTATCTGAAATAATTAAATCATATTTTTGTATTTTTATGTAAAACGAATGGCATGGCATGTTGGAATGATGTTAATTGCGTACACATATAGTTTTTTTTTTTTAATTTTTCAATTTATATTAAATTGGAAACGGATTTTTTTTGCAATTCTTAAATTTCAATGAAAAAAATAGTAGTAGAATTCTGCCTATATAAAAATTCAAAATTAAAAATTAAAAATATAACTTACTTGACATAGAAATGGTTCTTGTACAATTAAAGATTTTTAACATTACATGAGTTAAATTAATGCTTAAATAGCTGGACAAGATTTTGTAGAAAGGATAAGAGGAAGAGGAAAGGATAGAGGAAGAGATTATCGGCACAAAATTTGAATTTTTCTAAAATTCGAAAGAGTTGTATTTGAAAAACCCATATAAAACCAAATGATGCGCTATTCTTTGTTTCAAGACCTATAATAGCTCTTTTTTGAAAACTAGTCGTTTGAAGCTTTTATCTCTCTTGAGATAGAAGTTACAAGCAAAAAAATTTAAGTATGTTAAAATTACGCCAAATTTTCTTAAAATCTCTGTAGCTTGGAAATGCTTTTAATTTTACAGTATGTGATGAAAAAAAATTTTAATTATTTTCGACTCTCTACCCGATGGTATAGGGCTCCCAACTTATTACTGAATCAGCTTGTATACCACTCCAAAAATTTAAATTTTATTTTATATTGCTAAATTTTATAACTATTTGAATTGTAATTGTCTAAGTGAAAACTATTTGAACTACAAGAACTACAATAATTAAAAAGACACAATTAAAGATTTTGTATGATTTCTAAACCTTAAAATTAAATTGTTTTTTTTTTTTTTGTTCTAACACCTTCTGCTCATTGTTTTTCGCCTTTTTATGCCCCAATGAATTGAAAATTTATTTTCATATTGAAAATAATATTATTTTGTTGAACTCTAATAAATTGTTCTAAAGAAAATATGATATTTAATATTTTATTATTTATAAAGAATTCTAAAATTAAAAATTATTTATTTAAAAGAAATTATGCATGGTAAAGTAAAGAAAACAACCCGAACAGAATAACACAATTTTTATTATGAAAAACTAATTTTATACATTTTGTGATTTCAAGAATATTTTATAAATATTCATAAGTTTTACAATTTGTTAACAACAAAAGAGAATTTATAAGGAAAACCTTTACAATGTTTACAAAAAATATATACTTACATAGGTATATATATATGTAAATCGATTTGTTCAACTAAATTTCGCAGTCTGACTCTAAATTTTTGTTTTTTTTTTTTTTTATTTTGTTCATTGTTTTTCCACCTACTCTGTAGTCTTCAAATTTAATTTAAAATTTTTGAAAATGAAGATTATGATGGTAAGACAAAAATTATTTTTTTTTTTTTTATAATAAATTTCATTAATTATTTAAATATATTCAGGAGTTAGATTTTATATTGTTATGATTTTAAGGAGGCACTCATGTATTCGTATTGTGTATGAATAAATGATTTCAATTCATTTATTTTTATAATAATATTAGGATATTATCCTTTAAAGCGGATAATTTCGAAACAAAAATTTATATTTTTAGCCGAACAATGTAAAAGGTCGATTTTCTTATAGTATTTGGGGTCGACTTTCATTTTAATTAAAATAAAATATTAAAGAAAGAAAAAAAGAAGTTATTAACGAACTCATTACCAGCGAATGAAATATTGAATTACTAGAATATTATAAAATATGTAGATACCTATTGAAAAATCGATTAAATTTTATAATGCAAATTTGTATCTACTCACACATTGTGTTAAAAAATACGTTAATAAAAGATAATTGAAACATTATTAATTGAATTGAAAAATTTAAAGTATTTAAAACTTTCACTCGCCCAAATTTATGCAATTTTTTTGTTAATTAAATTCCGAAAATATTTTGTTCATTTTGTCCTTATTAAGGCTAGCTATATGTAAAAGACTTTAAAATACTAAATTTAGTTCAAATTAAATTTGATAAAATAATATTATTAACCCAAAAATTTTTATTTAATCCAAACTCGTGCCGCGAAGTTCTTTAAAAGGTAGTGATTTACAATTCTTCTCAAGTGCGTTTTTAAAAATAATTTTTTTTTATATTAAAAGCTTACATTATCTGATTGAAAATATTCCAATAAGAATAGAATACAATTTCAAAATACTAAAATATCGAACAGGATCAGATATTAGAAAAATATATATCAAGATTCGAATATGTATTATACAGGGTGTTTCGTAAAAGGTGACAAAATAATTTCAGGTATGATTCTTTTGTTCAATATCGAACAAAAAATTTAATAGGTGAAGAGGACAGGGGGTGTTCCTTTAAGAACACAGCCTACAGCCTACGAATAAATAAATACTTACAACTTCGGAACTATGCGACTTAGTGTAATCATTGGGAGCTTGTTTCATGGGTGATTGATTGTTCAAAGAATCATCAGTGAAATTATTTACCACCTTATGCGAAACATCCTGTATGTGTAACAATAAATTATACAAAAAAATAAATATTTTTTTTTGCTTTAAAAGTGTTTAATTAATTTATTTTTGGTGAAAATCTGAATTAGGTTAAAAATTTGTAGTAGCATAACCAAAAAACAGATTTTTTCTAAATAAACAATAAAATCACTAGCTTATTTTTCAAATAGAATGGGTTGTCTAAAACTACAAAATTCCAAAAATAGGAAGTATTTATTTAATAAATTCGGCTTCCCCCATAAAATTTCCATTTTTCAAAAAAAAAAACAATATTAAATTTTTCTAAATTTTTAATTTTAAAATTCGGAATTTTTATTTGAAAATAAAAAGAATCTATTCAAAATCAGAGAAAAAACAAACCAGATATAGCAAGAAAAATAAGGGAGAATAAAAAATTTATCAAGATTCGATTATTGTATGCGTTATAAGAAGAAACAAAAGAAAAAAAAAATTTGATGTCCTTTTTTTTCTTGCCAGGTTCCTTTAAGAACAACAAAATAAAATGAAAAAGGACACATATTTCATAAAATATGAAATTGATGTTACCAAAGTATTATAACTATAATAATACTATAGCAACTAAATAATATGATTGTATTTTTCAAGTTCGGTCCCCTTGTGTGTTCTAAACTACATAACATACTGTATAAGCATATCAATTTTTATATATTCTACATTATTGTCATAAGTATATAAATAAGTACCTATATATAATATGAATATAATACAGGCATGCTCCTTTTTTTTTTAAATTTAATAATATTTTTATTAGAAAATCTTTCCATCATTATCGTTTTGTATGCCTATATTTGGTACCAACTCATATATAAAATATGTGGGAAAACAACAAAATAATAAGTATATTATACCTTATAAGTTGATTATAGTATAAAGGAGACCAAAAATAAAAATCAAATCTGTTTAAGGATAAAATATCCGTAAAGGGGATCTTCAAATGTGTGTGAATTTTTTCTTTTTTTTTTTATGTGTAGTTTGGAAAAATATAATATTTAATATGTTAGAATATAAGGTTAAGTTCATTTTATTGTTATTATTATAAAGATCTTAAATTTGTCTTTTACCTTTTTAGCCCTTTTATTTTTCTTCCATGTTTTTTTTGCTTTATGCTTTTGCTATAGAGGAAAATTGGAAAAATAAATCATAATTTTAAAGAAGAGAAAGTTATGTTGAAGAAAATTAAGATTTTATTTTTTCCGTTCAAAACGTTTAATTTGTATTTTCCGAAAATAATTTTTGCTATTTCATATTTTTATAATATCATTAGAATAAAGATTAGTTTAAATTGTTGTATACATAGTGATTTTTTTATAATAAGTATTTGTAAAATTTTTTATATTCAAAGTTCATGGAAAATTCGTGAATTCAATTTATTATTTATATCGCAAATTGGAAGAATTTACTATTAATCATATTTAAATACTTGTTGCTAACAACGGGAATGACATAATACCGATAACTTTTACCACTACCGTGCATGGTTTTCCTGTACTCCCTTCCAACCAATATCCAGAACCATATTAAAATTTTATTTAATCTTAATTACATTTCAATTTATAACTTTAATTAATATTAGAGATTAATCTTAAAGCTACAATGTTCCTACCAATTGTGTTACATTTTCTATTTGTGACCTATAACATATTAATTATTCACTCCTACTTGAATATTATGCTTACTCAAGAATAAGGAAAAAAAATCTGCAACAAAATTTATAACTTCGTATATTTTTTTAATAATGATAACTTGTGAAATTTTATTTTTAGTAAAGAAAAAAAAAATTAATAAACGGAGAAGGAGTACAATGTAATTGAATTTTTATGCTTTTTATTTCAGTCGTACTAAACAAATAAAAAATTTTAAATTGTTTTGGAGTAATTGAGAATAAAAAAAAATTTTTTTAGAAATATAAATTTTGTGCTATAAAAGAATTTATTTCAGTTTTACATATATTCTTCATCCTAAATTCTACATTCGAAAAAAAAAAGTTTGGTTTTTCTAATAATATGTCGGAAATTCAGCTGTATGATAGATGCCATATTTGACCTAAAATTTTATCTTTCATCAAATAGTACAAGTGGTACATGTTTGAAATAAAAAGTTTGTATTTTTTTGAATGAAAAGAAAATTTAGTTCAAATAAGGTTGGATCAAACCACTGGTTTGTAATGTAGCACTTTTCTCTTCAACAAATGAAAATACTGCTTTTAAAAACAATTGACAACATTATGAAAATTACTTTATATAAATATGTTTTAAAAATTGCATACATTTAGGATGAGGCATTAACAAAATGCTCGAATTTGAGGGTTGATTGTCGGAGTTAAGAAAAATAATTGTGTTGTTTAATGGGATGGTATTTTACAGTTACCTCTCTGCATTTATAGAAATTTGGAAAAGCTTGTAGTTTCGGAAATATAAGGTGCCAAAAATCAAAATTTTACAAATTTCGTGAGGCGATAACTTGAGGGGGGTTAAAGATGAAAAAAAATTTCTTCTATCAAAATGCAAACCTGCAGTGTAGAAGTAAAAGTATATCAAAAATTTGGGAAAAACTTATTCAAGATAACGGTAAATTTTATCGGCCATTTTGCTTTTTTTTAAAGTTCAAATATGGTATGCAACGGTAAAACAAGCAACCTCCTGCTTTTCTGTACTTGCAAAATTTGAAAAATGCTTATGATATCGCTACAATAAATAGTTAAAAAATGGCATTTTTAAGTCTTTGAGGGGTTGTAATTTTTACAGGGGAGGAGATAGGGAAAAATTTTTCTCTACGGAAGTAAGTTTCTAGCAAAGATCTACGTATGTACATATATAATTTCAGCTTTTTATATTCAAGGGTGTAGAAATTTTTTAAACATGTATGCAGGCGGACGGACTAACAACCAAATTTTTTTGGAAAATTTCTAAACATTTATTAATTTTTTAATAAAATATTGCATATTTTTAGGCATAAATAACATCAAACAACCACATCAATGATAAGAAAAAGCTTTTTATATTTTTTTACAATCCAAAGTTTAAAACGTTTAGTGAAACAATAAAGTTACTCCCCTTCACTTAATTTCAGAATTTCGTTTTATTCCCAGCGTATGTCACACAGTGGATTTCAATTTTAATATTTAACACTAGTTTTTGGTTTTATTTAATTATTTGTACAGGCTTTCCTTTGTGACAATATTTTTTTAAAATTTCTTTTTGACCTTGAGCGCTGAACTACATAAAAGCGTAGAACGTTCTATCATACAACAAATTTAAATTAAACTTTTATTTGTTTTCTCCATAACAAAAGTTTTTGGTGAGAGGAAGGAAAAACGAAAATGAAAATTATTTTTAATAACAAAAAAAGAATCGATGTCAAGATCAAATTTAATTAAAAATGGAATTTTTTTAATCCTGATTTTCTTGTTTTTTTGAAAAAATTTTAAAACACCATTCGAAGAGGTTCCAATGTGAAGTAACACTCTGCCAGGAAACCTGAGAATAATGTTAAATAACTTTAATTATAATAAAAAAAAAACTGTGCCAAACTAAAAATTTTAAACCTATGATATTGTCTATGTCTAAACGAATATTAATTTGTTACGTAAAATTGAAAATGCACATTTAATCATACACATAGATCCAAGCATTTATACAAACACTAGTCTGGCTATTTTCAAATCTAAAATATCCGAAATCATTTTAATAAATTCTTTTTGTAGTTTTTAATTACAAGCTTAATAAATTTTAAGTCTTTTAAATCGAAGTTCACATACATATCAATTTTTTGGAATGCATATCAATTTTGTATAAGTATAATTAAAAATTTATATATGAATATGTATGTATGGAAAGTGTAATTATGTTATGGATTATTCAATTGACATTTGAGCGAAAGATTGATGTTATATGTACAAATTTTATATGATTCATTTTCAAAGGTAATAACAAGTAAATGCAAATATAATCTGTATTGCTGTATGTATCTCTAAAACATGTATTCCACTTCAATATATTTGCACAAATTTTTATATAGATACATACATATAAGGATGTTGTGTTTTGGGGTGTTATTCAACAATACAGTACTTAACATAAAATTGTGTTCAAGATTACTATTTTAAAGAGAATTATTTGAAGGTATATATAGTGCTTAATAAAGGTTGAGATTTGAGATTCTTTTACTTTAGCGGAACCTCAAAGCACAAAATCGAATACTGAATATTGTTTCTACCAACTGTGACTATTAAGCGATTGACAGAATGATTTTGATTCTTCTCTAAACAGAAAATTTCATTTGCTTTAAAACAAATTCGCCAACTTAGCGCTATCTGTTATTCCTCATTGAACAACTTGAAGAAGGGGGAGGGGGGATTAAATTGCTCCATTTAATTTTTGAATAAAAATACAATTGTGTCAGAAATTAAATTGCAATTTTCTCTGATTCCTTTATAGAAAAATTGCATTTTGTCTTCAGCATATGGAAGTATTCTTCAAACTTAAATCCAAAAATATATAAAATTATGTTCTCACTTGCATGCATTTTCCTAAAAATTATGTGTCAAATAAGCGCAATAACTATGTGTCATGAAATTTGTGCGTTGACCAGTTCACGTAGAATAAATTTGAAAGATATAAATTAATTATGGAAATTTCCATTTAAAAACCAAAAGAACTTTCAAATACGAAAATTACTTAACTATTTTGAAATTATATTAGTCAAAAGATCCAGTCCATTAACCGATTCTTTATACGTTCTCATTATACCTTCGAATACAAAAAGTCATTATCAAAAATTATTGTTAACCAGTGTATTGTAAACTATAATTTTATGGTATATATACCAACAATTATTAGGTAACACTAACACACGTTCAAATATTAAATATTATCACAAGTTTACCTTCATATAACATCAAGATTTTAAGTAATACAAAATTTTTTGTTTACATTGCGCTTAATTGTTATTGTTTTTGTTAAATTTATGGATTTAAGTGTCCATAAACTTTCAATATAGAAAAATATTTGCTTAATAAATAAAACAAAGTTTATTTTGACACATTTAAAGTACGAAGATTTAAATAATGTCCATATAAGTAAATACGTATGTATAGCATATAATATAGGTATGTAAGTATGTATATATGAACTTCAGTTTTATACACAAATGATAGGGTCATATACACATAATAAGGATATACTTTCATTACTGTAGAATTCTGATTTAAAATGTCATATTGGAAAAGGATTTATATGTAAAAAAAAAAAATTTGTTTTAATCGATATTGACATCAATATGTCCATTTAGGGTGTATACATATATATATATATATATATATATATAAAACGGATAACAACAAAAAACAAAGATTAAGTAAATTTTTAATCGTTTTCTGTTTCAAAAGTTATATAGGTTAAGGATTACAAAATAATTTTTGTACATCATAACGTACATAATATAGAATGATTTTAAATATTTTGTATTTTCTTGTTCAAATAAAATATGCATATTTTACATAAGTGGGGTCCAAAGTAAATTCTGTTAATTTTTTTTTTGGTTATTCTAAGCTATGTTAGAGTTATTTACATTATAATTTGTTATTAAAAATGATTCAAAAAGAAAAAGGATTTTATCAGATTGACTTAACAATTTTGAATAATAATTAAAGATAAAAATCAATATTTTTAATACCATTGTAGTTAAGTAGCATTTAGCACTTTCAGAGAAAGTAGCTACAGAATAATTTAATATAAATATATGTAAAACATTATGAATTGTAATTGAAAGAATTTTGGTTAATTGCTTAAATTTATTGCAACGTATTAAAAACTCATGTATTTTCGGGCTAAATTTAGCAGTTTTACTAAGCAAAAGACTAAATATCCGGTTTTAATTATTTTATTAAAGTTATTAGCCAAATTTGGCACTATATTTTCATTTAAAATCTATCCTAAAAATTAGGTTAATTTTTTCAATGAATCGTACTAAATATTAAATAGTCGGAAGTACACCTACGAGTACATTCAATTATAATAAAATTTACATAAATTTCGGAACCTGCAATATGATTATAACTTAAACGTATATTTCTGAGAGTATTTTAAGGTCAGTGAACGTTGATTTATCGACCAAATCCATATTTTTAATGCTTTTTCATAGAAAAATACATTGAACTCTTATTCGGAGTAACATGGATTAAAATTTAATCATAATTTTTCATAAATATTTACATGCCGGAAAATGAAAAGTTATTTAAATTTAGAATTTTAAAAGAGAAAAGAGAGTATCATTGTAAAACTAATAACATGCAGTTCAGAGTCCACCCAAAGGCCGACCGACATTACTTTTTAGCACTTTTCCAAAAAATTTTTGAAAAAAAGTGCTTATTAGTTTCACTCTGTCCGTCCGTCCGTCCGTCCGTCTGTCCGTGTGTCTGTTTACAAAACTTCTACACCCTTGAAGATAGAAAGCTGAAATTTTGTACGTATATAGATCTTTACTAGAAACTTATTTTCGTGGAACAAAATTTTTACCTATATCCCCCCCTCTAGAAGTTATACCCCCCCAAAGCACTAAAAATGGCCTTTTTTAACTATTTGTTGCAATGAAACCAAAAGCATTTTTGAAATTTTGCAAACCCAGAAAGGCACTGGCTTGCTTGCCCTATCGCGGTATACTAAAGTTAAATTTTAGAAAAACAAAATGGCCGTTCAAATTTACCGTTATCTAAAATCCTTTTTTTCCAAATTTTTGATGTCGTTTTTCTTCTAGATCCCAGCCTGTAGAAGCCTGAAATTTTAGGGGCTTTTAGACATTAACAAGTAGTTCATTTTGTTAGAAGAAAATTTTTTTCCATCTCCACCCCCTCTCAAGTTATGGGCTCTTGAAATTTGTAAAATTTGCATTTTTGACACCTTATATTTCTGAAACCGCAAGTTTTTTCAAATTTCTATAAACCCAAAAAGTTAACGGTAAATTCCATGACATTAAAAAATATAATTATTTTTCTTAACTGACACAATTAACCCTTAAAATCGAGCATTATGTTAACCCCTGTTTATATTAATTTTTGCTTTATTTCAAAGACTGCATATATGCATCATCCTAAATATATGCAATCCTAGAAATAGTTTCGTTTATAAATGAAAATAATTTTAATAGTGTGGTGGATATACATAGACTGCTTTTAAAAGCAGTATTTTCACTTGTTGAAGGGAAAAGTGCTACAATACAAGCCATTGGTTTGACCCAACTTTATTACAATAAATTTTGTTTTTAGCATATAGAAATATTTTTAAGTGTTAGCACTCTAATTAAGATTACTATGAACATGTATTACTTTGAAAATAAATATTTTTTAAATTTTATGTTGAAAACTTATCTTCCTTAAAAATATAATCTATAGACCAGACGAAAATAACAGGGAAAATTTAATAAAAATAATTGGAAAATTTATTCTATACACTTAACACCCGTACTCAATGTGCTATTATTTACATTATTATTTAATTTATACTTTATAAGCGAAAATTTATTTCCTAAACTTGTATTTTGTTTCAAAAATTTGATTCAAACTTTGTTATACTTTAAATTTGAATATTTCTGTTAAAAATTTCATTACAAAAGAAGAATAATTTCATTCATAAATTTTGAAAAACAAGTTTTTACACACGTCTGTTAAGGTAAAATTTAATTTGTACTTTAAAAAAGTTTGTGAGAAAAATAATTAAAAAAAGAAATAATTTTTTTTTTTTAAATCACAGAAAGGTCAAAGCAATTTTACGTAAAAAATTTTTTAACAAAAAAATTTATTTAAAAAAAGAGGAAACTAAAAATTACTTGAATTCAGAGAAATTAACCTAACAGAATAATTTAAAGTCAATGAGAGGAAAATAAGTTTCGTATTTAAATTGAAATTTTTGTGAATTTAATTCGAATTTTATTAATAATAAATTTGAATGACAATAAAATTTTAATTTTTTAATAATTCATTAATTTTAAAAATTCACTGTTTCACTACAAGTGCTTATATTTTCAAAGGGTAGATTTTTATTAAGAAAAATTTTTTTAATTCTAAAACGAGTACGGAAAACTAAAGTTAACATATAGACGACAGTAAAACATACACTTCAAGAGAATAAAACGTAGATTTTTTGATTTTGCGGAATTGTTCGGAAAGAGACTCCATTCTGGTTCTAGTTATAAAAAATATTCGTTGTTGTTCTAGCTGAATTATCATAAAGCTCACATTCATTGGTTAAAATTTTTTTAAGCCCATTGGTGTATATGCTGTATGGATAGCTTAAAAAAAATAGAATTATTATGAAAATTCTGTTGTACCATCTATCATCCACCAATTCCCAATATTCATTATTAACCACATTTTTTTTTTTTTTGAAAATTTTTGATTTTCAACACATCATCTTTTTAATTAAAAATTTCCTTTTATAAACCTAACGTACAATTATCCTTAAATATTTTCATTTAGATCATTAAATATTTCATTCTCACTTAAATATATGAGAAATGAAATTGCTTTATTTTATTAATGGAAACATGATTTTTAATGGGGGGAGGGGGGGTAGTGGATAACGCATAAGTATTAACGGAGATAAATGAATTTGTTTTTACAATTTTATGATTAAATATTTTATATTGGAAAAGGATCATTCAGATTTAATCTTTTTGTCTTTTGTATGGATTTCCATTTGTTTTATTATTTTTATTTTTGTTTTTTTTTCTTATTCCCTTTATAATTATTATTGTTTTCTTCAATTTTTCTTTTTTTTGCAGTTCATTTATTATCTTCTTGGTTTTTGTTATATTTTCTTTTGTGCGCCTTCAATATGTGCCAAGGAGCAAGCTAGATAAGAAACAAAAATTTATTTTATTTATTCAACACATCTGCTTGTATTTTAGTTTACAAGATTAAACAGCAGTTTTCTGTCTTTTGTTTTCGATAATATTTTCGTTTTGCTTCATTATTATAATATTTTTTTTTTTTGTATTCCTTCCAAGGATTCCATTTATTATTTATTCACATCCTTTTGTAAAAGTTATTAATAATTTTTCTTCACTATATTTACTTTGCTTTCATTCTCATATACACAATAATAATGTGTGAATAAAAGAAGAGAAAACCTTGAAATTATTCTAAAGTTATTGGTTTGTTGCTGTTAGTATGTAGCTGTACGAACGAACATGGTCGTGGTAATCAACTGCTGTTAAGTCCGAAAGTTAATTAGTTTGTTAACAAAGTTTTTTGTGTTCGCAAAAATAAAAATAAATAAATAAAAAATCCTACATAAATATCATTAATAAAACTTGTATTTTTCATCACGTCAAAATAATTTTATAGAGCTTAATGCTTTTATAAATCATTTCACAAAATAAAACTTATGTCAAAGGTCAATTGTAAAACATTTAAGAAAATTTTCATATAAAAGAAATTAGTAATCACTGAAAGAATGACTTATAAAATGATAAAAGTTCTCTGAAAAGAAAAAAACTTTTTCCATTACATTCAATAGTGGAATATCGTCGGATATAGAAGAAGCATTGGATTCTTTTAATATATTTAACGAAAAATAAAATTAAAAATTTTTTTTAATCAATTTTCAGATCAAAGTTAACGAAATTAAATGAACCATCAATTTTGAAAATTTCAAAATTTTATGACAATTTCAGGGTTAATTTTTTTATAATTTCGTTCAGTATGCATTCTGATTTATGAATGTGTTCGTAATTCTTCGAAAGAGAATTAAGAAGTGAATATACACCACGTGATCTTGTAAATAGTCAAAGTAGCAAAAATCGTGGATTTATGCTACTTTGACGTAAATAGTCAAAGTAGCATATTGGATCATTTTTTATTCAAAAATTCAGAAATGGTTAGATTGCATTGCATTGCTTATACAATTGGAGAAAAATATAAAAACTCTAAATCCATGTTAACAGTTTCAGTTAACAGTTATTTGCTGGTGATGACTAAAATTATGCTTGCCAACATAAATGCTACAACATTTTAAGGATTTCTTTATGAGTCGACATTCCCGAAAACTGTTCATGTATTTTTTTAAATTACTAATGTAAGCATAAACACTAAATATAAAAAAAAATAAACATTTTGTACAGTATGTTTTACCGTAAAATTAAAACATTTTATTTATTTTTCATTTTCCCCAGCACTTCAATATTATTTTGACTTTTTTGTTATTTATTTTTAATATTACAATGATTTTTTTTTTCCTTAAAATTTAAAAGGATAATGACTTTTATTATTTTTTTTTGTTTAACAATCTAATTGTTTATACTTGTATTTTGTTTTCTTTAGCTTCTCCTACACTATATACACAATGTCTTTGATCATTTTTTCTTTCCATGGATAAATAATAAGGAAAATTGACAACAACAAATGAAAATAATACAGAGAACCATAATAAGATGTAGAAATACACATATATCCGAGAATAACGACCAAATGTGATTTTTTTGGTTTTCGACCTAAGATTGGAAAATTCAAATATTACTTGAGGTTCATTGTCCCATAAGATTTTTTCAGTCTAGTCCAAATAAGAATCATTTTGGAGCGCGTGAATGCATTTTTATCAAAAATTCATTCAACCTTAATAAAAGAAAAAATTTTAATTGCCAATTATTGTGTTTTAACAAAAATATTTATAATAAGTGAGTGTAATGTAAAAAAAAAAAAATTATTTTACTATTTGCAGAATTTATTGAAAGAAAAAAAAATTGTATATTTTAAGAAATTTTTTCTTTTTGGGTAATATTCAATATTAAGAAGTATATGGAAGAATTCTTATGCACGCATAGATTTTGTAGAACTTAAAATAGAAGACAATTTATGGAAGATTGTTTGAAAACTTGTGTGTAATTTTTTAAGTGTGATACAACCTGAAAATATCAGAATCCACTCAAATGCAACAGATTAGCTTGTTATGTAGAACATGATTTTTAATACCGTATTGTTACAGCATGTCATTAGGACGATAAATATTTAAATTTTTCTATATACAATAATTATTATAAATGAATGATAATATGAAAAAATTGTATTCTTAGATGTCATATTGTGGACAAAATGAAATATGTTTCTAAATTTGTTAACTGATTCTTACATTATATTTTTAATTACGAGTACTCGTATGCTTAGAAAAAATTTAAAATTTAAAATTAAATATTAAAATGACATACAATAAAATAGGTATATAAGATGATTTCATATTATACAAACGTCATTCATCATTTTTTTTCCACCGTGACATTCTTACTTTGTAATGTACTCCCTTTACAAGGGCATATTAATATAGTATAGCTCGTGTATTAAAAATTCCTTAAATTCCTCTGTATATAAAAAATATGATGGAAATCATAAAAAGCTATTTGGGAATGTGAAGGAAATAAGAGTTTATAATAATATGTATTAAGTATTTTAATAGAGTAAATTTCCTTACCTATAAAAAATCATGATATTGTTCATAAACTTCTACCTGCAGTCATTAAACGGCTTAAAATTAGCACTTTTCCAATTCTGTTTTTGAATGATTAAAAATACGATAGAATTACTTTTAAATTTATATTGTAAAATAATAATTTTAATAGCGTTATCGATATCATTGTGTTAAATAAAAATATCCTGGTTGAAATTAAGAAAAATATTTTAAATAACTAAGGTATTGAATTCTCTTATCAGATATTTTCCATTATACTATTTGAAAAAATGCTTAAAATGCGCGTGCAAATATAATAAAGAAAAACGGAATACATAAATCAATAAAAATACTTTTAAGAATTGTGGTCGAAAAATAGAAAAGAAAAATAATGTTTCTTAAATATTTTTCCAATTTTCATTGTTTCTGCCTTCTTAATTTATGATATTTTTGGTATTTATTTTCGTTTTATTTCTTATTTTAGCTTTTTTCCTTAAATACATTCTTTTTTTTTTATTCACATTATATTTTGTATTTATTATTAACACTTTCATTTCAAATGTTTTCAGGTTGTACCGCGTAGCTTATTAGCAAAATATTTAATATTTACTAATATTATTAATGAAAAGTGTCGAAATACAGAAATCTAAAAGTAAACTCCAAAACAGTTCTTCTGAGTTTTAGTGAAACAGATTTTTTTTCTTTTAAATTAAAATTTTACTTTATTGGTGTGCATTTTGCTTCTTTACTCCTAGGAGGAGCATAGGGCAAGTATATAATATCATAGATAATCATGGCACAGTTTTATTGTGTCATAAACTACATATGTGACTAGCCTTTATAATAAATATTTAGGTTATAAATAATTACTTGTATACTAAGTTTTTCTTTTATAAGTGTTGTACTGTGTTAAGCTATAATATTTGATATATTTTTTTATGGCGACCTAACTGGGTATTGAGCCTGAGACTCTTGGGTTAAAGGACCAGTGCCGTAACTACTACACCAATGGTCAAGTGTTTAAATTTTAAATACCATTAATTTTTAGCGCATATCTTAGGTTTTATATGAAAATTAAAAATTGACTAATAAAAAAATAATAATATAATAATTTATTAATTTATTTATTTGAAATAAAATGACAAAAAATACGAGAAGTTTACCGAATTTTTCATTGCCCAAGTTTAAGACACTGCTTTTTATTTTTAAAATATTCAACCAGGAATTATTTGAAAATTAGTTAAATTTCAAGGCTATAAGGCTAATAAACCATACTTGTGCGTAGTTCCAAAAAGAATAAATTTTAAAATTTAAGGGTTAAAAAAATTTTCGTGTATGTTCTTATCATTATGGATTGTATATCTTTAGCCTTTTTATATATACATACATTTAATCTTATTAAAAGAAAATAAAAATGAAAGTAAAAATTATTCAAATAATTTATTCTTTCTTAATATTTAAATAATCGCGTATTATTTCTCATGACTAAAATTTTTTAAGTTGGCTTCAGGGATGATTTCTTCTGAATTCTTCAATAATCACAAAAGAATTTTTTCTTTTAATTTCAAATTTGTTTTTTGCTGAAATTTTTGCAATTCTTCCAAATAGGAATGTATAAAAGAAAAAAAAAGAACAAATAAAGTAAAAATATATAAGAAATTTCTTTTGGTTAGAAAGTAATTCACACATTCACACATACTGTTGATCGTCCTTTTATTGTTATTTATACAAAACAATTGTTATTATTACCTATAGAAATTTATTTTAAAAATTAATATTAGAATAAAAGTTGTTAAGTTCTAATTATTTATTTTAAGAATTTCAAAACAAACTGCTGACGTTTGAAATTTTCCCCACACTATTGCTGCGATATTTCCCACAGCAATAAGAGAGAATTATTTTTGTATTTAATTGCAAGTAACACTATTGAAAATAATTTTATTGTATTGTATTATATAAAAACAATATTATGTAAAATATTGTATTATACGAAAGACCTATTCCTATATAATTAATAATGAATAATTTTGATATTCGATAATACGTTATCGAATATTATTTTCAATAAACAATAATTAAAATATAAAGAGCATTAATTAGTGTTCATAAGCAGTCATTTATTGTGACTAAAATAATATCTTAAAATCATGTTCTCATACCATCCCTACGAATATCACTACCTATACCACCAAATTCCACTTATAAAAGCAATATGCTTCCATTTCCTCTTTCTCATTAATAAGTGCAACAGTGTAGTGTGAAGTGCCACTAGGTATGATAATTCTAATATAATAATTAATTTTATAATAATTAATTTTAATATAAATAAATTTTGAATATAAAAATTTTAATTAAATTAATAATTGAATTTAAATGAAACTATTTAAGGCTTATAAAAGTATCATAAATAAAATTACATGGTGGTATAATCAACCACTCATAATCACAATAGAGATTGAACATAGGTTGAAATGCCTGATTTGATAAAGAAACATACAATTCATAATATTTTGAAATATCATAATAATCAAACTATTTTGGTTTATTAAGGGTAAAATTTTCAAAAAATAGATTCCATAGCTGGTATCGAATAAAATTCGATTAGCTTACATATCTCGATCGAATATATATACACCTTATCGTTCCGCATCGAAACTCCGTACATTTCCGCATTATTTCAAAAAAATGTACATATATCAAAAGAATACCAAAACAGTAGAAGATTATTGAATAGAATTTTTTTAATTAAGATTGATTTAGGTGAATACTGAAAAAAAAATAAAAAGAAATCTGTCATGTGCTTTTTATGTAAAGGTTTTTAAAACTGGAGGTAGAATTTACTGAATTCAAAGTTTCCTTTTTCAAATATCTATTTTAACGTCTTTATTTTGTTAACCTCTTCTATTTTACTAAATGTTTTTATTCTGGGCCTTTTTTTTTTTTTTTGTGAGTTCACCCTTTGCTCTTACCGGTACAATAACAACAAAATCAAAGATTATTTGCAAAAACAAAGAGGTTTTCTTCTAATGATCACGGAAAACATTTAGATCACAGATTCTCTTAAAGTTTAGCATGAAAACGCATTTAAAATTTAGAAAATAATATTGGAAAAATTTTTTTTTAAAAAAGGTTACTGAAAAATAGAAAACTAAAAGCACAAAAGTCATGTCATTCTAAAAGGTTTTGGACTTTGTAAATAAGTTTACGAAGGTGACATCTCAGATAGTGATTTATCTTAAAGACAATGAGAAAAGTTGGGACTGTTGACTGAGACAAATAACCATCGTATAAAAAATATTTTTTTCTAAATTTTAAAACTCACATCTTTCATGTTTCTCGTATATATAGTGATGCTGATTTTAAAATGTTTTTACTGAAAACTTATAAGGTTATTAACTTTAAGCTAAAAGAATTTTTGAAAAAGAGTTTAGAAATTTTTGGAATATTTTAATTTTTTTTTTTTGTTTTTTTCTGCTAGGTGAAAAAATTTCGAAAGACGAAGAAGGACGGCTCTATCTGCCTTTTTCCTCCGACAGTGGGGGAGTGTGACTCCTACCATAAAAAATTACCTAAACTCTAAACGGATAAAACTGGTCCTACAGACCAACCTCCGCGTTAACTTGGTTTTTCCGTGCAGGAATTAAATACCTTCCATTAGGAAATTGGTATTTCTTGTTAAATCGAAAGGTCTTGTTCGTTTAAGTTTCTCTTTCATAACGCCATTGTCTAGCAGCCAAGCTGCTTCCATGTTTATATGCTGTTCTAGACGAGCCCCATGCTTTGTAGCACAACTCCTAATCTCATCCACAACCAAAGGAACTCCTAAGTCCCTGTGAATATCAGTGTTACGTATATACCATGGCGCATTTACCATAGAACATACCCGTAGAACTTTATTCTGGAAAGTTTGAATTTTGTTAATGTGAGTCTTCTTGGCACAACCCCACAGCTGAATGCCATATAGCCATATTGGTTTAATGATTTGGTTATAAATTAAAATCTTATTATCAATTGCCAAACTGAACTTACGACCTAGGAGCCAATAATTTTCTCTATATTTATTTAATACTTTAAATTAAAATTGAAATTCTGTTTACACAGCTAGGTCAACAAAGTTTCAATATCAGGCATTACAACACAAAAATTATTCGAAAAATTTTCAACAATTCAAAAAAAAAATTTAGATGTGCAACAAAATTAGGTCTTCTTTTCAAAGTATTTTCACTTGAATTAAAAATGAACAAATCCCTATTACACTATTATTATGGTACAAATAAATTTTATCCTTTAAATTTTATTTTGGTTAAAAACATTCACAATAACACTTCCATATACACTCTTCTTGCCCAACAATGTTTACAAATGAATTCTACTTACATATTTTTATTAAACTGTTGTATTAAGAACGTATTTTGTTCTTTATTTATTTCCTATATTAAAAATAATAGTATATATGTATAGGAGTACATGTATATAGTTTTCATTTATTTTATAAGTGATGATTTAGAACAGATATTTAAAAGACTTTGAACTGACGCCCTACACTAAATTTATTAGAACGTGATCAGAATTTAAAAATACTACTTAACATCAGAGATAATTTACTTCGTATTTACTGCGACTGTATATAACATTACAGTGAAAATAATGAATGGCTTGCTTGATGTAACTTTTTGAATAACTTCCTTTCCTTTTTTTTTTCCTTTACTTGCTATTAAAAATAAAATAAAAAGTAAAAATAAAGAAGAAAATTTTATATTTTCTGTTCCTTATTCGTGGGATTGCTCTAATATAAATAAATTTCAGTTAGTAGTATATAGGAAAAAAAAAATAAAAACAATCTTATTTTTTCCAACAATTGCTTTTTTTTCTACTTTTGAGAATAAAAAAAAAAAATTATAGAAATAACATTGTTACATAAAATATAAAAGTGAAGTATTTTTGTGTAGAAAGTTTACGCTAGTTAAATTGTATTTCCTTCTCCATTTTAATTTGATTGAATAACAAAGCAGTGGTTAAAAATAGAACAACATTAAAGAGTTTTTAAGTGTTGGTTATATATATATATTTAAGATTTGTTGAGTAAATCCATTAAAGAAAATTTTCCAAGGAATTGAATACATTTTGTAACATCTATTATTTTAATGGATTATATTATTATAATGCATTGCATACCTTTAGGGAATTTTTTTTATTTGTTTTCAGTTTTTTTTCTTTTCGGTGTAATGGATTTTTTTTTTTGAATATTTTGTAAGGTGTGCAATATTAAAATATCAAAATTATAACAGTGATTTTGTAGTGAAATTAACAAATTATTGTAAAATATATTAATGTACACTATTATTATATATGTATGTGAAATGAAAATTAAATACGGGTTTAAAATAACTCACATATTTAAGTTTTACTAAAATGGTGATCCTGTCCGTAAACTCTTTATTGTATAATTAAAAATTTTTGCCCTAACAATTTCGGATATATTTCCAAATTATTATTGGAGTTCTATCGAAATAAAAGTTAGAATTTTACTGAAGAATCCAAATTAAATGAGGTTTGCGCGAAAAAAATTTTCGAATTACGTGAAATTGAATTTGTATGAAAATTTAATAATCATAGATCAATTTGTTTTAAATTATTATAGCTGGGATAGACGAATAAACGAACGGACAGACAAAGCTAAATCAATTCTGAACAACAATATAATGTTTATCTAGTACGTCTACATATCAAACGTTAACGTTACAAACGTTACAAACGTATTGAGCTTAATAATTCTCTCCGTACCGATATATACGTTCAGACGGGTACAACAACTCGTATTTTTTTTTCCGAATATCTTTCATATGGGGTTTTCCAAAAATTTTTATTGCAAATATACATTTCTTTTTAAGAATTGCATGAGTATTTTTTTTTCATTTTACATTCTTAATAAGGGCCAAATCTTATCTCTATTTTACTCTTTAACTGCCCTTCTTTAAAAAAAACATTGTAAAATTATAAGCCACTCAAGACATGGTGTAATATTGCTATGCTCTCAAAAAATTGGAATTTAAAATTTTATTATAAAAAAAAAAAATCATAAAATTGTTATTAGAAGGTTATGAAAAAATAAAATTTGTTTGAGCACGTAAATTTCTACAAAAACAAAATTAAAGAAAAAAAAAACCATTTTGTTTTTGTAACTATACAGAAAAAATTTCATTATCAGAACTTCATTTTATAACCATAGTAGATTTTCTCATACATAACCTCACTACAAAATTATCATTAAAATCATTATTATCATTATCATCAACAGTTATATTATTACTATTATTATTTTTTTTCTATATTATATATGTATATTAAAAAAATATGAAAACAAAAAAAGAAATTCTCTTTAAAATAAACCTCATTAAACCGTCTTCATGTTATTGCTTATTATCCTTGAACTCTATAAAGGAAATCTTCCTGTCATTTTCTTATTTCTTTAATAACCTACAAAACAAAAAGCAAATATTATATAAAATTAGTTTTTTTTTTGTTTTTTTTTTTTTTGCTTTACTTTTATAAGTATTAAAAGGAATTTACGTTATGATGAGCTGTTATGTGTAAATATAATGTGTATATGTTTACAAATTCGGAAAAAAAAAATTTTTTGTATGTATATGTAATCTTTATATACATAGCAGGATAACAGACCCGACCTCATACACAAATATTATTATTTTTGCTACTACTTTTCATTTTTTTTTCACTGTTAATATTAAAAATGTAATAAAAGCTTAAAAGTTGTTAAAAAAATTCAAGAATATAACTACAAATAAAAAAATAAAGTAAAAACAAAAAATATGAGAGTGAAATTTGTAATAGTGATTAATCGTAATTTTGAGATATTTTTAGATTAGAAATATCCTGGCCGGTATCAACGAGAACCGTTCAAAATGAAATACTCTGTTCTAGACCCAGAATTCAACAAAAATTAAAACAGCAATTTCAAAAATTTCATTAAATAGGCTGTCATTCCTAAAATATTATTATTCTGTATTTCATTTTTTCTGACACCATCTACCAATTAATTAGGCATCAATTTCTATTCAATTTTAATAAAAAGTGTGTGTTAAACCCGGTATATTGTATTTTTACATTAATTGTCCCTCATCTTGTTCTTTGTAATGAATTCGAAATTATCAAAAATCACTCAAAAATTCCTCGTAAAATAAAAGAATTTTAAACAACTTGGGTGATCGAAAAATTTTTAAGAATATATCAGGGAAATTATGTCGTATTACGTCTTGAGATTTTATGAATTTTGCAAAAAATTTTTCAATTTCTATTTCAAAATTATTCCATAGTAAGTATTCCATATTCTCTTCCAAATTTTATAATACCTTGGAAATTTTTCATACAACTACGATATACTTAATAAAAAGTATTAATTCAAAAACAAAAAAAAAGCAATTTGAAAATTTTCCTATATAGTATGAGATGTAAGTAAGAAAAGAAGTCGAAAATGTAGATACTATAAAACTGAAAACTAAATTACAATACAACAACATTGTTTTAATAACAATAATAATAATAATAATATTGTAACAGAACAGAATCATATATACTCGTATATATATATATACATTTTTACATTACATATACATATTTTTAATATTTAAGAGAAATATTACAACAAGAAAATTCTAAAAGATAATGGCATTCACGTATATACTGTTATACACAAAGGAATTTTATTCATTCTTTGTATTTTTATGATGATGATGTAAACGATACTTCTTGTTAACACTTCATAAAAATGCCCGAAAATTACATTCACTGAAAAACATTCAAAATTAGTTTCCATTTTTCGAGAAAAGAAAATTATAAAGTGAGCGAAAAAACAATTTCATATGTTTATGTATGTATGTAAGTAAGTGAAGTGAAAAAATTATTAAAATCATATTGTTCTACATTTATATGGTTAGAATATTAAATATTATTTATGGTATTGAAAATGGTATGAACAAGTAAAATTGAATTCTTCAAAATATAAAAAATAAGAACGGTCGGACTTTGTTTTTCATCTAATTCTTAAATATAATGTTATATTTCAAAACTGCTGAAAACTTTAATTTTATTATTGAGAGAACAAGAAAAACATGGTATTTAGTAAAACGGTTGGTAGATTAGTAGAGTTCCGGTTAACCAAATTCATATTTTGCTCTCTTCAACTCACAGTTTCAGAAAGATCACAAAACATTAATTTTAGAATATACAAAAATAACATTCTTGGACTGTTCGAATGGACAAAAATAAGCATTAAACCTTCTCACTATTATATATTTTGTCACTATTAAATTTAATTGACAATTTTACGCCACAAACTTTGTATTCTTTTCGGAAATGTTGTATAATTAAATAATATTTTCCAAATTAAACGAAAATTCGATTTGAGCAAACCGGAGCTGTTCATATTTTTACCATTATTTTCATTTTTACCTTATCTTTATTGCAAAACCAACTTTTGAAAAATTGAATCAAACTTTTTGAAAAGTATATGAGAGCCTTTTTAATATAGAATCAAACAATTTTCCCATATAAGATATTGAAAATTCAAAGCACGTTCAAGAGCTTTTATGAAAAATAAAATGAAGAGGAAAAAGTAAAAACCAAAAACAGGTATCTAAATAAAATTGAAATTATCGGACATTTATTCAGGTAGAAGAAAATTTTATAATCATACAATGAAAAGTTATTTAATTTAAAAGATTTTGTGAGCACTTAACATTTTTCTTCTTTTTTTTTTTGTACAAACTCAAATTGTTATAATATTATGTATGTAAGTTATAAAAAATCAGCGAAAGTAGCAATAACTTAAATTGATTTTTTAAATTAATTTTGGTTTCTTCTTTCAGGTATACATAAAGCGTATTAGATATTAAATTTATTTCTCAAATAAATTTATTTTTGCTTTTGACCCAACTTAAATACTTTGGTAATATAAAAAAAAAACAATATTTTATAAATATTTAATTTAAGAATAATACCCTTTATGCTTAATTACAAAAATTAAAGCTCTGAGAAAAAATTTTTAAATTATTGAAATTTTAGTTAAAATGAAATGATGACGAACGAAACCCTCAGTGAGTGAAAAGAAAAGTTAATAACGCAGGTCAACTCTGCACATACTCTAATAATGATCACCTTTGTGTTTTATTGGTGGTTATTGCAAAAACGATTCAAGCCGGTGACTAAATCGAAGCTCAGAACTAATATTTAATATTTCCAAAAACCAAAGTTTTACATTTCGCGAAGACTTTTTGTAAAAGTACTCCGTATAAGGCTACATTTTTTACTTTGAATCTTTGTATAACAAGAACGAGCAGGGTTCGAAAAATTGATTTCTGTATGAATAAATTCTGAGCTACTTTTCATTTACTGTTTTTTTTTTTTTCAAAATTTGTATAATCACAAAATCACAATGATGTTGTACAGATGAAAAAAAAATATGTACTTATAGTTATAGTATTCCACATTAAAGGATGAAACACTCAATCTATATGTAACCAATTTCTAATTGCGGCAATTTATATAATATAGAAGTAATAGAAGAGGGTTATGCAAAATTATGACTGCTACGCGTTCCACTTTTATTACAGCGAATAGAATAGACACAAGTAATCTCACAGCATATTTTGCGTTGCCATAATTTTCGAAACGAAATGCATATTTTCTTTAATTTCTAGAAGCCATCTGAAAGTTTTCTTAACAGCTTCCCAAAATTTCACACATGCACACACTGACATACGGACACATATACTTCCATTTTTATATTATATATAGATGTATATAGATATGCAATATTTTAATTGCATGTTGTATAAAAGTCCTCAAACGTGTTTTCTGGCAAATCTATGATAGATAGAGACGTTTCTTTTTTAATTTGATTATAGAATAACATTAATATGTTTATCAATACATTTCAATTTAAAATTTCTTTGAATTATAAAATATAATAAAATTATAAATTTTTTCCATTATACCACCACCGCTTCATATTATTCGTTCACCATAAAAGTGTAATATAATGTTAATTAAATATCTCCGTCTGTGTTATTATTAAAAAACTAGATTTCTAAATATTTGAATTTATATTGCTAGTATATAGAGAAAATTTTAATTGAATAATTAATTTTTGTTTTAGCACACAAAACATAGGATGTACTTTTGGATACTAGAGTGGCGGAACTCAATTTTAAAAATTAAATTTGTAAAAATATTATAAAAAAATCTCAAAATTTTATGATGAGTGTGATATTAAAATTTGTTAAAAAAAAAACAAAATTTTGATTTTAGTTTTTTAAATGCATACTTGACTCTAAAAATTGGAAAAAAAAAGGAAATTAATAAAATAACACATTTTGAATTTTTTTGCTCAGATGGATGGAAAAAACCACATTTTGAAAAAATCTCGTTATTTTTAGTCAATTTAATTTGAAATAGGCCTACATAGCTGTCCTTATTTGCGTTTAATTTTTGATTTTTTTTTTGTTTTTTTTAATAAAACGAACGTGGTAGCATACGTTACACGTATAAATTTTTATTTCATAATAATTTTTTAATAGGTTTTGAAGGACATTTAATTTTATCAAGTTTTTAAAAAAAAAATGTTGTTTTTTTTTTGTTGCGGATTTTGTTGTTGGAAAAACCACCAATGGCACATTTTAATTAAAAAACTACATGCATATTTGGTCCTTATTTTATATTTTTTTTTCAAATATACCAAAAATTAAAATACTCGTAAAAAAACAAAAATATATTAAAATTTTTTTTGTTTTATGAATTTTTATGAATTTTGACATGATTTAATTAATATTTTATATCTAAAGGGTACCTACATAATTTTTTAATATTTATACATTGATATTGTGATTTTCAAATTATTTTGAGTACCACAATTTTAAAAACAGCAATTAATTTCTTTTAACAAATTGTTGACCAGCAATTTTCCTGAAAATTTATCTCATGTCATCGGCTATTTTTCGTAATTGGATGTGGAAGTAAAACAATAAAAATAAGTATGAGTCACTCTCTTCTGATACACTATCATTTTCACAGTTACCACAATTTGATTCATTCGGACAAACAGATAAGGCATCCCCGTGTATTTCATTGAAAGATTTTTCATTACGTTCCGCCATCGTCTTTTTAAATTTTTTAAATTAATAAATAGTTTTTACAACAAAAGATTTGGCGGATCTTATAAGAGAGGAGAACAGGTTGTGTAATACTGACCAACAACTACATTGTATATGGTCGCCAACAGAGAAAATAACAGTGATGCGAAAAAAAAACGCATCAATCGTGGCCGGTTGAACAACGTTCGGCCATAAAAACAAGAGTTAACTCGTGACCGTTAAACAATGTATTAATATGGAAACTTTTTATTATAAGGATTAATATCGTAATTTTTACGAACTTTTTTTTGATTACTCATACCATCCATTTTCCTCAATTATTCTATAAACATTGAGATGAAAAATTCAATAATACTTAAGAAATACCAATAATGCTTTTGTAATTGATTTCCGAAACATACAAAAAAATTTAAACTGAATGATAAACAATATACAATAAATTATTGAATTTCATATGCAAAATATTAATAAATTACGTCTTATATTTCGTCTTTAATCCAGAATCAGGTATTTTAGAATTTTTTATTGCCAATTCAACGTATAGTTATTAATCTTCATTATTTAAGTCTTAGAAGAATAACTATACCTACTAAACTCACCAACAGAGTTACAGAGGCTTGTCGAAATTGCTTTCGAATTATTCTTCACCTTGCTTTACAGTAGTCCACATGTTGATTAATGTTTCCGTAACCCAGAAATGTAATTTTGTGAACCAAATTTTTCATGATGTTGATCTATGAGAAATAGTATATTATTGACCGAAATTAATGCATGCATAATACGAATTATTCACATTTGCTTCCTGACTATCGAATTATTTAATATCTGAAATTTAGGTGTATTAATCAATTCAATCCATTCTTTTCAATTAGCAATTTAATATAAATTTTTTATGAAATCAAGGTCAATATGAAAATATTACAGATTTCCTTTAATTTTTAAAATATTATTTCTGTAAATCTTTAAATTTTAATCTAATTTTAACATTATATTTAAATTTGATAACATTATTATAAGGTTCACGGAAAAAAAAATTTACAAGAAGTTCCCAAAAAAAACTACGAGAATATTCTCAGAAAAAACAGCAAGTATTCTGAGATTATAAACATTTTATGCCAAAATTTTTTGTTGAATTCATCAAAAGTAATATGTGTAATAAAAAAAAAAGTTTTTACTCTTATTCCTGTAAATTTTTGTAACAACTATTAAAATTTTTACCTTACAATTTTTTTTATTAACGTTTATTCTAAAAAAAATTAGCAGGGCTTCCTAAAAAATTTAACATAATATTATGATAGCAATTATTAAAAAAACCTGAAAATAAACAGCTGATAAGACTTTTAAATAATCTGCACTATTTCATAAAAAATATGGTTTGGTTCCTAAAAAACTTCACAACATTTTGTGAATTTATTTAGGAGAAATTTGTAAAATAAATCACAATTATACTTTAAAAATTTTATAACACTTGCGAAGATTTGTAGAAAATTTCTAGAAATACAGAGAAAAAACAGCAGTTTTTAGTTTTTTTTTTGTTTTCGTTTTTGCTTTTGATTTGAAACGTCATGTGTGTACATGATTCATAATCAATTCAGTTTCGTTAAGTCATTGGAGAGTGCTTGTCGTGCGTAAAATTTGTTATTTTTAGTGTGTAATTTCTGATTGTTTTTTTTTTTGTGTATAAATACAAATAATGGATTCGCGACAATATTTAAAAAATGTGTTAGATGAGATTAATATGTCTCAGTATTTAGAAAAATTTGTCGGTAATTTTTTAAAAAAGTGCGTGTTTATTGAATAAATCGCAATTTTTTTTTTTTTTTCAAATTGAATGTGAATACAGAAGAGGAATTTGATCAAAACAGTTTTGAAAACTTGGAATACCAAACACAAGAGAGCATCATTACAAAAGCGGGTCCCAGACAAAGTTTTTGGTTTACAAAAAGAAATTTTTAAATGCTATAAGTAAATTTAATTTTTTTTAAGGTTATAAATACCGACACATTAAAACTGCAAATTCCACATGAAGATGATTTGTAAAAAATGTTAATGTATTTATTAGAAATATATATTACATTTTATTTCAAATACACATGTGCATACAAAATGTACATACAGAAATATACATACTGTACTTCAATACTCACGCCAGAAATTATCAAATTTAGAAGTTTTGGATTCATTTATGCTACCAATAAAAGTAATCCACATTTTTGTTTATTACATGCACATACATATTATACATATATTAGTTGAAAAAAATACCGATTTATTTATTTGATATTTAAAGAACTTACAATTTACAAAAACAAAAGAACTTAATTTAAATACTATTACAAAAATATTAATAATAAAATGCTACGTGTGTGTGTATATAAACATGAGAAGGAATATTGATGTTATAGAACAGACAATGCAAAAATTCTTTATAATTTTTTTATTTCAAAATTTTTTATTATTAGGAAAAATAAACAATAAGAAAAAATATTAAAAAATGTTTGCAATGTATAACCTCAACATTTGCATTTACATGTAAGCATATAAATATAGTTATGTACATACACTTTGACATTTTATATTTTGACAATATTATTCTTGTGTGTTTTTGTTTTAGTTTTATTTTGATAATTTTGTTTTTGTAAATTATAAGTTTATTAAAAATCAAATGCGGGTTTGTTTCTAATTCTTTTCAACCTAAATAAAATGTTTTACAAAAATATTACAATAAACTCTTTAAATTCTATTAACTATTAATGTTTTCATAGGATTCTAGGGTTCTTACAGAAAAAATTGATTCCAAAATAAAACTTTGCGCTGAAAAAAATAAACTTTGCATCATCGTTTCCATTGGAGAAACATTTGGTAAGAAAAATTTAGTTAAGCGGTTTTAAAATGTTAAATGTAAATTTGTTATTGTTTTTTTTAGCGTCAATGAAGAATGCTTATGTTATTATTGATATCTATAAACTGGACAATATAAGAGCAATATAGATGTATGTTTCAAGTGGTTTTTAGCTCTTCATGCAAAGTTCTCACAACAATGTTTTCCAATCTGGCAATTCATTCAACTTTTTTTTATGAAATACAGACGCAATTTGATAAGAAATTTACAACTTTAAATTCTTTAATAACGGATTTGGATTTATGAAAATATTTTGTGCTTAAAAGTAATATGGAATGTTTTATATGCATGAAATATCAATTAAATTTTAAGAGCTATGTATATCGGCCACTTTTTCATAAGAGCACAAAAGCCTATATTTATCATAGATGTAAAATTCAAAGAAAGTTTCTTTATTTTAACTCATTTCAAAGGCATATTTTTGAACATTTTGAAGAAGCGAGAATACAGATTTTTCAATAATTCAAGATAGTGCATCCAGGCATGTATTACAAAATGTGAATTCGCCAAACAAATTCGGACCACTAATTCAGTTATGGAATGAGGCACGAGGCGAAGCACAAAGTGCTTAAAGGCATTGCGAATTGAAAGGTTTATTAATTAAGTGACAGTAACATTAAAAATTCAAGATTAGAAGTTATTTCTTATCAATATGACCGAATCTTACCTTTAGATACTTTAATTGCTAATAAATTTAATTTAAGTCAAGTAGCGTTATATTCTTGGGTACAATTTAACAGCGTAAGATTCAAAATAGGATCCATTAAAGAAATAGGATATAATAGCGAAAATTCATATAAAATATTTGGAAAAATTTGTGACATAATAATTTTCTCTGTGGATAATTATAAAAAATTTAATGTTAAAAGCTTTTGTACAGAATTTTAAGACTATTATAGACAGGCTTTTATGGTAAAATATTCTGAAAATTTTATTTTAGTTGACATAAATAATATATTTCAAATTTTTTCGATCCATAAAATGGAAGATGAAAACTTATATTTTATAGTTTATTTATAGAAATTTTTATAGAAATTTTTATATAAACAGAACCGTAAAGTATACGTATTAAAAATCTTGTTAAGTATATAAATAGTTACAAATAGTTAATATATAAAATGCAATTTAGTATATATAAGTTATAATAAAATGAATTACAAATACGAAACTTTGTAGCGTATTTTTATATTAATAATTTTTTTCAGTGCTTCCTAAACTACAATAAATGAATTGTGGACTAAAGTACACAACAAATACCTATCGTAAATTAAACGACACTGTGAACCTTTTTTTTTTACAATATTTGTAAAAAAAATTCACAAAAAATGTCATATTTTTTTATTAGATTTCCACAAAAATTTACAGGTTTTGATTTTTTTAATTTGGTTTTTTTAAGAAAAAACTTAATGGAATTTGTAAAAAATTTTATGAAAACGGTTATTTTCATATAACAAAATCAGTTAAAAAAATTGACTGGTTGGGTTAAAATAAATTAAATTAATTGTGAAATTTTTCAAGATTGACAGTTAAAAAAAATTACTTTTCGTGCGAAAATCTTTTGAAATACTTGTAAAAATAATTATCGTTATTCATAAATCGAAATTGATGAAATTTATAAATATATGTAGGATAAAAGTCAAAATTTTAAATAGTTTCTATTAAAAAATTAAGATTACTCGTTTATAATTCAAACTTTGAAAATAAACAAGTATAATGTAATTTTATTAAGTTTTTTTACATGCTTTACTGAAAAACCGCACAATCCCAAAATCAATCAAAAAAATCAGGGATTTTGCTAAAAAATTAACGAAATTTCCCAAAAATTTTTTTCCGTGTTTTACATAATATGAAAATAAAATACATCATTTATTTTGGTTCATCCTCACACTAATGATAGTTTTATGATAATAAACATATACAGACTGTGGTTTCATCTCTATTCGCATAAAAACTTTCCTGGTTTTAACATCAATTCGTACATTATTTATTCGCTGTGACTTGATAACTGAATTTTTGACAATAATATTTTCTTGAATAGCATAAAGATCTAGCACTTTTCAAAAACATTTTGAGCATAAAAGCAGACAAAAAATGATATGAACTCAAAAAAATTTTTTAAACAAAAACTTTTAAATAAAAAAATGTCATAATAAATATATGTATGTAAAAAAAAATTGTGATGTGATGTGGCCAACACATAACCGAAAATATACATTATATGGTGTTCTGTGACTATATTTGAGAAAATTTCGAATGCTGCTCATGAATTATTGCAGAATTTAATAAGTAAAATGCCTTCAAAAATGTGTAACAGCTGTAGTAAAGATTCAGTTTCAGTCAGCTTGTTCTGTTGAAATAAGAGGTAAAATATATAAATTTTGAAGAATCATTTTATTACACGATCAGATATACTTATGAATTTAAAATTGAAGGTCAAAATTTCTCGAATTCAACTCGGGAAACTGTTAATTAAATCGTTTTTTATAAGGATCTATTTTCAGATATGATTCCAGTTTAAAAACAAATTCAATAGATACAATCTCTAAGTCTAAATTATTTTTCTTTTTTATTAAATTAAGTATGAAAACAACACCACTCTTATTCTAGAAAATGTAATTACCAAACGAAAAAAAAATGTGAAATTTTTCTTCACAGAGAATAAGAATAAAAGAGATTTCATATGAAAATTTTCTTAAGGTCATAAATTTATCAGAGTTTTTATGCAATTGCATCAGATGTTCCTAAAAAAACTTTACCGTTCGATTCGGTTTTATAAAATTTGTCCTGTTTTTCTTTAAGGTGTACCTAATTTTCGTTTATTTTCGTATACACATAAGATATAAGTGTGCCACTGAAGATTCACAAAATAATTCAAAAGTAATTCTAACGAAGTTCCTCGTCTAGCAAAATAATTTTTACCGCCTTTAAATTTTCGTTGTTAAAATGTGGATACGTTAAACGCTAGAGTAGCACTATACTATTTATAAATGAAAATAAATTTGTGAATGAAGAACGGTTTAAGCAGTTCAAATTACAACTTTTCACACTGTATATACCCAACATTTTCCGTAAAAATACCAATAAGGTGTTCGAAAATTCTAAAAGACCTTATTAATTAAACACAATTATTTACATTCTAAATCCCAATATGTAGTTCTCAGTTATTTCAACAAGTTTTCGAAATCATAATGCATGACATAAATATTTTTCCAATGAGTGCCTTTGGCACAATTCCAGCCAGTTATTTGAGAAATGTAATTAATTAACTATCTTGAAAAAACAAAATATAATAAAGAAAATGTTTCTTTGGATAAAATAAAAGATTGCCTTGTAATTTTGTAGAAAAGGTGTAATATTAATCATAAATGTAAAAAATAGTTTTATAAGATCTTAACTTTGACAATAAATTGTGTGCCTATTTACAAAGTATATAGAATTAGTACAATATACTTTGACTTTGATTAATTTTAAAGAACATGAATTCTCCTTTGTTTTCACTCCCCATAAAGGAACTCTATACCGGCTTATGAGATTTTCAATACAAAAATAATTTCAATTCACATATTAAAAGCATTTCAAATTTGACAATTGCTTTGTAAATTGTTTGACTTGACCCAAATTTTGACTCTTTTTTCATGTTTCAAAGATTTATTTCAAATATTTTTTTTCTTTCTTATCGAAATTTCAACAATAAGTTAAAAGAAACTTTGTATAATTAATAAAAATTTTACAATTAGAAATTTGGCATTAAAAATCTAAATAAATTTAAAAGTTCATGCCAATTTAATGAATTCATAAGCAACTAGAGATGAAGTAACATTGTGAAAGTTGTAACTTTTATTTTAAATTTATTTAAAAAATTTCTTATGAATGAAATTTAAAAATTATTTTTGCTTGTTTTCTTAAATTTACGACAAACCCATAAAATTTAATCATAAACAAAGCACGAATTTCATTAGAGAAATACTGAAATATTTGATGTGCTACATAAAAAAGTTAGTATTGTCAACTGTTGAAGTTAAGGAAGTTATTTTTTCTTTCCAGAAATCAGTATTATAGATTTTCCTTACCGTTTGCATTTACCGGAACACTAAGAAATAATGGTCAAGATATAGATCCAAGTATATGATCAGCATTGAATTCTGATTTGGTTTTACCACTTCTATTCATTTCTTCGTCTATTTGAAATTTCTTAACTCCTTGTGATAGCTCCTATAAAGCTTCAATAAATTGTTATTTGGTCATATCTTAGAAACTACCAGTCATGCTTAGAATATGGTAACATGATCACTATTTTTGGTGAAAGCTGTTGAAATATCATGAGCGCTTATGATAGCTGTCATGCAACTTCAAAAAGATGATTCCAAGTAACTTGTAAAGTCAGAAGTAATTAAAATTATAACATAGAAATTTCGCGAGAACAAGTATATTATTGGTACTCCCCAAGGTATATTCATTCGTACGGGTATCACAGAGTTGACAGAGTCAACTCTATACTTATTCTAATTTCAATTTAATTCTAAATTAAAAATCAAATTATAATATATATTAATTGATTATTTATTTGCTTTCTTGATTTCGGCCATATGCAAAAAAGTTCTATGTTTAATAAGCAAAGATAGCAAGTTCGTTCTTTAAAACAAGGTAACGAAATTTAACCCTTAGCAAAATGTATTAAGTATTACGTACGTGCAACCCTGATCGAATAATCAAAACTATGAGAATGTGAGTAGGTGATTAATTGGAACAAAAATTCTGAAAAATTAGAATTATTTTACTTGTATCCATGTTATATCATACATAAGTATATACATACATCTCATACACATGCACATCCGTAATATACACAGAAAACTGTCCTTTAATTCTGAGTTTTACTTTAAATAAGTAACTTAATTAATTAGCTATTTTGTAGTTTCGTAATAAAATGGTGTTGCAGTAAACTCAACCTTGTTGAATATAAGAATTCGAAAATATTTTTTACAAACTGTAAAGAAAACAAAGAATGGTTTCCAAATTACTTTGTTTCCTTTATATAATTAAAATAATTGAAGAAAATGAAGTTCTTTTAAAAAAAGGAAAAATAAATATTTTTTTTTTGGAAACACCTATACAACGTTGTTAAGTAATTCAGTTACACTTTTCTAATAATCTATATGATTACATAGCAAAAGTACAATGACCAGACAAACAACCAAATAAAAACAAACGTGTTCACTTAGTATATATGAAATATTTCGCTTTTTCTGTAAAGCTACGTAATTCACGATTTTAAATATAATTAAATTTTTTCCTATAGATTATAGACTACATACATATACATATTTACATCAAAGATTAGTATGGCTAGAATATACAAAAGAGTATATAACGTTCAAAAGTACGTGCACGTTCTTCCAATAAACTAAAAGTGTTTTCTTGTTCGTTTTTAAGTTCAGAAGAGTATGAAAATTAAAAATAAAGTTGGGTCAAACCAATTGTTTGTATTATAGCATTTTTCCTTTCAGCAATTCATGAAAATACTACTTTTAAACACAGTCTATGTATATCTACCACACTATTAAAAATATTTTAAGATTTTAAGGGTTAATTGTGTGATTTAAGAAAAATAATTATATTTTTTAATTTCATAGAATTTACCGTTAGCTTTTTGCGTTTATAAAAATTTGAACAAACTTGCGGTTTCGGAAATATAAGGTGTCAAAAATTCAAATTTTACAAATTTCAAGGGGCGATAACTTGAGAGGGGCTAGAGATGGAAAAAAATGTTCTTCCAACGAAATGAACTATTTGTTAATGTCTAAAACCTGCTTAATTTCAAGCTTCTACAGGCTGAGGTCTAGAAGAAAAACGACATCAAAAATTTGGAAAGAAAGGACTTTAGATAACGGTAAATTTGAATGGCCATTTTGTTTTTCTAAAGTTTAATTATAGTATACCGCGCTAAGGGAAGCAAGCCGCTGCCTTTCTGCGTTTGGAAAATTTTAAAAATGCTTATGGTTTCATTGCAACAAATAGTTAAAAAAGGCCATTTTTAGGGTTTTGGGGGGGTATAACTTCTAGAGGGGGGGAGATAGGTAAAAATTTTGTTCTACAGAAGCAAGTTTCTAGGAAAGATCTATGTACGTACTAAATTTCAGCTTTCTATCTTCAAGAATGTAGAAGTTTTATAAACATGTCCACGGACGGACGGACGGACAGAGTGAAACTAATAGGCACTTTTTTTCAAAATTTGTTTGGAAATGTGCTAAAAATGATATAAATGATCATCAAAATAAAACAAAAATAAAAAACACAAAAAAAAAATATTTTATCTTTTTTTCGCATTTAGTCAAGTTTATGCGAAATTTAAAAACAAGAAGAGAATGGTCATAGTTTCTAAGAATAGACAAAAATAACGTAATATTAATAATAATAATAGTTTGACAAAGAAAGAACCTCATCTAAAAGGACAAAAGCAATCATTTTTTTTTTTCTCGTTTGACGTTTTTCATTTGCTTTAAATTTAAATAAAAATGGTTGTCGTCGTCGGTATGGTTTTTTTGCACTTGAAGCAAAAAAAAAATCCTAGCGATTTCATTTTACTTCAGCTTTTTTTTTTCAATTTTCTCTTGATTTTTGATGAGAAAATTGTTATTAGAGTGAAAGAAGGATATTTTTTTTTTTGATTTTTTTTTTGTTTTTCCTTTTTGCTTTCTATATAAATATTAATTCTCATTTTGGTGACTTTTATTATCATTTTTTTAACACTTTAAGTGGATGTTGTGGTTAACAATGGGCAGTTTTTCTTTAATGTCTCATAAAATTTACGAACGTATTAAAAAGAAAATTCTGCTGTTGTTGTTGTTGTTATTTTTTTTTTCAGAGATTTTATTTTGAAGAAATAATAATATTAAAAACAGAGGTCTTTTTTACTATATTAAGTATAAGGTATATTCAGAAATTTTTAATATTGCAAGGGAAAAAAATTATTAAACGAGAAAAAGTGCTGAAATTTTAATAAAAATGTCAAAAAAGAAAATCATAAAAGTAAAATTCGTACTCGATTTAAATTTTTTATTTTATCAAAAATAACACTGACATAGTTGTCTATATGAAAATCTAATTTTGTTAAATAAAAATTAACAAAATTTAATGGAAATAAATGTATGTATAGCACTAGAAATTACACAAGTTTCTACATACTTAATTAATTCAATAACACTTCATTTCTAGTTTGTTTATCAAATATAAGAAATTTTCAACTTCGACCTTAAAATTGTTCGTGTATTACACTTTTCAATATCATTAATAATTATAATTAAATTGCAGCATTGCGAAACAAATAATTGTGATACAGTCTTAATATAGTAATAATACACTTAAAACTTAATAATACACTTAAAACTTTTTTTTTCTATAGAAATTATCAGAATATTTCTAAAAAAATTCACAAATTTGTTGCATAATTCTAGTAACAATATGATGTCTTAGAAGCAGTTAATAATGCAAATCAAAAAAAAAATATTTTTTAAGTTTTTAAAAAAAATTTAAAAATATTTTAAGAATCAGAAGAATTAAAATTTAACACTAGCACAACATCATTTAAACCATAATCATACTTTTAATTTCAAGGAAACACAAATAGTAGACAGGGAGAAAAATTGGTATAAAAGGAATATAAGTGAAATGATACACATAGAATTAAACAAAAACAACATAAATTACAAAACAGACACAAATAACTTAAATTCATTTTATAAATCTTTGATTATGAAATTTCAAAAAATTAAAACAAGCGGTAACCCCAATAGAGTCTAACAATAGATCAAAACAACAAACAGCTGATTCGTGATATTTTTATTTTTAATATAGTTTAAGTTTTGTAAGAGTTTAGTTTTGTCCCATTTACAATTTGTGTTAATTTATTTTATTTATTTATTTATTTATATGTTATTTATTAAAAAAAAATAAGTGACGATTTTAATAATTTTAGTAAATTCATTGATTAAAGCTATTGAGTTACTTAATTATGTTAGAATCAAATTAAAATTTGTTCAATAACTTAATGTAAGTATATACATATAAGAAATGTATAACATATTGTAAAAATATTATTGTCATATAAAATTATTATTTTAGCCCTGATGAAGATTTAAAATTAAATCGAAACGTTGATGAAAAGTTAAAGAACATTGTTTTATTTGCCCTACACCAGACTACACTAAAAATTTTAATTACTAAAAATAAAGGACGCTACAATTAGAACTTCAATCAGAAGAATTTTAATCTTAATTTCATTTGATAATTTTTATATTACCTACAGAAATTCATTCAGTTGTCCGATAGAATAAATTATTTTAATATTAATTCAATCATTTATAATGGTAGCGAATAATGTATAATGGAAGCAATTTTACACAGCACTATTATTGAGAGTTGCCAGGAATCAATTATTGATCGTCATTGGCTATGTCTTTAAAACTTAAATTATGTGATGGTATAGCGAGTTTATTATTTTAATTATAATAATTAAGAAATTCATTGAAATATAACAGTTTAGTTATTTTTTTTTTCAACTACTTTCTTTCTGTAAATAAACTATAGATATTTTGTAAAACAATTGCTGTAAAAGCAAAAAAAAAAAAATAAGGCTTTGTTTTTATTTTTTCAAGGACAAAAGAAAAGTTTTTTTTTTTCTTCTTTTCTATCTTTTTTTTCACTATTATATTTCTGTTAAAATGGTGTTCTTATTTTCCTCTATTATTATCTCCTTCAAAATATCTGTATAAGAATTAAAAATGTTCTTATATAAATGTGTATATTTGTATGTTTATGAGTATTATTAATATAAATGAATATTTTGTATATAAAACTAATGGTTTTTGCAATAAAAACAAAATGTTTCCATAGAAAATAATTTTCTTTTAATTTTTCATCTTAATTTTTTTTTCCTATTTTTTTTTTATATCCTTGTATAAAGATACATGCATAATATTCTTCTTATATCTATATAATTATATTCATATTTATTTGATTTTAGTTTTTTTTATAAAAGAGTGTTGAGCTTCTAATGGAAAATGATTCACAAAGCATTGCGCTATATTAATTTTTAAGATTTTTATATTACTTCATTACAGAGTGATTTGACGTTCAAGAATGAAATTTATTAATTAAAATTTTCCGTGAATACCAAAATGAGGCAATTTTGAAAATTTATTAAATGATTTAAATTTAATTTTACTTTTCTATTTTATTGGCAAGAAAATTGGTACACTGTTTGTGTATTTAATTAGGTAATTATTAACTAATTAATATTAATTTTTACTAATATATTATGTAAGTGTCTGTATGGAATAAAATTAAAAAATTTTCCTTTGAGTGGGTCCGGACAGTTTTAATCAGAATTTTAAGGAAAATTAAATTTAATTATTCTACAGTCTAATTTCTTGCAGGTTTGTACAAAGTACGCCCCTGTTTACGTTATTTGTGCCTGAGTGACTTATTAATTTTGTGATCATTTTAAAATATTCTTAGAGTCTATACTGTATTAAAATTTACTTCTTATTAAGTTTTAAATTTAAAAATATTTCAAGCCCTCACAAAATTTTCATTCTTACTAAGCATTTAAAATTATTCTAAAAAATTGTATACGATCCTGTAAAGACAATTCTATATGTACACCTATTGTTATTGACGGAGACACAAAAATTTTCAAGAGAACAAAAAAACAAAATTATTTCTTTAATTATTGTTGGTGTTTAACATTTTCCGAATTTTTATATTTTGTATGTATGTATTTTAATTTTTTCTACATTTATATTGAAAAATTTTTTTATTCTTGTCCATAATATTTTCTCTTTCTCTGGTTATAATTTTATTCATATCGCTTTATTCTCTATTACATAGTAACTTAAATTTAATTGATACTTAAGTGTTCATTAAAGTAATTTCCGGTATAAAAAAAAAAGCAATTTATAAGCAATCGAATCGATTAATTAATATAGAAAATAACAGAGAAAATGAAAATAGTAATAAAATGTTATATAGAAAAAAAAATATACTACAATAAATAAATACGCCTACAATTTAACAATACACAAAAGTTGAGACGTTCCAAAGAAATTCAATATTTTAAGGCATTCTGAATATAAAATTGATGTTATTAAGATTCTTTCTTTTGGAATAAGTGGAAGAAATTAATCTTGTAGTAAACAATTGCAAATATTTTTTAGTTTGTTCTTGGAATTCAAAAATGAAATTTCGTTTACATTTTCAATTCTCATTTTAAATTTATATAAAATAAGGATGATCTGTTTGAACTGAGATCTCAATTCTATTGAGATAGAATTGAGAGTGAATTGTGATAGTTTAAAATTTAAATTCAATTGCATTAGTGCGATGAGTTGGAACATGGGATATAATTAAAAAAATTGCAGTAGACCACTTGATTTGATCAAAACAAATTATAAATCATTTGATCAAAAATTGATTATAATATTATAAAAATTGCTAGCAATTGGACTAAATTTTTAATGACATACTTAATTTGAAGTACAAAACAATTTCCTGAGTTTGAAAATCGTTGTGGATTTTTATGATAGTCCAGTATTCAATTTTACAGTCCGACAAGTACTGTGCCCTACTAAAACAGTTTTGAAAAGCAGTAAACCTATCACATTTTAATATTTTATAAATTCAATTGTTGAAAGAATTCATTAAGAGTTTGGAAATGTTTCCGTTGTATGGTAAAAATTAAGGAAGAAATGCTTTGAAATTTTATTGATTTCTTTTATGAAAAAGAATTTAATTATGATTTAAACATTTTGTAAGTCCATAAACTTTTGTTTCAAATTTATAAAAAAATTATAAAAAAGAACAATAATAGAAAAGAACAATAAAAGAAATGCAAATTGTTAAGTAAATATACTTTTGGGAACCAGCGGAGGAGGTTAAATTGAGTAAATTCTAAGAGGAACAGGGTAGGATTGTTCTTCGGTACCATAATGTTAAGTACTAATTTCATAAAAATCATTTTAGATTTAATATAGGTTAAATTATTTTTTTATTAGTAAGAACATAGGATTTTGTTCATAAAGTTTTTAAGATAAGGGTCAGATGTATTAACCTTTAAAATTAGCTGTAATTATTAAAGGATTTTGTAAACAATTCTTTATAGAATTATTACAAATTACAATACTGTAGATGCTATTGAAGTTTATTTTGAATAAACACTACGAATTTATAATCAAATTGGGAAACTAGGATTAATAGTCAATTGGAGATAAAAAATCAATTATATAACTTGTAAAATCACTGCAAAATTTTATCAGTTTTGCTTAAATTTTCGATGATAACCAGAAAACTGAACTCAAAAATAAATCTCTTGAATTCTCTGCTAAAAACATGCTTCTTGTGCCCAACTCTGGTTTCTAAATTCTCATTTCAAAACCGCCCACTTAATATTCAGATAACTAACACAATTTGTTAAAATATTTCAATCTGATTAAATAAAGTACAAAATTGTGTTAAAAATGCGGAACAATAATTTCTGATGCCATAAAACTTTAATTTTTCTAAAATTCAAAATTTTATATTTATTTGTAAATAGCAATATAAGTAAAATTTTCGTGGAATCATTTTTATCTCAATTAATTAAGGACTTAAAATGGAGAAAAAAAAAATCAAAATCAATAATACAAAAATACTCTTTCTTTGTTTATTCTAATGTCAAAAATTTCAAAAAGAGAGGGAGAGAAAAAATTTCTTAGTACTCACTTAAATGAAAATATTTGCATTTATCTCGGAAATAAGAGTTATGGTTAATTTTTTTCAATTATGTTATAAAGATTAAAATTTACATATTTTTCCTTTTTAAATTTCAAAAAGTATCTTGTAATTTTCGTCAAAATTAAATAAAAATAATAAAAATAAAAACAATATTTGCCTGTCAACAAAAACTTTTCTCACCAATCTTGGTTCAAAGAAAATTTAAATTTTATTTGAAAAGAGAAAAAAGAGCAACAAAAAAAATCTGCATGGTTTCCCACAAATACCAATGTCTTAATTTTCTTCTCAAAAAAAAATAAAGAGAAAAATACTAAAAAACAAAAAATAAATAAATAAAAAACATTTCAATGTAATTTAAATTTTAAAAATGCTTTTCATTTTAATTAAATTTCATATTCTTCTTACGTCTCCTACTCTAGAACTTCTCACTCAAGTATTCACTGTGACTGTTGTGTAACGCAATATTATAAGAAGCAAATAAGGGAGCTTATATATATTGTAGTAGCGAACACACATTTAAAATATGTAATTTTTAGAAATCAAGACTGGCTACAGGCTAGTCATTAGAATTGGAAATATAACTCTAACTATTTTGATCTAGATATACCAATTATTAAAATATATTTTTCTTTACATACATCTGTCTAAAACTGCATTCCTATATTATAAGTAAATCAGAACACTTTCCAAAAATACTCTTAAGTAGCTAATATTACCTTGAAATTCATGGAGGTCTAATTAGAATTTTTTATTTTGATTAGAAAATGGTAATTTTTGAGATATTACCGTTTTGCATGGATCAAACGAAATTTATGGACATATTTATTATTATTTTGTTATTGATGTTAATTTTGAATCAGAAGTTCTGTATGGCATCAGAATGATTATTTTGAAAAACGACTGAAATTTCTGAAATATAAGGATGAACAGTCGGAACACTTTTTGAGATTCATCTTTTGGTAAAATTTTCATGCAATTTTATTTCGTCATTGCCTCCCGTGTGGGGCTGTCGCGGTGCAAAGACTTCTTTCGTCGACGGATCGCGGGCATTCCTAACATTGTGTGGTGGAGCCGCTCACTGAGGGTTCTATCGTGGTTTGTCACTGGGCATGAGCCCTTTAATTCATATTTACACGAAATTGGCACATCAAATATTCACTTATGTAGATTCTGCGACCGGGTCACGGAAGACTGCACTCATGTCCTATTTGAGTGTGATGGCTTGGCTTGAAGACAGATTTCTTTGGGCCTTGAACTTGGATTCTCATGAATCGTTGTGCATGACGGACCTGTTAAAATTTATCGAGAGTCTGAATTTTGAGTTCTAATGATCTGGCGCGGGGATTCACAAAAGATCTGTATGGTCGAGGTGTTGATTGAATTCACCCCATATATAATATAACATAACATTTCGTCATTGCAAGTAGAAAATTAAGAAGAATGGAAATAAAACCAATTCTTTCCAAAATGTAATTACTTTTCTGAAGTAATTTCTTCCTTTGAATTACATACGTATAAAATGTTTCACGAATATTAAAAATCATTTTGCTTGATTTTATTATTTATATTTACCTTTATGATAGTTCCAATTTAAGTGTTACAAATATCCTTTTAACAATTAAGTGAAAATCATTAAGATTCTTTAATTAAATTAACATTTAATTTTTATTCATTTTCTCCACTAATCTGCCTACTTTGATAATTTACATTCTTTGTATTATTAAACCATTAAATCATAAAATACCGTTATATAGTTTTTAAAATTTAGTTGACTCCTTTGGGCAAATAAATATTTACTTGCTGATAACAACAAATACATTACAAGTCACACATCATAATATTATTTTTAAACCTAAATACCTACATACATACATTTTGTATTATAATACTTCCTGTATGTAATTTTTATATGTGAACATATACGTACAAACGCAGTTTATAGATGTGTTTTATTAGAAAAAAACTTATACATGAGCACTTAAGAATTTCTGAATTACAGCATAAGCAATTTAGTTTGTCAACAATAAGAGAGTAACAGAAAATGTTTTTTTGATTGTACAAGGTGATACAAAAATAAAAGTTTTCAAATTTCAAATTTTAAAAATTTTTCAAAGAGATTCAGATTTGCAATATTATGAAATCCGGGTAAGATTTCATTGAACATCTTATCTACATAAATCATAGGTTTGAACCGAGTAAAAAAATCGAAAGAAAATACTTTTAATTCAGGTAATTTAAATTATAAATTATGGGTTCTTATATGATATTATAAATTTTAAAGGGCAGCACCTTTTAATACTAAATGCGGCATATGAGTGCTTAAATTTTTGTTTAAGTTCGTTTATGAGCACATTATGCTCATAAATGAAAAATTATATATATATAATTTTTCCACAGTCCTTTAATATTATTTAAACTTGTTGTATGTACATAGTAATATGTACATATGATAAAATATTCTAAGTAAGGAGAAAATGTGTTAAAGTGTAAAGGAGCAGAAAAAGTAAATATCCTGCTTTATTTTTGTATATACAGTAAAGTTAATGTACATAATCCAAAATGTCTTCAAGCTTTTTATATATACTACATTATATATACTACATATAAGAAAATATTTTAAAGATTTTCATAATTTTTACAACCCATTATAAGAGTTTATAGTTTTTGACTTTGTTTTCGGAGAAGGTGAAATTTGTATAACATAAGAAACTTCAAGCTTGAACTTGAAGAAATTTTAATTGCGATCACATAAAAACAACGTATTTGTATATATATGACACTTATGATATGAGTGTCATTTATATCATATATATTTGCATATATGATATAAATGACACTCTGAACACATACATACACGTGAATTATCAAATATTTTAAAATCTTAAAAAATTTATAAACTAAAAATTATTATTTCATTATAAGTGCTTATGTAATAAAGGATATTAAATTTAATTAACTATAAACTATAAAATACTATAAGATAAAATCACACACTGAGCCTGAAAATTATTTTAGATGCTGTGGAAGAATCAATGATGTTTAAAGAATAAAAACTATTAAAAAGTTTCTAATAATGAATAATATTTTTTTTCTGTTACCAAGTTTTCAGGAGTACTTAGTAATAACTACTATTTTAACTATAATACTAACTAAAAAATTTATTTAATGGAAGCTCATTCAATATGATGGTTGGATATGACTGTTTCCCATATTTTTCCGTAATTGGTAATAATTAATATTAAAATTTCAAAGAGCAAAATTCGAAAACAAAAATGTTTGTCTGTTTAACTAAGTCTGCCTGTCCGTTTATTTGTAAGTCTGCTCGAGCGTCTGATTCTACATTTTTTGTAATAGTTTTAAATTTTCGTTTCCCTAAAAGTATGCAATTTAATATATTTTCCCTAAAAGTATGCAATCTCAATATAATTTTAGTATATCAATAAAACAATTTAAATAGACCATTGTTTTCTTTTTCAAAGTCTTGCTATTCAGTTGTTTCCAGAGAAACAAACTACATTGGTCTGACTTTATTATTTTTATAAATAAAAATTTAATTATAACATTGTGTTATTTTAATTATAAATGTAACATTGATATTAATACTTAAGAAATAAATTGAAAACTAAATAAACTGTCTTTGTTTCTTAATTCACCTACAATGGAAATAACATCAAACCGAAAAATATGCCTAAAGCATTCTCTTAAAAATTAGTTCCAGAACAATAAACAAAAAAAAAAAAAAAATTTAAATAAAAATGCCTAAT
This sequence comes from Condylostylus longicornis, assembly GCF_029603195.1. Classification (NCBI taxonomy): domain Eukaryota; kingdom Metazoa; phylum Arthropoda; class Insecta; order Diptera; family Dolichopodidae; genus Condylostylus; species Condylostylus longicornis. Next base: position 1,028,467 of record NW_026577977.1, on the reverse strand, counting down.
AAAATTATAAAAGCTAAATAACAACATAATGACGAAAGCTAAAATAATAAAAAAAAAATATAAAGTTTAAGTTTCAGCTGAAATTATGAAATTAAAATGAAATTTTTATTCATCTTAAAAGTATTTTTAGTCTAAAAACAATGACGTCTTTATCATCATATTTGTATATCTGTAAATTATTTATAGGTATATAATGCTTTCTTTAAATAATTTGAAGGATATTATAAAATAGACCATGCGACTTCAATTGTGAAGCTAAAATATAGAGTCTAAAGTACATAATATTCATTTGAATGATAATATTACATGGTTAGTGTATTATGAAGTTGGTATTATGAAGTTCTACTTTTTCCATAGTGATTATAGAGTACAAGGACATATGATGCAGTAGAGACACGCCGTGTTTTACTATAAAATTTAAAAGATAATGTCGGTTTTATTTTCAATGCAAATTATGAACTCTTGGACGGAATTATTCTATTCTTGTTAATTTTTCAACAAATATTACTGTGTTCATAATATTTAAATAGAATTATTTAATGCAATTTTATTGGAGATTCAATCGTTTTTCTTACTAATATTCTAACTAGTTCGTACCTGAATATTGAACAGTTCAACTTCTAATATTACTTAATATTCTCAAATACAATTTCAATTTTTTCAAAAAAAACTTCATAAAAACTGTACTTATACTATACTTATTGTTTATTTTCTGGTGATTTTCCTTAAAAATAAAAGAAATGATACTATGTACAAAATAATTATAATAAAAGATATAAAAAGATGGGAACAATACTTATCTCATCTTAAATAATTTCCTTCTTTTCATTTTCCTATACAACAATCACAGTATTTATTTTTAAACGTTTCTCTTTTTTTCATTTTATTTTTGATTTTATTATTTTGATTTTTTTCTTTATTATTTTCTTTGTTTGTTCAAGGATATCCCACTGTTGTTGTCCCATTTTCATTATAATTTATGGGAAAAGTTTACTTTTTTGCTCCAATTGTTGAAATGAGAAAAACTTGAATTTCATCAATTGTTGCTACCATAAGAAAGAAATAAAATAAAATAAAGGAATGAATATAAAAATTTTCCTAACTACCATAAGATATAGAAGAACAACTAAACGTATTTCTGTTTCTTATACTTGTGTTCCCAAAAGGATTGAAATAATAAAATTAGTACCATAAATTTTTGTAAGAAACGAAATTCCTCATTTTATTATTAATCCGAAAATATGGTTGAAATTAAAAAATTCTATTAAAGAATGACTGAGCTTAAGCAAACAGTGTTAAAAACCGAAAAAAAAAACTAATAATTTTCTTCAAATAACCAACATAGTTTTAAAGTTCTGCAGTATTGTCAATCTTGAACATGAATCAAAACTTTTTTACTCTTAAATTTTTGTTTTGTCTTAATTCGTGTAAGCATTATAAATGGAAAAACCAAGTCTTAATTTATTTTACAATTTTTACAGAATTTTTTTAAAAAAAAATTGTAGGTATGTAATACAAACATTAGTACATAACAAAACTAAATAAACAAAACAAATGAAGTTAACCTTTATCTTGTACAATACACAAGTTCCCTATCAAAAGTCAAAGGTGACAAAATGTTGTATGTTTATGGTAACGTGTGCATACAATATTCAACCTTTACCTTAGACAAAGATTCCTATGTACGTACATAGCTAGATTTTAAAATAGTAAAATAAAATAGGAGTGAAACAAAGTTAAGTTTTTTCTCTTTATTTGATTCAATATTGCTCGTTACCCTGTGAAATTGGCACAATTTTACAAAATTACAAAAATTTTGTACCATGTATTACTTCTGCTTCTTGGTTTTTTTACAATTTTTGCGAATATACATAAGTATACATAACATACATATTTCTTAATATAATATTCTGCTATATTGTAGTTACTATAGTTGTGTGTACTTCTTCTTAATTTTATTTTACGTCATTCAATAAGTTTTTTGTTTTATTTTTTGTTAAATGCTTTTATTATTTAAATTAAATTTTTTGAGTATCATTGTATAATTTACTTAATTTAATTGATTGCTTTTTTCATCATAGCGAAATTATTTATTATGAAAATTATTTTTTTACAATATTTGTGAATGCCCTAAATGGAATTTTTAACTTACTTGTAAAATTTTCATAAATTTATTGTGATGTCCTTAGATTGTCAACATTTTTAGACTATTTTTCATATTGTTATTATAAAAAGAAAAAAAAAATCTTCAATCACTTTTTGAATTTTTAAAAACAATTTTAAAGTATTTTGTTCCAACTATCACAAATATCTTCTATAAATTGAGGTCATAAGTAAAAAATCACTATGGTATTTTCATCAACAGTTTTTGTCATTATTTTAAATTGAAATAAGTTTTACTTTTAGAATTCTAGGTGCTTTTAATATGTACCTTTTTGGTTTGGTGTATTTTTCGAATATTAATATTATATAATTTTAATATAATAGGAAACAATTGGTCAGGGCAGTTTATGTTACAATATTCTCGTCGATTAAATATGAGCTTAAATAAGTACAATATAGTAAATAATCCAAAAAAAAATATTTCGCCGCAAGACAAAGCCAATTTATAATCGCATATTCAACTTTATATAAGATATGTGAGCCTTTATAATAATGCTGATTGCAAGCGCAATTTTACACAACAAGACTTGTTCCATTCTGGTCTATGGTGCATTTAAATTGTCCAATAAAATATAAACAAAATATTATTTATATTAAAATATTTTAAATTTAGTACAAATATGCGAGATAAAATGAAAAACTTTATTAAATTTATTTTTAAAAAACAATTTTCTATATAAATAATAGATTTATATCTCTATATGTGTACATCACTATACTTGTATGCCACAAATACATTTATGCAGTGAAAAAATTACACATAAAATATAAAAAAATAAAAACTTTTTACAAAACTATTTATTCTAAAGTGGCATTTTTCTTCTTCATTTCAAAAGAACTTTACCTTTTGCATTCAAGCCATAATAAAATATACGACCTTTCTAAAATATTCACTTATTCTATAAGTAATTTAACTTTTGATATAAATATGCCATAGCAATAAAACTTTACGATAAAAATTTTTGTAATTCCATCAACCACAGGAGTTTCAAATACAAGTCATTACAAAAAACTAAAAAAAAAAAATATATAAAAGGGAACTACTTTTAAGCAGTGTCCTGAACTTATCAGAAAAGAAGGAAAAAAAAAACTATAAGCGTAAATTAAATAAACTGCCGAAACTTTTTTTTCATTGAAATTATAATATTAAACATTCATTATGGCACTTTCATATGCAGTGAAATTGGTTTGTTGTTTTGTGTTATGTCATTATAGATGTTAAAAGTATTAGCTTTACACATACTTTCAGTGCATATTGATTTCTCACTAATGTTTGTTTAAATAGAGGTTACAAATTTTAATAACTCCTAAATATAATGCAGCGATTGGACAAGTTCAAATATTCTTTCATCAGATATGTAAAAATTTAATATTGGCTTGAAATTTTTTTAAGCGTATGAATTGTTTGATTATCAGCTTGTATTAGTTTAATAAGCACTAGTTCTTAGGTTTCAGGAAGTACTGTAGAGCATTTTTCTACCCACTGAAATTTTTATCGAAAGCTTATGGTAAACAATTAATTTTATAATATCTTAGTAATAACCCAAATAATATTGGTTAATAACGGTGTCAAGCCTTACAGGTTGCTGAAAATGCGAATAAATTTCAAACTGCAACGAATCTGAAACCGGCAAAAGAATGTTCATCTGTGAAGGATTAGCAAGATGGAGAGTGAGCTACATGTTCACTCTGTGCCTGGAAGAGGACGAGACGTTGGAGCATCTACTACGCAAGTGCGAGACTGTGGCCCGGCTAAAGTTAAGGTGCTTCCGATACAATTTTCAGATGCGGGAGGGGCCTAGGAACTGGTTCGCGAATCACAAAAGATCCTATAGGTCAAAGTGAGAAGGGCTACGAGGACCTCGGTCACCCTTTGGAAAAAAAAAATACCTTATTGTCGACATAGCAAAAAACTGCCAAAACTTTCTTTCATTTGTATGCCATTGGGTTCTTCCATATGTTCCAATTAAAATTTTTACAAAATGAAGATAATAACAAAATAAGCTTTTTGATTTTATTCAAAATTTGATCGGTAAAACCGATGATTAGCCAGAATTTTTTTTTAGTTGTTATTACTTTTTCTTCTAAAATGAGAGAGAAATAAGTTTTGTAATTTATTTGGAAGTCTGATATTAATGGACCAATTTTTTTTATTTTAAATTCAAATAAAATATTTATAACCAAATTTATTTAATATTTTGTGATTAGTATGTACATATAGTTGTACCAAAGTGAAAATAATTATGAAAATTTAAGTGACTTCCAATTAACAACCATACATGAAAAGGAATTCACTGAATAAAGAATTTTAGCTTGAAAGTATGCTCTTAAATTAAGTTATATTTTAAATAGAATGCATGAACATTTGTTGTGATGTAACACAAAGATACTATTAAAATACAGCAGAAAAAAATAGGGTTAAGGAATAAAACTGTTAAAATACGTACTCTTAAAACAATCATTGTATAATAATTAAAAATCAAATTTTAGTGCTTGCATTATTTAAAATTTTATTGTCTGGCTAATTGAATTCGAGGGCTGGTGGTATTACCAAAATAAAATTACACACACATCAATATATTGACCGCCCTAATTCTTTATTCAAATTTTAAGTTTCATGAAAACTTTTTAATATGAAATAATCTTATGTACATCTTTTAACTTTCGGACGAATTGCTCACAAATTCCATGAGGAGTATAATAATTTTGCTCAAAATTCAATTCAAAACCAATCTTATTATGCACGTCTGTCTCCTACTTCTCAAACTACAATCTAGAACAGGCACCACCAAACAACAAAATTAAAATTTCTAGCTTGTTTTCATTAATTTTTATTTAAATATTGGGTATATTTTAAAAAAAAATCTTAAATATTTTACATAAAGCAAAGAGTTAAAAATTGTGCAGTAAACTTACATTATATTTTCCTTCAAAATTTCCTTAAAACTGATATACCTTAAATTTCATAAATAAATACCTTAAAAAAAATATACCATAAATTCATTTTTTATGATTTTTTAAATTGAGTTTCATTAAAAACGCATTTATATTCTAATGTATAAAATCAACATTTTTATTGGAAAATAATTCCTTTATTTTTCTGTACAAAGTTTCTGGATATCTTTTATATAAAAGGATAATAATTTGTTTTTAAAAATTGTGCACTTGAAAGTTAAATTTTTTCTTAAAGCTTCTTATTAAATAAATTAATTTCTTTTATTTTAAGTAAAGAAAGCAAAACAAAAAAAAACTTTAAATTTACATAACCAGAAGAAAAAAAAATTTATTAAAAAAAAGAAAAACAAAAAAAAAACTTAAAAAGGACAAAAAAAAATACCAACCACAAACTTTTATCACAATTCATTCAATGTTATCCTTATGCTTACTAGTTGTTATTTCATTTTCCAATCAATTCTTAGAAAACAGGAAATGTAAAATTTTTATAAGAAAAATTTTAAAAACTTGTACAACAGCTAAATCCTTAAGCAAGGAAAAAAAAAACAAAAAAACAAAAACTTGTCTATAAGTAGTAAATTCTTTTCCCTTTTGTGTATGTTGACAAAGTTTTAATGAAATTCTATAAAAACTTGAAGCAAAGTATATGTTCTATACAAAGGCTTATATTATATAATTTATGGTATTGTAATATACACACTCTATTACATAAATATAATGTTGATGACGTCTATATCTAAATATAAAATTTAATTTCAAATCATGTTGAAAAATTGTTTTATGAATTTTTTTTTTTATATCCACACCGGATAATAAATTTTATATGTATGTATTTTGGATGAGGTAGCTAAGTCTTTAAATTTTAAAATTTTGGATATTATAGTATTTTGTATTAAATCAACAATATTAATATAACATTTGCCATCTGTACTGCTATGTAAGACATACACGTTTTTAATATCAGTCATAATACAAAATCGAAATTTATATTGTAATTAATTTTCATGAGCTATTGGTGGCTCTATCTACTTTTAAAGAAATTATATTTAAATAAAATTCTAAAATTTATTTACATACCTACATTTATATAAAAATTTACTTTAAATAAAATCAAAACTTTTTTGATTTAAAATAGTTTTTTTTTGCATTTGAACTGAAGAAGGTCACAAACAATCGAAAAAAAAAAATAAACAATATTTTCAAATAGTTCTATGCAAAAAAAAATCTTTAACAAGGTAAGTTTGTTTCAAGAAAACATAAAAACATAGAAACCCATAGCTTTAAAGAATTAATTATAAAAGAATGAACTTTTTTCAAAGAAAAGAAAAAAATAAAAAAAATTTCCTTTAAATTTCAATTTATTTTCCAGGCATTCTAGTTTACAGTTAGAAAAACAAAATTTTATTTACAAAACAGCTAGAGTTCTACTTTTCTAACTTGGCAAATATTTAAAGAAATGAAATCATGGTTTTATAGTTTGAGTGGAAGTTTTATAAAAGTATGCACATACTTTTTAGTGAAAAACGAGAAAAAAAATAGAGTTGACCTTGTCAACTCTGTAATACCCGTACGAATTTGTTATCCTATGTGCAAATAAAGATGCCATAACTGACTATGCGACAGACGATGACTTTAAGTTGCCGTATTACCATATTAATGTATGCAAAATTTCAGTACTGTGTTTTTCAAAATACTGTGTGTGCCAAACTACTATTTAAGTTGTATGGCAGGTACCAGAAGGAACCAAGTAATTTCAACGACTTTTATGAGGCACATTGGCCCTACTAATATATTCGTTTGTGTGAAATTTCAATACCATAACTTTTATAGTTTCTGAGATATAGCAAAATAAATTTTTAAGTTGTATGGCAGCTACCCGAAGCGGTGCCCCGATCATGTCCAATTTAAATAGGGTTCTGGCACTTACTACAATAAATCATATGTGAAAATTTGGTGAACTTAGCTCAATTAGTTTTTGAGTTATCGTTGGGACGGACGGACGGACAAACAAAGCTAAATCAACTCAGAATTTGACGCTGATCAAAAACATACACTTGAGTCTATATCTAAGACCGTTATTTCTTAGCGTTACAAACGGTAAGGCAAATTTAGTATACCCTTCGAACATACGTTCGTACGGGTATAATAAATTATAAAAGGCATGTTGCCATACAGCATTCCTAAAATCTTCGGAATATTTGAAATCTAAATGTACAGGTATATACAAAGTAAAATATAAGGAAGCCGTTTCTGGTTTATAATCAGAATACAAAGCCAAGTAAATTCATAAAGAATGATATTTAAAAATTTGGCTTTTTTTTACGGTAGAAACCTTCAACAATAATTACAAAAAATTCTTGAAAAATGAAAAAAAAAATCATATAATAATATTATATGGGGCGCACTAAAACTGTTATACAACCGCATATGTGCGCGTATGTAAGTATTTTATAACTTTCCATTATTATCAATCAGTTTCCAATTAAAATTTTAATTTAATTGCATGTGATTTCTATATTATTTTCATCTTTTTACTATACACCTTAGGTAATTATATACGAACAATTATAGTTCGAAAGATATTATAAATTTGTAAATGTGTTTGTAACAGTTATATAGATATAAGTATATATTGTCCTATATATCCGACTGTTCATCCACTTGTTCATTGTCCCAACGTCAAGTACGAATTTATCTAATAACTTTGTAAAATATTAGGGACACAATATCGATAACATTTGGCTGTGGTTTTACAGGCTCTTTAGAATTCCACCATACAATTTCAAAAACAACTTAGCCACATATCTGAAATTATAAAAGCCATCTTGTTCGAATAAAGGAAAGAGTTTGGTAGCAGGATCGGTCGGTATTCCATTAAATCTTGATTGCGTTTGTGTTTATAAATGCACAACAGTATAACTAACACAATAGTAAAAACTATAGACACAACAGTATTTAAATTTTGCGAATTTGAGTTTGGGAATAAGGTTATTATTTTGAAGAAACGCTGACATAGTCTCTGTGATGAACTCTTTTGTCAGTTGTCATAATATGAAATAATTTTTTCCGAAAGATATCTCAAAGTTGATAGCACCAACCCTATCCTCTCTTGTGTTAAAAATATTCCCTCACTTTTATTCTGATAATAATATGTATAGCAGCAAAGGATATTATGGTATAACCTTAAATAAAGTAAATGATAGAAAAGTAAAAATTAATTAAAATACTAAATTGAAAATTGGTCCTTATATCATTGTGAATTTACCTTAAAAAATATTCTTTTCAGCTGTAACTTGCTTGTATGTATAAATGTATTTATAAAGACTTCATTTATAATAAAATATTCTCTTTCAGAGAACAGGAAATAGAATTTTAATATTCCCCAAGGAATATAGTAAATAAAATTTTAGATTTTTTTTTTGACAAAGAATTCGAAATACGAGTTGTGAACGTCATCAACGTAAAAAATGTAAAAAAAAAAAACAAATGAAATAAGTATTCGTATTTTCCATCGTATTTGATTTGGAAAATGGTGATTTTTGTAATATTAAAAAATTGTTAATAAAACCTTTAGGTTATATAAATAGCACATTTCTTTTAAACAATTTAAGTATAAGACAAGAGAGGACATAGTTCAGGATTTTTTAAAACAATTATTGTGTATTACAAAATTATCATAAGATTAAAAGAGTATTCGGTTTCAGTTAATTTATAATTCGTAACTAAAAATTTAAGCAATTGGTATTCTCTGAAATGATATGAAAATCATCAAAATTATCTTGAAATTCCTCACATTCCTCACAAATTTGCAGTAGCAATTTCATAGTAGTCTTTAGTTCGAACATTTTAAAGTAAAATGAGAAAATTTTTCTCTACTTACCGTCTGGGTACTTGTAATTTCCTTCTTATTGATTGTGTATCAAGAGGTCTTCGTATCGAATTAGTGTAATTGAAAGATCATATCCAATATATAATATATATATTTTTTTACTGTTATTTTTTCCATATCTAGTATATACGGTATTTTCTTTAAATAACACAAAATAATCTAAAGTTGTCTATTTGTTCACAAGTATTCAAAGATCACTAACCTAAGCAATAATCAAATAATAGTTTAGAAATTTTTCATCTATACCACTGTGTCTGCAACTTCATCCTCTATCTGCATGTATGTATAGTTAGGTATTGTTTTTTAAAATGAAATGTTGGTTGAACTTTATTCTTACAAAATTTTTAATTATTTTTCCTTTTTTTTATTTTTTTATAAAATTCTAAGAACAATATTTTCAAATAAATAAAAATATTTCAACAAAATATTTTTTAAGGTTTTTGAATTTCAAGAACAACAAAATTGTTTTAAAAACAATTCAATATTCCAGGTGGTATTGCCTCGGTTCTTAATGACTGTATATGTACATTTTTACCGTTATATAATATTTATATAAAAAATTTCTATACAAATAATGTACATTTAGTTTTTTTTTTTTAAAATGAAAAATAATAAATTAAAATAATAAATAATATTTTGTTTTATGGTAAAAATACAAAATTGAACAGTGTGAATAAAAAATTTTGCTGTGCAATAAGGTTTTTAATTAAAGTTAAAATTTTGCAAATTCAGCTCTAGTATTTTTTGTTTAGAATTTTAGTAGCTCCTTTTCTATGACCATGCTTCTTTGTTCAAAATAGTAATATAATATAATGATACTTTGTAAAAATGCGTATGACGCTGAGAATTAAAAAGCTAATTAGGGTACTGCAAAGATAATTTGCCATTCTAGAGATTTTTTTATATGTCACTCGTTAAAACAAAGTTTTTACCGTATATTGTGGCGCCACTCCAAAATAATTAAGCGATGTGTTTGTTCATATAGAAATCAGTTTAAATTGCTTTTTCTTAAGCTCCAATTGGTCTAGTATTAAGATAGAGTTGGTCATGTCAATTTTGTGATACTTGATACTCTAAAAGTTATATGACATATGGCAAAAGATTTTGCAGAGTGTATATAGCAATGCTATTTGCGAAATTGTTAATACGCAATTTAAATACCATCTGAGGTCTATAGTTTCGAAAACATTCTGTGAAGTTGTATCGTAAAAACAATTATTGCAAACACAACCAAATTTCTTTTAGTTCTATTGTCGAAATCATTTTTGCGAAATTTCTCTAATGGTTTACCGTTCATTCGAATATTGTTAAATTATTTTTGCAGTTGTATGGCAACTGCTTGGTAAAAAAATCAAAAAAAGAAGACCAAAAAAAATATATAAGTATTCAAATATTTTTGGCTCACCCTTTAAATTAATAATTAAGTAAAACTAAATAAATTGTGAAATCAATATTGTTTGATCAGCAAAAATGCATAATGCACTTTTAGAAGTAAGTGTTATGAAAGTTATTCCTTCTCACAAATCTATATTACACAACGAAGACAACGTTTTATGAAATGTTATTTACTGCTGATTACTACATTTCACTGTAATGGGTACGAACTACATATGCGGGCATGAATGAAACATCGGATTCCATTGTAAATTTAATATAACTGAAAATTATATTGTGCCTACAGTTACATTTGTACCATGAGTACTCGTACCATAACATTATGTTATTTACATTTTCTTAATAGGAATATTTCTATTATTATCTACAGTATTGTTGTCATAAGATAAGACAATCATTAAACTGTGGTGATCACCATTATAAATGATTGAGGAAAACTAAATAAAACAGCATGAAATTAAAGTAAAATCTAATAAAAGAAAAAAAATAGGAAAATTCAACTTTTATATTAATCTAAACTAGAAACAAAACAAAAATTTTCGAATACTTTTAAAAAGAAAACAGAAAAACAAAAAGAAAAATCAGAATTTTGTTTCAATCAGAATTTTTTCTTTTGTTTTGCTTTAAACAAATAACTAAAGCTTAATTGAAATCGCACATAATACCCCATCTACGGAATACTTCGAGAATTAAAGAGAACTGTTAAAATTTTATTCTGTCTTGTGTATTGTTCTATATTGAAGCCTTCCCTCGTATTTGCTTGTCTGTTTTTTTCTATATTTTTTTTTATAAAAATTTACACCGTGGCATCAGATTGTATTACACCTGCTGGCTGTTTAGTAACACATAAAGTTTCACATTTTCTTAATGTTTGGTAATTATTTGCTTTTACGTTCATAATAACATTAGTCCGTACCTAGATGCATATCAAGTTAAAAGTCTTATAAAACCCCTTATTAAATTTGTGACTTAAAAATAAAATTTTGATGCTTTTTGAATTCAAATGCAAAAAATTACATAAAGATTCTGAGTTAAGAATTATAATTTTTGTACAAATTATTCCGGTTGGAAATTGCATATTTTTGCTCATCATTCATTTAGTACAACTACAGCTACATATATTTTATATACAGAATTAAGTTGTTAATGGCAGTTTATAGAAAAAAACAAAAATAATCTTATACTCCCAATGGCAACTAATAATTTTTATCATTTCATCTACATAGGTATACGTACATTTTTATTTTTCCTTTTGCGGTTTCGAAGCTATTATCCCTGATTTTTTTGTTAGAATTTTTTTAGAATTTTTTTGTTTGTTCACATAAAAATTCATTTATTTGCTTTCGAATCTATGAATAACTCGATATGGTGCAATTTTAATTTAAAAAAAAATTTGATAAAATATTGATATTTCTTATTATCAATTCAGGTGGCATTGTGTTTGTTAGTTAGACAGAGAAATATAGTGAGCAAAAGAGGGAGGGAGGGAGGGTATAGTAATCTTTAGATTTATATACAATATTCCAAGGATTAATTTTTTTTTAAATATTTGTTAGATTCAAATGAGAGATACAATTAGTTAAATAAATGCAATGTTCCGTAGACAAATGTATTACGTTATGTTTGTGTTTTTTTTATGTGTATAAATTCAAATATTTTTTGGGTATGGTATTAATGTTAGAATTGGAGATATTTTTCCTAGCTTTTCATATTGATTAGAAAATTTCGTAAATGTTGGTAAATATAAATGAAATTACGACTATGGGTCGTTAAAATATTTTATAAAATAGTTGTTAAAAATTTTTTCTAATTTTACCATCACTTTTAACCAAAAGGTTTAGAAGGTTAAATTACTTAAGAATTATACTGTTTAATAGAGGTTTATGTTTCGTATCAAATTATAATATTTATAATATTAAAAGAATTCAAAAGTAAAAATTATTTATGAACAATGCATAGACCTAATTCACGTTCCAAAGATCTGGAATGAATTTTAAGACCTTGTCAAAAAATGTGTTTTTTAACATACCCTGACCTTGTCTAGGATGCGTTTTTCGAACGTACCCCAACCTTGTTAAATGCATTTTTTGATCGCAACCGAACCTGGTCAAAAAATTGATATTTTGACCCAACAATGTAAATATGTTTTTTGAACGCACACCAACCTTGTCAAAATTTATTATTTTTACCGTATCCCGATTTTGTAAAAAATGAGTTTTTTTTTTACCGCACCTTAAACTCGGTAAAAAACACCTTTTGAATGGCTCTAATATGAACCGAGAGACATTCTGAGAGGATTGACTACGTTTTTCCTGCCTTTTAATTTACAAAGGGTTTTGGTACTTTCATCCCGCCGATGCAAACCTGGAGTTTTTCTTCCTCCTCTCGGACCACTGGCAGCGTCTTTCTGGAGGAAATTATTGCAATAAGGTTATGTACTGGTTAGTCGGCAACTTAATATCCTGCAAGGGAGTCAGCACCTTCACCGATCGCCAGGCAGCGATAAGAGTATTGAAAGCAGAAATGTTAAACTTCCAATTTTTGAAAACCTCCGGCTGGCTCTTGTGAGTGCAAGAAATTTTGTGGATCCGGCGGTATAACAAAGTGCTTATCTGGCATATACGTACTTTACGGTAGCCGCGTTAACCTAGCCTAAACTTACTTTATGCAAATTAGCTTAACTTATTTTATGCTAATTAGCTAAACCACAAAACCGCAATTAAAAGCCTCATTACTATTCATATCACACACTCCCATATTCTAGTCACGTACCTAGACAAGGACAAAACATACAAAATTACATTGGTTAGAGTGAGACAAAACATAAAACCGCAAAAATTTGTCTCAACTTCGGCCTAAGATAACTACTCATCGAGGTTTAAAAATGTTTCGGACTATATTATTATTTGCTTTTTTCACCATATTCTATGTTACAAGGACAAACAAAAAATTTATTTTTAGAAAAGAACTTTTTGATATTATTTCATTTGATCTTATTACACTGTGCCTGTTCATTACGTACACTAAGAATAAATATTTTTCTGTTTTGTAATCAAAAATTTCAATAATTTTTAATATTGGAAACCAAAAAATACCTGGTAACGTATTAATTTTGTAATCAATTGTTATAATTCAATTCACGTACAAAATGCTATTTGTAAAAATCAATTTCTTAAATAAAATGTGGAATATAAAAGTAAAAAGGAATAAGAAAAGGAGTTGTAGCCACAATTTGCATGCAAAATTTGGTTCACCTTTTTAAAATTATATTTTTTAATATTTTACTATTTATATAAAGTACAATAGGTATGTGGTATCAGTACTGTAGACACAATAAATGTATATTATATGAAATACCTTATGAAAACTTACAAAAAAAATGTAAAAATATTTTCTTTATATGATTTTCAATTTATTTGGCATTTGCAGTTTGGCGTTCATGTTTGCATACCAATTATATTACATATACAATGTATGTTTTACATACGCTGAGTATATAAATTGATGGGGGGGGAAATGTAAAATGAAAAAAATATACTCATGATTTTAAGAGTAAAGAATACTCTGGTATATGTGAATGTACCTGTATATACCTATTATTGTCAAACACATGAAATTTTGTGATGATTTAAATAAAACTTTTTGTTTTCTTCAATATTCATTTAAGATGAAAATTTTATTGTGAGTTGGTCTATGAAATTAATAGAGAAATTATTATATTTTGTAATTGTTCTAAAAAACATCTTGTATATAAAAAAATAATTGAATTCTGCAGCTAGGACGGCAATTCGAATAGATGTTGGTGTCTTTAATTAATGCTGGCTTGTATAGCGAAACGAAATATTTAACAAATAATTTAAAGTAAAACCAAAGTGAAAATTACCTAGCACGCGAACCTTTAAAATAGTTTCATCTAAATTCCATGTAACAAATAAAAATAAAGAATTTGATTCGAATATAATTAAAAAACGCTTACCAAAGTCTGTGATATTACTTTAAAAAAAAACGCAACATAAGTCATGTTAAACCTCTTTTACAAAAAATCTATATCGAACAATAAAATAAAATCTAAATTTAGTGAAAAACTGTTACAAAATGTTAGAATATTTTCTTATTGTTTGTTCACTTTTAGGAATTTAGCTTTAATACGAAAACCAAATACCTACAATAATGTAATTTTTCTATCACGTTATAAATAACTTAAAATTCTGAATTGTTTTATGTGTACGTTTACATTTCTCAAATATTATACCTGGAACATGTACTTAAATCTTAGTATTTTGTAATATTATATGATATACATTTTTTAGAAGAAGTATTGTAAAACAATGTAAAAAGTTACGTATACCCTCCAGAGAATAGAACCGCATACATAGTTTATTAACATTTTTTACCAACTTAAAAAGCAATGCACGTGATCACATTATCAAAAATGTTAGAAAAACTTTATCTTGTATCACTAATCTTTTCTTTCAGATTTTTATTTCCCACACTTTCCCGATATGGTGCGTAAAGAAAACCAAAAGACTTGGAGGCAACTGTAGGAATCAAAATGTTAAGGCTGAAGAACGACGATATTTCATTGTAAAAGAAAAAAAACAGGAATAAAATGACAAATTTATAATAAAAAATATGGAACAATACCAAAGAGACTTTAAGGAGTCTAGAATAGTGTTGAGGTTTGTGCTGTTTCATCTCAATATTCACAGACGATTCACTACATACTTGCTAATATTAGCAAAATAAAATAATAGATGAAATTTCCCTGAACGAAGTTACGTTTTATGATTATGTTCTGCCAATGTGAAACAACCAATCGAGAAAATTTTATATTATCGCTATAAATGCTTATAGTTTATGCAATCTCATTGAAAACTTTTAGAATTCTCCAATGCATTAGATGTCGAACATTTGAAAAAAAAAATGCATCAGACATCTCAATTCTTTACAACAGCAAATGGATTTATTCTTTTATTTTTATTGCTCTTTAAATCTTTTCCATACAAAAAAACATCATATTTTAAGTTATAAAATGTTGTTTAGATATTCGGATTAATTTTTATTTTGTTAATGTAATGTAGACGAATCATTCACTCGTAGAATAATTTCTACGAAATTTCCACGGAAATCTACAAATTTGTTTTATTGTAAAATAATAATCTTTTGTTACTTTACATTTGATATACATATAACATGTTTGAATATACATAATGTAGAGCATATAATAACATATGTAATATTATATAGTATGTATATGTAAATACGTACAGTATTTTAGCAAAAATACGTTTAATGATACTAGCTTCATTTGAATATTGATCATAATTTTGGTAATTATTAACAATATCTTATTAAAGGTACGTTCTACATCATTATATTATTAATTAA
Organism: Condylostylus longicornis; assembly: GCF_029603195.1. Classification (NCBI taxonomy): domain Eukaryota; kingdom Metazoa; phylum Arthropoda; class Insecta; order Diptera; family Dolichopodidae; genus Condylostylus; species Condylostylus longicornis. The sequence goes on along the minus strand of NW_026577977.1, from coordinate 1,012,677 downwards.
ATAAATATATATATATATATATATATATATATATATATGTTTCTGTTTTTTCTTTTCATAATAATTCGATTCACTAAAGCAATCTACCTTAAAATGCTGTAAATAGAACAAAGACTCTAAAGATATCTGTATAGCAACAAGAAGAGCATGTAAAATTTACCTAAAAGTATGCAATCAAAACTCGATTAAATATTTATTTTAGACGTGTTTTATATTATTGAAATGTGTTTTATATTTTATATTATTGAAATCTATTTAAAATATTATTTCAAAATCATTTTAATTTTTGTTTATTAAAACATTTTTTATCTTTTTATTGCAATACCATCAGCATTAAACTTATAGGTAATTATGGTTATTGTTATACATATTGTTTAGATTGGTATAAGTACCTATGTATGTGAAAATTCAATATTATTCATAATTATACGAATATATGAATAAGTTGTCAATATATTGGCTCAACTTTTCCCTTTTTTCTGCAATAATAACAAAAATATTTTTAATGAAAGCATCACATTCACTTTTTAAAATAAATTTTAATTTGTTTCGTAACATATTTTAATTCCTCTATAGATACAAGATGCAAATATGTACAATTATATGTAATCAGCAAGCAAATATTATGACATTCGTATTCTACAAATACGTTGATTAATATACAGGGTGGTTCGGAACGGGAGTTAAAATCAGAATGAAAATAGTCTGTCTATTTAATATAATAGTTCCTGTTGAAATTACAGCAATATGTTGTTCGAAATTTTCTCTATTACTAAACCCATACAACGGAAATACGGGCTTACATAAGCATGTGTATGGTTGTTATCAAATTTATCGTTTTCGAGTGCAAGCACCTTAAACATGAAATTTTGATAAAAAATTTCAAAATTTTTTCAAAAAGCATTGAATATCACACGTGATGTTTGTCAGTTAAAGTAAACTTAGACTCGGACCTTTAACACCGTTTCCGTTCACCCTATATATAACAAAGCGCGTATAATATGCATATACAATGAAAAAAATATTAAAAGTTTTATGATTTCCCTTTAAATATTCATTACATTCAGTATCACAATATTCACATCCAAATATACACCATATTATTTAAGTTGTTACAATATTCCCATACCTTCCAATTAAAATCTGACTCCGATGAATATTGAATCGTATGTATGTAAATGTATTCATTTACCTTAAGGATTAATTTAACTTTTATTTCTTTGTTTTTATGCCAACTAAAGTTTAATAAAACCATAAAGTATATGAAAAAAAAGGAAGAAAATTTTACAAGCAAATGCGTTATTTCTATAATATGTATAGTGCCTATATACATAAAGAAATACAATCAAATAATATTTAATATATGCAATAACAATATAAAAATATTACATAGTGGATTCATTTTGTAAAATTATTCTGTATACAATTCAAATGCATTATATTTAATGTGCATTCTCGATGCATTCGTTCCAGAAACGATTTATGATAAGTGAAAGCAAAGAACAAAATATCATGCGTTATAAAACTTTTTGTGTAATTGATTATAAAATAATTAATTATTTTAGGTTTTTTATTATTTAACCCCTAACTCTCCAACAAGAGATAAATGGTTTTGTTTGAGTTTTTAAATATTATCAATGCAATTCTTTAATTATTCATAATTGGGAGCTTTATATAAAGAAACTGAAATATTGTTATTCAAATTCAACCTGGTTAGCAACTCAAAAAAATATATAATGGTTTTTAATAATCCCGAAAGTTAGGATTGTAAGATTGTACCTATAAAATTGTCAAAATATAAAAGTTTTTCGCATGTCATTGTAATTGATAAATTGAATTATTAAAACATGAAAGATTCTAAATATCGTTGTAGATTCCCACAGTAACAGAAAAGTATTTTCAAAGTATTCAAAATTCTTTTTTAAAATTTCACTCACTGCGGATTTCTGTTATACAATAAATTTGTTATTTTGCATTAACAATAATTTTACTACGATATTTTTTTTATAATTTGAAATTTCTTATAATAAAATCATTACAAATAGCTCTTAGTCAGAGCTTGCTTTTAACATTTTAACCTTGAAAAAATGCAAATTCTTTAGCCGTATAGAAAATCTGTGGTTTTACATAGGTAGCTGAAATTAATGTCAAAAAAAAAAAAAATTTTTAAATTTTACAAAACATTTTTGTTTTTTAAAATGAAAAAAAAATCTTTTCTAGAACAATCCAACTGAATTCGTAATTGTTTTGAAAAATTCTTTATTATCATAGATAAAGAATCAACTGAAAAAAATAGGTCAATGTTCACTAATATACAAAGGAGTAAGAAATTTTTCATACGTAAAATTATTTGAGACACAAATAAAAATTATTAACACAACTTTTACTAACACAGGTAATCAAAACTGAAATAAGCGATGAATAATTACACAATTCTATTACAACCTCGCCCTTAATTTAATGATTTCGAACTATTCTCTTTTTAAAGGTTTACTATTATGCCTATGTTATATTCAAATGTTAGTTATATATGTATTCTGATTTACGATATGGATAACATAAAGACGAATAATACCTACTATAACTGCTTTTTTCGCGATTTATGTTACGTATGTACAGATATGTATATATATACATATTATTATATATAGTATGAGGAGAATAGAAAATTCTAGTCACGTTCCAATTAATTAAGTGTATACTATCTTGTCTATTAGTAATTTTTTCTTTTGTTTTTAATGTGTTTTGTGTTGCTTTTTTAACTGATTTCTAAAAGATGATTTACGAGAACATGTTTAACAATAGGGTAGATACTATGTATGTAGGTATGTATGCACATATAATATTTGTAAATATTATATTTATATTAATTATTAAAATTCTGTCGGCGTTTTTTATTTTAATATACTAATATATAAGTAGGTTTATCTTTTATAATATAATTGTAAACGATGTCTCTAAATAATTCAGTAAATTTATTCTTTTTGACACATACGGTGAAATATTATGTGATATAAGGATAATAATCCATTAATATTATTTGTATATATATATACATATATATATATGTATTTGTAATAAAATTAGTAATGAAAAGATTTAAATCTAAGTAATAATTTTATATTAAAATATTAGATGAAATATTGAATTTTTACATGTTAAGGGAATAAGATAATATGTAACTTTTGCAGGACAAAATCCACAACAATAATTATGCTAAAAATAATATTAAAACAAGGCGAGATATTGACTCCTATACAAACATATTTTTCAATAAAACTGACAGAAAGAGCGTCTAATAATGAGCTTCATAGTCCCTTAGATTTAAAATCTACTGTAAAAATTTAAAAAAATCCTACATTTGAAATTTTGCTGTATAACACAAATAATATTGTTTCTAATGTATTACTGTTGAAAATGAAATAATTCTAATCATAATATGAACAAATTTACTGACGATCATGAATGAGATTAATGTTTAATGATAAAGAGTTCATATTTATTAACTTCAAGTAATTTCTTAGTATAATTGAAATAATTATGATTTGCTACTAAATCATATTTAAATAAAAATTACAATAATTTAGTCGAAGACATAATTTGGCTTTGAATTTTGAATCCAATTCAAATATAGATTTGGACTCCGAAATTTTAAACATTAACTATAAAGGTAATTTTTATTTGATATTTTTTTAGAATAAAATTTAAATTCTGTTCAATAAATATTATCGTTCTATTTTAAATTTCATTCCAATAATTATGATCTATAAAATAAATAAATACCTAAATTAAATTAATTAAAATTTTATTTCATTTTCATATAATAACAGGTAAATATTTTACTAATATCTATTTACAGTTTACCTTTTGTTATTTAATTATTATAGGTTTATTATACTACTTTTATATATTTTTATAATGTACTTATGTATGTTTAATAGTAAATACATTTATATTTATGTATAATTATGCAATTTATGCAATGTACATAGAGGGAGACTAATGAAATTGTACAGTCAAGCATTACCCACACAATAAATGTTATAAAATTTAATATCTGACAGTTCTAAAGATTGAAGTGATGTAAAATTTTATTGAGTTCATGAAATTCCAATATATTTACAGTTTATTAAATTTGTTCGAACTGTCTGTAATAAAGTTATTTTCATATCTGTACATAAAAACGTATATGAGATGCTCCTCTACATAATTATGGGAGTGAGCTTTAAAGTAAGGTCTGATAATTGTTTGTATAAAATCAATTTTAATTTTATAAGTAAATAAACTGTTCTAATATTATTAATGATTACAATATTATTAGTTAAATAATTATTAATTTCGTGGTATAGAATTTAAATTAAAATTTTTATAGAATTTTGAATACAGGTGCCTTAATAATACTCATGATTAAATTATTACAGTTATTTAGATCAATTTGTAAGAGGAATTTGACATCAGTATAGAATGTCACCTATTTTTAGTAATTCATATTTTATTAAATTAATAAATAGAAGAATTTAGCTTTTATATAATCAATTAATTATATAAGCCAATTAAAGTCTAAAGTCAATGTTCTAAATTAACTTACTGTTTAAATCTTTAATATTATTGTAAAGTGATTATGTAAATTAAAGTTCTGTGGCGTCCACCTGAGTTCTGTCCTTTACCTTTACTTCTTTAATAATTTTATCAGAAAAATTACTTTACGAGTATTTTATTTTAATAAAAAAAAAACAATATTTTAGTTTAATTTTACAAACAAAAATTTAATTAGTTATCACTTCTAATTATAAAATTTTTTTTTTTTTTTTTTTTTTCCTTTGTTCACTCCTAGAAGGAGCATAGGGCTAGTGCATGATTTCTCATGCACTAGTTTCATAGCGCCATAGGGTTTTAACTAGGTAGGTGACTAGCCTGCCGTAGTTTTTATTTATATATTAATTATTTGAGGTTATTAATATTTACTATTTATTTTTCTTAGTTTTTTTTTAATATCGAATATTAGGAATATTTGATAATTACTTGTATAATATTTTTATAAGTATTGTATATTAAGTTATAATAATATTGAATATAATTTTTATAGTGACCTGACCGGGGTTTGAACCCGAGACCCTTCGGTTAAAGGACCGGTGCCATAACCACTGCACCAATGGTCAGATAATTATCAAATATTAATGAATAAATTTTATAAAATTTTAATTTTTATTACCGATTGCTCTACTTGCAATATCAGTATAATTGTCATAGCTGCAACGTGACCGTTCAACGAATTTCTATGTGAACTAAATTTTGAGGTAGTTTACACCGAAAATTGCTGTGTTGACGATTTCGCAATTCTTAAATTAAAATTTTTTGGTAAAAGGTGATAGGTTAACGTCTGAAATAACGTGCAACGTTAACTTGTATAAATTCAGTTACAAAATAAATTTTCAATTTTAAATTTTTTATAGATTTTTTTTATTTCTAAAAATCTTCTTCATAAATTTGTACTTGAACTGTTATTGTTGATTTAACACGTATGAGGCTCAATATAAAATTAAATTTTTTAGCAAAATTCTTGACAATATTTGAAATTTAAGAATAGCATGTTTTAATAATAATCTTTATGTAAAGCCAAGTTACAATATCACAAAGTTTCAGATTTCAATGAAAATTTCAAAAAAAAAAAATAAACTCAAGAAAAATTAGAGAACTTCAAGGAAGTCATAATAGTCACCGCATTGTTTATAAAAACAAAGAGATCAGAATTTGTATATGAAATGTGTAGTTTTTAAAGAATTTTTTAAGTTTATTAATATTAAATTTTCTTCTTTAAAATTTTTGATTTTTACAAATTTCAATTTAAAATAATTTTAAAGGTAAATACCAATATTTTTTATTGTAGTAAATTTCATTATACATAAATTTACTTACATTAAAATTCACCTACTCTTTAATTTCTGTAATCACATACATGCATGTGTTCTGTTCTAATTTGTATTTTATATGATCTAATAACGAAAATAAATTGGTAATTACTACTTACTTTTTAATTTTTAACTATAGCTAAAAATTTTAAAAAAATATTAAAATTTCATTTCGTGTTACAAAATTTACATAAATTCAGTAGATAACTAACTTCCCAAATAAATTTATTAGGAGAATATTATTAAGGGTAAAATTACTTAATTATATCGACAAAGGGTGTTAAAAAAATATTCAAAAAAAAATATTCTGCGGTTCGTTTGTATTACACTTATTTTATTGTATAGTATACATTAGTGCATAGACTGCGTACAACGTATAACTACAAGTATTAATTTTAAAACCAATTTGGAACATAAATACATATTTGAAATAAATTTCTAAAAACAACAAAAGGAATGGAGGGGTGGAATTAACAAAAAAAATGAGCTAAGCTAATCCAGTTAGTCAAATTACACATCAAAATATTAATAGGGTAAATTTTTGAGCGTTATAAAAATATAATTGTTATAAAATAGCAAAACATTATGTTTGTTTATATATATATATATATTATTTACATGATATGTAGTGGAATTTATTTATTGTCGCCTTTTAAAGTTAACAAGGGAAAAAAAGCAAATGATTATTCCAATATAATATCAATGTCATCAATAGTTAAAAATAATCCTTTTATCACTGCATCATCAATAATTCATATTACACAATTATATTTTTAACTTATTGTTTTCATTTAAAAAATATAAAATATTTTGTGTATTTTAATAATATCATAATGTATGTATATGTAGAGTATATAATACATACATATATTAGGTACATAGTCAAGTGCAATCTGTTTAAAAAATATATTAACTTTTTGTATTGTTAAACAACTGGTCAATGGTACTTTGAAAAATTCGATGTTGTTATATAAATTAGATATTTATTCGAAATAGTTCCAAAGTGGCTTGGATGAGCACTGTGCAATTTAGAAGCATGCCATGAAAATTACTAAATTTTAAAATAAATAAATGTAATAAGATCTAAATTATATTGTACAATAGAAAAATTCGACGGGTCAGCAGAAAAGTACTTAAGACATTTTTAGTAAGTTTTCAGCAAACAATTTTTTCTTTATAATTTTCATATTGTTGATTTTAAATCGATAGCTTCTTTTAGGATGTTGGTTTAAATATTACTTCAGTGTATTAATAAAACAAAAGTATGAGGTCACAACATTAGAAATTAAGTCAACTGAGTTGTCTTTGCTCAATCTCAAACAAGTAAGTTTTAAGTAGATTATATTGTTCACTTCGATTTACAAGGAATTTTTCATACAAACTGCCATAAGTGATAATGTAGGTCGATAGAGAATAAACAGTTTGACAGTAATCACATTGCTTTAGAAAATTTTTTTTGAATTTTTCCCTGAAGCCGTAAAATTATGGTCCCGTTCTGTATCCCGTTTTATATTGAAATTCTTTACGCAATCATTTTATAAGGACCCATGTGAAATAAACGATTCTATTTGTGGGTATCCTGTAATTATCCTAACAAGTATTATTTTTATCAATTTTGTTTTTTGTGCTATTGTTGAATTTAATTTTATTTTGTACGCTTAAGTAAAAAATAATATGCATAACTATACATAATTATTATATGTACATTTATTCATATATCTACACACATATGTATATTGTATTACCAAAAGACTTAATTAAAATAATCTAGGATTAGTGTTTAAAGATTATTAATTATTTAATTCCTGATTTAATTAACTTTATCAGTGTTTTTTCATCCTGAATTTATAAATAGCTATACATATTTATTATAAAGTAAATAAAGTTGGGTCAAACCAATGGTTTGTATTGTAGCACTTTTCCCTTCAACAAGTGAAAATTCTGCTTTTAAATACAGTCTATGTATACCTATCACACTATAAAAATTATTTTCATTCATATACAAAACTATTACTAGGATTGCATATATTTAGGATGACGCATATATGCAGTCTTTGAAATAAAGCAAAAATTAACATAAAAAGGGGTTAACATTATGCTCGATTTTAAGGGTTAATTGTGTGTGTTAAGAAAAATAATTATATTTTTTAGTGTCACGAAATTTACCGTTAGCTTTTTGCGTTTATAAAAATTTGGAAAAGCTTGCGGTTTCGGAAATATAGGGTGTCAAAAATTCAAATTTTACGATTTTCAAGAGGTGATAACTTGAGAGGGGGTGGAGATGGAAAAAAAATTTCTTCTAACGAAATGAACTATTTGTTAATGTCTAAAAGCCCCTAAAATTTCAAAGTTCTAGAATATAGGATCTAGAAGAAAAACGACATCAAAAATTTGGAAAAAAAGGACTTTAGATAACGGTAAATTTCAACGGCCATTTTGTTTTTCTAAAGTTTAACTATAGTATACCGCGCTAGGGGAAGCAAGCCGCTGCCTTTCTGCGTTTGCAAAATTTCAAAAATACTTATGGTTTCATTGCAACAAATATTTAAAAAAGGTCATTTTTAGGGTTTTGGGGGGGTATAACTTCTAGAGGGGGGGAGATAGGTAAAAATTTTGTTCTACGAAAATAAGTTTCTAGTAAAGATCTATGTATATATAAAATTTCAGCTTTCTATCTTCAAGGGTGTAGAAGTTTTGTAAACAGACACACGGACGGACGGACGGACGGACGGACGGACGGACGGACAGAGTGAAACTAATAAGCACTTTTTTCAAAAAAATTTTTGGAAAAGTGCTAAAAAGGGGTTAACATAATGCTCGATTTTAAGAGTCAATTGTGTGAGTTAAGAAAAATAATTATATTTTTTAATTTCATGGAATTTACCGTTAGCCTTTTGAGTTTATAAAAATTTGGAGAAGCTTGCGATTTCGGAAATATAAGGTGTCAAAAATTCAAATTTTACGAATTTCAAGAGTGATAACTTGAGAGGGGGTGGAGATGGAAAAAAATTTTCTTCTAACAAAATGAACTATTTGTTAATATCTAAAAGCCCCTAAAATTTTAAAGTTCTAGATTATGGGGTCTAGAAGAAAAACGACATCAAAAATTTGGAAAAAAAGGGACTTTAGATAACGGTAAATTTCAACGGCCATTTTGTTTTTCTAAAGTTTAACTATAGTATACCGCGCTAGGGGAAGCAAGCCGCTGCCTTTCTGCGTTTGCAAAATTTCAAAAATACTTATGGTTTCATTGCAACAAATATTTAAAAAAGGTCATTTTTAGGGTTTTGGGGGGGTATAACTTCTAGAGGGGGGGAGATAGGTAAAAATTTTGTTCTACGAAAATAAGTTTCTAGTAAAGATCTATGTATATATAAAATTTCAGCTTTCTATCTTCAAGGGTGTAGAAGTTTTGTAAACAGACACACGGACGGACGGACGGACGGACGGACGGACGGACGGACAGAGTGAAACTAATAAGCACTTTTTTCAAAAAAATTTTTGGAAAAGTGCTAAAAAGGGGTTAACATAATGCTCGATTTTAAGAGTCAATTGTGTGAGTTAAGAAAAATAATTATATTTTTTAATTTCATGGAATTTACCGTTAGCCTTTTGAGTTTATAAAAATTTGGAGAAGCTTGCGATTTCGGAAATATAAGGTGTCAAAAATTCAAATTTTACGAATTTCAAGAGTGATAACTTGAGAGGGGGTGGAGATGGAAAAAAATTTTCTTCTAACAAAATGAACTATTTGTTAATATCTAAAAGCCCCTAAAATTTTAAAGTTCTAGATTATGGGGTCTAGAAGAAAAACGACATCAAAAATTTGGAAAAAAAGGGACTTTAGATAACGGTAAATTTGAACGGCCATTTTGTTTTTCTAAAGTTTAACTATAGTATATCGCGCTAGGGGAAGCAAGCCACTGCCTTTCTGCGTTTGCAAAATTTCAAAAATGCTTATGGTTTCATTGCAACAAATATTTAAAAAAGGTCATTTTTAGGGTTTTGGGGGGGTATAACTTCTAGCGGGGGGGAGATAGGTAAAAATTTTGTTCTACGGAAATAAGTTTCTAGGGAAGATCTATGTACGTATGAAATTTCAGCTTTCTATCATCAAGGGTGTAGAAGTTTTGTAAACAAAAAAAGTGTCCACGGACGGACGGACGGACGGACGGACGGACGGACGGACGGACAGAGTGAAACTAATAAGCACTTTTTTCAAAAAAATTTTTGGAAAAGTGCTAAAAAGAACTACGTTATAGCTATCACAAAATAATATACTCGAAATATTATTATATTATATGTATGCATAGTTATGTGATACTGATATTATAATAATTGAATTAAAACGTTCAGATTTATTGATTTTATTATTAAAATTCGCTCTTAATACTTTAAGTTTTGTATTAAAAATAAAAAAAAAAAAAAAATTTTAATGTTTTAATATGCATATTGTGTGTTAGACAATTGAAATGAATTTTCAATTATTGTTGAAATTTTAAATGAATTTTAAAATTTTTTGTTTTAAAACTAAAAGGGTTTTAGTTTTTGCAATTGTTGAATATTGTAAATACTAAGAATTAGCTAAGCATAAATATTATTACACATATAAAATTTTTCCATATAGAACTTTGATAATGCGTGTATTTTGAAAGAATTTGAACAAATGTTTTATATTATTTAGCACATGGTTCTGCGGAGTATTCCAAAATTTTGTGATACACATATTATCTGATCAATAATATTGCATCGCAACTTTCAAAAACTCAACGTTGTAAAATATAAGTTTATCAAAAAATTTTATAGAGAGTTAATGCGCCTCTTGCTACTTAAAAAACTACTAAAGCTGATCATTCTGTCCCAATTTTCTTAAGGAAGAACTAACTAAATAATCAATTAGACGCGCCTTACTGCCATCACAAAACAAAGAAGATACATTTTTCTCTGTTTGTTTATTTCAGTATACCTTAACAAACTTCATGTTCACATTAATATCGTTTTATTGATACCTCACAGGACTATACTTAAATTTCGTTCATGTTTAAAGATTCTGGAAAACTTCAAGCTTCTCCCCCTGAGGCAATTTCTCAAAATGTCCCAGAACAGAAGTTGTATTCTTTGTGATTTAAGAACCATTGCTGGGTTTTTCTAAATAACTTCCTAAAATTACGTGGTTTCGATGAGGGTTTTATTAATAACGGCCAGTACCTCGAAATTTTTGTTTCATTTCAAAATCCCTATAAATATTAGTAGGGTTTACGTATTAGGTCCCGGTACTCTGGCTATACTAAACACATAGTTAGGTAATAGCAACTCAGAGAGCACCTCTCAAGGTATGGGATTTTTATACAAATATTAAATTTTGTTCTATAATATAGAGCTGCTTTGAAATTATTTCAAATGGTATAATGTTGGATTGAAAATATTTTGTTGTTCCCGAAAAAATATCATTTTTACATTTAAGAACAATTTTTGTTTGTCTAAAAGTTTTCACTTGTTCATATAATATGCCTATATAGTTCGGAAATTGTGGTAGGTATTTTCTAGTTATTATTGTTAACCTAAGAAAAAGTGACAGATCATGAATTTAATGTTGTCAGAAAACTTTAATTTCCAATAAAAATTTGGTCTTTCAGTTCCTTTTCTTATTAAAATTCTGGTAGAAAGTTAGAAAAGTGAATAAAATTTAGTTAATTTTTACATTTTTATTGTTATTTTTTTTTGGGGTAAAATTATGTAGGTTGAATATTTTAACAAATTTATAGATAGAAAACTTTAGTTTTGTTTTATGGGTTTTCCAAAAATATTTGTGTTTTATTGTTTGTGGTTCATTTTATCTTAAACTAAATTTTCTTAGTTTTTGTTTTAAAGATGTCCTGTTTATTTAAAGTGATCAAAGGAAGAAACCGATTGGTGTGATATTTTCTCTACCTTTTAGAAAATTGGGTTATAGTGAAATAAATTTTATATTATTACTCAAATTCTTATTTATAATAAGCGTTGAGAAATATTTATAGGAATATTTGGAATTAACCCAGCATTTACACGTACAAGTTACTTGCAAGAAAGTTGCAATACATACAAAAATTTTACTAACACATTGAAATATTTTTACTTGCTTGTTTACTTGCAGTTCAACTTGCAAGAAAATTTTGCTGCCAGTAATTTGAGCAAGTAATTTGACATACTGAGAAATTCACAAAAAAAATTTGTTGTTTTGATTTTTTTTTTTTTTAATTTACAATTTTCGAATTTTGTTTTGAAAAAATTAAACTTAGCAAACTTATGGTTTCTAAAATTTATAAACAATTATATATATTGCTAGTTGTTTTCTTCTCAAAGACATTTTCAAAAATGAATTTGCTAAACGCCTACGTCATAATAGCAAGTAATTTGACATTTCGAAAAACTAATTGACAATTAATATTATACAAACTTGCTTGCAAGTAACTTGTATGTGTAAATGCTGGGTAAGTAAAAGAAGATTCTATGGAAACTGAATTTATTTCTGAAGTTTTATGTTTACATCAAATTTGAAAAAAGTTCTCAACTAAATTAACAATAAAGTTGAAATATAAATTATTTATCAATAGCTTTATAAATTTACTTAATTTTTTATAATAAATTTAAATTAAAACATTATTTGAATAATATACATATGTATGTATTATGTACATTTGTATAAAAATATTTTATGTGAAATGTGCTTTAATTCAAATTAAATTCATTTGTTAAGTAAATTTAAAATTTCCAATTCGAGAAACAGGCAATAAAAAACTTAGAATTTAAAACGTTCGTGGAAACATTAAAATTTTAAAATTTTGAAAATGCCACATTTGTTTTGCTGTTTTTAAACAGTGTGGAACTTATTTTCAAACATTCATTAACATGAAGATAAAATGTGTTGACATGATGTTTGGATACTGGCATATATACAATGCATAGGAGTATAAGGTGTTTGTGTAAGCTCTATAAGACTTGAAAATTTCAAATAGCAAAAAACAAGGAATTAAATTTTAGTGAAATTTGATTTAATTACATATTGGGAATAAGACGTCAGTCAATAATTCAAAGTGATGGAATCGATAAGATCACCACAGAATCGATAACGCACCAGTTAGAATAGAAATGAATTAAACATCATGATAAACAGAACAATGCTGTCATTAAACAATGGTGAACGTCACATCAAACTCGAGTCTTTAAGATAAATGAGCAAAATTTGGTGTAGCATTTTTTAAATATTTGTTTATTTCTGGTAAAGAGTTTTAGAGTGTACTGATTTGAAAATGTCGAAAATCGATGATAGTATGTTATAGAATATTATATAGTTTCTTTAATCGCACCTTATAAACAATTGTAAACTGTAAAGCAATACAAAAATATTTGATGTGATCAGCACATAACCGACCGCAATGTGTATTGTCTAGTTAAGTGAAAGTGTTACAGAATATTGTGAGAATGCCTGTCAAATACTTCTTTCAAAATTTTAGGGCATTAGTAAGCTTTTAGTTAACTTAACCAGAAAAATTTAAATTTGACTCTTAGTAGAATTTCGCTTTGTGCTACCCCAAATCTCTGAAATATTCGCCAGTTAGTTTCGGTAACAACCAGAACTCAAATATCAAATGTCAAGAAATTACATCAATTCGCTACGTAGATATGGTAAAAAACATAAAATCGACCCTCAGATCAGTATCAGAGCCCTGATCTTTCCAAAAAATTCCTATGTTAATTGTTTAAAAATTAGATTTCAATGAAATCGATTTGATTTACCATGAAGAAGTGCGTTCCCACCAAAATCTCGATATGCAAAATTTGTTTGCATTGTATACACAATGCGGCCGGTAAAAACACCCTATTATAAACTATAATAATATATTTTTTACGAATTTTTGCAAAATATTAAAATGGACTCATTTATTTGTCTATCATAGTTAAATTATGCAAATTAAAGAAATATATAATTATTTTTCAAATAAATTAAGTAAATGTGATTGGTGTGAAGTGAGTCTATACTTTTTATTCAAATTAAAAATTTTAATTACACTTCACTTGTGCTTTATTTAGATTATTTCATTCCATTTTGTATTCTGAGACTTTCAAACAGGTTAATGAACTATGAGCTTTTTCGTTTTAAGGACATTTTTTTCAAAATATTGTGAATATTATTTTAGTAATAATGATGTCTTGAAGTAGTCGCATGAAAAATATTGTGAACTACTTGTAATTACAGTGTTCATAGTGATGTTGTTTATCAAATTGTTGTCTATAGTGTGCTGGTTCTGTAACACGAACCGAACCATATCCTGGTTTTTTACAATTAATTACAAAATAACCATTTGCATAAAACTTAATCACTAAGTTAATAAAATTGAATTACAAAACCGAAAAAAATCTCGTAAAAAATTTCAAATAAATTTTCAAACAACTCTTACATGGGACATGAACCCGCAATCTATAAGAAACTCAAAATAAATGAAGATTTATCATGCTTAACATATTTTCTAGCACTTTCTTTTAATTTTAATGCTTTTATCAAAAAAAAAATTTCTTTCATTTTTGACAGTGTCAATTTCTCAAAATGTTTTTTTTTTTTTTTTTTTATATTATTTTTACATTTTGTGATAACCAAGTTTGATATTTTTGAAAGTTTTTTTTTTTATATCTCATACATTAAAATTTATGTGCAGCTTTCATAATGAGTTTTGATAAGAACGCAAAGTGAAAAGAATTATTTTCTAAAGTACTTTTTTCTCTTTTTCAGACTTTGCCTTTACACAGTAAAAAAATCCATGACTTTGTGCCTTTACACAGTAAAAAATTCCATGGCACAAAGTCATGGAATTCCATGTGCCATGGAATTTTTTACTGTGTAACATGGGCAGACATACATATGTATAGGTAAGTGTACAATTTCGGATCTGTGTGACATAACAACAAAACCAGTTCTGTGATATATTGGCACGTCATATTGCTCGGTGAAACATCATATAGACCTGAAAATCGGTAATTCTAAATAAAAATTTGTAATTTTTTTGCCTTAACATTGTGCTTCCTTTCCATTCGTGATGCTATGAGATTTTATAAAAAAATAGTCATCTTAGACTTAAATAATTTAAAAAGAAAAGAGTTTTATTTCGGAAAAATAATGATTTTTTTATTAAAATGCGCCCCTAAGTTTAAATTATGTCTGTTTCATTAAAATACGCCATTTTAATAATGTAAAAATATGTTCTGTATACCCTAAACGACTCATTTTGGAGACTAAAAACCTAGTTTTGAATTCAATACCTACTTTTATCAATGAGATAAAAATGATGCCTGAGTATCGAATGTCATAAATTTGTTTCATAAAAACTAAAATAATGGTAATTAAAATATTAATTATCTTGAGGTTCCATACATTAAAGTCATAAAACTTAAAAATTTCCCTAAGATTCTGGCGCTTTCTAAAAAACATCATTTTTTTACGGTGTTTTAGAGAAGTTTAATAACGAAAGCAAAGAAATTCTTGATTCACATATAAAATAAAAAATTTCATAATCAATTCACGTGCCTTCACTGTTAAGTAAAGGTGTGATAAGTCAATAAGATCTTTTGAAACAAAATTCTGATGGTAACAAAAAAAAAAAATTTAAATAAAATTAAAACGAAAGGATACTCAAACGTTTTTAAAAACTATTATAGAATTTGAATATTAAAATTATTTTGCCTTAAGAAAAACTTTCTTCTCTAACTTTTCTTATATAACATTTTATCTATATAGGTATATACTATATGTTATTGAGAATGAGATGTGGAAAACCATTAAAACCACTAAATAACAGGTGAAAATAGTTTCACCATAAAAGAGGAAACTATTTTGTCAATAGTATACTATACTTTACCGGTTCTATGAAAGTGCTATTTAAATTATACTTTTGGTTTTTTAAGTAGATTGAAAATTGAAGAAGTTTTACAGATGGTTTTTTCCTCTCATACTTTGAATAATATTATTTGTAGTTTTATATTTAAAATTATTTCATATTTTTTTGCGATTCAATTAAGTTATCAAGATGAAACGAAAAAAGAATGGTTTCGGGCCGAAAGAAAAGAGATTTCGTAAAATGAAAAATTCACTTAAAAAATTAATTAATTTTTGCAAATTTTCGTTTTCAAAAACGTTTAGCGATTTAGCATTATTCTTTAAAAATTTTTATAAATATTAGCTTATAATTATATAATTTGTTCACACCAAGACATTTTTAGAGAATACTTGAGTATTAAAAATAAATTCTTCATTCTTTGAAACTTTTCCAAAAAGAAGAAATAAGAAACCTCACCTTACATTTTCATTTTGGCTGAAAATTTTCGACTTCTTAAATGAAAATTTTAATTAATTTCCATTTCTTCTAAGTCACGGTGAAACTTAACTAAAATTTGAGTGAATTTTAATGTATAAGATAAAATGTTCAGAGGACGTGTACTAATTAAACAGTAAAAACAAATTTATTTAATCTTTAGAGAAATCTCGTTTGGTTTTCTCTTAATATACAAAAATATTTCCTTTATATTTTATATTATAATACACACAATAACATATTCATATATGTTTAATTTATAATTTCTCTAGATTCGATGAACTTTTTAAGAAACTTAAATCAACTATGGATAATATCACGAATTGCTGGCAAAATAATATTATTATGTGTACATTTAGCTAAAAAGAACACATGCATCAGAGTTATTGTATAAGTTAAGAATAAATTTCAATAGTTTATCCTGTTTCCGTGATTGCTTCCGACAGAGAGAAAGTTTCTTGAAAAGAGTTTCAATAAAATATCATGTTTTTTTTTTTTTTCTTCAACAACTTTTCCTTTTCTAAATTAAATACAAGTATTATGTACGTGTATAATGTTGTTTATTTTAATAACACTATGTACAAGTAGTTTTATTTCGTTGCTGTGAGGAAGTAGATATTTTTTCTCGTTAAATAAAAAATTTTCCTTTTAATTGTAAGGAAAAGCTCTGTATACATTGTAATTTGTCGTGTTTATGATAAAAATTGAAAAAAAAAAAACTTGTTGAAAATGAATAGTTAACAATATTCTTTAAAAAGAAATACGGATATCATAAAAGTCGTGAACAAGAGAAAAAAAAATTGAATGAAAAAATATTATGTAACCTATAGCAATTAAAGAAGTAAAAATAATTAGTAGTAAAATTGGTGGTAAATTGAAGCTGGTAGTAGTTTATATTGAGATTGTATTACGGCATTTGATAATCATAATAAAAGATGATTGACGGCTTATCTTTATACTTTATTGATCTTTGGTTATAAATAAAATACAAATTAAAATTATGGACTCCACGTATGCTAATTGTTCTCGGACGATCGTGAAACATTCTTACAGTTATACGACAATCAAAAAAAAAAACCCTTTGAGTATAAAACTACAACAATTCCTTAGGTTTTTATACCCGTACGAACGTATGTTCGAAGGGTATACTAAATTTGCCTTACCGTTTGTAACGCTAAGAAATAACGGTGTTAGATATAGACTCAAGTGTATGTTTTTGATCAGCGTCAAATTCTGAGTTGATTTAGCTTTGTCTGTCCGTCCGTCCGTCCGTCCGTCCGTCCGTCCGTCCGTCCGTCCGTCCGTCCGAACGATAACTCAAAAACTAATTGAGGTAAGTTCACCAAATTTTCACAAATGATTTATTGTAGTAAGTGCCAGAACCCTATTTAAATTGGACATGATCGGGGTACTGGTTCGGGTAGCTGCCATACAACTTCAAAAGTTATTTGACTATATCTCAGAAACTATAAAAGCTGTGATATTGAGATTTCACACAAGTGAATATATTAGTAGGGCCGATGTGCTTGATAAAATTCGCTAAAATTTCTTGGCTCTTTCTGGTAGCTGCCATACAACTTCAATAGTAGTTTGACACAACCAGTATTTTGAAAAACACATACTCGTAGTACTGAAATTTTGCATAAATTAATATGGTAATACGGCAACTTAAAGTCATAGTCTGCCCCATAGTTAGTTATGGCACATTAGTTATTTGCACATAGGATAACAAATTCGTACGGGTATCACAGAGTTGACAAGGTCAACTCTATTTTTTTTCTCGTTTAGTTTTACTTTCTTTGCTCTAGAGCGAATTAATTTTGGGCAACTACACTGGATACTTTATAGTTAATTCAAGAGAGCCAATGCAGGATTTCTAAGAAAACCTATATTTTTGCCAGTATACGTTTTGTAAAATAAACGAATTAAGTACGGTGTTTGCTTTATATGGATTTCAGGTGAATTTTTTTAGTCATCTAAAATTGAAAAGAATAGAATACACGTTTATTTTTAAAGCCCGTTCATAAAACCAAATATATATAAAGATTAATCCGTGGTCTTACAGGTATTCGATTTTCATCTTCCACATTACTAATTTGCTCGGTACCAGAATAATAAAATTTATAGATTTTAGAATGTCAATGACATTCTAAATAGGCAAATTCTAATACGAAAATAAATTTGAATATTTCGCACCTTAAAATATTCAATAATAATTAAATAAAATTCTTTAGTCGAATTTTTAATCTGCATAATGAAGCTATAAAACTTTTTCATGAATTTAATTAAAAAAAAATTTATTTTTTTCGTAATAAATAAAATTTAAGAAAAACTTTTATTTGAAAACATTTACGGTCTCTGCTTCACCATCGTATCACATAAATTTTCTGTTATAAATACAAATAAAATTGTGCTAACAAAAAAAAAAGTAGATATTTTTATATAATAAAATCGCCAAAAGAAAATTATAAGTTTGCTCATTAAATAAGACATCTGATGGATTAAGATCTACGAAAGGAATGATACAAAAACAATTCAGTGGTTTTTTTCTTATTTTCCTTGTTTAATCTTTAAGTTTTCCTCTCTTATAAGAACATTATAATTTTCACATACGGCTCATAACATTTTTATAAAGTACGATAATCTGAGCTATGATAGCATCGTGTTTAAAAATGTCAGCAAATGATTGTCAAATCCAAGAGAGGCCCGACCAAGAGAATCTTATTGGCAACATGAATCTTAAAATCGTATGGAGCAATCAGAATTTCTGTACAAAAAAATCCTTAAATCGTAATCAAAGAATATTTCATTTTCAAATTTAGGCTTACAATTTAATTTTAAAGCTGCTATATAAAGTGTAAATATCCTGACAATAATATTCTTGAGAAATGAAGTCATTCATGAAATGAACAACACCATAGTATGGATCTATAAATTTCATTCCCCAAAAAGTTCCTATAAAATGTAATGTTTAAGATTTTGCAGTGCAATAAATTTAAGTGTTTTTTTTTATTCCTTAAATTTATTATAAAATTAAAGATTAAAGCATATACGGGTACTCGTAGGTTATTGTTTCTTCTTTAAACACTTCAATGTTATCAATGTGGTTTGTAAGTAGTTTTCAAGAGCCAATGCAATGAAAAAATAAAGTTTTATTATATTACGGTTCATTGAATCGAATTAAAATTTATTATACGGTCAACTAGTCTTGACTATATACAAGATTTAATTTTGCTAATTTTAAGATTTTTGATATTATTAAAAAAACAATCTTATGACTTTGTTTTTTTTGTTTTTCTTAAATTGCATGTCTTATGAAAAAACTTTAAAAATTAAGTTTTTTCCTGAGAAAAAAAATGAAAACCGGAGAGTTTTTGCTTTCTCTATGCATTAAATTTAGTTTGGACACAAGTGCATTTAAGTGCTTCAAAAAGTGTATTTTGTAATATTATGTATACCTATATAACTACGTACGAAATTCTTTTATGTAGGTACAATGTTCCTTTTGCAAATTAAATAATCATACAAAAAATAATATTTTTACTAAAAAATTTCATATTGCAATGAATTTGAGCGACATTTTGGCAAACAATTAAAAAATTTTATAAGATTAGTTTCTAGATGATAATCTTGCCAACTGAAATAAATGTGTAAAAGAATATAGAGAAAAAACTAAAAGAATATTGATTTGATTTTTAGGTTAAATAGACCTACATAAGATAAAGATTGCTTTTTTTAATAAAATGTAAATTTAGATCAAATGAAATGAAAGTAGGCCGATTTGATGTTGGAGTAAAATAAAAAAAAGAAATGAAAATCTAGTAATTTTAATTTTTTTCTATAAAGTTTTTTGTTATCAAAGTTCTGCTTGAGCCTAGAGTATTAAAATTTTGCTTCTCATTGTTGTTAACTCTCGAAAATTTTATTCTTGAAAGAAATATTCAAATTTTTATGTGTTATATTCCTCTGAAACAGATTAAACCCAAATTTTACCCCGTTTTCGGAATTTTACAGTAACAAGATTAAAGGATTTAGAACGACTCTAGTCCGAAATGATGAATGGGCAAAAATAGTTTATAAACGTTAATACTTTCTAAAAAAAATGCTTAGGACCTTGGAGGATCGTTTTTAAAAAAAAAATTGTCAAACAGATTTCGGTAATCGTTTCGACGACATACTACATGACAACATTTGGTGAACTTTTTTATACTGGATTCGGAAGTAACCAGTTCTAGTGAATCTTACTCGTTGTATCAATACCGATTTGCGTGCAGTAAAAATATTATGCATTTGTGATAAATTTCAAATTTCTAACTCATTCTGAATTAAGAGCTTCAAAATAATAAATGAACGAACGAACGTATGAACACAAGGACATAGGTAGCTAGATCCACTTAGAATTTTATTCTCATCAGGAATATGTTATGTTTTTTGCGTCGGAAATTTTTTACTCCTTGGTGTTACATACTTTGTGGCAAATTGAATATGCACCTCATTCAATAATTAACAGGTCGTTATTACATGGTTAAATGATTTTTTGTCAAAGATTGTAATGAATTTATGATGTATGCCATAATTTAGGATTTCCTGGATTAGATTTTTAGCGATTTTTTTTATGTATATCATAATATACATATAAGTAAAACATTTGCATAATAAAACACATGCATAACCATGATAGGAAAAAATATGGCATTGATAAATAAAAAATGTGTATTGATCCTCAATTTTTTCCCTAATAAAACGGGAAGTCAATTAAATTTCAATTTGTGTTTTTAAATATTTCATTCTTGTTTTTGTTTCTTTTTCCGCAAGTTGTTTCACTTTTATTCTAAAACTATTTCCGGCTATTATTACCGGCTCACATATTTCGTTTTATTTCTAATTTTCATACTAGTGGGTGTTTGTATATCGTCAGCTGTTTAAAGTTAGAAATTAATGGGTAACACATGCAGTCCACATTTTTTACCATAAAGTGTAAAAAAGGATTGCGCAAAAAATTGGATCCCTATCAAAAAAATGTGTTTCGTTCGTGTGTAAATAATATGAGTCTGAAAAATATCGACAATGTGCTGTAATATCAGAAATAGTTATTTTTACAAACTTTTATATAATCTTTGATAATAAATACAATATTTCTGTCCTTTTTCCATGTGTGCACATTAATTCAGCCCTCGAGCACCTCCCATCAATAAAATAGTACTTAAACATATGTCAAAAGGAACATCAGGAGAAGCAAAGTTTACCACTTGAAATATGTACTTGAATATTTTTCTAAGGTTGTTTCTGGATCCAACCAAAATCAATTGCAATAATACATTTTTTTTCATCTCCATTTGGCCCTATAGAATATCAAAATAATAACACTGATGTTAGTAACAGGAAAGAGTAAAATGATATTGATACAAGAGACCCGGAATGAAATGTAAAAACATGACACACTCTCATCATTATATATTTATTCGATTCAAGAGCTCGTGCGATATTTATTCGTGTTGTGAGCTCGTGGGAGACAAAAATTAGTTTTATTATTGATTTTGCAATTGGGGGTCAAGAACCAAAAATTTACTAATGATTAAATAAAATTCTTAATTAATGTACCTCTCTCCTATGAGCAAGAGCATCACACTCCCCCAGGAGGTGCACTGAGGTCTCCCCATACTCCCCACAGAATCTGCAACCATCCTCATTTTCCAGGCCCAGCCGACTGAGGTGTCCCCTAAGCCTGCAGTGACCAGTCAAAATGCCGGTGAGGACCCTCACCTGGTTCTTGCCCATCCCTATAATTTTCTTAAATCGCTTCTGATCATAATCTCCCAGGATTTCTTTGGAAGACTTCTCCAGCGCTCCAACCGCCTTCTTTCTGATTCCTTCCTTAATTCCCAACGAATAGTATGTGGTCCGATCCCGCAGAAGGGCTCCGGCCCAAGAAGAGGTGTGCTTGCCCCACCTCCTCGCAAGCGCATCAGCGGCCTCATTTCCTTCCACGCCCACATGGCTCGGCACCCAACACAGTGTGACCCGATTGCATCTGCCTAACTCATTGAGCTTCTCAAGACAGCCCCATACTGCCGCGGAGGATACTGAAAACGAGTTCAACGCTCCGATCGCAGCCCGGCTATCCGACATAATCATTATTTCCTTTCCCCGATACCCCCTTTCTAGGTTGAACCGCACGCACATTTCAATGGCGTGCAACTCAGCCCGAAACACACTCGGAAAAGTTCCCATAGGTTCGGAGAATTTGGTCCTTGGCCCAAATACCCCCGTACCCGTCCCAATACTGGTCTTTGACCCATCTGCGTACCATCTAATAACGTGTGTTCCAACTGGGAGGCCTGACAAGTCACGCTCTCAGTCCCTTCTGTTACTCAGCAACGAGGTAAAATTTTTCTCAAAGCTGTATCTCCTTACCATGTCGTCCCTAGGTATCGATAGGAGCGGAACCTCCCCGACAAGATGACCTCGATCTCTCACACCGATTATTCCGGCTCCATTTCTCCCCAACTTGAACATGGCAGCCTTCGCTGCCATCTCCACAACAAGGTGCAAGGGGGTTAGTCCCAAAATCACCTCCATTGCCGCCGTTGGACAAGTTCTCATAGCCCCTGTGATGCAGACGCATGCGAGTCTCTGCAATCGTTCCAGGTTCCTTCTAGCCGTACCAAGAGCCACCCTTTTTGTCCATGCCACTGCTTCATAAGTTAGGAGCGGCACGACCATCATGGTATGCATCCACCACATGACAGACGGGGAGCAGCTCCACGACCTGCCCGAGATGGTCCTGCAAACCATAATTTGCCTTATGAGAAGTGTTGTCGAAGACCCCCTCGATGTCCAGAAACGCAAAATGTTGTAAGTACTGTGTCTTAAATCCAAAATGAGGTTAAATTTTGACAAAATTAAAATTTTTTTATTTAAATATTTTTTTTTGAATCATGGTTATTTCATTTTGGCCGGCACAAAAACGAGGACCTCTAAACCTTTATTTTATATGTACGAAGAATAAATACGATTTCTATTTTATTTAAAAAAGTAGATATTAATAAAATAAATTCTTTAAATAATGATCAAAGAAGATAAAAAGAAACAAACCTATAACTTAAAAAAAAAAAACATAGGGTTTTCATTTTTTATCTAAGCTTGTTTTAAATTCTATATGCAATTGCCAAAAAAATATTCCAAATAAAAAATTAAATAAAAGCTACTCTTTTGCAAGCACAAAACTAACAATTCTATAATATGACATTCAAATAATATGATTGTGAGTTCATTTTATTATGTAATATACAGATATAAACATACACACATATACATCATATACTGATATTGTGTTGGATACAGGATACGTAGATATGAAATACGTAGTTTATGGTGTTTGTTATAATCATTGCCTAGTTGGCTATAAGCGCTTATTATTCTTGCCAACAATTATTTTGCATATAAATATAGACACACACACAAAAGAAATATTGTAATAAAAATGAAGAAGAATCGTCTTTTTGTACTTTATCAGACACATTTTTGTGAGTTTCTAATAAAAAAAAAGCTTCTTTTTCGTTACCGAAAGTTCCAACTGATTGCATTTAAATGAATAAAAAACAAGTAAAAACGTTTCAGTCGGTCTAAATCGACAGAATTATACCCTGCACCTTGATAATGTAAGTATAAAAATCTGTTTTTGAAATATTTAGAATTTTATGATTGTATGACAGTTACTCGAGCCTGAACCATTCACAAAACTTTTAAGGATATAATATGTGACCTATAATTGGACACAAGACTGACAAATCTTATGCACCTATAACTCTATTATTTTTCCGAATATTTGAAATTAGCTTTTGGAGTTGTATAGCAGTTACCCGAACCTGTTCCGCGAATCGGTCCAATAACAATAGGGTTCGTCTTTATCACAAAAGAAACAACTTGTGAAATTTTAGTTTTTGCTGTACTTTTTTTTGAGTTATCGTGCGGACGGACGGAAGGACAGACGAACATGTCTAAATTAACGCAGAACTTTTCGCTGAACAAGAATATATATATATATGTCCATACCGCAGATGACTCCTTCACAAAGGTGCAAGGTATAAAAACATATTCATATAAACATTTTATTCCTAGTACAGAATTTAAATCAGAAGAGAATATAAAAACTGAAATATTTTTTTTTTCTTTAAAACTATTTTCCTTTGCAGAACTTCTTTCTATAATGTAGAAATATTTAAACGTACAGCATGCATAGGTGTGTTTCTGTTTTAAAATAATTTTAAACTATGTAAAGAGTCCATTGCCCTATTTACCATAGTTCTATAGAGGTTAAAGTTTTTTTTTTTTAAATTTGTATATTACTTTAGAATTTAATTTAATAAAAAAAAATGCTTTAGTTTAGAAGTTCTTAATTTGCAATAACAATTTGCGTGACTTTTGAATTAAGCAATAACAGTATTGATAAGTTTCATGATGAAGAAAAAAAATAATAATAACCATATACGTAATTTGATTTACAAAATAATTAGCGGTAAAATGGCGACTTCTAAATAACAATTGTCACATTACCTCTACACACTTAACATAAGTATTAGTTGGAATGATTAAATTCTGTGGACAGATTGAATAAACAGATTGAATATAATTTTTAATGCTTACTTTCATACTTTTAATCTAAAACTCTGTATTAAATCATCTAATAACATAAAAAATTTTATAATTTGACAAAATTTCTTATAATATTTAGGAATTCGAAGGGAAGGATATTAGTGTCCTATATAGTATACATATTTCGTTATAAAGTTTTTCGGCGTGAATTTATTGTTGATATGAAAAAAAATTTTAACATCACTGAATTTGGAATTTTGCTAATATTTCAAAAAGTATTTATTTCTATATTCTAAAATTTAATTATACCAATGAAGACTTATTCGAAATTCTAATCGCCCTTAAGGTTATTTAATTTGTTTAGATTAATAAAAAGCGTTTCAAATGTTGATTTTGTCATGAAAGCACAATAAAAAGTAGTTGAGCTAAAAATTTCATCTCACATATAAAAATTTCACAAATTATTTTATTATAAAGTCGATTTTAATAGGAAAATATTTTTTAAAGAGTTTTTTCATATATGTACATATATATTGTAGTTCACAAACTATTCTATTGTTACAAACTTATAGAAGAACATTGACATTTTTTAACCATAATATAAATATCTACATACTCGTACATAATAATGTAGATGAAAATATTTTTGTGTGTATGAAAGGATATAAAGAAAAATCTAAACATAAAAAAGTATTAAAAATTTTTATTTTGTTCCTATGGGTGAAAATAAAATTACACATAGTCATTCAACTTTGAAAAAATATAAGGATATGTAAGGAAAATTATTAAAGAACTCAATAATAAAATTAATGTAGAAATTCTAAATTAAACCATAAAAACTTAATTTAGTGACCGATGGCAAAAATATTTCGAAAATTATAATATACGTATGTACCAGTGTAAGATAATAATAATAATATATTAACACGGGATACTCACATTGGGGTCTGATAGACCCCAACAGAATTTAATTTATTAATTTCCCTTTCAAAGTAAGTGTAAACAATTCAAAGTATATATAGATTTTCTTTTTTCTTATACGATAAGAAGTTGACCGGTAAGTTTTCTTTTTGCAAAAAAATCCAAAAAATATCCTTAAACTCAGAGTGTTCTAGAAGTAGATGTTACTGATTTCAGCGGCCTTATTGCTGCCTGGCTGTCAGTGAAGATACTGATTTTCCTGCAAAGTATGAAGTTGGCCAACAGCCAGTGCATAACTTTGCCTGCCACCTATCACAATGATTAGATGGCCCTTCATAATGTTGCTAAATGGCTCAGAGAGTAGTTTTGACTTCCCGAGGCGACACCCTTGTGATCTTTTGTCTTTTTTGGCCGCTTCTAGCTCGATCATTCCCTTCTCTATTGCACTTTTCGCCCTCCTGTAGGTGGACTTCACCTCCTCCGATCTCTATTTTTCCGCAATTCAGCCGATCCTCTCTAAATTCTCAAAAGACGATCTACGCTTTCTATAAGCGCTTGGAGAAGGTGCTATAGCTGCTATAGGCATACGCTTGTGGCTTATGATAGTCGGTTTTTCTGCTGTCATGTGTGTAGCTTTTGCATTTACTCAGCCTGATTTTGTCATAAGTTTGTCTCTGCCAGCTTGGCCCAGATTGCGGTTTTTGTATCACCTTCGGTTTCACACCACTGCTTGCGGCACGTGTTATGGGTTCACTGTGCGCGATTTTCAAGCGGTGATTTTCGAAATTGACTTAGTCAAATTCTGGTTTTTGATGAGTACCGAATTCATTCTTTTTTTTTTGAATTTTTCTTCTTCCTAACTTTCCCACGAGTTGCGGAGAATGGATGCCACTTAAGCAAAGATCTGCTATACTTATATAAGGCTAAATAATCCGGAGGGTGACAGGTATCCGAATACTCCGTTCGCGACTGGGATATTTGTCTGGGCCACCAGCCAAGTTAATTATTGGCACGGCTTGTATAACACCTTAATCCAGTCTAGAGGAATTGGGAATGATTTCAAATATTTGAAATATTCTGTACATTAAGGGTTAAGGTTTTAGCCAAATTATACAATTTGTAGTTGTATAATGTACGTCGGGATTGTATACATTACAAAATTTTTGTGAAAACTAAAAATATATAGTTTATGGCAACGTTTTGTGTGTTATAGTCTAATATGTACTATGTGAGTCTATGTGAGTATGAGTATGGGTTATTTGAGTTTCTAACATCACCTCCTTACAAGAGCAAATGACATTTTCAACTGACTTTATTCATTGTTTTGTTTTGACAAATACGTTACAAAACGTTTCGAACACGAGTACTTTAGTTAAGTACCCGTTCTTTTTACAGTATTTTGATTACCTTTTTCATATCTGAATAATAATGTTGAAATTGTTATTTTATGCATTTACTTACATTAAATGAGACTGAAATTTTTCATTTTTGCTAGTTTTTGATTGGAACCTATGAGTTGAGTTTGAAACTCAACATACCTACCAATTTTTCAAAGTAATTTAATATACGCAAATCTTACATTAATATTGTCTGTTGCAATAAAAAATGTAAGGCGGTTATGCATAAATAGAAAAAATAAGCAAAAGCAAATGAAGCATGATGAATTTAAAATTTAAGAAATGCTCTGTACATCCCAGGCTGCGTTTTATTTGAGTAGTTTTTATTTATGTAGTTATATAACAAAAAAAAAAACAAATTACTCAACATATTAAATAAATAAAACAATCACTTTCATTAAAATTATGTACTTATTCATTTATATTGTAATGTTTAATGATTAAATGTGAGTGTGCCTAATATTTTTTTTATTATATGCTTTATTTTACTTTAATCTTAAATAATAGGAAGGGGAAGAAAATAATAATTTATTCCTTATTGTTTCCTGTTGAATATTTTTATTTGTTATACATATTAGCTGAAGGATATTATTTGCATTATACATACGTACATACTTAAGACACTTTTCAAGTACACTAAAATTGTAATGGTTATTAAAATTTTAAAAAATGGGGGAACAATATTATAAAAATAGTTATGATAAAATCAGCTTTATTGAGCGTAAAGATTAATGCAAAAATAATATTTATTTAAGATTTTTTTTTCATTTTAAATAGGAACAATAAGAAACAATAAGAATATTAGTAACAGTAAGAAAATACTTGGTTTGATTAATTTTAAGACGCATATACAAGTAGTAAGAATTTATTGTCTAGTCATAAATTTACATATAATTCACTTTTACCGGAAGTATTGAACAAATATAGATACGTATAATATTAATGAGATAATAATTTCGAACCCTTATCTATGTTCAGATACATAGATAAGGGATACGGGGAATCAAGAAGGAAGAAACTGAATTTGAGAAATATTACAGCACTAATTATATTTTAAAATTTTATTAAGAAGTTTTCAAATTGGAAGTTTAATTGACGTAAATGTAGTGTTATATGTGTACAGTCATTTGGAAATGGAGCACATTTATACCGGCATGCAAGTAATTATTTACAGCATTTTAAGAGAGTATGCTTTGCTATCAACAAAGGAGCGTTTTAAATTCTAAAATTTTACAAATTTCATCAATACAAGAATCTTCCTCCAGCACTTAAAAGAAAAAAGTTTTAAACTGATGTTATTATACCTGTACGAACGTATGTTCGAAGGGTATACTAAATTTGCCTCACCGTTTTGTAACGCAAAGAAATAATGGTCGGATAGACTCAAGTGTATGTTTTTGATCAGCGTCGAGTTCGGAGTCGATTTAGCTTTGTCAGTCTGTCCCAGCGATTATTCCAAAGCTAATTGAGCTAAGTTCAACAAATTTTCAATTATTTATTATAGTAATATTCGGAACCCTATTTAAATTGGATATAATCAGGATACTGGTTCGGCTAGCTGGCATACAACTTCAGAATTTATTTGTCTATATCTCAGAAACTGTAAAAGCTGTGGTATTGAAATTTCACACAAACGAATATATTAGTAGGGCCAAACAATAATGTGTTTGATAAAAGTCGTTTAAATTGCTTGGCTCCTTCTGGTAACTGTTATATAACTTCAAGAGTAGTTTGGTCATATCTAAAAAAATATTGAAAACACAGTACTGAAATTTTGCATATATTAATATAGTAATATGGCAATTTAAAGTGATAGTCTGCTCCATAGGCAGGTATGACGCATATTTATGCGAACATAGGATAACAAATTCGTACGGTCAACTCTATTTTTTCTCGTTTTACTTAATTTTATTTGATATTCGTTAAAAATATGAATTGTAGATCATTAATTAAGTTAGGCAATCAATTAAAGATTGTGAAAACTTTCAACTCCTCCAGTATCAGTTTCGAAGTACGTAATAATTTTTCAATGACTTTTTCTATTTTTTCCTTATTATTTCGAGTTTGTGCTTTATTAAAAGTTAAAAATTCTTAAAGTGTGTATATTTCCGAATGATTAACAAAAAAAAAACTTTAACTGTGAAGTGTTCCACTTTTTTTGCGCTTATTACATAAAACTGTTTTCAATCGTTGTTTTGTTTTCACATTTTTGTTGTTGAGCGCAGTGTTAAAAAGTTTACCAATTAAACAACTTTTCAATTTCTTTTCTTTCATCATATTATCCATTATATAGTTTCGTATAATAGTTTTAAATAAAAACTCGAATAAATTCTTGCTATAGAATAAAAGAAAATTAAGTTGGTAGAAAATAATTAAAGAAAAAATTTTTTTAATTATTTGTCATTTTGATCCTTTTTTTTTTAAAGTTAAAGTGAGATGGAAAGTGTAAGTGCTCTTTTTCACATCCCAGGAAAATTTATATAAAACTCTACCGCAAAACTTATGTTTTTGAAATCTATTTTAAAGTATGTTATAAAATTCTATTTAACATTATTTTACTTCCTATAATATTAAAGAGAAAAACTAATTTTTATTAAATTTTTTAAGTCCTGGTTTAATAAAAACTTTAACTAACAAGAAAATATTGTAAATTCTCTTTAAATCAAACTGAAAATTCCATTAAAAAGAGCTGCTTTAAAATTATAAATTCTTTAAAATATTATTTTTTATTTATTTTGTTGGGAAATTTCCTTACAATTAAAATTTTAACGAGAATTCCAGAGCATATTTTATCTCTTTTATTTACGTACGATATGTTATACACACATACATATTATATACAATAAAATGCGTATAATAAATATTTTTTTTATAATAAAAATTTTTTCCTTTTCTTTTAATATAGAAATTAATAAAAAAAATCTTTTAATTAAATAATTAAAGATTTTCCAATACCTACACTCATTTACACAGACATAAACTTAGGATATTTTTTTTTTATAAAAATGTAAATTTTCCTTACAAAATGTATTCATTAGAACGGTAAAGAACCATACCAATTTACACATTGTATATACAAAATATTTATATAAATTTTCTAAATTTAAGAAATTAAAATTCACTCCTTAACATTTTACAATAAAAATGGTTATTATGGGACCATTTTCCTTTTCTTTTTAAATATTAAAATGATAAAGTAAACTGTAATCAATGGAAAAGTATAAAAAACAATAAAGCCTACAAAGAACAAAATAAAAAATAGAATTTCCTTTTTGGTTTCATTTGAAAAATAAAAACCACAAGTATGTTTTTTTCCCCTTTTTTTTCTTCCGTAAATATAAATGTAAAAACGACTGCGTTAACAAGTTCATTACTTTTAGTTTTTGCACCATGTTCAGACCGAACTAATTTTAGAAACATGCTTTAAAATATCCCTTATTATGACTTAATTAAATAATGTTGATATTGTTTGTCTTTATAGAATTCGGATCGAAGTTGAGGAGGCTCATATAAGAAATGAAATATTTACGTATTATATCCAGAATTCACTTTTGGCTAAAATTTGTGGCGCTACCTATCACTCTTTTCAAATTTACCAGCAGTAGCTTACCCCTAAATAATTGCAGTTTTCAATAACTAACATTGCTCTCCTTTCATTTTAGGCATAGGGCTGGTGCATAAATACTAAAAACTAAGAAAAATAAACAGTAAATATTAATAACCTCAAATAATTAATATAAATAAAACTACCGCAGGCTAGTCACCTACCTAGCTAACTCTCTATGACTATAGAAACTAGGGCATAATAGATATCATGCACTAGCCCTATACTCCTCCTAGGAGTGAAGAAGGAAAAAAAAAAAAATAGGGCTGGTGCATGATAATGTAGATAATCGTGAACACCAGTTTCTTACGTTATTGAGTTTTACGAGGTAGGTGACGAGCCTATCGTAGTTTTATATTAAATTTTTAAGGTAATTGACATTTACTATTTTATTTTTCTGGTATTTTTAATATTGGATATTATTGAAATATGGCAATTAGTAAATATATATACTCGTAGTATCATGTAATTTGTATAAAGCTATATAATATTGAATATAATTTTTATAGTGATCTGACTGGGTTTTGAATCCGAGACCCTTCTGTTAAAGGACCAGTGCAATAACCACTGCACCATTGACCTTTCATTGCTTTGAATAAAATTACTTTTAAGTAATAACACTATCATAATACGTAAGTGAACTACAATCTATATAACCATGATATTTTAGGATCAATCTTAAAGTCTCATCCAATTTGGACTATTAATATTTTAGCAAATATGCAATTTTTTTCAAATTTTTTAACATTTTCCTAATAATCAATAATTTCCTTGTAATTTTATTATAAGGAAGCCCAAATTATAGACCGAATGTAGACATGAACTTATGGGAAAATTATATTATAAAATTCAACCTCATTAGAAAATGGGTGAATGAACTTCCCTTCTCTTCGTTCTCACTTAATATTAAACTCAAAGATTTATTCTTGTCTTCTCTCACCTAAGAACAAAAAAAAAAAAAAAAATTTAAACAACTTATTTAAATACTCCTTAATTGGGTGAAGCTTAAAAGATTTTATTTAATTAAATTTTCATTTTCTGTATGAATTTAAAAAGTATAAAAAATTTTTTTACCACTTTTTTATGAATTTTTTTTTTTATTATTAATTTCAAAATGTAAATTTTTATTTAAAATAAATTTAATATCCTTTTTTTTTCTTTCTATACATTCATAATTTTTGTTGTTCTTTTATTGCTCTTTTTATTCATTCTATATATTCATTCTTCTTTTAAATCAAGTGTTTTTAACTAGTAGTAACAAAAAAAAAAAAAGGAGGAAAAATATTATCCTTTTTTTTTGGGTTTTTTTGTTTTGTTTTACTATAGAAAAACTTTTTAGTAGGAAAAACCATTTTTGACCCTCTTTAATTACAAAAGACTAAAAATTGAAATAAAGTGTCCTATATGTGAAATTCAAATAAAAATGAGAAACACGAAAAAAGAAAAAAAATTAATAAATATGAAAAAAAAGAAGAAGAAGAAAACTACGTATGGAACAACATTTTGAATTTAATTTAAGGACGAAAGTGTTAACAGGAGCGGATTTTTTTTTTAGAAAAAAAGGTTAAATTTTTTTTTTCGTTCTACTTAAATTTAAAATAGTCAACGTAAGTAAAAAAAAATTCTTGAATTAGTGTGAAATTTTATTTTTATTTCTGTGCCTGAAAATTTGGAAATTTCGGTTGATTACGCCTTTTGAATTTTACATCTAATTCTTAGAACAATAATTTGCAACACGTTTTTGTATATGAGGGGCTCAGAAGCAGAGTATTTTTGTGAAAAATTAATAGGAAAAAAACTATTTCGAAACTGGAAACTAGTATCACTGATTTTAGAAGATGTACATAACCGATTGCAGAAAAAAAAAAAATTTTTTTTTTATTTGTACGTTACTCTACTTCTGAGGCCCTCATATATCTTAGTGTAAATGACAAATTTTTCAGGGATTACATATTTTAATGAAACCTTCAACTTATGACGTACGTGCGAATTAAAATTTATTATGCTATGACTATGAGTATGTTCATAATTCGTCAATAAATGGTCATCCGAACGCTCCGTTTGTTTTTTTTCAATTTTCATTTCTGGTATGAAATTTTTGTTCCAAAACTGCACAATATCAAAAATTCTTCATTAAAATTAAGAATAGCTATTACTATTATTTTATGATTCGCAACATTTTGTGCGGAATATAAATGATTTTAAAAATTTTCAAAAATACCCCCATGAATTTGAATTAAAAAAATTCATAGAGATAATTAAAGAAGAGTCTCTTTGAAAAACTAAGCAAATTCCTTTTATATACTTTTATTTTAAGTCTATCGCATATTACAACTAAAATACTTTACACAATTAGCATTACAAGCGCACAAAGCATTCCTAATTGTATAAACCTATGCCGTAACATGAAAGCTTGATATCAAACCCTCAAAATTGTAAATTTATAGGTTGATTTTTTTCAACAAAAGTTTTGTTCAAATGTTAGAATTTTTACTTTTACTACAATTTTCCCTCTTACTCTTACTACATATACATTAATTTTCCAGGAAAAATAAAAATTCTATATAACTACACAATAATAATTATGAAGTCCACCTCTCTGCACCTAATAAAAAAAAACACAAAATTATATTTTTAACACAATTTGAATTAAAGTTTTCCTTATATGTGTTTATTAAATAATAAAAAGTGCTAGAGTATATAAAAATAATAAAAAACTCAAATAATAGCGTAAATTTAAATAATAAAAAAAATTGAATGTATAAGCACTGTAATAGGTAGGTGAACACTATATATGTACGCACAAACTATTATTTATATAAATTATATTGTACACATTCTATGACATTAGGCTAAAAGTCGTTGTTATAATAACCTCAAGGGATTTTAATCACTTTTCATATTTGCTATCAACCCGTGTAGTGTAGGTAAGTAAGCAAAATAAATACGTTTAACAGAATTTTTTACAGATGCGATCAAACTATAACTTTTATGTACTCTGAACCTGATAATGGTTAAAAATAAAAAGACAAAACTTTCATTTTCTCAGTAATTCAGTTATGGTTCTTTTGTCCCATTTAACTTTTTTTTTTTGAGTTTTTAATACAATTTTGGTGTATCCTTTCTGCTCTTGTTTTTCCTTATTTTTATTAATTTTATTTATATATGAATATAAAATAAAATATTTAAATAAAAAGTTTTAAAATGATGTTAACAGCTGCTCCTACTGCTTTTATTAATTTTTTTTCGTTATATTAATATAACAGAATTTATGTGCATGCATGTATTTATATATATAAACATACAATATTCGTTCTGGTACTATTTTTTCTTCTTTATTTAATTGTATTTATATGCAATAAGTATCCTGTGCAGTTGTTTGATTTCAGTTTACTCTTATGGTGATTTATATAATATGAGTATAACAGTTATATAATACAATATTTGCATAATAGTGTATGATATTCAAAGGTGAAATAATATTTAATAAATTTTACAAAAAAAAATAGAGGACAAATACAAATAATATGTATATAAATTTTATACTTAAAATTGTTATACAAATTTAAACGAAAACGAATGTTTTGTGAGGATTTAAAGAAAATGTATACTGATTTGTGAAATGTATTTATTATACCACATGTTCTTGTTATTATTATAACATATTATTTATATGATTTTGTTGCAGCAAAAGTGCGTACAGCGGATAAATTATAGCTTATATATTTTGTAATATAACAATATGTGCAAATTATTGTCAATCTATTCCGCTACGGTATATGTATTTGAAATCGTATTACTTTTATAAATTAGATTAATTTATGTTTGCACTTACATATTAAATTAATTCTTGTTTTGAAATTTGAATTCACAGTTGTTTTGGAAACTTTAAATATTTATTATAACAGTTTTTGAATAATAATTCTTTTGAAATAAAAAAAACTTATATAAGTAGTCCAGTACTTAATCGAACGTATTGTGCACCTTAATAATATTAAGAATTTGCTATATTAACTTGTGAACACGAATTTTTAACACTTACACCAAATTTTATGAAAACTATATTAATCTACAGTTAAAATGTTAGTTATACATAGTTAATATTCCAGTTAATTACAAAATTTGGTTCTCAGAGGAATAATTTTTCAATTAAATGCGTTAAAAACAGAATCTAAATATTAAATTTTAAGAAATTTTGTTAATAAATTCCACAGATACGGTTAAAATTATATAAAATCCGCCTCTAACGAAATTCTGGTGTACTAATGAAACTCCGGGTATACACTTTCCTAGCACGGTGAATTGCATTTCCCCCGAAAAAAAGTAGAGATATTAGAAAGTTCCAATATTTAACATGCCATATTAAAACAATTACAGAACGTGAATGTTACAAATCATAGTATAAGACTGAAATTTTACGTCAGTTGAAAAATTTAAACATTTTTAAGTCATGTTATTTCGAAAATTATAAATGTTATAGCCCTCTATTAAATTCCAAATATTTAGGAAAAAATTAAGATATCTTGAAAATTTATGTTTTAAGCTAAAAGTAAAAAATGTTATTTTTAACTTAAAAATTTAAAATTAATTCAAAAGCAATTTCACATTTCAATTCTTATATACTTATGTATTATTTAAGTAAATAACACTTGAATTCTCAGAAGAGCATCCTTATTTTGTCAAATCTTTTGGAAATAGCTACACATTTTTTTTCCTGTCTATTTTCTTGCCTTTTTTCTTTTTTGCAAATCCTTAAAAAGATTTAGCTCCTCTTCAAAAGGAAAAATTGTTCAGAAAAGGGAAACCTAATATGTGTATATATAACAAATAATATTTGTATATACCTATGTATATATAATGTTTGATTTAGATATATAGAAACATACGTATACATAATGTATATATTAAATTGGAAAAAAAATTTAAAAAAATGTCTATCATATTATTTATTTAACTATACGAATATAAGTTCTATAAGCCTACATTTTTTCCCACATCTATATATTTCTATCGAATATAAAGTCGAATATGATTTAGTAATAAACAAGGAAATTTTCACAGTATAAGTTTTTGTTTGTATTCCGTACACACCCCCCCCCCCCCTCCCCCAACCCAAAATAAATAAACTAAAATGAAGTTATATACACATCTATTACATAATATTATTATTACACATATGTGAAAAACAAAATATTTAGACACTAAAAAACCACATAACTTTGAAAGGCAATCAACGTTTGTTTAGTGTTTCGCACGTACAATTTCATCACGATTTATGTAGGTTGATTATATCAAAAACAAATCTTAAGAAAATTTATATATAAGTTACCTACATCATAGTATGTAACTATGTATGCATAATGCATATACAAACATATAATATAGTAAAATATTGCCTAGGTATTTTGAATATATTCTATTTATACAAACTTACATTCTAACATACATAAAGAACTAAGTATGTTCATTTACATTGTATATTTATATATATGTAGGTTGTATATTATATAAAGTTTCAGCAGGTAAAATTGAGGAGCATAATATAAAAACTATACGAAACGGAAACTAATATTTCCGGATATAAAAGTTAAGTAAAAATTAGAGAGAAAAAACAAAAAACAAAGTTACTCTGTATAAGTACGTTTAGTAAATAAAAGTTATCAAATTTAGTGTTTTTAGTTTTACCTTAGTATAAAAATATAAGTGTAAGCACCTATGTAGACCTATATGTATATTTATATAAGTGTAGGTACTTAATTTTCATATATGAACGGAAAACGTTCTTGCAAGCAATTTATTTTTTTATTACTACTTTGCTTTACTCTTCAATAATATTTGTACGTCGTATTATGAAGATAAGATGAAGTTTGTCAGTTATATAGTGATATAAAGAGTAATAAAAATCCTATTTGGTTTTGCGTAAAATTCGAGGACCTTAAGAAAAAAAGAAATATAGTTTATTTAATGTTAATTTTATTATAAACAACATAATATTTTGAACAAAAATTATTCTATTGAATTTGATAGAGCCACATTATTAGTAAATGACGGAGCAATAATAGCGAGCATAGTGATGTTGAATTGAAATTGAATACAAAAATTGCTTTCTATTTTATTGCGTTTAGAATTTCTTTTAGTTTATTTTGAATATTAAACTTTTGGAAATAACTTTATTGAATTTGTTATGAAAGTTCTTAAAACTGGAAGCATTATATTATCAGTATTGCCTTCTAATCATATACTTTGATTTCATATCCGAAACAATGTTTATAATAAGTAGAATACCTATATTAATGGAAAAGGAATTATTTTTTCTAATAAATATTCTATAACTATCAAAATTTACTTAATTGTCTTTAGTTTTATTTATGTGAAGCACTGTGAAGTTCTATATATAAAATATTATATTGTGCTATATATATTTAGTTATATAATATATTATTATATTGTGATATATATGACGATTGAATCAAAAATCCTTCAGAAAGATAAATTTTGTATGTGAATAATATTTTTCTATTGTGAGCTTAATTTTCGACTTTTCTAATAAAATATCTATAGTAATTTTGAGCAAAAAAGAATAAAATAGCTACTAGAATTTAGGTGAATTAATTATAACAAAGATATACGTTAATATAATGCTTCCACTCGGCAATCAAAATTTTGAAGCGCGAAGAAATTTGTGGCAATATTCGAAATTTTTCCTAATTTCCGAAATTCACAAATGAATTGTTGAATTCATAATTTTCTTTTATAAACAAAAATTTTGGAAAACTACAAGTAAACTCTTATAAATTTAATATTAATGATAATAATTTTCTAGAATGCAAACTAGCTACTTAATAGCCAGCTATATTTGGAAATACATATATTCTATATATAGGAGCAATTTATTAGTAGCCATAAGACAAGAGATTGAAACTAACAAAATGGCTTTATCTAAATTTATATTTTTTTCTTATTTTTGGAAAATTTTTTCTTTATTTTTATTTTCCAATTTTTAATTATGAATTCTAAATGTCATTATTTACCTAGATATTTTTTTTTAAATAAAATTTTTGTTTTGTAATATTTTTCCTATATTAATTTAAAATTTAATTATTCAATATCAATGAATAAATAAAAAAAATATTCATACATATTTTGTATTAGTTAACTAACTAGTGTAGCAGCACCCATCCCCAAAATTTCATAAGAGAATGTAAAAAAAAATCCTTAATTTTTGGTTTGTTATTCATTAGTAAAAAACTTTCATAAATATTCATAGGGATTTAATTAGGAGAAAAAAGTTTATTTTTGTTTTGTTTGTTTTTTTTTCTTTTGGTATTATAACCTAATCTGATAAATACAAGAAGATTGAGGGGGGGAAACAATAGACAAAATATTCTTAATATAATTATCAGCATGGTGTGAGAGAAAATAATACATTGGATTGTGTCGAATTGTGAAACTATTTTTGTTCCTTATATCAAGTAGCCTACCTAAGCCACCCAAATCCCTTGGGGAATCTATCTGGATTCCCGGTGCTAATCTACGATATCTCGGACAGGCTCGTCACACATGCTCTTTAGACATCCCAGTAGCTCATCCCATTTCCTTAGCCTACCTGAGCCACCCGATTCCCTTTGGAATCTATCTGAATTCCCGGTGGGAATCTGCGATATTTTGGGCAGCCTCGTTACACATGCTCTTCAAACATCCCAGGGGCCCATCCAATTTCCTAAATAACGATAAATAATGCCTACATATATGAACTACATACGGAACAAAAACCCGTTTCGACAAGAAAATGTTACTGACTGCGTCACACCTAGCTATATTATCCGCCCGTTCACTTCTCGCTCTATTATGATAGCCCAGCACAAAAAAGAATTATGATTCTACGGCGAGTGCACACTCCAGCCAGCTGACGACAGTATTAGCCCACCAGCTTCAAGAATACCATAAGGCGACCTTAGGGCCAGAATCGCGACGTGACTGTCGGCCACTATTGCGACATTAACAGGGAGATTCAGAAAGACGCTAAGCATAACAGTTACACATTGCGTACGAATTTATCCGAGAATGGGTGATTATTTCGCTGTTTGATTTTTCGTACTTTTATTTGTAAAACTTACGTGACAATAATGGATTTATAGCTCTGACTACATTTTTGGTTCTAGATACTTTTGTGAAATGATATGTGACATGACAGTTAATATAACTAACTAGAATCCCTAACCCTACAAAAGCAATATCAAATCTATAGTTAATGTTTTTCTAACCGAAATATATAAAATAGTAGTTCAAAATGTGACTCATCGAATGGATCACTTAAAATTTAGTTAGGGCCAATGTTTTTTTTTTGGAACAATACTACAAAATAAGTAAATTTTCAATTTTCATTTTAAATCAAATACTTAAAAAAATCACCCCTTATTAAAACACAAGGATTTTTTTTTCAAAATATAGTTTCCTTTTGGTGTAGTCAAGCACAAGGATTTTCCTTCCATATACTTGTAACAATTTCTTATAAAAAACAGAATAATTTAAAAAAAAACTTAAATATAAACTTTATTTAAAAATCCTAAGTGCTATTGTAAGATTTTTTTTGCAATTTAATGTCTTCGTAGACGCTATTTTTAAGATTTTAGATTGTAATTTAAAAAAAAAAAAATTTTCTATTTATTTTTTTCCTTTATTACTTATTTCTTGTAGAAATAGGCCATTATTGACAAAAGAAGACGCAGTGCTAAAATAGCGATTAAGATGTTTTTTGTAGATATGCAAATATCGAATTTAAAATTCATGAAATCTGTTCACAGATGCTTTGTGTCTAGACTTAAGAAGCAATAAATGTTTAGAAGAAATGTAATTAAAAATTTTAATTTGCATTAAAAAAAATCAGAAGAAAAATAAAAAAAATAAATAAATAAAAAATAAAGTAAAGAAAAGTAAAATGTAAGAAAAGTTGTCACTTATAAAATTTGTTTTTTTTTTTACTTAATTAAATTATTAAAATTTTAATTTAAATATTTTAATTATTTATAAATTTAGCGTGACTTTTATTTGCGTAAATTATGAAGGATGGTGCAATCAATGGGAACAAATTGATTTCTATATGAATAATCGATGTGACTTCCCAATATGTCATTGTCCTTTATTATAGATTAAATGAATCCCAAAAATTTTATTTACGAATTGGGCATCCAATAGTAAAACTTTATAAGGATCTTTTTAATTTTACTTAAAAGTTAAGAAAGTTTTAATTATAAATTTTTAATTTCATTAATTTAATAGTTAAATTTTACTGTTTTCAAAAAATTTTCTACAACAATCGGACCTATTCTAACAAATTGAGGTTCTTTCATTCTCTCATTTCACAGAATTCAATATAGTAGATAAATCAGCTGAACTACCAAAACAACCCGAAAAAATTTACAAAATATCGACTATTTGCAGAACTTATAATGAAAATTCTTTACATAAAACCTGAATTAACCTGAAAATTTTTCATATAAAACAAAACTCAAACCATTCACATTAAAAAATGAAAATATCCCAAAATTAATGTCGACATGTAAAAGAATTTTTACATATAGAATTATTTAACATTAAATTTTTAAATCGCAATAAATTTAGGTTTAATTAAGAATCTTTTATTTGCCTA
Source organism: Condylostylus longicornis (assembly GCF_029603195.1). Lineage (NCBI taxonomy): Eukaryota > Metazoa > Arthropoda > Insecta > Diptera > Dolichopodidae > Condylostylus > Condylostylus longicornis. The sequence goes on along the minus strand of NW_026577977.1, from coordinate 972,259 downwards.
TTTAACTTTAATATTATTTACTTCATTTGAAATAATTGTTTATTATATAAGATCTTGAACAAGGTAACATCGCACGTGTACTATTCACCAATTAAGGAAACCCATAAGAATAAATTCATTAGAATGTCAATGGTTGTGAATGTTATTACAATCTCCTTTATACACATGAGAAAAATCTGAAAAAAAACACACCATATGCACGTATTTAATTAAAAATTTAATAAAAGTTCACTAACCTTTGAAATTTAATATTGTATTGTTATATACGATCAATAGAATTCCGGATGTATACAAACAATTTGAGTGTAATTATAAAAAATTTTCCTTTGTTTGAACAGGTATTTGAAAAAAAGAATAAATTAATATATGGCACGAGACCAAATACAATTTTCTCTCTCATATATAAGGAGAAAAAAAGAAAATTTTATTATTACATTTTTTGTTGACAACTGAGACTTTAATGTTTGTTTAAAGACGCACGTTTATAAGAAATCAAGTTCCAAATGAATATTGTATTTTACTTAATTTTAAATGACGTGGTGAATAAAATTTATTAAAGAAATTAGAAAAAAAATTATAATATCTTGGGATTTCCGATTGATTTTAAATTACCATTAGTATAAAAATTCACAATTCATATATGTTCATAAAGTTTAAACTCAAAGTATATTCTAGAAATAAGATGAAACTTATTTTTTATTAATCGTTCAACTTTAAAATGGTGAATATAAATATATGTATACGTATAAAAAAATATTTTTATAAAATATAATAATTGTATGTGTAATGAAGTCTTTTTGAAATGTCATTCAATCAAATAATATTTGGATGATATAATAAAAATCTATATGTAAATGAATTTCTCGATGTTTGGCCTTAAGAACTTTTATAATAGCATATGTATATCTTGAAAACTTGAAAATAATACCACAATATCTCTAAATTTATAGTTTCGAGTAAATTCAGTTCAAAATTACGCTTTTCTTATATTGAAAATTAAAGACTGAAAAATTTTGTTTTATACTAGTATTGTTTTTAAAGTTATGTAAAATAAAAAGCATAGAATGAAATATTGCGGTGTTATATTCAATAGAAAAAGAATATATTTTATTTTATATAAAATGTGAGACTACAATACTTTCAAGAATTGCTGTTTACATTTCAAGTTCTCTTCATAAAATTGGTATAAATCGAAATTTTCCTGAAAACGATTTAAGAAAACCGTGTACTATTTCAATATCTAGCGGTATTGAATTTACAGAAAATTTTGAATTGGAGCGGTAATTTGTGATATACCGTTACTTGATTTGCGGCAAAATATAAAGAAATATTTTAGAATTTCAACTACATGTCTGGTTAAAAAATGAACAATTTTGAGATGTTTCGGTATTATTCTAAAGATGCGATATGTGTGTATTCTATATGAAATCAAAAATCGTTTTAATTTGGAAATTTTCCAATCATTATTTTTATTAAATGATTTTTCACTTTCCAAGAATTTTGTATATAATATTTTTTCTCAATGAGTAATCAATACATATTAATGTATAGGATTTCAAGAAAGTGTAATGAACTTTTGCGCTATATTTTTTCAAGAATAAAATGGAAAACAACATTTTTTCTATATTTAAAGATGTTATCGATTTCGAAGTATTAATTTAAAGTTAATAAATTGGGGGTCAGAATAATATTGTATCATTTTGTATTTTTCAACATTCTGAGCTATTACATTAGGTTAGGTTAACGCGGTCCCCCGAAGGTTACACATAGGCTATCTAGACCCGTTATGGTACCTCTGAATCTCCCTTTTTCCGCCACACATTTAAACCAACCGGAATCCTGAACTAATAAGTATGAGCATATTAAATTATATTTCATTAATTTGCTTCTTTTTCAATTTTCAAATTTAATTCAAAAATTTTCTTATATTTATAAGAGAATTAAAAGTTATTGCTATAATATTTTTGTTCAAAAGAAAAATATAAAATTTAATGAAGCACCACATTATTAATTTTTTTCTATTTATTCTATTTTATTTTATTAATTTCACTTAAAAATATTCTTCTTTTTTTAGCACTTTTCCAAAAAATTTTTTGAAAAAAGTGCTTATTAGTTTCACTCTGTCCGTCCGTCCGTCCGTCCGTCCGTCCGTCCGTCCGTCCGTCCGTCCGTCCGTCCGTCTGTCCGTGTGTCTGTTTACAAAACTTCTACACCCTTGAAGATAGAAAGCTGAAATTTCATACGTACATAGATCTTCACTAGAAACTTATTTCCGTAGAACAAAATTTTTACCTATCTCCCCCCCTCTAGAAGTTATACCCCCCCAAAGCACTAAAAATGGCCTATTTTAACTATTTGTTGCAATGAAACCATAAGCATTTTTGAAATTTTGCAAACGCAGAAAGGCACTAGCTTGCTTCCCCTATCGCGGTATACTAAAGTTAAATTTTAGAAAAACAAAATGGCCGTTCAAATTTACCGTTATCTAAAGTCCTTTTTTTGCAAATTTTTGATGCCGTTTTTCTTCTAGACCCCAGCCTGTAGAAGCTTGAAATTTTAGGAGCTTTTAGACATTAACAAATAGTTCATTTTATTAGAAGAAAATTTTTTTCCATCTCCACCCCCTCTCAAGTTATCACCTCTTGAAATTCGTAAAATTTCAATTTTTGACACCTTATATTTCCGAAACCGCAAGCTTTTCCAAATTTTTATAAACGCAAAAACCTAACGGTAAATTCCATGACATTAAAAAATATAATAATTTTTCTTAACTCACACAATTAACCCTTAAAATCGAGCATTATGTTAACCTCTTTTTATATTAATTTTTGCTTTATTTCAAAGACTGCATATATGCGTCATCCTAAATATATGCAATCCTAGAAATAGTTTTGTATATGAATGAAAATAATTTTAATAGTGTGATAGGTATACATACTCGTAGACTGTATTTAAAAGCAGAATTTTTACTTGTTGAAGGGAAAAGTGCTTCAATACAAACCATTGGTTTGACCCAACTTTATTTAATATTCCCTTGAATGTTGTTTTAATAAAAAACTCATTTACCCGAAAATATTACATAGAATTTGATAAGAAATAACTGTTCTCTTTTATATAGATAACAATATTATTATTTTTTTTTTATTTTTAATTTAAATTTTATATTATTGTTTGTTTATTTTTTTTTTATATTATTATCTATATCCTTTCGAGTACCATTTTAGCATTCGTAAATGAAAATTATCTGAAACAAGAATAATTGCATATACACCACATATACATACAAATAGAATTATAATTAAAAAGAAACGCAACACCTGTAAAATGACAAGTTATAATAGCTTATATCTTGTTGAAATGAATTGTTTTTATTACCATTTTGTAATTTTAATTTTCTCTCATTTTTTTTTGTTTTTTTAGAAATTCAAAATTAAAATGAAAATGTACAAAGTTTTTCTTTCAAAAGAGTCATTGAAATCATTGAAGTAATTGAATAAAATACATATGTATGAATGTGTACATATATATATTATAATATAATAAAGTATATAAAAATCTGTGTACACACATATGTGTGCATTTTTGATATCCTTTTTTTTTTTAATTTAATTTATTCTAGCTAATATTTACTTTCTTCTTTGGTTTTATTATTATCCTTATTTCACTTCAATACTTTTGTTTATTCTTATTTCTTTAAAAAGTAGAAAAATTCAAAAAAAAAAAAAATAATACCAATTTCATGTCCTTCAAATAACCTTCAATAAATTTTTTATAACAAAGAATGAAAAAAAAAAAAAAAATTCAAAATTAAATACAGAACCATCAGAATGCAATAACCTGTTGAATCCATATATAAAATATATGTATGTACAAATGAATGTTGATAGGAAGGAGAGAATGTACTTAAATATTTCAAAAAACAAAAAAAAAAAATAAAAAAACAAGCGTATAAATAACATTGATTGTAACATTATATATTTATATTCTTATAGATAGTTTTTTTTTTATTAAAACAATTCATATAAGTATGTATATAAAAAAACAATATGATCCAACCATGCATACACACAATAATGTGTACTTATTATGCATAAAAATGTCAGTAAACTTAAATCAACTTGCACCCACTATTTCTGTTTTAATATTTTAAATATAACTGTCCAAACAATGGAGAAACAAATTTAATATTAAAAAAAAAAGTACCATAATTTTATTATGCATTCATAATATTGTATGTATATTTCTATATGTTACTCAATATATACATACTTTTAAATATTATATAGATGTTGTTTATTTATGTGTTCAATTCAATGTTTTCAACATTGTGCACTTTTATTATTATAATCTTTTAGTTATCTATTGCATGCAATAAAAGAAAGAAAAAGCAAACACTAAAAAATGCAATCAAAAAAGATTTCAAAACAAAATGTTAAAAATGTCCTTTTTGCCCTTCGAATTTTTCATTTATATTTTCATATCCAATCGTATATAACGCACACATTATATGTAAAATTTATCTTTGTATGTATGTTATTGCTCTTTTCATATAAAACACTCTTTGGAGTTCAATAGATCGCTAAAAGTAAAACTAAATATATTTTTTCAATGTTATTTTTCTTCCTTTTTCTGTGATTGTTTTTTTTTTTAATATAAAGTTGTATGAAGTATGAGTTTCTTATTATTATTTTGCTTTCATTTTTTTTCGATTTTATTAAAAAATTGTGAGTAGAATTTTGCTTTATACAAGTGAATATGTAATAATATCCTCTATGAGACATAAGTAGAATAAAATACCAAATTTGAGTATAATATCCTTGCATAATGAAAATAATTTCCTTATAATTAGAATTCTCAAAATTTCATATTATATTGATGCATTCTAATATGCGCATGCATTCGTAAAATGAAGTATAATATGTAAGTAGAAAAGAATGTGAAAATTATTTATTCAACATAAACATGTGACTCGTGGTGTATTTAAATGGTATTGCTAAAATTCAGAATAAAATGAGAATAAAGAGCGTAAAGTGATTATTTTGTGAGCGTTACACGTTATTATTGAAAATATTGTAGTGGTTTTGTAAGTAAATTTTGTGCAATTTCTTATTACGAGTATAAAAAATTTGAAACACAAAAACATGTAAATTTATTGTAAATTTATTAACCGATTGCACTTAACCGACAACAGTGTTGAAGTGTTTAATATAATTTTTCATAATTAGTATGAAAATTTCCTAAACATTTATTTAAAATTCTATATGAAAGCTATTGATAGTAGCCTTTTGTTTCGTCCATAGTAGAGGTTAATTTTCCGAAATCCGATTTCCATGCAAAGTTTCCCGAAAATCCGAAGGGATTTCGTTAGCAGTCAGAGCTCAAGTATTAAATTTCAAAAAATTTCGTCAATTAGTTCCTGAAATATGAAAAATTTTAAAGAAATTAGTTGATTATGTTCTGTATAAGCCCACTGACAGATATCTGATTACTTTAGAAAATTACGTGAATTGTACTGTGTAATTGTACAGGTGTGTGAAGCTAATATGGTCAGGCAGGGCTAAATTGCAAAATTTAAAAAAAAGCTCGCTAATTACTTTCCTTAAAATAGTCATAAATGTAAAATCGGTCACTATAGTATTTATTATAAGATTCAATTTCAGATAACTAACATATTCTTCTGACAAAAGTTGATTAAATTGTGTCATCTTCAAAGTAAACTCAGATATAAATTTACATGAAAATCTGTTCTACCGAACTTGAGATACAAAAATGCCAGAAATTTTTCTAAAACCAATTTATTTAGTTTTCTTAACATGGAGGAACGCATTTCGGTCGAAGACTCCGCATGTGAAATTTGGTGCGATCTCTCTACTCTTCCTTATTATATACGCGCAATGCGGTCGAGAAAACTGATAAAAGAGAAAAATTTTTTTTGTATGAAAGAGAGTTCTTTTAATTTTATTTTCCTAAAATTATCTAAACATTGAATAAAGAAACAGTAAAGAGCTTAGGTGTACATATATAAAATTTATATAATATTATTGATAGAGATAAAAATACTAAAGGACATTAGGCTATGAACTAAGAAAACTAAAGTGAACAAACTTTTAATACTAAAATTTATGCTAAAGACTAAAGAGAGGTGTTTTAAAAATTGTGAAGAGAAAAGAATTTTTTTTTTACCCATTCTCTTTTCGTGGCAAACAATGAGAGTAATATTGATAAAAATTAAAAATAAGAGAGAAAATTCAAACAATCTTCTCTTGATTTTTTATAAAAAGTAAAAACTCTCAAAAATTCCTTTTTTTTCGCAATCTCTCTTCATATAAGTATAAGATATGAAAAAGTCCTTTTTTTTTGAATCCGAAATTGTTATTTTCCTTAATACGAATGAATATTTTTTACCTTTACTTCATTGATTATAAAGAGAAATGCTTCAAAAGAGAAAGAGAGAGAATGAGAGAAAATAAGATAAACAAAAAAAATCTACGAATGCCAGTAACTATATAACATGTTTCCCTCATTTATTTTCCTTTTTTTTCCGATAAATCCCATTTCTATATAGTAAATAAAAGGAATTTGAAAAATCCTGCACACATTATAAAAATATACAAATATACTAACTATACAGGAGACTTATTGAGTATTCCTTTTTATACTAAAATTTTTCTTCTGTATAATATTAATATGGGATTCCTGATATAAAAAAAAATTCTGATTTTAATTTCAATAATTTTTTTTTCAGTTTTAACGGTAATCTTAACCAATACGGACGGGTTTTTCATTTGATCCTATCGAACAAAATTGAAAAATCATATTTTATCTATCTTTTTCTTTATCGATATAAAAAATATTAAATATCAAGAGTTATATTGTAAAAATTTATTACAATATTTTTATTATTCCTATTGGATGTTTGATAAAAAAAAATAATAATAATAAAAAACTATATGAAATTTTAATGATGAATAAAAAAATTAAAAAATACTCATATAACTTTAATAGTAAATTTTGATAAAAGAAATATAAAAAAAAAAAAGATAAATACACATTGAATGAACAGTTATGTATAACTATTATTGAAAGGAACACAAGGATATAAAGAAATTTTTTCCATTTTTCTCGCTCCTCTTTAATTTATTTAGTCTTCTTGTTTTCATTCCTTTGATAATAATTCTAAAGTGAATCTAATATTTCTTTTACTTTTAAATTAAGTGAATTTTAGAATATTTTTTTTAAAAATGTAAAATAAAAATAATAATAAAATAATCAAATTTAATGTTCGCTTTTATAGTGTTAATCGGGTTCATATTGTAATAAAATATTTGAAATGTTCTTATATACCAAACAAAAATTGTGAATTAGAATTTTAAATTTACTTAAAAAAAATATTTGATAATACTAAGTTATTATTAACTTGAAATTCGAAATTTATTCAAATCTAATCTCAAAAATTAAAGTATAATTACTAAATTGTAGCTCTATCATTATTAATGACATAGATCTAAAAATACTGCTTATTTTTAAATAAATAATGTAAAAAAAATAAATTAAATAATATTCACATAATTTTATATATACATATATATATATACCAGAATTATGTCCATATAGTCTTTTGTACTTTATAAAGGATCAAATTTTCTCAGAAAAAGAAAATTAATAAGTCATTTTTTTTTTGTAATACCTAGTATATATAATTAAAATCAAGGTTATTTATAAAATAAATATAATTAACATCTTAAATATTTTAAATAATAAAAGTAATAATTATTAAAATAATTACTAAAATAAGTGAATTATGCTGTAATTAAGATAAAAATAAAAATAAGATAAATGTTTTTACACATGAACTAATTTTCTATATAAAATAAAGGATTTATTATAGAATTATCCGCAGATATTTTAAGAAAATCATAAAGAAAAAAACTTAAATTACAGTGGCACTCCTATATAATTAATAATTAAATGAATAAAGGTAATAATTTTATATTGTTCAATTAAATTTACCATATTGAAATAAATAATGTTAATATTAATTCTTTTATAAAGTGCTTTGAATACACTATATAATTAGACACTTTGCTACTACTATGTAATTAATTCGACTTACAAGCTAAAAATTAAGCTTTTTATACATAGTTATGTATAGTAAGGCTATTTGATGGAATTAGAATAAAAAGAAATTTTTTGTTGATAAGAGTAATGACTCAATAAATTCTTTAATAAGCAATATGTGTGTATGTATAATAAAATGATTATTAACATTAAAGTTTCCCAATTTTTCCCTTCTTTTCCCTTTCCTTAAAATTCGTAGTTGTTTGAAGGTTAGATTTATTTAGCTGTTATTCAAAAAACAACCTGAAACAGGTTTTTTGTTCCTTTCCTCTTACTAATACCCAAAATTTACTATAATATTTGTTGAAACAAAAATAACATTTCATATTGTATTCTAGTAGGTATAAGGAAGAAACCGATCTCTGTGTTAAATTTGACCCTTCGTAAATATTTGTAAATATTCTAAGGTGGAACAATAAAATTATAAATGAATGAATGAATTTTGGGTTGGTGCGGCTGGACTAGATTTCAGTAAATCGGTTCAGATTATAGTGTCGGCGATATTGATAGATTAATCAAGAGAATCGGGTGGCTTAGATAGGCACAATGACGGTCTGGTGAACATGTAGTAGTTCGGTGGGCTTGCTACACTTATTACGTTAATCAACCAACCAACCATGCATAAATCATATTTAGATTTAATTAAATATCTTGATGCGATAATTTTTGCTATGATTTTTGCAAATTTTTCAAAAAATTATTGAAAATATCGGAACAGTTTTTATTCAAATATGGAATAGATCAAATCAGAATATCTTTATAATTAAAAATATTATCATTTAACGAAATTAATTCATTAATAAAATTGTGAGAATTAAAACAAACTATAGGAACTATCCTACAAAGTATAGGAGCTATTTATCATTTTTAATAGAAATTTCAACCACAGTTTTAAGCCTGACTATCCACAGCATGTTTCTATGCGAATCAATTATATGATATCTAAATTTTTCCTCCCAAAATTTATACACAGCATCCATTTCATATATTAATACAAAATTATTTCAATTTTAACTTTTACTTTCTATATAATTTTGTAAAACTAACGCAGTAATAATTGGCACGTTAAAGTAAATTGGGGAAATTTTTTGGTATATCACTAAACTCCAATTTCTCATCTAAGTATATCTATATTTTTATAATATGAAAACATCAAATTAATGAAAAGTGATTGAAAATCAGTATTGTGTTTTATTGCAAATATCACAAAATAATTTTTTATAAATTTATAATGAAAATTCATTTAATAGTACCTTGAATGATATATTTGTAGTATACATCTGTACACATCCTGTTATAATATACATAAAACAAATATTACATGAATATTATAACATTGATGTAATTTAGGTTGCCTTGTATTAAATATAACCTAAATACAAAATATAGAGAATTTTTTGATATTAAGGAAGCATACGAATATGGATGCATATATACACAGAAAATTCCCTTTCTCTATATACATAATTATTATGTTTCTAGCGCTTTATGTATATTAAGTGTATATGTTTATGGGATTAGTTAATTTCAGAAATTCATAAATCAAATTATTTGCAATAACAACAATAAGGTCCACCTTCCCTCATTTTAATAAGTAACATTATTGATTTATAGGAAACCACTAATAAATTTTGAAATATGACTATACGATTAATATTATATGCAAAATTATTTATTATCCTTATTAGCGTTCATTTTAATAAAGAAAAAACGGAACAAGTCTATAATATTAGATTATTTTTGAGAAATTGTGTTAGAAAAAATTGCCATTATACATCCAATATCTTGCTAAATGAATCTTAAATATCTTGCTGGATTATAGTACATACAATATGATGTTATTATTGTGTTATAATTGCTTATCATACTAGCTGCAGAATTTTATTGTAAAATTTCGATTCGAAGTTTTTTCTAAAGAATTATAAGATTTGCTTAAAATGGTAAAATAAATTCTACTGAGTTTACAATTACGTGTGCTAATTTTTCATTTTCTTTTGCTTTGATAAAATTATTTTAAAAATTCTGACTGGGAAAATATCATAATTATTTTAAAATTTGTTAAAATACGTATTCCAAATACTTTAATTGAGTATAATTATATCCTAAACACACAAACTTATTCTGTTTTGAATTATACTTGGTCCCAAATAGCTTCTACTTCATCTACTTAGTTATGTGTACATTATCTATTTAATATTATCTCCTTTACGTTTTCTAAAATTCTCTATCATACTATTCTTGTGTAAAAATAAAATCATTTGAATTACCTACTGAAATAATTTGAGTCGCAACCACAAATAGATGTTCTATTCTTTCTAAATTTTATATTTTCTTTATAATACACATGGATTATGCACTTTGCAATAAAACATTCTTGAATTGAAATAATTAGTTTTGTTATATAAATAAAAATGTCGGCTACAATGCATTTTATAGCAAAAATATTTTCTATTTGTTTCCACACACACACATTACTCTTAAACCATATTTTTTAATAACGAAATTTTTACTTTTGAAATTTTAATTTTGTCGCGTTATAAGGAATCTTTTCTTTGTACACATAGGTGTCAGATGATAAAATAAATTTTGTAGAAAAAAAAATTTAACAAAAAAAAGTAGAGAAAAATTAATGTTATAAACCATTTTCAGATAGTAACATATTTGGAACTTTTATACATACACACATATATACAATAACGGTTCTATAAGTTTTAATATAGAAATAAATCTTTATCTGTAGGTACATTGTATTTGTCGTCATTTATATTGTGAACTTTTTTGTTAAAATATTGTTATTTATGGCAAAATTAGAATAACCATAATAATTTTTCATGGTTACTTGGTTTCACTTATAATAAAGATCTCGAAAATACCCAGAAATTTTTCAGAATTGTATACCTTGTTTATGTAAAATACGTTTAATGCATAGGTAGTATTGAATCAGATTTGTTGGAGGTTTAGAAAAGAGGTTCCCTTAAAGCAAACGAAAGAAATTTCTACTGCGATTATTTTTTTTTTGTCAAAAACAGGAATCAGGATATTTGCATATCTACAGATTTAAAAACCCAGTTTCTAATTTTATTGTTTCAAATCTTTCAGAAATTTTGTACTATTCTGAAATTTTTGAGTTGACGAAAGTTTTTTACTCTTTTCTCTGCAAATTTGAAATGTTAATTCCAATTCTGGAAAGTTAATGGAGCTATTAAAAAAGCAACGATTATGCGATAAGAAATTATTTTAAATATAAAACCCGTTTAAAAAACAAAAGTAACCTACTTTATAGAAAAGAAAAGTTTTAAATTTAAAATTATTCAAGATTAAGGCACGACCAAAATTGTTCACGTTTTGTTATTTATATTTAAAGCTTATGTAATGTAAAACCTTTTTTAATATTTCCACGAAATTTCCTTCTGATGTTTTTCCACCCATTTTTAGAATATGTTATTTAAATTTTACACCTCATTATTAATTTGCATATAAAAAGAATATTTTCAATGAGGCTTCTGCGCTTGCCTCATAATACAAAATAATATGAGAAGTATTATCTTCTTAGCAAATATAACATTATATTCATAGGCAGGTTACACTGTAAATGTGAAAAGTTGATCATTGCTTCCTGGTTTCAAAGCATTTAAACTGAAAAAATCTTAAAAATTACTGTTAAAAACTTAAAGCAGATATTAGTCAAATACACCAAATTACTAAAAAATTAATTATTTAATTATTGTGAAATAATATGTAAATTATTTTTATAAACAATTTATATTTTTATTTAAAAATTGTCTAAGTTTTTCCTAAAAGCTAAGGTGCTTGCAAAGTTAAGCCATACTTTTAGTTTATTGAACTCACTTAATGCCTTCTTGTAAACATTACTTGAACCTGCTTTGATTTTTTTCTTGAAGCGTCTCTGGTGTTGTGGCTATGCGTTTCAATTTATTGAAAATTTGTATTGTAAATTACTAAACCCTTTAGAATTTTGTGCATATGATCAGTTTTAGTAATTTTCAGCTGTTATTGTATTGTTTTTATTTAGTTTTTTAAGTTTTGTAAAGAATCAACTCCCCCATATTAATATAGTCTCTATATATTATATTGGAATTAAATAAACTATAGAAAATAGAGCTTTTTGTATCATTGAGAATAAAACTGGACATTCCTCTAAAAATTCATTGCTATTTTACTGCAATTTGCAACAATTTCATTAACATGATAACTCCCATCCCAATTTTTATAAGTATACGAACACAGAAAAATAAGTAACGAAAATTAAAAAAAAAAATGTTTACACGCGTATACAAAAAAAAAAATTTTTTCCTGATTTAATTAAAATTTAATTTTGGTTAAAGTTAATTAAAATAAATTTCAATATTATTATTTATTAATTTTCTTTAAAATTAAAATATGAACGCTTTTTTTGTTTTTGTTTTTTTAAAAAACTATTAATTTTTAATAAGATTTTTTTTTAATAATTTTGTAATTGAAATGAGATGACGAAAATAATAAAAAAAATTTGAATATTTATTTTAATTAAGGTCTTCATATTATCAAAGGTATTCAAAAACATAATATGTTAAAATAACATATACAGTACAGTTATGATAATTTGAATATAGTTGGTGCCTCTAAACTCACAATCCGGACAAACAACTTTTATTAATGCAAGGTATATAACGTAGCTAATTCAATATTATAACGAAGCAAATATAAAATTCAAGTCAATGCTCTTGTCATACGATGTTGTACGTAAGGAGTTTTCGAATTTGGTTTTAATTTTTAGCGTTGTTTTCTTGTTAAAGCGTGGGTTTGTTGTTTGAAATGGAGGATATATATTTCAGCAACTTATCATTTAGTCAATTTTGTGTAGACCCGGAAATTCTGAAAAATTGATAATTCGGAAAGACCCGAGTTTTTAATTGGCTGAATTATTTCGGCAATACTGTACTGTTATACAAACCTCTTGCAAAGTTTTCACAAAAATAGTTTAGAGAAACGTTTTTTTTTATAACGATAAAATAATGTTTAAGTTTAAATACCAATATTTTTTATCATTAAAAAAATGACTAATTTTGAAATTCAAATTTTTGTGTTTTGCAAAAATATTGTAAAAGCGAAGTAAAACTTAATATTAAAAAAAAAATTATGTCCAATTTAAATAGGGTTCTGGCACTTACTAAATTAAATGATTTGTGAAAATTTGGTGAACTTATCTTAATTAGTTTTTGAGTTATCGCTGGGACGGACGGACAGATAAAGCTAAATCGACTCAGAATTCGACGCAGATCAAAAACATGCACTTGAGTCTATAACTCAGAACATTATTTTTTAGCGTTACAAACGGTAAGGAGAATTTAGTACGAAACAATGTAAAAAATTGTTTACATTGGTCTAACTTGTATAAGCAATTTTATCACAATTAGGAATAAAATTCAATAATCAGTAAACCGTCATCTTAATAGAAAGTATTACGAATTATTATTTTCTTTTGAATACGTATCAAATATGCTATTCTAGGACATTTCAAGTAGGAAATTTTAATATGCTATTCTATGACGAAAAAATCCAACAATTGAATATGCAAAATAATCGAAAAAACCTACTCAGAAAAAGTTTCACTTTTAAATTGAAAAAAAAAACAAAAAAAAGTTCAAATAGCATCCATACCAGAATCAAGATTATGAAAACTTTTAATGCCTTTAATACTTTATCGTATAATTTTATCCAATTTAATTGATTTTAGAAGCTAAAGGTACTAAAGCAAATTTCAATAAACGAAATTCTATATAGTGAAAAATGTTAGTAACTGTGAAAAAAAAGGATCCAAGTTTTAACTTAGCTTTTTACTTGACATTTTAGAAAAATACTCAATAACCTTTCTCCTTTTCATTTTTTTTTTATTTTTTCGAAATGACGAACCTCAATCAAATTTAAATGAAAGTAAAGTCAATCATATATGAATTTTTTTTGTTATAAAATTACGGCTAAATGTAAGCATATAGCTTGTTATAACTATATATCTATCCAATATTATAATTCAGCAAGCAAAACGTAAAAAAGGAACGGATATCAAATAAGAGAGAAAGAGAGAGAGAGAGAGAAAGAAAAGAGTAGAAGAAAATCAATCGATTAACTAGGGCAAACTTCAACTGTATCCAGAAAATTTAATAATTGGTTCAAAAAGGAAAGTAAAAAAGAATTTTTATTTTGATTACCACTTTTCAGTCTTTTATTTTATTTTTTTATATAAAATTAAATTTTTATATATACATTGTACTTGTATAATGCCATTTGTTTGTATTAAATATCAAAATGAAATGACAAGGTTAACTTTTTGATTGCTCTCTTAAATCAAAAATACTTTAAATAATATGTACTTAGAGGCACGTTCGAATGTGCTCTTTTTTTTCTGAATATTGAATTGTGTTAGAAACTTTGACCTATTAGTCTATACTACATATTTTACTAAAGAAAATTATAGGGCTATATACATATAGGTAAGGTACTGTATTACATTTAAATTTAAAATTCAAACTTTTCATGTTTTTACATAAATTTTAATAAAAATATCACGTAAAGTATTAAAGACCAATAAAAAATGAGTCAAAAAAGTAAAAGTATATGAGTTGGAAATATTTAGTATTCCAAATATATCCAGGTTAATAACTAACAACTCTGTTTCAGCAAATATATGGAAATAAACCAGCATTCATAAAAAAATTATAAATTTAAATCTAAACTTGAGTAAAAATGGCTCATATTGCTGGACATCCTGTACGCCTATTTATTTTTATAACAATATTATTTTTATAAACTTACATAGCTACCAATATTTTTTTTTATAATACTCATTTAATTATGAATATTGCGTAATAAATGGCGTAAATTTGATATTTTTAATTTTGTGTCTAAATCTGATATCAAATATCAACTCAAATATTATTCGTTATTGATTTTTATTTTAATTAAAAAGTTATAAAATATTTGATATAATTAATATTGCATATAATTGGGATACAAGCGAAATATGATAGTATATAAATGATTTTATGGTTTTTACAATATATATATATATATATATAGGTATATATTGGCTACCCCAATTATTCTAAGTTATAAAATATTTCAATATTGAAATTTTTTTTATAATTACCATAATAATATTATTTTGAATAGAGAACCAATAAATTTTACAATTAATGGTGTATTTTAATACATTTAAAATATTTTTATTAAAATAAAAAAAATAATTGGATTTCTGAAAGAAATTATTGAGAGGAAGTTTAGGAATTAATAAAATTGGTACTATTTTATTTTATGCTATTAATGTTGCAAATTAAAATTTTTTAATTGTGAACCCATCAATTAAATTTTAAATGGTATGTACCCAAGAATAGCGCATAATTATGTCCTTAATTTTGAATAATAAAATTTAATAACCAAAAATCAATTTTAATTGTGTTAATAAAAATTTTTACAATTTTAAAATTAAACGACATACTTTTGTTATGATAAGAAAATTTAAAAAAATGTCTAAGAAATACTCATAAAATAACAAATTTAATTTAATAATTTTTCTAATTTTCATAAATAAAGCATTTAACAAAGCTATATTAATATTGCATATCAATAGGATGAATGTTTGAAAAAATTATTTTCTAGAATGCTAGATGATTGATTTACATTTAAGTGTTTGCTTTTAAAACGCTAAAATTGAGAATTTATAAATTTTGAGAGGTGATCAATTAAAGTTTCCGCATATTCCTGATTAATAGTGATTCCTTCATTACGATACGTAGAAGCGGTATGTAGAAGTGCAATATTTTCTTAAATTTTCTGTGAATGTACCAAAAAAACGGAAGCATAGAGGAATAAAAGGGAAATTAATTAAAAATGCGAATTTAGCAAAAAAATTAAAAGCAAATAAAAAAAAAAAAGATTAAACTTTTATTGGTTTTTCATTTAAAATTTTTTAATTCTTTTTATTGTTTTTTGTTTTTAATAAAAAGAATATTTTAAAAGATAATTAAAGGAATAATTGCAATTTTTTTCTATTCTATTTATTAAAACTTTTATTGTATATTAAAACCTTCTCTTTATACCCGTACGAACGTATGTTCGAAGGGTATACTAAATTTGCCTTACCGTTTGTAACGCTAAGAAATAACGGTGTTAGATATAGACTCAAGTGTATGTTTTTGATCAGCGTCAAATTCTGAGTTGATTTAGCTTTGTCTGTCCGTCCGTCCGTCCGTCCGTCCGTCCGTCCGTCCGTCCGAACGATAACTCAAAAACTAATTGAGCGAAGTTCACCAAATTTTCACAAATGATTTATTGTAGTAAGTGCCAGAACCCTATTTAAATTGGACATGATCGGGGTACCGGTTCGGGTAGCTGCCATACAACTTCAAAATTTATTTGGCTATATCTCAGAAACTATAAAAGTTATGGTATTGAAATTTCACACAAATGAATATATTAGTAGGGCCAATATGCCATATAAAAGTCGTTGAAATTACTTGGCTCCTTCTGGTACCTGCCATACAACTTCAAAAAATTTTTGGCTATATTTCAGAAACTATTAAAGCTATGGTATTGAAATTTCATACAAACGAATATATTAATAGGGCCAATGTGTCACATAAAAGTAGTTGAAATTACTAGGCTCCTTCTGGTACCTGCCATACAACTTCAAAAGTTATTTGACTATATTTCGAAAACTATTAAAGCTATGGTATTGAAATTTCACACAAACGAATATATTAGTAGGGCCAATGTGTCTCATAAAAGTCGTTGAAATTACTTGGCTCCTTCTGGTACCTGCCATACAACTTCAAAAGTTATTTGACTATATCTCAAAAACTATAAAAGCTGTGATATTGAGATTTCACACAAGTGAATATATTAGTAGGGCCGATGTGCTTGATAAAATTCGCTAAAATTTCTTGGCTCTTTCTGGTAGCTGCCATACAACATCAATAGTAGTTTGGCACAACCAGTATTTTGAATAACAAATAGTACTGAAATTTTGCATAAATTAATATGGTAATACGGCAACTTAAAGTCATAGTCTGCTCCATAGTTAGTTATGGCACATTAGTTATTCGCACATAGGATAAGAAATTCGTACGGGTATCACAGAGTTGACAAGGTCAACTCTATTTTTTTTCTCGTTTTAATTTTAAGTTATTGGTAATCTTGAAGTTCTAGGTTTTATCAAAAATTGTGAGCAACAATAAAAGTCCTTCATCTAAAAATCCTTACCACTTACATACTCTTTTACTATTTCTATTAAATTTTAATTTTGGTTCAGTCTCCTAAGAAATAACGTTCTTTGTTATAAAGAGTTCATTGATACATGGACTCTTTATTCATAACATCCTTAAATCTTACTTAAATTTTCTTAATAAAAAAATAATCTTGAAAATTCTATACAAATAAACTCTAAATTTATATAATAATTATAGAGAAAATATTATATCCTTTAATTGTTTCAAGACGTATTCTAATATTGTCATAAATTATAAAATTTTGTATTAAAATGCCATGTAGGTTTATTTTTTGCTTATAATATCTTTGAATATGCAAAATTTAATAATTTATCAGAATAATAATAAACTATCACTGATCTAATATACAAAATAATAAAAGCAATATTATATAACAACAACAAAATTAATTATTTCCTTTTTATTTTATTATTATTTTTATTATTTACTAATCTAAAATTCTTTTGATCACTTCCTTCATTAAAAACAAACCAATCCCTAAAGGCAAAATATTATTAATAAGTTTTCAAAATATTCTTAAAATTTCTTCTCAATTTAACTGGGTAGGTACGATACCTATTCCAACATACTCTATTAAAAATACAAAAAAAAAGCAAAAATTTCTTATAATAAAGCTAAAAAAAACTAGCATTTTTATACACACACACACACTTATAATATATAAAATAGAGAATATTTTATAAATAAATATTAAAATGATCCTTAAAACAAAATTAAGGATATCAATCAAAGAAATTCTTATAAAGAATCTAAGAATGTATACATATTATGTATGTATTCATGTAGGTATTCTATACATAAATAAAAAATTTTAAAATTAAATAATTTTTCATTTGATATATAATGAACTTTCATAAAAAAGTACTTAATAAAAATACTATCACAGAGTCATAAAGCAAAAAATATTTAAAACAAAAGAAGGAAGCTACTCGTAAAAAAAAAAAATATTTTGTTTTTGAATTTTTGACATTTTAATTATTTATGTACCGCCTGTAGCAGATTCAATTCTAAAATATTAAAATTTTATTTTATCAACAAAAAATAAAGTAAATAAATAGGAGAAATGTTTTATATAAAATTCTACATATAAATATTTATATTTATATACGAGTATATGTATGTACTCCCTGTATATAACATAAGCTATAATGAAGGGTATAATAAATATGATATACGGAGATTGAAATCACTTGAAATGAGTGCTGTAAGAGAATGTACACAATATTCTTGTTGAGCGTAAAATTCTGGGCTGATTTAGATATGTCCATCTTTGCACGATAACTAATAAACACCATCAAACTTACAGAAAATATTAATTTTTTGGCTAAGAGGCCAACTATAGTAATTGGACTAATTTGGAAATCGGATTGGGATAGCTATCATGCAACTCAAACAAATTATTTTAAATATTCCAAAACACAATGAAGTTATTATAATATGAAAATTAGATTTTATATAATATATATTATGAAAATTTTATTAGAATGACTCGATAGGTTCGGTGAATAATTTGAAATATTTCAAAAACTCTGTAAATTCTAGTAAGGAAATGCCAAATTATAATTAATACATGCTTCAAAAACTTTATGTTTTAATTTGATAGTCAGATTATTATGGTCTAGATTATAATATCAGTCGACAGATTTTCAATTTTGTATTATAATTGTATTTTAATTTTTTTGTGAAGAAAACATAGAAAATCTGTATTCTTTCCTATAAATTTTTTTTAATCTTATACTACAATAAGTACATGGCCTTCTTAACAAATTATGTTGTTATAATAGAAAACGAAATTCACAAGCAAAAACAAAATGGAATAAATGGCAAATGGCATAAATTTACTAAAGGAATAAGTATGAGCCACAAAGTGCAATAATAATTCAATCAAAGCTAACATTAAGCTAATTCAATCAAATTGAGCGGACGCAAACAATACATTTACTAAGTAGGGGTTTCTATCTTATACCAAGCTCAATTGTATAGGTATAAAATTATATAGGTATACAATTAAGCCTTGTATACAATCGATCTATATTATATTTTTAAAAATTTAATATTGCTGTTTAACACTATCAAATGTTAGCAATAATGAAAGTTATTTTAGATATAAAATTAAGAAATTATAAGTGAAATCTAAATTCCTATACACTCTCCTCTTTTTCCATAGATATTATAGAAAATCCGCTAACTACATTTATATATATGTAATATTTTGTTTGACATAATAATGGTAAAATTGTGCCAAGAATTTGATATTCTTATTAAAATATGGAATCTCTTTAATGTGCCGGCATAAAACAAGAATTTAAAAAAAAAATTTCATTCTTCTTTTTTAAATTTTAAAACAAATTTTTTGTTTATGTACGTACCGATGTTATTATATATAAAACATAAGTACATGTAAATTTCTATAAGAAAAAATTAATATAATTTTTATTTTTTATTCAAGTATATAATAAAAAAACTATTTAAGCATGCATAGATAGTACTAGGGTAAGCTAAAGAAAAAGTAACCTAGAAAATTTAGATATTAACTCACTTACTGTCTTTCTCTTTCTCTCTGTCTCGTTCTATCTCAACTTTTTTTTTATTATCGTGAAATATCCTTTTTTTTTGTGTTTAACAAAAAAAAAAATACTCATATATATTTTTTGTTTAAAAAAAAAATTACTATTTTTTTTTTTTTGTTTTTTGTTTTTTTTACTCATATTTCGTGTAAATGTGTCTATTGACCTAGTTGGATTCAGTTGCAGAGAAATAGGATAATATGAAATCATAATATCTGTAATGAAATAAAAGTGATTTTTTCTTCTTTTCTTCTCAGATTATGTTTTTCTCCTTTCTTTTTTTTTTTATTTGAGAAAATTTTCTATAGAAAATATTTTTTTTTTTGTACTTTGTTTTTAACTGTAAATAACTACAGTTTTTTTTTTCATTATGAATATTATATATTATTATTTAAAGGCAGTACTTATCATAATATTAAAAAGATTAAGTGAATTTAAGATTTAGGAAGGAGGTCATCTTCATCATCATCATTATCGTGATCAACATATAAATACATACATATATAAAAATAAAATATGAAAGAAAAATATTGTAATTTTGTAATATTTTAAAAGTAATTTTAATTGGTGCATATTTCATTAATGTTAAAATAAAAATAATATTTTTATTTTTTATGTTTTATAAATCTACTTTAGTATGCAAATATCATTGAAAATGGAACTATTAACTTTAGTACTAGACTTTGAGAGTAAGAGTATCTACCTATATAAAATGAAATTTTAGTTTCTTATATTATTGAATTTATTAGGTAAGGACTTATAATGCAATTTTTTATTTTTTACATAGGGCACTTTATTTATTTATGATAATATTAATTAAAGGATTATAAGAATTATTTTACAGAGTTCACCTTTAAAGTGAAATAATCTCTCGGGGGCGGAAAAGTGGGACAATTTTTGTGAGAGCTTAAAAGTAGCTCTTTATTAAAGAGAAAACAGTGTGTCACATGAGGCATTCAAAGAGAGAATCACATTAATAAATTAAGAAATTAATTCAAAGCAAATAATTCAAAGAAAAAAAATTGTCAAAATTTTTCAAAAAGTGGACAATTAAGTACTAAAAGATTTACACTATTCAATTTTTTTTTACATAATTTGAAAGATTTTGAGTTGGTCTTAAAATTATCTCTTAGAAAATTTTTTTTGTGCGATTATCGATTGTAATCTGGACGCTTTCCATTGTATATAATTTTTTTTTTTTTCAAATCGGTTAATAATTGTGGAAATTATAGCCATTTAAGTCGATACACCTTTTTGTCGAAACCAAAAATTTTAAGGGTTAAATAGTCATTTCAAATTGTTCCAACTTTCTGGCCCCGAGAGATTATAACACGTTATAGTATTACGATATATACACTTCAAAGTATTATTATATAATATTGTAATACTACCGTACGGTAGAATGCTTGTACACTGTGTTTCTAATTACAAATATTATATAGAAAATATAAAGCTATTTAATTATGCATGTATTATTATGAAATATATGAAAATTTGAAAAAAAAATCAAAGAATCAGTTTTTCACATTTCAATTCGTCCTTCAATATTAAGATTTTTTTTGTACATACTATATTGACATATGTGCAAACTCAATAAAGAAATATTACAATATATGGATGGTAGCACAATGAAATTGATAGCTTATTTTTTTATGAAATCCAAAAGTAAGTTAGGGTTTCAATAAATTAAAAATAAACAATAGACAGTCAGGTGGCCGAGTAAAAATTACCATGCATTTGTTTAGGACGCCAAATGTCTAGATAAATAAAAATTTCATTCATGTTCGTATTCATAAATTCAAAAATCTCTAATTCGAGATTATTTCATTTAATTTTTAAAATTTCAACACGCATATTAATAATTTCAATTATTGGTACACTCTATATGAAATTTATATTCTATAGAATATGTAGAAGATCATTTTAACACGAAATCACTCGAAATGCATTTTAATCTCTAAATAAAATTAAATTTACATTATCCTGCAGTAAAATAAAATTTTCTCCTTCTTATACAGCAGAGCAGATTTTTAATTATTTGAAAACAAAATTTTCGGTTTTTAAAGGAAATTAAAATAATTTGAAAAGTTTTTAGTAAAATATAATAATTATTAAGTTTTTGACTTAAGTATGCTAACAAACATTTTAATCTAAATGTATTAATAAACCGAAAGCATAGTTGGAAGGTACTTTTACACTTTCCAATGTATACATGTAAGAAATTTAAAGATATCTACTTAAAGTCATTAAAGAACTTTCGAAAATTGTTTTTATTTTTTTTTTTCTTAGATTATTCAAGTCGTTGCATGTACTCAATATTAAATTTTGTTGTTAAAAGGATTTCCTTGAAACGATGTATTTTGTTATTAAAAGTGTTAGACAAGTTTTAATTACGTTTGATACAAACTTAAAGGATAATTTGGATACATTGCACCTGGCTAATGCAGGCATAGTAATTTCTGCAAAAATTTTTTCTTTTTTCATGTAAAATATGTTCTCATTATAAGTGCATATTATGCTTTTGAATGAACATGATTTTTTTCAATTTTTATTCAAATTAGAATAACAATAATAATATGGTAAAATGCTAGAAAGTGAGTACAAATTTAAAAATTTCTAACAGAGGAAGAATAGAGACGAGCGTATTAAAACTTAACAAATTGGTGAAAAAATTTAAATTTTGCCTTCGATAGCATGCGATTTGCCTTTTTTTTTTACAAAAAACTAAATTTCTCCATATAGAGCGCGATTTTTGCCTTCACATTTATTTAGTCTTTTGTAAAAGTACTCATTTCTTATTTTCCTTCTGTTTTTAAGTTTCGGTAAAATTAAATTTCATTAAACAAGAGAACTTTAAAATTTTTCCTCCATAACCAATTTTTCGTTTTTGGCCTCTTTTTCTTCCTTTATTTTATAATTTATTTGACAGAATTTTTTTTTTTTTTTTGAACTAGAAAACACTTTTGTTGATTTAAGGACCAATTACTAAAAACAACAGCAAATAATTCGTTCTATAAAATATTTTGTAAATAAGAAATAATGTTGAAAATTTTTATTTCTTATGTGTAAACAGCGCAGCTTACACTCAATTCACAAAAAAATGATTTAATGGGACGTAATCGACTTTATAAATTTTGTTGAAATTGTGGTATGCTTTTCTTTTCCATCAGGTTCCTTCTTTAAATGCAATGAAAAATTTTACAAGTTTTCATTTTTCTTTTCTGGTATTATTTTTTAAAGTGAAAAGTAAACTTTTTCCATAAATTAAAACAATAACCAACCTACTTAAACATAACCTTAAAAATTTTTTAAGAAAAGGAGGAGAAAATTTTTTTTTTTTTTTATTTTCGTTTTTTTTTGTAACTTTACCAGAATAAAAATGCGTGTTTTATGTTAAAAGACCAAACATTTTTTTTCAATTACGAATATTTTCATAATTTTCTGTTGCTATAATTAAACTCGTAAAAATGCGTATTATTTCAAAGTTTCGGAACGTTTTGGGAACAAGTGAGGTAATTTAAGAATACGTAAACTGAGAGCTATTATAATGTTTGTTTGAAAAACATTGTTGATCTTGAAAAATATGAAAAAGGCAAAAGTTCAAGATTAGAGGAATTTTTTTTTCAAAATAATATCAGAAGAAGTTTAAGTGTTGCTATTTGTTCTGTGATACAGTGAATTTGTTCAATTCCACATATTTGTGAATCTCCGGCTACAAAAAGTGCATTAGTAATGTGATACACAAAGTACTTCCTAAGCAATAAAAAAGAGAGAGGAGAGTTCTGGAAGATTCTCTGATCAATGAAAATTAATGCTGAAAATTGATCTTAACTCATTTATAACTTTAAAAAATGATACTCTTTGTAAGGACATTGACTTTAGTTTTCTTTTATATTGCAGTTTAAGATTTTTCTTTTTAAGATTTATAGAGGAAATCAAATTATAGCCCCCCATTGCAATAAGCTTGATATTATAAAAGAGTTTTCGTTATTCATTTTATACAATATGATTTACAGTTATTTTCTTGTGAACTGTACGCAACTACACTTTTAATTTTTTTCAAATATTTTTATAACCATATGAACTGTGATCAAGGGTATTATAAATTTACCTTATAGTTTGTAACGCTAAGAAATAATGGTAACGCTAAGACATAAGTGTATATTTTTTATCATCGTCGAATTCTGTGTCGATTTTAACCCTAAGAACTCATTGAGGTAAACACATTACTGAATGAGTGATCAAGACAGTGGTTCGGGTAGATGTTCTACAATTTTTGAAGTTATACCTATATCTCAGAAATTATTGAAGCTATAATATAGCTGTTTCGTGCAAACAAGTACATTGTTGGAACTGTTATATGCGATAAAAGTCGTTGAAATTTTTTGATTCCTTGTACTAGTTTCCATACATTTTCAATAGTTGTTTTTTCATATCTTAGAAGCGTGTGTTCGAAAGGTATTATAAATTCGCCAATAGAATAACAAGTTCGTACGGGTATCGGAGAGTTGATATGATCAACTCTACTTTTTCTCATTTATATTATAAGTTGGCCCGGCATGAATCTTTTTTCATAATGTAATTTTTTGAAAAGTTAAAAAAAGAAAATTTTGTGAAGAACAGATTTTGTTTTTGTTTTCTTTTATGTACTCAGTTCGAAGTAACAAAACAACTTAAGTGCTCTTCAGAGTTTAAAATTGAAAAAGATGTGGGTAAACTACAAAATATTAAAATTATCAGTATGAATAAAAATTTATTTCCCGATATATGCCAAATTTTAGGTAACACTTTTTAAAGCGGGCTCTTCATTTAACACTCTACTTTTAATTTTGAGTGTTTTAGGACAATAGCAGTACACTAACTTATAACTAATTTGTTTGATTTATATGCTTGTTTTAAGCACACCTTCAGCCAATTCTCAAAAATAATTATGTAATGCAGCTTGAATAATTATTCGGCTTTACGAATACTAAATGTTTTCAAGATTCGTTACATAAATTTTTAAAACATTGTTAATAGTTCCAATTAAATTGCGATATGTGAGGGTGGTTGTTCTAAGAAAAAATCTATAACAATTTGAAGATAATCGGGAAAATTTCTTAATGTCTTCAAAGGATACAATTTGTTTTTCCTTCTCATTCCTCACGCATTCAGTGCAAGGTCTATATTAAATTTATTTTTTTCGCATTATGGAAAGTTCAAATAAAAAGAAAGCAAAAAAGGTAAAAAAAAAAGTTTATCTGTTTTGTTTTTTCTTCTTTTTTTTGCTTGTTAGAAATTTATTACATGGTGCTTGAAATATTATCAAAACATTTACTTTGTATTTTTTTTACTCTCCTTTGAAAGCATATCAAAAGTAAGAGACCATCACATGTCAAAAAATATGACAATAGGCATAATAAATTTGACACATAATGGCAACCACATGTCACTAAAAACTTTTTGGTTTTTTTATTGGTTAACTTTAATGTGTCAACATGATATTTTTTGAAAAAACAAAAAAAAAATTTTTTTTTCAAAATTGAAATACAAATTATGACAGAAAATTTTTGAATAAATTTTGGAAAAGTGAAATACGATATTAAGAAATGGTTGTAATCATTTGAACTTTATTTGAAGGGGACCCCAAAAAACAAGACAAAATAAAAATAAATTTTTATTTTAAACTTTGCAGACACGTTCCAAAATAAAATAATAATCATTTGTTTTTATATGAAAAGTTCTATAAAATTTTTGTTACAAGTATTTCATTTGAGTCTTCAACACTACGTACTTATAATACAAAATAAAGTTGGTTCAAACCAATGGTTTGTATTGTAGTACTTTTTCCTTCAACAAATGAGAATTCTTTCCAGTCTTTCCAATAAAGTCTTTGAAATAAAGCAAAAATAAATATAAAGATGGGTTCACACAATGCTCGATTTTATGCGTTAGTTGTGTGAGTTAAGAAAAATAATTATATTTTTTAATATCATGGAATTTACCGTTAGCTTTTTGTGTTTATAGAAATTTAAAAAAGCTTGTGGTTTCGGAAATATAAGGTGTCAAAAATTTAAAATTTACAAATTTCAAGAGGCGATAACTTGAGAGGGGTTGGAGATGGAAAATAATTTTCTGTTAACGAAATAAATTATTTATGAATATTTAAGAGCTGCTAAAATTTCAGACTCCTGTAACGCACAGTATAGAAGAAAAACGGCATTAAAAATTTGGAAAAAAACGGGTTTTAGATAACGGTAAATTTTAACGGCCATTTTGTTTTTTTAAAGTTCATAAATAATATGCCGTGATAGAAGAAGCCAGCCACTATTTTTCTGTTTTTTGCAATATTTGAAAAATACTTATTGTTTCACTGTAATAAATAGTTAAAAGATGTCGTTTTTAGAGTTTTAGGGTATTACTTTTAGAGATGAAAAATAGGGGGAGACAGGTGAAAATTTTGTTCTACGGAAATAAGTTTCTAGTAAAGATCTGTGTACATATAAAATTTTAGCTTTCTGTCTTCAAGGGTGTAGAAGTTTTGTAAACAGACAAACGAACAGACGGACGGACGGACAGAGCGAAACTAATACGCACTTTTTTTTTTAAATTTTTTGGAAAAGTGCTAAAAATTGACAAAAGAATAATCAAATTTTGAAAATATTTACTATATACATATAGACGTCTCAATTTCTGAAATATTTACATGCTAATTTTATTGTCATCTCTTTCTTTTTATAAACATATTTTTTTTCTGATTTCGGATAAAATGTTATGATGATCAAATCCTGTTACATACATCCATAAGAGCGTAAATATTATGCAGATTACTTGAAATATTGTTGGGAATATTTTTAAATTGCATGTGGTTTTCATCATTTTTTTATGGCATTCTTAAAATGGAAATGAAAATATGAGAGAAGTTAATACTTTCATTCTGATGAGCTAAGAAAGAAAATTCACATAAGTAATAATGATGATTTAGTAAGATTTTTTTCCAAGCAAAATGATCTCATAATATTTGTACATAATATTATTCAGTTTGTAAGCGCGCTGAGTGTCAGAATTAAAAAAATTTGCGATGTCTTGAGATTATTCAGAAAGGTATTTTATTGCTTTTTTTCTTACATGTACTTACGAGTCAATTTACTATACTGAGTTTTAATTGGAATTTATGAGAGTTTCTTGAGTTTTTTTTAAATTCAAGTGAGAATCAATTATTATTGAAATCAAAACCTATGGTGTAGTGTAAATATTTTGAAATGTTCAATTATTCAAATGGGATTTTAAATTAATTTCTAAATTGAAAATAAAAGGTTTATAAAAATATTCTTAGAATATCGTAATATAATATAGATTACTGTAATGGCACACTACAACTATTAGTAGGCAAATTAACTATTCCGACATTCATACATCTGTATTTTGATTATATTAGTCAGATTTAATATCACAAATTGAGTGAATCAATATCTAAATTTTCATTTATTACACAATATGAGTCTCTTTGCCTTATTGTCAGTTCCAAAATATTTGGTAACTAAATTTAATTACAATTAATAAAGCAACTTCGTAATTATTTTATTGTTCACATTCAAGCCAATGTAAAAATTACTATTTATATACAAAAGTTTTTCATAAAAAATTAACACAATTTTAAGGGCAAAACATCATTATGAAATACTTTTATAATTATGGTTCTATTTAAAAATTTTTTGACTCAATTATAAAAGTTTTTCTTATAAATTTTTTTTTCCTCAAAAAAGATTACTTAACTATACTAAATTCTTTTGTATGATTTTGTCAAAGATTAGGCACTTCTTTTAAAAAATATTTTGACGAGTGTGAGTTTATGAATAGCGTTTTTATTTGTATTTTTTTCTGAGAAAAATGTCTCCAAATCAGCTTATCTATTCTTAACGTCTATAAAATTATCATATTATTTTCTTTTTTTCATATTTTCTTTTGTAAATTATGTATGTAGAGAAATAAGTACGATTTCATATGAATTTTCTGTTGCTCTTATATGGAATAACTATTGAAAAATAATTTTACAATAAGGTTTCAAGAATTCAACATCAGCTGTTGTATATATAACAAACCAGTTGATATTATTTCCGATATTATAGCAGATGCTCATATGATTTATGTTGTAGCTATTCAAAACATTGGAAGGGTACCCTCCTCTTCTAAATATAGATAACATGGAGAATCAGGTTTAGATTTTTATTGTGTATAAAATTATTTTATTAAATCTTCTGTATTAGATTTCCATAAAATACACTTCAATATTTTTCATGCTTTCCTTCTCTGAAAGAAATTTTCACTATTTTAGTAGCCAAAAAACGTAACTAGATTTTTTTTAATGTGAATTTGCTTAAAAAAATTTACAAAATAAGCAATATTCCTGCCTCTATATTGAAAGCATTTTTATTCTGTAGCTGGTTATATCCACAGCTGGTTTGTGATATATAATGTCTAACCAAATAGTATGACTGTTTTTGCAACAGAACATATTTTTCTTACGAATCTCACTGTAATGCTCTTTTTTTGTGCAGCAATAAAATATTGCTGTAATAGCTAAAATATTTTTAGACAATTTGGCCAATTTATATATAAAATCTGGAAAGAGAATGCTTAAGTCAAATTAAATAATTGCGAAAATAATAAAATTTTATACTGCATCTGAGTAACTATTAGCTCTGAGAAGCGAAAACAACTTGCCTATTTTAGTACCACAAGATAAAAAAAGTAACAACTAATGTTAAGAATACAGTGCAATAGAACATGGCTGGAAGTGTTAATTTTTTGTAATACTTCGATTTTTACCAGTTTTGCTAAAATTAATCACTAGGACCATGCCAAACTATGTCAGATGTAGTAATATTTTTTTTCAATGTTATTTTAAAAAAAAAATTTTTTTCTCTTTTTAAATTTCTCTAAAAAATTTAAATCAAATTCATTTTAATAAAGATTCTCCCTTCAAGTTCATTATAACCTGAATACATACATATGTATGTATTCAGGTTATACATATGTTTATACATACATATGTTTCTATTGAGTCACTGTAAAAGAACATCATTACGAATTCTTAAATGGAACAAGAGAAAGAAATCAAAAGTACAAAAAAAAAAAATGAAGGAAGGGATTGATGAATTTTTATCTCACATTATGTTTTTTTTTTTTCTGTGAAGTACCAATATTATACACACTTATTCTGTTATTTTCATTTCCGGTTCCAATAAAAGGATCATTAACACATGTTTTGCTTTTTTTACATTTTCCTTTTTTAATCGCTTTTCACTTCAAAACTTTCTTTTTTCTTATTTTTTTTTTGTAAGGATGAAAAAAAAATATGTATTTTGTATTTTTATTAAAATTTTATTTTACAGGTATATTTGAATATACATACATACATATACATACATATATGTAGATATAAAATTTATGTATATCTACATTGTAAAGAGGAAAGAAGAAAAACCAGAACATAATGATTGATTGCATGATTGCTTTTTTTGTCGGATACTTATAAAATGAAAAAAGAAAGAAAGAGGAATCAAAAGTAGAACTTCATATAATTGAAAAGGTGTATGTAAAAAAATCAGAAAACGAAATCTCACCATAATTGGTGTGTCAATAGTGTGGTGGTTCATAAAAACTGAACTTTTTATAAGAGTGTGTATACAAATTACAAAGAATTCTCACTATAAATAGATTTTAACAGTTTTCTTTTTTTTTCTACAAAATTTTATAATTAACTGGTTCATCCTTTCATTAAAAAATTTTTTTAAATGTATTATACAATGTATATTTAAACTGGATTTATACAAAATTTTGACTGAAGAACTATGTAAAAAAATCAATTATTTTTATAAAGTCAATCAAAATATTTTTGTTTTGGCACATTACCAGATACGATCTTATCTCACAATAAAATATAGGAGAGTCGAGAAAATTGTATATCAGTTGCAATAGAAAATTTTATGCTATATTAAAATTTAATTTAGTTTTTCCTATATGTTTTAGAATCGACTCGCATTTCCTAACAACAGATTTTACATCACAAACCAAAATCATACCATGCGACACTTAATTATTCGTTCAATTACAATTTAGAACTTCTGTTCTAAATTCAACTGGATGTACTTTGAGAATATCGAATTTCAAAAAATTTATTTGTATAACATAATATAACAATTTGAAAAATTTTAATATACATACTTTTAAAAATTTAAAATTTTGTTGAATCAATCAAACAACAAATTACCAATTTCACTTATTTTACATATTATATACAGACAATTCATATAAACCTGACCTAATTTTGTCTCACAAATATATTCTTGTATAGTAGTTCAATATATGAAGAAAAAAAAATATGTATGTATGTATACGATTACCATGGTGTGTATACCCTAATTTATCATCAAAAATATATTATATTTTTAAAGAAAAAGATGAATTCAATTTCTATAAAGAAACATTTATTTTCAACAGGATGTAAAGAAAGAAAAATCAGTTGTTCCTTTTCAAAAGACATAATATTTAACATCTGTGAGGATATTGTTATAGGGCTTTCATAGTAACGGTCCAATAAAAATGAGATTTCTAATAATTTTGTTTTGTAGTTATGTTTGTTTTTTTTTTATGTTATATTTTCTCAAAAGGTTTATTTTTGTTTTCACTAAAATGTCATTTTAAGAGGGAATTTTGTTCAAGTGGAAAAATTGATGTGTACAATTGAATACATATATATTTTTTTTTCTTGTGCCCTTCAGTTGAATTCTATTAACAATTTTCATGCCAGGAAATAAACCGGAGCAAGCATAATGTTTAAATAACTGAAATAAGTAAATTTATTAGACACTATGTATGTATATATATATATACATATAAATTACATCATTTTATGATCATATCTAAAAGTTTGTTACAATATTATAGCAATTTTAGAAATTAAAGAAAAAAAATTATATAAGAAATATAAGAAGTGAAAATATAAGGAAAATAAGTAGGAAAAAAAGTCCTTTTTTGTCCTCTTCCCAGAAAAATATAAATTTAATAATTTTTTTAATTGGTTATTTTTGTGATAAATAGGAATCCAGAAATAAAATGAAAAAAATTTTAAATGAAATTGTGTAAAACAATTTTTAATTATAATAAATTACCCCTAAAAATATGCAAAATTTCTAAAATTCAAATTTTTATTTTTTTTCTTTAATTTTTTCCAAGAAAACGATTTTAAATCAAAAATCACTTCAAATTTTACGAGTCCCACAATTTTATTTTATATATATACATCCTTTAAATATTGTTAACAACTTAAAGACTTTTCCTGTTCATATCAAAATGAAAATTTAAAATACATAACATAAATTTTTCAAGTAAAAACATTTTTATTAGTATTTCTACACGATTTACATCATTGTTTTATACTTGCATTGTATATATATTATTAGTATTATATGTATATATATTTGCACCACATGAATATACCAAAATCGCTAAGGATATCTTTTATATTAATTATTTTTCATGCACGCGTATTGAACGAATATTTGATATTTTTATTATTTTTGGTTCCTTTTCGCTCCTCTTTCGTTTTTTTTTTATTTTGCGTATTCTGTTTATATTATATATTACACATTATACATAGAGTTATATAAAATACATATTTTTGGTAACTCAATCAAATGAAACATTCTCTTACTTACAATAGGGTGACTCGAAATATTGTAGGAACCAAAAAGGATTAAATTCGATTAAAAAATAAAATATTAGAACATGAGAAGAGTTGGATAATTAATTTTTACCAACCGGATTGCATGCAACACGGGCGGTTATTTTGACTGTTGTTTTGTCAGAATTAAAGTATTTTTTAAAAATTTGAATATTTTTGAAATCTTGTCACTGATAATTCGTCCAGTCGTTAGAACTTTGAAGAAAATTGAAAAATATTTATGAATTTTATGAATTTTTAATACATTAATTAAAATGAATTATTATAGCTATTCCACAATAGGCATTGACTGTTATTATGAAAATATCTGTATCATAAAAAAACCGGCTATTAGCTATTAGAAAAAATGAACGTGACTTATCAACATTTGTGCGTTTTTGCTCTTCATGATTATAATTGTATGGCATTTGCTGTTTTAAATAATAATTTTGCTACATAATTGTTTTTTAAACTGCAAATTAAAAGCTAACATATTTGGTAAATCTAGAGAAGCGTATCATTGAAATTATTAAATTTTCTTGATAATTTAAATGATACGCTTCTCTAGATTTATGGTTTAACTTTAAAGTTTGTATGATTTTATGTAGTTGGATTTCATATAAGAACTAACCAAAATTTCTATAAAATTTAGGCATCAAACCGAAATGCAAATACCTAAATATCAACATATAGTTATAAAACCACATATTATGTACATATCCTGTTATCAGTATAATAAATACAATAAAATATAATATAGATTTAGTTATACTACATATAGGCATCCTTAAAGACAAAAGGATGTTAAATTTATGTCACAATTTGTATCATCTTCGTGACTTTGTTGTAATTTTTTACAATTTTATTTCATTTTTAAGATTTATTTTTTTTTTAAATAATATTGTTATTTCGAAACGTGTTTACTTTTGTTGTACATATGTTTAAACATAAATTAAATATCGTACATTTTTTCTCTGTATGTAATTTTATAATATTACATATTTAGTTTTCATCCTCATCTTGTATACCATTATGATCCATCCATCTGCTACACAAAAAAAAAAAAAAATTTATACAAAATAAAAAGTTTTCGCTTTCGTTTCGATATTCTGCTACAATATTATTTTTTGGTAAAAAACGAAAAAAAAAAGCAAAAAAAAAAAGGATTTTATCCAAAATTGTATGTTTTTTTTTTTTATTTAAACTATAAAACGTATAAATCTTCTGGTATATAATATTAAATAAATGATGACAAATGCATGTATCTAAACATACACATACATACATAAATAAAGTGTATTTAGGTTTTGTATAACAAAGAATAAAATGTCAGGCAAAAACTTGATGGATTTTATACCCTCAGCTTGGATACTAGTATTACTTTTCGTAAGCCAACAATAGAAAAATAAAAAAATAAAATAAAACTTGAAAGTATATTTTGAGTTTAGAAATCGAAAAACCAAATACAAAAATCAAGAAGCGAAAACAAAAAATATCCTTAAATTAATTTTAACAAAAATATAGCCAACATATGTGTATGTTATCAATTACATATGTAGAAAGAATCATTATTGTGTGTATAACAATATTAAACAAATAAATGTCCACAATAGAATTATTTTTAGAAATACAATGAAATTTTTTCATTTCTTGTCTTCAATGCTTCGGTTTTCGGTGTGTACTAGCATTAGAACATGTAACGTTATGGACCCACAGTACTAAATATTCGCTTGACCATCGATTTGTTGTATAAAATTTTTGGAATATTTAGAACAATTTAAAGAGAAAATTATCTATGAGATTTCATGTAGAGATTTGAAATTGTTGCGATTTGATAGTTATTATAATTAAATTGATAGATTACAAAATGTTTACTTCTCTTAACATGGAATAAAAATTGAACACAGTTGCCATATTCTAAAATAACTAGTAATAAAATAAACAACAATTTAAATAGGCAATTAATACATAAAATAACGGGCTGCCAACGCATATTTTCCAGAAGATGAAATTTCCTCGACCCCTGCGATTAAATCGGAGTGTATAAAACTTAAATGTCCATTTAACATTATTGGAAATAGATCTATTTTCTTATGAGAATTTTTAAACTATCTTTATAGCTCAAAAAATTTCTAAACCTTACACAATTGTACTAAATTCATGCTAACTCTTCTACCACAAACAGATTTTCTATCAATTTTAAAGCTCGGTATTTTGTATTTATGGTATTCTTTATAAAAAAAATTTAATTATTTTTTCAATGATATGCTAAAGCACACATACATGCAATTTTATATTAAATTTCGTCACCTATAAAAAAGTACGAACATAATTGTGTTATTGCATAAGTTGTTTTATATTTTGAAGCAAAAAAAATTAAAAATTTTCTAAATATAATAAGTCTTATTTCTAACAGAACGATTTCTTTTTTACCCGACCACATTGCATACAATAAGGTAGGTTATGTGATGGCACCTAATTTCACATGTAAAAATTTCGGTTGCTGGGTGTCATGTGTTTCTCCATACTAGGGAAGCGTAATTAAACTATTTTTAGAGAGATATTGGTCTGTCAATCTGTTTGTCTGTGTATCTCTCTTTCGGTCAGTTTGTCTCTGTAGATCATTATCTCAACTTCGGCTGAACTGATTTTACGCAAATTTATATCTGATTTTTATAGGAGATGAGACGGTTCGATCAACTTTTGGGAGAGAATTTTAAATTTTTGACTATATTTATGAAAATAATCAACAAAATTTTCTTGAAATTTAATATATGGATTTAGGGTGACGAAAAAGTGAATGTGTAAAACTTTTGAAAACACCAGGGCTCGAAAAGCGAACAAGTGGCCGAATTAACAGTATTACGATATCTAAGCAACTAATTTACGGAATTTGTTGAAATTTAATATTTGAGATATGTTCGCTTTAAGAACTCGCTACCTCCTGAGATTTGAACGACATAAAACGAAATTCTACAAAAATCCAAATTCACATTTTTCTAGGAACGCTAATTAGAAGCTTACTAGGATCCTTAAAGTTTGGAAAAAGTGTTTATATGCATTTCAATAATCTTACGAAACATATTCGCCAAATTACACAATTATGGTCGGTTATGAGCTGACCCCATCAGATTCTTTTTTTTGTAATAAAACCATTCAAGCAAAATAAAAGTTATTAAAAATACTGCAATTTAAAAATATTATTATGAAAAATTTACACAATATTTTTTTCCACATGTAAATAGAATACATAAATACACATATAAGGTACAAAAATATGAAAAAAAAACAAGAAACTTATTAAAATATAAAAATACTTTTTTTTTTTTTAATTTTAATAAACTTTCCATATTAGCTCATATAAATTCATTGGTATACAGGATGAGCTAAAGATATAAGAAATTTTTTGTGCAAGATTCTGAAAATAAAAGGAAAATAAAAAAGAAATTGAAATTCCGAAGAAAAGCCCTACTGGATATAATTCTTTTATTTAAGATTTTTGGAAAAAGAGTAATCTTTTGAGAAATTATAAAAAATGGAAGCAATATTTGAATTTATTGTAAAACTTTAAAATTTTAATAATAAATTAATAAATGCTTAATTGAGAGGATTAGGAGCAAAGTGACTTAACCCTCACTTACAATATTTTTGTTTTGTTAGAAATTTGTTCGAAATTAGGTTCCGAATTTAAATTTATCGACAAATAAGTCAAAAATTTCCTCCATTCAGTTATTTTTTTTGGCCTAAACCCAAAATTTAATTTTTTCCAACGCAAAAGTGGCCTAATCCATAGATTGTGGCAATTTTTTGGGAGTAAGGGTTAGACCACTTTGCTTCTGAGTCTCTCAACTCATAACTCGTTATTTTTGTGGAAGAGTTGATTTCAACAAATTTTTAATATGTTTTTTTAATAATTTTTTTGACAGAAAAGGTCTGTAGCAAACTCGAAAATTTATTGTTTGTCTCTATTTTAAAGAATCTTACTATTTGTAATTTTACCAGTAAAACAAACCTCAAATTTTATTAATGATCTCTCTTTTTTTTCCGTAATCGGATTGGAAAATATTTTGAATTAGAATTCTAACCATCTTAATTGAATTTATTCTCTTCTTTTTAAATACTTCATTCTAAAAGCAAAGAGAAATTAACATATATAATTATTTACTCATATTTTATCTGCTAAAAATATTTCCCTCTCACTATGGTGAGTAATTTTATATAATGATACTCATGTTAAATTTAAACATTACCCTTTTGATTTGAATATTAAGTTTCATTAAAAAGAAAATAATGCTTATTTTCTTTATAAATTATTTTACCAAAACTCATTCATTCAATTAAAAAAGGAAAAATTTATTTTTAGAAAAATAAAAATAACCCTGTGCCTACTAAGGTACAAAATAAAAATTTGTCTATTTTTAGCCTTTCCCTAATTTACCATTATATTTTTTTGAGAAAATAATTTTTATAGATATATGAGTTTTGTTGTGTTATGTGATTCTGGACATTTTAGTATATATGGGATTCTTTTTTTTTTTGTTTTTTGATATGATAAAGGACTAAATCAGAAAAGAAATGTTCATTTTCTTTAATATATTTTTCTTTTATAATGAAATTTCATACACATACTCGTTATATGTTCCTTTCAAAATAGTTTTTGTTCTATTTAATAATTTTCTTTTTTACAGTACTTTTAAAATTTTATTTCTACGTTTGGTACTTTCTGAAACATTTTTTTTTTTTTTGTATATATAACGAAAAAATAACACAGAGCAGCAACAGAACACATAAAATTAGTATGAGAAAAATTATGAGTTCTTTTGCTTTTTGATAAAGAAAGAAAAAAAATCCTTTACGATCTTAAATATTTTTTCCTTTTGAAATTATTTATTTTCGTCCTTTATTTTGTGAACAAGACAGAAATATAATAATAATGGAAAAATTAAATTTGATTTGAAATATGAAGACTAAAAATAAATGAAAATAGAAAAAAAAAGAAAAGACAGAAAATCAAAACAAATGAAAAAAAGAAAACTAGCACCATTACGAAAAATAGAAATAAAATGAAAAATTGAAATGTTTTGGTTTTACAACAAAAAAAAGGACTCTATACGATAATTGTGTTTGGGTGTTTGTATTTTGTCGTTCGGATATGTTATAGAATTAGTTATGTTTTATTGTTGAAGTACTTTATTTCAATTATAGAGAAGAGTAGATGAACAGATTTATTTCTCTTTTAATTGAAAAAAAAAAATAAAAATAAACAAAAAAAAAATTCAATTTGGAGAAAAACGCATTGTTGTTATTTTTTTTTTTGTTCTTCAATTTTTTTTTTATAAAAATGATAACATTTTTCTTTTATATTGTGATATATGAGTTTTAAAAATATTATTCAATTTAAACAATATTTGAAACTTCAATCATTCAAGTTTTCTTATTCAATTTTAATTTTACTTTTTAAATTATTTTTTATTACAATATTCAATTAAAAATTATTTTTTTCATATTATATTAACAGTTATAACAGTTATAACAGTTATAACTGTTAAATTAACAGTTATAACAGTAATTGTTGTAACAGTATTATACCATAGATTTAAATGAAAAATTGAAAATTTTGGGTATACTTTCGGAACTCTTATAACTTAGATATCAACATTTTGAAATATGTAATTCATATATAGTCCTTCTTTAGCTTAAATGTGACTTATTGATGGTCAAAAAATGATATTGGTCTAACAACTTTTGTCGCAAATGTCAGATATATAAAAGACTGAATCTCATTTGAATCAGAAATTTGATTCAATTCGAATAACTTTTAAATTTTTAGAATTTATACTTTAAGTGTTAATAAAAATAACAATAGGCTGTTTACATCAATATGGGAAATATTTTGGTATTTTTCATAGTAACGAAAATTAACTTTCATTTTCTTGAAGTTTTTCCAATATATGTGACAACTTCACGAGCGAATATTTCAAAATCGCAATTGTAGTAAAGAAAAGCATTGAAAATAGTTCATTTTTCGAACAGTAACTCCTTTGCTTTTCGTCTTTTCCAAAAAACGAAACTCCCTTTCGAATATCATATTTTGTATGGCCTTACTGAGATTTAAAATTTTTACTTTAAACTATAAAATATTTACACATACTCACTTTAATAAAACCAAGTTGAAATCGCCTGTTTTTATCCTTTAAAATTTTCTCAACTTTTTATCCTTACAGTTTCTCTGTATTAAAACTTAAAAAAAATACTGCAAAGTACAGAAATCAATTACAATTACAAAGTTATCTTAAACCCTTTGAAATTCTATAAATATATCAATTTTTGTTATAATATCATTTTATTATTCAATTTTTCTAAAAGCCTTAGTTTATCCACTTGTATTTATAATAAATTCAAAATATTAAAAGGCAAAAACTACACAAAAAAAAATGGCGTTCTTTTAAACTGCTTAAAGTAAGAGAAAACAAAAAAAAATTTTTATTTTTTTTTGAAAAATTTGCATGATAAATTTAATCATTTAAAGTTTAGTGGTGAATATTGAAGTGGCAAATAAACACCAGTTATATTTTAACAAAAGTTCTATACCCATGTTTTTATAGGCACAGCTCATATCTACATAATAATAATATCCTTAACAATACAAAACATATAAAAACAGAACTGAATACAATTGAAACCAAGTCAAAAGGGGAAAAAGCAAATCTTATATGTGAAAATCGAAATATCAAAAAAAAAGAACGAAAAGAAGGAAAAAACTTGAAACGCTTAAGCCCAATCCATGGGATTTATTTAATTTATTCAGGAAGCGATTTTCATGAATGGAAAACGTCAATATTTTCTTTATTATCCTTTCCTTTTATAATATTTTATATGTATACACACACTTATTCGCGCCCCAATGGCGCAATCTATGTTACAAAAATGTAGAGGTAGAGAGATTGTTGCTTTTGTTCCAAACAAAAAGAAAAAAAAAAAATCGAAGTATTTTTTTGCGCATTTATTTTTTTTTTCCGCATAAACTTAAGATGTCAAAGTAACGAAGGCAAAAAAGAAAAGAAGAAGAAAAAATTAGAAAGAAAAATTCTTTGTTAAGCATAGGAACAACAAGTCCTTGAAGATCCGTGTATAACCATTTTTTTTTTCTCTTTTATTTTCAATATTTTCTTATACTCTTCCTATGTCACATCAGTTCGAATTCTTCCAAAATTTATTGCCTTTCAATGCAAAAAGATTTTTTAGAAATATAGCAAAAGTCTGTGATGCTATAGTAGAGTGCCTGCTTCAAATACCATCATTATTATTAGAAAACTGTTTAAGAAATATGTTAAACGTGAAAAATTTTATAAAAAAATAGAAAAAATTTTTTTTGTACCGGTTCCGTTAAATTTTTTACAGGGTATAGTGTTATTTTGGGAAAGAGTTGAATTCAACAAAATTAAATGGAATTTCAATCTTCACAATCTGGAATCTAGAAAAGAATTAACTTAACACGATTTGTGGACTTTCAACCATATGAAGCACAAGATTTTAATGCAATAGAGTAATCCGTAAATGCTTAATACTGAAAGTTCTTTTCCATATTTGAAAAATATTCTAGAAATTTCAAGTGAATCGATTCAAAATTTTGCATATTATTTTTTATACACAAAAGGTTTTCATATTACACGAAGATTCCACGAAGATTTTAAATAAAATTTGCTGTAAATTTTTTGTAAAACACAATCAAAAATATTTTTAAATTTTTTCATCAATTTATCAAAAATAACAGGATACTCTGTGTATAATTCCTTTAAGGAAATTTTTTTTTTGCTGCTTATAAAGGAATTTTTCGTTTTACTATGAAAGCTGAATAGAAAAACATAAGTAGGAGAAAATATAAAATTACCCACCGTCTTCAAATTCATCTTTGTTTTTCATGAATTGGTGTTGAAAAAAAGAGAAAACAAAAAGACTTTTTTCCAAAACAATTTTTTAGTCTGATCCTTCAGTTTTTTTTTATTCATTTATTTTTGTTGTTAATTCTTAAACGTCTTGAACATTTTTTCCACTCT
This sequence comes from Condylostylus longicornis, assembly GCF_029603195.1. Taxonomy (NCBI): domain Eukaryota; kingdom Metazoa; phylum Arthropoda; class Insecta; order Diptera; family Dolichopodidae; genus Condylostylus; species Condylostylus longicornis. Next base: position 932,529 of record NW_026577977.1, on the reverse strand, counting down.
TGTTTTGTTTTTGTTTTTGAATATGCAATCATACATACATAATAAAAGGCGTACCTTAGAATATTATTTTTTTTTTTTCATGTATTTTTGTCAGAATCTATTTATATAAAAGGTGATTGTGATGACAGGCGTTTTATTTTAAAAGAGGCTTCTAAAAGAAATGTGTATAACTATAGCAAAAAAAAAAACAACAAATAAAACTTAAATTTAAGGACACTTATTTCAAACTTTTATTTAATAGAAAGAGAATTATATAGGATGGTTGAAAAAACGGTTCGTTTTTTGTAAATATTCTCAAAAAAATGGAGAATATAGATTTCGGCATATCATTCTAGTAGTTCATGTTAATTTGTTCGCCAGCCTTCTATTAAAATTCGTGGGATATTTCAAAATATTATTTAATATTTTGTTAAGCATTCTTATTTCTTTGTAGTTGCATGTATACAAAAAGTTTTTTTTTAATTATAGCCTTGTTATGAATTTTTCATAATTGTGAAGGTCAATTTCTAATAGTTCTTTTATATATAAATCTTTTATTTTCCATATATACGTAGTGCTACTTAAATTTACAGCCCCTGAATATATGCAATTTTTCTAGTTTTTACAAAAGTATTTACAGCGTTGCTGTAATTGGTACTTAAACTAGTTTTCTTCCTATACACAATTTTCATTCCCTTTTAAATCCGTATTATAAATTTCGAAATAAGGAAATGTGCTTCTTTAGGATTTATTCCTGTTTATTTATAAATAAAGGCACAAAAAGAAACGTTTTAAGTAAAAAATTCCTACAGTTTTTACTACAAATAAATATTTTTATAATATTTTATATAATAATATGTCAATTCCCACAAAAATTTTTAAGTATATCAAAAGAGAAGTATATACCTATATATAATATAAGATAATTTTTAAGACCTTTTTATAAAATTATTTTAGTAATGTGACCTTGACAAGTTAAATAATTTTTAGGTTGACAACCCTTCTATTGTTATAACTATACTTACATCTACAAATGACATATACGCGTATAGATACATAAAACATTAAAATACCTGCGGCATTCAGATTAAAAAATTTTTTACCTATATAAAATTTAGTTAAAAAAATAACAACTAACGACGATATAAAGAAGATATTAGATCTTTAAAATATAATAAAATAATTTGGAAACTTTCTCAAAATAAATTTAAGATTAATAAATAGAATGTAGTAAAATATTTTAACTTGGTAAAGTTTCAATTTACAATAAAATCGAATTGCAATGTTTTGTTTTCCTTGCTTAAATGCTGTCCTCCTATAAAGCTTCTTAAATGTAATACAGAATTATTAAAATATTATTGCATTATGTGTACTGTTCATTATACAGGAACTAAATTATTAATTATTTGAACTTCAATTTATAGGAAATTATTAATAAAGAATTTCTTATAATAATATCTTCTCAACTGTTCTAAAATTATTTTGAATTATAATATTAATTCTAAATCATTTTCTTTATTATTATATACATAATTATATTTATATGATACTTCTGCAAAATAATATAGGTTTAAGAAGGATATATTTTATATAAAGAAATATTCTTAAAAAAATATTTAATAATATTATTATAAAAGATTTTCTCATTAAATTTTTCGATTAAAGAGAAAATTATTAATTATTTTGTAATATAATAAGGCTCTTCATAAACATAATTGTAATTTTATTAGTAATACAATATAGATATTATAATTTATAAAAAAAATTATTATTATTTAGAAAATTATGAATATTAAGTAAAATATTAATTTCCTTCATAAAAAATTAAATTGTCAAAAGAAAAAAAATTGATGAAGTTTTTTATCTACATCAATTTCTTTTGAACAAGTTCTTCATTTTCAAATTACTGTTAATTTAGTTGAATTATATGTTACTTATACATATACATGCAACAAAGGTAAATAATTTAATATACAAGTAAATTTTTTTTATAATACTTATACTTAAAAAAAAAATCTCTATTTAAATATAAAATATAATTTACAAGGTTATAATAATCATTAATATTTAAAATATCCTTAAAGGTAGCTATTAAATTTTTCAAGGATATCATAATTCATATTTAAATACGTAAATACGTTTCATTAATATTAAAAATTATTAAAGAACATAGAAAAAAAAATGTAAGTAAATTGATTATATAAGGATACTTCTTCAAAAAAAAATTCTCATATTTCAGAAATGGTGTAGTATGTAGGTACAATTAATTAATGAAAATGCGGAAATTTTTATGAAATATAATATTTTGTATTATAAATTTCAAAATGTTGGCAATACTATGAAAACATTAACTTTGATTTGTATAAGTGTGGAAATTTTAAATGAGTCGAATTACTTTTATTATTTAAAAGATGGTTTTCCAAAACATTCGAGGTGTTTCGTTTAATAGTGCCCTAACATATATACCAGTTTGTTGATTTTCGTTACTAATAAAAAATTAATTTTTTCACAACAAGCATCTATTGCAAACGGTTTATGACATTTCGTGAAAGAAAATGTCAATACACTGGTTTACGGATTCCTTCTCATTTAGTAAAAAGTCGCATATCTCAAGTTTAAAATTAAAATTTCATTTGTATATAAAAATTATCTTCTGTTAAGGCTTGCCTGCCTGCTCGCGGCGGAATGCGGCCATCACTGGCGGGACACGAAAGGGTGCCGTCATGCGAAGGTGTTTCTTTCACCGCAGAGTTGCTGGGGATGAGCAGGAGCCGGGTTCGCACTATTGCGAATTTCTTCAGGCGGTGAGTGACTGCCCAGTGAAATACCACCTGCATAGGCTGGAAAAGTCGGACTCCCCCCTGTGCAGATTTTGTGGGGGCGGCGATAAGACCGCCGTGCAAATTCTCTGCGACTGTCCGGCACTGGCTGTTCGGCGCTGTAATTGTCTTGAACATGGCTCCCTAAGTGTTCGGGAACTGTTGTCCAAGTCCCTTAGGGATATCTCCGGCTTTGTGGTTGGGACGGGGATATTATAGATGGGAGGCTACAATAGGTCAAGAATGGCTGCGGTGGCTTGGGGGGTTACTCCTGCCCCACTCGGTTCCCTTGAAATCTACAATCTACAATCTATCTTCTGTTAAGAAAATTGTTTAAGAAAATTTTATTAAATAAAATTTAAAAAGCTAATAAACCTTATGGAAATTTTAATTAAATTGCAAATATTAAAATAAATGCTAAAATTTTCATTAACTTTAATATATTAATTTACGAAATATTACAATTGCCCTCACAAGTTTTAAACGCCTCCTTCTAAAAATAAACAATATTGTTTTTAATATTTTTTTCCAAAATAATAAAACAAAGACTTTACGCCATAAATTTCATTATATGAAGCGTTGTTGTACAATTATACATGCTAACATATAGAAAGCAGTTCGTACTAGAATATTTAGTGACAAGTTTGTTTGTACTATATTATTTTATTTTTCAAATATTGTGGTCTACAAATAATGTTGACCTCTAAAGTATAAGTTCAAAGGTTTTCTAATTAAATTATTCATTTATAATTTAATAATTAAAATTATTTTTATTATAATTACATGTTTTTGTTTCTGTTCATTTTGATAACAATAGAAAAACCAACAATTTATTTTATATATATGCACACATACGATGCACATATATATATATTATGCTATATAGATTCATGAGTACAATGGTAGGAAAATTTATAGAAGAAGAGTGCTTGTTCTCATTTCCTTTAATTTAACACAATTATATACATTAAGTTTTTACTCACAAAATATTTTGTATATATGGTGCCTACTTGTGATTGTATATAAGGTATATTATATATTTTAAGTGTTTTTAAAAGAAAATTTTGCCCATTTTAAAATCATTTTTTTCTTGAAAATAATTTTCTCCACTTTTATACGTTATACTCGTGAATGCATGTGCACATTGTACATTAATTCATAAAATATTAAGCAAATGCATATTTTCATTTGTTTCTCGTAAATAATATTCTATATACAATATAATTTAGTATATAAGACATTTATTATATATACAATTATATTCTTGGCATATATTATTTATTTACATACATATACACTTTAATTGTACTCATATTTCTTATTTAAAGCAAACAGAATAGTAGTGAAATATAAATGTAAAAAATTAACTGTATACATAAGTATATATACATATTATGTATATAAAATGTTATTATGTTTTCGCTAACACGTCTACTAATTTATGACTTTAAGTGTTTTATTTTTTCTCTAGCTCCTTTTCATTGCACTAATGACAAATAATTTCTTTTTGTAATAAGAAGGGGGAACAAAGTAATATGAAATTTATATGTAGAATAAAACAATAAGAAACTATAAAATTGTACAAAAAAAATGTAGAGTCTTGTGAATAAGAAAATCAGTTTCATTCAGTTAATATTATAAATATATCTACATTTATATGGACATGTTCAAAAAATTTTTCAAATGGTGTGCAAATGGCATGAAATATGCATTCAAAATTTTTAGCTTTTGAAGAATTTTCTTTTATACAATAGGGTTAAAGGTAAAGAACACAAGATCGATTTTCAAAACAAAAAATTTTAAAATAAACCGAAATTATTTGAAACAGAACATATGCCTGGCTGATCTTCACGTACCGGATGCAAGAAAAACAATAAGTTTAGTATATAAGAATGCTGTTTTATAGAGATTAAGTAATGTTCTTAGGACAAAGCTTAAAATCTGGATTAAAATTATATTCTGTTTTAATATTCCCTCACAAATTACGAAGTTGAAGCCTTCATAAAAAGCACAGCTATTTAACAGAGGTTATATAAAAGGATATACTTGTAAGAAATTTCAATTTCTTATATTATTTTAGCAAAATAAATATTATCAAGGTTTAGGTTCAAATAACAATCAAAATATTCGATGAAATAAAACACTAAATCAATTCTATTATACATGATATATGTTTATTCTAATTTTTACAAAATGAACCAGACCTACATAGGTTCCATACTGTATATTTTAAAATTTCCTTTTCTTATTTACGTACGACTATACCTTTTCGTATAGTATACATTAAAAACTATATGTAACATATACCTGTCGAATTTATTGAAAAAAATCTAGGACATATCATGAAAACTTTCTTGTATCGCAATAAGATAAAAATCTACTAAATCAATCAAAGGATGTACCTATATAATGAAAGGATGTCTACATGTAAAATCTCAGGTTGGGGAGTATTAATTTCAATTTCATTTTTTTTATTTTCATTCAATATAGAATATTTTTAAAGTACAAATTGTGTGCAAAAATCTAAATTCTATTGTTATAAATAAAATTTTAAATAGGAAATCAAAAAAATCCTAATGAAGATTTGATTTTCTTGGCAAGGAAATAATATATTCCTTTATAGGAATGTAATTTATTGCTGCAAAATGAAATTGGTTTATTGTGTGTTTTTTATTATTAAATTCTCTGGGACAATACGAATTGTATGAAAAAATTATGTATGAATTGAAAATTTGTATGATTGTTTTTGACTGTGTATGATTCTCTTTTAGTTATGTCCAATTAGTGTTGCAATTTAAAGAAAAATAATATTTTATTATTAAATTTAGAAGCAATTTAAATCTAAATTTTCCAATAACAAGAGCAAAATTCTATTGATATAAAAATTTTAATCGCATAAAAAGGAATTTTCAAAACATCTTATTTTGAACATTACCGCTTTCTATACCAAAAAATTGGGTTATTTTTGAAAAATTTTTAATTATATGAACCATGTAGAATAAATGAACCATTAACTTGCCCTATGTCTAAATGTGAAACAGTCAAATTTCCATCTCTTTAATGAGCAATATAACTATATAAAATATTTTGAAAAGCCACGTATTTCTATAATTACAAATTGTCTAAATTTACAAATTTTCTGAAATTATTTCGCACAGCATCTATTGTCTTTTATCTTAGAGTGTTATACAAATATCTAAACCAAAAATTCAAAATCAAATTTCCTTGATTTCCATTTGATGATGAAAAATTTAATATGGAATCTTTAATAAGGATGAGTATATTTTTATCGGATTATTTTGATATCTTTTAGAAACTCTTAACAAAATGTTTTTTTTTCTCAAAAAAAAAATATAATTCACTTTTTTCTCTCGTTTTAATTCTATTTAATAAAGAAAGACAACAATAATAAGAGGATAAATAAATAAAGATATAAACATTTTGTCCTAAAAACAACCCATAAATGAAAATAACTAAAAGAATAAAAGAAAATAATAACAAAATAATAATGTGTCTTAAGTGTTAGGAAAACAAAAATTTGATGGATGTGTCCACGAACTTCATTTAATAACATGAAAGAAAAGGGGAGCAGGAGACGAGAAGAATATTAAAAAATCAAAAAAGAAAAAACATATATTAAATGTTACACTATAGATGGAAACATACTCAATACACATTTTGTGTATTTATTCGAAAACCAAGTCCTTAGCAAACGTATGTACCTAACTGTATATTTATTGATTATTTGTGTTTATGAACATTAATATACGCTTATATATGCACGTATTATAATATAATATAACAGATATTATATAGATCTTATTTGCCATAACTAAATTCGCCTTATATTTTTATATATTGTGCCTTTTGTGTAATATAATGTGCCTGTTTATTGATAATCGTGTCCTGTTCATCCTTTTTTTTTTCTCTCTCTCACTCTCTGTATATATATATTATAAGAGGAATAAAAGAAAAAAATTCAGTATTTATTGTTGTATATGAAAAAAAAAGCCGAAAAAAAGAATAAATAAAATTGGGTTAAAAATATTGCGGTCGACTGTAAGGTTATCATATAAGTAATATTAAAAGGACCAACTATATACAAATTATTTATTCAATTTAAGGGATTCAGTTTAGTCCAGTATAAAGCTGTGTGTAGTTTAAAATAAAATTCTTAAATTTTGAGTAAAAAAGTTTTGATTAAATTCAATTTTACATTAGAATTAATATTTAATTTATTTCGCATTTAATTTTAAATAAAGGTTTATATTCATTCATAATACAAGCGAAATAATCGGCTTTCGTGTTTCAGGAAATCGAAGTTAACAGAGAAATCTTACAGTGTTTGTTCAATTAATTTTATTTTATAATGATGTAGCTAAGAAGTTGCGCATTGCTACGATCTCAGAAAAACGGAAATTACATTTTTTTTTATTTATTTGTTCTAGTGCTTTTCAATATTCGATATTTTTTGTTTTCCGTATAATATGTATACGAATAAATCAAAAGGTTTTACTAAACGAAATTATGTGATAAATACATATTTTCCAAATCTAGAATATACATACTTGTAACGATTTTCGCCCCAGGAACTAAGTCGGTTTTAAAAAAAAAGTATAGCTAACTCGTTCTTGTTTTTTTTAACTTCTTCTCCTTTGGACTTTGATTTTAACAGGGTTGCTTTTCTGATACATCCCGAAATCTCTTGATGCGATCATAATTTACGGTTCGCCTAAATCTTTCCTATAGTGTGGCTACATTTGGCAGCTGTTAATTTTAGTACAACAGGCCTTGATAGGACTTGAAAAATTGTTGTTTCTGGTATAACTCGAAATTCTCGAAAAAAAGTCTATTATTTAGAAACAAGTTCCAAAATCCCTACATTTTTCTAAACTATTTTTTCTAAACTAATAATTCTTAATTCCTATACCGATCGCTAGTAGTGCAGAGAAGACACTTAATAAATTTTATGTAATATGTAGATTACGTTAACATAATATCAAAAATGCTACTTAAATTTAAAATATAATTGAAAATGCAAATAAAGTTGCATGATAAAATGCGACAAATGATTTTGAGTTTTAATAGGCCTTGAGACCAGCGTAAAATAATCAAAAAATTCTACATTTATTTACAATTCAACTAGCCTTTTTAAAGTTTTGCAAATTTTATTCAAATCAAGATTGAAATCGATTTTTATTTACTGGAATTCTGCCAAAAATTTAACTTTCAGCTAAAATAATTTCAATAAGATTTTAATCAATTATTGTTTTACCATTAATTAATTAAAAGCATTTTCATCCTAAGAAACAATTCGTTTACGAAAATATTAAATACATATATTATGTAGCACAATATTCCTATATTTTATGTAAGTACATTATAAAGAGTGAAACTTATTTTCCATAATTCATATTTGAAATTATGAGTATTTAAATAGAACGTTCTTTGAGAAAATATTATAGTTTTGTATCCTTTCAACTAAAACCCTAATCTATAATATAATATATTGCCATAAATGTTAAAGTTTGTATTTTTGTATTTTTTATAACATAGTAACAAATTGTTAGGCCTAAGAACTGTAACTATCTAAATGTAAACTGAATTGCTGTCAAATTTGTTCCCCGTGGTATTCTTATGGCAAAATTATTAAAAATATGTGAATATCACAATAAATAAGGTATTTAAATAAAAAATTACATTGTTCAAGATCCTGATAAAAGTAAAAATATTCACATACAATCATGAGGTTTTAGCATATACTCATGTTTATGATCGAACCTATTAATATTAAAAATTCTATCGTAACTTAGAATATATTAAAAATTCTAAGCTACGATATAAGGTTGAAATAAATGTACGTAAGCAATAATTTTGAAATTTTAACTAAATTTAAATTGATAAATTTTCATTCGGAATATTTTTACAAAATTATGACCTCGTTCGATAATTACTTTATAATTTGACTTTTTAATTTCTTAATCTTTGGCAAAGTTAATTCTCTCCAAATTAATATACTTTCCATATGTATAAGTGGAGCACAATAAAAGCACTATCTATAATTAAATCCATAACATAATGTCCAGTATTTTAATTATTTTACATAATAAAAGTATGTAATCACTTTTTTGTATTCGTTAAAACGAAAATTTAAAATTATAATATACGTTATTTACTTAACATAAATTTAGGCGTATATACTCGTATAACATGAAAACCAAAAAATTTTCGTTTTACTCTCATATTTTTAATATCTATATGCTTTAATTCTGCACTGTTGCTTAATAGTTACTATCTCTAGTGAATTATTTCAATTCTTTTCATTCCTGTTTCCCCTTTTACATCTCTTATGTATACTCATGCATGCGTAAGTGTATTGTATAACACAAAATAGAGACTAATATTTATTATAAAGGAAAGAGATAAAATATTATAAGTGCGTGCGTAGACTTTAGAGAAATATTATAGGAATGTGTGCATATTTGTATTATGTTAAATGGAAAAGTGGATAGTAAATTTGGAATGAAAATATTATAGTAAAATATGTATATACAAAATATATGTACCTAAGTAAAAAAATAAAGAATAAAAGTAAAAACGAAAATAACAGTAAGTTGTGGAATTTTTTGTACATTGAGAATAACACTTTTAATTTTTTACAATAAATGATATGGAATAGAAGTAAATGAAAGTCTCAAAATCAAATTGTAAATAATATTCATTCACATTGTTTGTCCATACAATACTTTTTGTTCTTGCACAAATTCTGCCCCAATCAAATTTATTAGTTCTTGATATACTAAAAAATATTAATTTTCTCTATTTGAATATATATTTCGTAATTTATTTAGTGTACACCTTATTACATCTGAGATGTTAGTGACATAAAGTAAGATTTGTTCAGAAATCATACAAATTGTCAACTCGCTATTTCCGAGACGTTCAAATGCATTTTGTTTGCACAAAACTTTAAACTTAATTTGCTTCTGATAAATTTTTTTTAATTTACTAAGTTTTTTGTTGAAACCACAGAATTTTTGTAGGTAGATGCACAAATATGTACTTATATATAAATGTATGTACTCAGCGTGCAAATAAATTGTACAAATATTATAAAGATGAAATATATAAGTATACCAAACAACTTCTATAAGAAATGGGCATATAAATATATATAATTATCCTTGCACACATATGTGAATGTGGAACCATGTAAAATACACATTTTTTATATATGTATTTCTATTATACAGCTAAACAAATAGTTATACAAAGATGCCATATAAGAATATTCAATATAAAAATATTTTGTTTTATTTAAGTGAAGGATTATTTTACAAAACGATCTAAAGATCGGAAAGGGATTTCACTTATTTATTTTTTTTTCTTTATACATACTACTATTTTTTTTTTTTTTTGGCTTACAAGGAAATTTTTAATTCTCTTGGGTGTCTTTTTAGCCTCAACACTTTTTATCATATGCTCCAAGTTTTATTCCTTTTTCTTTTTGCTTACATTCAGTATCCTTATATACATATATTAATTTTGTGTTGTCTTATAATATGTTATAGACTTTTAGATTTTTATTATAATATAATATATTTTGGTAAAAAATAATGTACCTATAATAATATGGTTGTATATTATGCCAAAAAATGTGCGTACCAAGTGAGAAAAATAAGATTGATGTATACGTAATATAAGGCAATTTTATTATTCTTCTTGGTTTTTGTGTTTACCGAAAGGGTTAAAAAACTTTTTATACTTTTTTATTTTTCAAAATTATTTGTATATCCTTTTTCTAAGAAAGTTTTCGTTATAAAAAAAAAAAAAAATATTATATACCACTTATCAGAATATTTTAATAGTCTCCTTATTTATTATTCCAATTTTAAATGTCATAAATAATGAATTTGTGATGAGCTTATCGGAAAGAAAAAACTTTTATTTTACTTTTAATATATTACACAATTTAATATGTAGGGACTATATTTGTAAAAAAATTGTAAATTATAAGGATTTTAAAGAAAAATTATTGAAATTAAAAGATTAGAGGTAAGGTTTTATTAAAAATAAATAATTAAAAAATTTTATTCATGCAGAATATTTATTAATGATCGTTAGTCGCGAAAGTTTCAATTACTTATTTTAATCCTGTTAAATCAATAATAATTTAATCGTGAATATTGTGTAAAAGATAATGAAATTCTTTGAATCTACAATTTTATATCAGATATTGCCAGGCAATGTTCAAGTAGTGGTATTAACATTGTACGTATATAGTGCTGAAATATAATTTTAAATTAGAAGAAAAGAAATTGTACAACAAGATGGAGAGATTATATTTTCCTAAAATGCAAATCCAATGAACAAATTTGATAACAATTCCGTATTATGTAGAAAATTTTAGATATTTTTTACGTAAAAACTTGTTCAAGTCATGCAAAATGAGTAAATTGTTTAGGTTAAAGACTCAAATCAAAATTTGTTTTTCAAAGTATTCATTACTCATGCATTATGTATTCTTTTCGCAGTTTTCGTAATTTTTCCAATATTATACAAGTTGGAAGAATATTAACCTCATGTTAAAAAAATTGTTTCGACAAAATTTTTACTATAAAAATATTTACATATTTAATATATAGAAAATAGGATATTTATGTTGTTACATGCACATAACCATTTATACAGACGCAAAAAGCCACAAGCAAAAAAAAAAACTAATTTTTATTTCTCGCCAGCTAGCTAATAACACAATATTTTTTAGTTAAAAATTTTCATTTTTCTATTAGTTTTTAAAGAACAATGTTAATATTTTAGACATACGTATACATATTACAAGTATATATGAGCATGTGACACAATTTAATATTGGAAACACAAAAGCAAAAATAAAAATAAATACACTGGCATAATGCGACGTAAATATGGGGCATTTTTCAAGGATATTTAAAAAAATATATAGTTTTTTTTGTCTCTGAATTACCATTGTTATTTTTATGTTCATATATATTTTTAATACAAATAGTATCTTCTTAAGTTCTTCTTCTGTTCAAAAAAAAAAACTTTTAACTTATATTTTGTTGTAAAAAACATTAAATTGTATTGAACTCATTTTGAGTTTTTCGAACCTCTTGTATAAATATGCACATACATTTAAACCTTTTTAAAGCTGATCTCCAAGTAAATATCATAAATTTTTTTCAAAAATGTTAATTGAACTACATGATTATGTATAATATGCAAAATATTTGTAACATCATTCATATTTCGTTAGAGTATAGCTTTCTATTAACAATAGTTTCTATATACAAATATTTTGTTAGTTTTTAGATTTGGTTGGTGGAGATAAATTAACAGATATGAGGTTTCAGATGACTTAAAGAGCTGAGAAAGGGCTCGATGGAAATATCTTGAAGGTAGAATTTTGTTTTTACCATACCTCCCTCCCTGAAAACATCGCTATCTGTGAAATAAAATGGAATTGAATTTCGATGGGTGAGCGGTATAGAAGGGAATTTGCCGAAAACGGAGTTTGATTAGGGATCTCAAACACCAAATTCAAACACATATCACACATTATTTTAAATATTATGTATTTTCTAAAATAATTAAATCAAGCATGACTCATAAATACAATTTGCTTTTAAAAATATGAAAAATTAATCAAAACATTAGATTTTCAAAAATGTTGAATACTATATGGAATATTTGTAAAACGAATATTGCAATATAATAATTTTTGTGATTGTAATCCGAAATGTGCATATTTACGTAATTAAACACTTTAATTTGGATCATATACAATTTTTCTTTCAATCTTAAATCTTAATCAATAAAATGTTATAAACAAAATACCCATATGTAAACATTTTTGATTTAATCTTAAAATATTTCTTGTCCAGAAATACAACCATATGTAAGTACTCACACACATAAACATTCATCTAGCCCTAAGGAATTTATATTATACAAAATATTATACATAATTATTTTATTCGAATTTTTATTTATTTATTATTAAACTTTAATGATATCTACAGATTACCTTATGATATCAACGGTAGGAATACCAAATAATCAATTTATTTGCAAATAAATATTATGTAAATGTATACATATTATTATTTACATGCAATATTTATATATTATATAAATGTACATATACAATATTATGTATACATAAATTGAATTTACGAATTATTGATTGTATAAATCAAAATGTAAAAGTAATTTTTCATCATAAATTATTTTATTTTTTTTTTCTTCTCCTCTTCCAAATTTCTTAATATTCTTAATTTATTCAAGCAGAAGCTATAATATGTCTTCTGGTTATACTAAGAGTAAAAATTTATCGATTGAATGATCTAGAAAATTATAAATCCAATTATGATGAAAAAATTTTATTATATTAATATATTATATGTATGTATGTCTACTGTTATACACTATTTATATGTAATATTTTTATTATAGATACATGATAAATAATATTTTCCCAATAAATCGTATGTAGATTAATACAAAAAAAAAAAAAATTATTATTATTTTTATTTTCTTATCATACCAATAATGAAGAGAAAAAAGTAAACTAAAAAGTTTTCGAAAGTGTCAATTGCAAATCATATACATATACTCGTAAAAATCAGAATAAAAAAATTTTTAAATAATATTGATAAATATTTAGCTTTTAAAATACTATTTGAACATACATCCATAAATAAAATACATACACATATACAATACGTTTATAAAATCTGTATTGATATTATCTATTATAGATCCTGAAACTTTGCTTATATGCAATGTAGCTATACATACGAGTACTTATAAAGTGAATCTCTCATATATTCAAAAATTATTATGTAAAATTCATATAAAATAAAATATGTGATGTGCTTGTGTATTTGTGTTTAAGTATATCTTGTATATTTGGTCTTTACTTTCATCTCTCTATTGCATAATGTCAATGTCAATTAAAATTTTCATATATAGAAATTTTCATATATAGAAATTTTATTCCGATATGACATTTTAAATCAGAAATTTTTACAATATCAAAAAGTATAATAATATCAAATCCGTCACGTACACAAAATAGTAATTATAAACACACATAATAATAATCAAATATCAGAATATAATTATTATTTGTGTACAAAATATAAGGATAATGTACTCTTAACGTGATGTATACCATATACGTTTATGTGTGTATATAAATTTGTACGTATATATAATGTGCATATGAAGCTTATATAGCCATGTGCATTTTATGTTTAAAGCTTTGTACAATATCAGCAAAAGTGTTAAAGCAAACTTTATCTTATTTGTTTTGTTAAATATTTATTTAAGTTTATAGATATAAATATATATGTATATGTATATATTTATACTGCAATTTATACATAAAAACTAAATTATAAAATTAAATGAGAAAATATCTACATAATATAGGTACGTATGTGGGTAGAAAAATAAGTGTACATACAATGTATGAGAATTAAAGATGTTTAAAAGTATGCATATTTGTATAGTGTTGAAGTTTAAGTAGTTGTACCCAATATAATAGGATATTCAGGAATTATAAGAGATTATAATAAATATTAAGTTATTTCTTGTTTTACATTTATATAAGATAAGGTCGTATAAGATCTTTAAATACACTAGTTACGTAACAATCAAGAGGAAACCAGTTTTTACATAATGTAGTAGTTGAGTAGTTATTCATACAAATAGATGTTGGATGGCACAAGATTTTTATATGAAAATTAGTTTTTATTCCTATTTAACACGATTTTCATGAAAATTAATGCTTCATTTAGAAACTATCATCAAATACTTTAAATTTATTAATTTGCAGTGTTCAATTCTTATAAAGGAACACAGCAAATTGTATAATTTTTTTTAATAATAATTGTTCAACAACTTATTTTAAATATATGTAAATATGTAAGGTTCTATTGATTTAGGTAAAATTGAAAATCTAGTAAATTAAAATTTTTGACTAAATTTTTAAATTTGGTTGTACGAGTACATAATTAAAAACAAAAAATTTTTCAATTAGGATTTTTAAAGAAATAGCTATAATTTTAAAAATTCCTCACTTTCCAAAACTCACTCTCATAATTCTGTAAAATATTATTATATTTCTTTAAATAAAATATTGTTGAATTAAAAATATAACAAAATTTACCGTTATTATGTTGACTCTTCAGTAAATATACCCTTTAATAATCCTCAATTAAATAGAAATTACATTTAATGTATAATTTAATTCTACTCAATTACTACATAATGTAAAAACTGTATGTATACATACATATAATTCTGACTCCGCATGACACTGTAATAAATTAAAAGTTATTAAAAGAATGACACACTAAAAGCAAATATTTTTTTAATAATATAATTATTGAATTTCATATATTATTAAAATCATATCGCCATACATATGGCCCTGACAAATAACTTCAAAACCAAATATTATGCAATAAACTTGTGTATTTCTATATATAATTTCAGTTAAGGAATTCCTTAAGCAATATTTTCATTTTGAACACACAAATGTATACAAATTTTATTTAAAAAAAAAAATAGTTCTATGTATTTATAAAATGAAATTGATATCAGTTCATGTCCTTTAAGAAAAAGATAACTTTGTATATTTATACAAATTTGTAGGTACATTACATACATATACATTTTTATAATAATAATAATAATAATGATATAACAGTATATAAAAATATTGTATTAAAATTATGCAAACACATGTTGCTTTCTGGTTAAATTTTCCTGTATTCATTTTTTTTTTTTATTTTTTTCCCTCTTTTAAAAATATAAAAAAAATATGAATAAAATATTATCAAAAAAAAAAAAAAAGATGAGAAAATTTTTTTAAAATTTACATAATAAACATAAGATTGTCAAAGCATTTGTATAACTTGGTTTAACATATATTTGGGACATGAAACGACAGTTTCAGTTGTTATAAAAAATCTTGTTTTCTTTCTCTTTTTTAAATTATTTATATTATAAACATACATATATTTTTTATATTCTAAAATTATGTACATTTTATATAGAAAAAAAAATATTTTTAGCACAAAGCAAAAAAAAAACAAACGATTTTAGACTATTCCAACAAAAAGAACACTGAAAACATGAAAAGTTTATAAAAGTTTGTTAAAAAATATTTTGTATTTATGCATATGAAAGCTCCCCTTTTTCCTAACTCGTAATAATTGTCTCAAACATTTTATAAAAAGTTACTATGTAAATACAGTTTTAAGACGGAAACTACTTAAGAATAAGGAAAACTTGTATACGAAAAATAAAGAAAAAATTTTTTTTTTTTTGTCTTTTTTAATAATATTGAAAAGTCCTTAGGAAAAAAATTTCGATTTTGTGTAATTTAATCTTAATTTGAAAACTTTTACTTTTTCTTGAAATATCAAAGATTTTTAGAACAACAATGAATCTAAATTATTTTCTACAATGTGTCATACAAAATAATAAGTTTTATGATTAAAAAAATATTTAACATATTGGATTTTTTTCCTTTATCTATTAGAAAATTTTGTAAGCTTTTCGGTATTCAATTGGAATAACATGCAATTTTTTATAAACTATTTTTGGCAAAGACAGTTTACTTATAACAATAAGTAAATCTCAAATTATCTCATGTTAGTATAACAATAACTTAGGAATCCATAGCTAGAAAATGTTAGAAATAAATATTAACTTGTGTCTCCATTTGAATTGAAGCAAGTACGAGAAGAATTAAGAAAATCCAAGTAGAACAGTTTCAATTCCTTAAAATATTTTTTTTTTATCTTCAATGCATCTTTAATATTAAAGTATAATATTTCAATAAAATATAATAGAAACAGTTTATTCTTGTATATTATAAGAATTATTAAGAAAAAAAAAATTTTTTATAATTGTTAAATAATTTTAAATTTTCTCTACCCTTAAGTATTAAATATAATTATGTAAGGTATGAACTATTTTTTACCACTTATATTTAACGCATGTTTAAATGAATATCCCTGTGTGTTATACTGTATCCGCAATTAACGAGTTATTTTTGTTATAATATACAGGTATATAATATTTTCACTGATAAAAAAATGAAAATTTTTTTAGTTACGCTAATCTAGCCTTATACAGTGTTGTTTACACAATTTTATATCACAAAAAATATTATGTATATTTAGTGAGAATATTTTTACATAAGGCATTTAAGTATGCCCAACTGTATATAATATACATACATATACACATTCTTTATACAAAAAATACTCTAAACAGATTTTTTTTTATTGCCACTTAAAAATGTAAATTCTACATCCTATATGTGTATGTATATATTGTGCCCGTATAAGAATGGTACAAAAAATTCATATTATGCGAATAAAATTGTACGCTATTTTAAATAATACGTACGAATAAATAAAACCTTTTATTATACTTGTTAACAAAAAAAAAAAGAAATTATGTTAAATGTCGTTATTGTTAGGCCTCCGTTTTGGTTTATTTGAAAATTTTGATATATTATGGTGTTTACCTTTAAAAAATATAACTGAGAATCCTTTTTATTACAATGACACATTGGTAAAATTTTTGGATATTACAAATTTTGCAATCCATTTTGAAAGACCTACATATAATGTCAACACAAATTGGAATACACCGTACTTTATAAAAATACCATTTGAAGATGTGACCTTCTTTTGTTGGCATAACGTATATGTTTGTGTCTTGGAGTATAACTTAGAAGATCATTTGAAGATTTGATCAGAACTAAAATGTTACCTTATCGCCGGTTCCTCTCAAGTTTTAACACTATAAGTATTTGACAGCTAATGAACCAATTTTTAAACCAATCTCCTGTTTAGTATACTTATGTATAACAGTTTTAAATTTTGAGATCGAATTGACTTCTCCGCGTTACTTTAGAAATAAGTGAAATTTTTTGAAAATTTTATAATGGATGTTAATTAAATAACCTATCGATTTCTTAAATAATTTAATTACTTGCGCAATGTAACTGTTATACTATAGTATCCAAAGCTTTTTAATTTTTTTTTAAATTGTTTCTGCGTTTTAAATGATTTTAATAGAAAAATTTTCTCTTTTTTACAAAAGTGACCAACAATATTTGTTAATTTTTATCCTACAGTAAGTTGTCAAATTTCTTCAAATCTTACTTGTTTTTTTCTAGACCTGTACAAATATCTACATTTCCACATATATACATGAAAATCTTTCAAACATTTCAAAATTTCATTCTAATTCAGTTGTAATTGTAAACGTCTTAAACATTTATGTCTGTAATTTAATCTATTATATTTATGCTATAATTAACGGTAAAAATGCTATTATTACTAGAAAACCATTATATTTAATTTAATGAACTTAGACGTCTTGATGAAAGCGTTCATTTTTTGCATTTTTTTTATTTTGTTTTCTTTTTTTTTGTTCCCAATGAGAAAAAAAGTTGAATCAAAGTATATAACACAACACACATACACACATCACCCTAAAAATCACTAAATTGAAAGTGGTATATTATGTAATTATGTGAATTTCATTGTACTTCGTATAATTAAATTTGAAAGCACTTGTTACCGAACAAAATTACCATCTACACAATATTATACTTATTTTATTTTGTACTATAATATTAAGTGAATAATGTTACATATCATATTATTAATACACATATTTACAAACTTGGGCAAATAATGTAGGGATATAAAATTGTATAGGGTAAATAAGATTTAGGAAAATTTTTGTATTATAATATTGTTAAGAATTGATAATGAAAACGACAATAAATTAACGAGCAAACACTTGAAATTTTAATGTTTTGTAATTAAAATTTTAATGGAATAAAACACCTAGAGCCAGTAAAAATTTCTAGGTGCTAGACGTGTAGTATATTATTATATTTATATATACAAGTAGAAGAATACTTTAATATATAAGTTAACATTTTTTTTTTCTTAATTTATTTATAAGAAATTATAGTTAAATACAAAATGAAATAGAAATTTTTACCTAGAATAAATTTTAAATTTCTGTAATAAGATCCTTATATCAATAATTTTGTTGACAAAAATTTTAATCGAAAATAATTAAAATTTTAATTATATTAAATTGCTTATTCGTAAGAATATGAAAATTAAAATAAAATTTTTAAAAATGAGAAATGCCCTTATTGTTCATGTTTTGCTTGCGAAAATAAAATTAGACTTTGAAGTTGAAGTAATTGGAGTAGTCCCATGCAATTAAAGTATTAAATTACAATGTCAGTTAATTTTCTATTTTCTGTATAATATGAAATGATGAAATGTGTAGCTATTTCGAATCTTTTATTTTTTTCTATTAGAACTTGATATTTCAAGTTGTAATTTAATAAAATGTTAAGATGTTTGAATATTAAAGAAATTTGCATTTTTTTTCATAAAAGATTCCCTATAAAATCGACCCACTCTATATGATTTGACTAATTTTACAAAACAAAGGAGTTATTCCCTATAATATGTTTAAGAAATAACTTCAATTTTTAGTAAACAGCAAATTCTATAAGAATTTTTTTATTAACCAAAAACTGTTAGTTTCTTTGTTTAAGCAATAACTCTTGGCGGACCACAGGAAATTGTCAGTCACCTGAGTGCTATTTTGATGCATACGCCACTTTCGTGATTTTTGACTTAAGAACACTTTTACAGATTTCCAATGAAGACCTTCCAGAATATGTTATCCGTTTTTCGCTTTCTCATTTAGTTTCATAAATATTCAAATGTTATTTTGATTCACGTCCATTTTCAAATGGATTTGGAACGCATTTTAATGCACATCCAAAATCGTTGGCGTATAGATCAAATTTTCATATAATTTACATAATTTATATTACAATAATTGTTATCTATAAAATAATAATGATTTCTATTTGCTATCTACTTTACTATCTACTTTAATTATTATCTACTCTAATTATTATCTAGAATAATATCTTAGCCGAGTATCCAAAAGGAAACATAAAATCAGTCTCTGCTTTGTTAAGCATAACTCAATATTCTTAAAAAATATTGTACGCGCACAATTTGGAACATTTTTTATAAAGAAATATTTAATAAATTGTAAATAGTAGAGTACGAAAATAATTTTTATTAAAAACTTTTTTGTTACTTTGACAAAGTACAAAATATTCTCTCATATTTTACAACTGCTTTTGTATAGACGGAAATAATAGAAACTATTTCTGTCATTTTTCATTACTGAATTTTACTTTGAGCAATTTAAGTAACGATTTTTTACAAAAAAAAGAAATCCTCATAATAGAGCGAAATGTTACGTCATGCGATCAATTAAATATTTTTTGTTTGAAAAAAAATTTAATAAACACAAACAAACAAACCCAATATTTTAAGAAAATATTCTTCAATATTCGTTATTATTTCCGGTAAAAGAACCATCATCAACAGAAACTGTTTAAAAAGTTTTAAATTTTCCCATTTTAAAAATCATTAAGAGGCAACACTAACAAAACAATAGAATTAATTATTACGGAAATTACAATTCTTTTTAACTATTTAAAGTTAAAATTAAATTGAAAATGCAATAAATATTTTTCTATTTTATAAAAGTAAAAAAATTAATGTAAAATTCATAAATTTTAAAAAAGGACTGGATTTGTGAAACATTAGCATTAAGTCATTCTTCATTCTGCTGTACCGTAATAGAATTTTACGAAAAATAATTGCTGTTTTTCTCATTTACTGTGTCCTTTTTGTGATTTTTGAAATATGTATACATCTTCTTCGATAAGTTTTTATAAATAAAATTTTAGATAATTCTAAGTAAAGCAAATGTAACAGATTTTAAATACATGCTAAACTAAATTATGACAATATTATTCTAGCACAAAAAAATTTGGAAGAGGAATTTGAATTTCTAAAATTTTTAATGACTTTTTAACTCCCTCTTAAGATAACGATTTTGAAGTTGTACGAAAATTTCAGATTGCTTTTTTTAGTGCCAAAAATTTCAGAATTTGAGCTAACCCCGTAGAAATTAAATCTTTTAGATATGGAAATAAGTTTTTTTATTTCCGAACTCATTTTACCATATAGGGTTCCTAAATTCACCTGCACTATCAAATCCAATTATAATTTGAAAGTTTTATAAAAACATGTTTGTTTTTTTTTTATTAATATTATGAAAAATTTTAATAGTTTCCTTAATAACATTAAATTTTTTAATACTATGCCCTTATGTACACCAATAATAAATTTCTTATACTAAAAAATATATGGCAATCGCAATAAATTTTACTAAGCAATTTCCTTTTCATATCTTCATTTTTCTGTTTTGATTAAATAAACATTGTTAAAATAATAATTAGTGTTAATAAATTTGATGATTGTATTAAATTCAATTTTATAACGTTTAATATAACCTTATACATATTTCTTATTTTATAATATCTGATTAACATTGTATTACTTTATATACCATTATTATTATTATTATTGTTATTGTAAATATATGATATATAAAATGTATGTTTAGGTATCTGTATATTGTCTAATATGAAAACATAAATGTGGGATCCTGGTTGGTATAAAAATTATTTTAGAAAAACAAAAAATCTTATATAGGACCAGAGTGTATGTACTCGTATAAAAACTCTTACGTCAATATTATTTAACCTTATATCCATTAAATAACACATCATATTATTCCGAAATTGCCAACATCTGCACTTAATGTCTTTGATTATTCCTCATCATTTTTGTTCTTTTTTTTTCTCTTTTACAACTTCCTCTTTTTCTTAATAATTTTTTTTTATTTTATTTTATTTGTTTTACATATTTTTATACGTATACATTTACATACATTTTGTGTTTACTATTACAACACATATTGTGTACTTAAAAGGAAAATCTACATCGTATTAATGTGTTTATATAATATACGTGCATGTAGGTGTAGTTTAAATCCTTATGTATATTGGATCTGATTAAAAGACAAAAATACTTGCTGTCAAAGCTTAACAACCATCAGCAACTTTTTATATGTCATCAAAAGAAATCGGTAATAAGATAAAAAAAAATAATAATAAAAAAAAAAACAGAAATATATAAAACACAAAAATAAATAAATAAAATGAAAAGTTTTTCCTACATTAAAATGTACATAATGTGTACAGTATGTGTACAATGCTTTAGGATAGTATCAGAATAATTTCAAAGCAACTTTGAGATACTATTGATTGAGTTTCTTGTAAAATTAAATTATAAGCTCTAACTTAAAATTTGAACGGTGAACTATACTTACAACAACTGTACTTATATGTGATATATCCGGTACATAAAATATTTTGAATTAAAGCTAAAAATCTAATTCTTTATTCTAGGATTTTTTAAGAAATTATTTTAAATCAAATGTTTAGAGTTCAATCTCCTATTTTATATTGATTTTGTAAATTTGTAGATTTGCACAACGGGGGCAACAGTGCACCGTTATATTGATTTTATTCTGATTATCACTTAGAAGTATTGAGAATCCTAATGTTATCTTAAAAGACCGGCCTGAAAGCTAAATTTGTTAATAAATACAATATTAAATTTCTCTCAAACAAATTCCTTTTAACAATTAAATTGAGGAAAACCATAATATTTTGACCACCTCTGCTTCATAGTATTTTGATAGCTCTGTTGTGTATACAATTTTTCATTGTTATAATATTTGTTAAAATGAAGTATGAAATAAAACGGACAAAAACGGCTTCTTTCCTATTGTTTAAAATATAAAAATTTCTTAAATTATTTAATATTATTTTAATTTCCATTGGATATCCGCAATCAACAATTTAGAGCTATAATATTTCGTCTTTTATATTATTTCCGATTAAGAAGCCGAATTATTATGTATAATAGAATTTTAAAGCATGCATCTAACTCATAAACTTTAATCTGTTATCATCTGTACAGTTAATGACTTTTATATTTATAATACCTTCATTATTAGTTGAAAGTCATCAAGTATTGGTACATTCTTCTTTTGTACACATATTTAGTCAATTCCCTGTTATGACAAATTTCATTCGATTATACTGCGGTTTAAAAATTAATATCGCACAAAAAATTCAATTATTTCAATTTAAATTGTCATTTATTTTCTCTTTTTATATAACGTGAAGCTTATAGGTGGAATAACAACTTTAATATGTATATACTTCGTATGTACGTCGTCGTGTACATTTAAAAGGGGAAGAACAAAAATAAAAGAATATTTCCTTTTTACCTCAATCATTATTTAGATAACTATATTGATTTGAGATTTAATATCCTAATAAAGGACTGATGTATACGAAACCGAACAATACGCTTATATAAACAGGAAAGCGTAGGACCAAAAAAGAAAATAGGCATATAAAAATAAAATATACAAAAAAAAAGGAAGTTTCTATTTCAAGAAAGGAAGCTTTTGTCTGCTTAGGATCCGTTGCGATATTGTCCTTCATATTTTCCTTTAATGAAATGAAAATATTATCGTTATCCTTTCGTGTCCCATTTTACCTCCCAGTTTTTATTTCTTCTAATGTGTATGTTTTGCGGTCTACTTGTTGTATTGTTATCTTTATCCTTATAGGTTTTATTATCTTGTTTCTTATTTTGTTTTGATTAAATTTTCGAAAACTTACTTCCAGAATGATAGAAAATTGAAGAATAATAACAACAAGAGAACATTGTGGTAATTGATATAAAGAAAAAAAATCTTTTCCGTAATTTGTTTCCCTTTTTCTTATACATATTTGATTATCCGTAATAATGTTTTTAACGTTTTTATACTTTTTATGTTTGTATTGTTGTTTTTGTTTTTCTTTTTATTATTAGCAACAAACATGCAATTGTCAATTTTTTTTCCATTTTATTTTGTTTATTTTATTTAATTTCATGTTCAATTCAATTTTGTTCGAAACCCTCATATTTCCTTAGTGTCTCTTGTCAAATTCATATTATGAAAATTAGGATAAAATAAGATGATGAAAGAAAAAATCCTAACCGATCCCACCAACCAAAACTCAATTTACTTATTGTATATTGGATGTTGTTTGGCGGGCTAAAATATTATCGATCGCAATACATACAATAAGGAAGACTACGTGATGCCGCCCAATTGTTCCTGTACAGGTTTAGACGATAAAGTACTTCTATATGGTAGGAAAGCGTAAATCAACCATTTTCAATGAGATCAGCTGCACACACAGCTGATTCGATTTAATGTTTTTTTATGTTTTAGTTTACTTTATTTATGTCATTAGAGTAGTCAACTTGTGGCATATATTAAATCTCGCTATCTAGACTATTACTACAGTTCAATTTTGTAGTGATTTCTAAATTTATTAATGGCTTCATTTTTATGCAGCTTTTCATTGATAAGCACAGAAGCAGATTGCCTGCTAAAGAATTGACATAATCCGAACTGAAAGCTAAAAAGAAAAATTATTTTGAATCTCCATTTTAACAAAATATATTCAAAGCTCTCTTAATGCTTATCTATTAAGGAGTTAAGGTGGAATTCACCTTAAATTTCATATGATGCTTATCATTAAATAATCTGAATGGCTCTTAAATAAATGAAAATAAATTCGATTAAAATACACTGATCTCATCATATTTTTGTAACAGGAAGGGACAAAAATCAGTATTTTTATGCCTAACATTTAATTCTACTAAACTTTAAATTACACTATTGAGATTTTGATTTTTTTGTTAACAAACCTTAAATACACATTGTAGTTTAATGCTGATGACTACTTCTTAAAAGGTTAAAAATAGATTTTTTGTAAAATAAATGAAAGTTATAAAAATTTCACATTCTGAGTGTAATAAGATTTTCATATTTTTGGATATTTTGGTTTTATTAAAGTAATATGGAATTTACCTTGTTATAGTAATGTTTTTTATGCAAAAAATATCAAAAATGGTGTGCAACACTGATAATATTATTTAATAGTAAAATAATTTATATAAATTTTAATTAAATTTGTTTTATACTACAAAGTGTATTTATAACATTTTTGATTACAATACTCACAAATTACGCAATAACAATGGTTAACTCCAAAAATTTCAAATTCGATAATAAATAAAATACTTGATATGCAATATTATTGTTCATTAATTAACTACACTTTGGTATTTAAATATAAATTAATGCATTAAAAAATATTCTAATTGAAATTTAATTATTTATTATTTTGTTTACAATTATAATTAAAATTGTTTACGTTTTACCATAAAATATGGTTAATTATAAATGATATCAAACTATTGTTTTTTTAGTTTAAATTTTAACTATAAATTTGGTGTGAATTCACATGGTAACTTTAATGTTCAATAAATACTACCTATATGGAAGTACATAATACACAATCAACTAATAATTTACAAAGAGGAGATTTATATTTATTATAGTATTCAATTTTAAACCATTTAATTTTATCCCAAAATAATAATTGCAATAATAATAAATTTTATCAATTTTTAATGTTAAACCTGTGAAATTTTTATTTATTATGACAAACAATACACTTAATTTTACAATAACATTATATTTGTACGTATAGATACGAGCTCGTATAACAAATATAACAAAATATTCCCTTTAAATAAATTATATTTTCTTATACCTTATAGAATGGTTTGCACAAAAATACAAAACAAAATGGAAAAACAAAATATGTCACATTTTAACTAATTGTATTCTATAAATGTCTAGACTCATTTACCTTAGTAATAAAGTTGATACGAATATACAATTGTGATATACTAATATTTTTGCTAAATATATATGTATATTAAATGTAAGAATATATTTATAGCGTATCTATATTATATTCGCAAAATAATTTTATCTAGATTTTCCGAAGTGTTTTAGGAAGAAGAAAAAAAATATACAGTGAGTACTCAATATAATAATAAAATAGTTATTGAATATTTATAAACGTCTCATGTAAGTGAGTTTGTTTAAGTTTCCCAATTTGAAATGAATATTTTCTTACGTACGGGCATTCCCCACCACCAGACGATACTTAAGTAGAATTTCTTGAAATTAAATAATTTTCGAAAAAATAAATTAAAAGTGTAACAATAAAAATCAAATAAGTATTGGAAAATCAACACATTCATTAACAAAAACTTTTCGAACTAAAAATGTCATTACTGTATACTCTTTAGCATTTTTCAAAAAAAAAAAAAAATTCGAAAAAAAAGTTCATATTAGTTTCTGTGTGTCGGTCAATTCTTCCGTGAACATATTTAAAAAATTTCTACACCCTTGAAAATAGAAAACTGGAATTTCATAAGTATATAGATTTTTATACTCCCAGACGATAATTTTAATAATTTTATATTAATTTTAGATTATAATAAAAAGTTTATTTTGTTAGAAAAACAATTTTTCATCTGTACACCGTCTTAAATTTTCGGTTCTAGAAATTTGAAAAATTTAAATTTTTGGCACCAAAAATTTTCCGATACTGCAATTTTTTCCAAATTATTATAAATATGCAGAAATCTAACGATGTATGCCATGCTGTAAAAATAATATTTTTTTTCTTAACACACGCAAATAACCTTTGAATTCGAGCATTATGTTAATGCCTCTTTGAATTTTTTTTTGTCTCATCCTAAATATATGCAATTTTTTTGTATATGAATGAAAGTAATTTTAACAAGATTATTTTTAAAAACAGTATTTGCACTTGTGGAAACGAAAAGTGCTACATTACAAACCATTGATTTGACCTAACTTTATTTTCATTATCCACCATTTTTTTTTCATTATTATTTCTGCAAATATTACGGAAATTTATGTTAAGAAAGATGCTATGAAATTTATTTTTAATTCGGTCACTTACTTTTTATGCTTTTTATAATCGTATACTTTATGTTTTATTATTATTATTGTTATTATTTTTATCATTTCATTTTTGGCCATTAGCCAATATAGTTCGTTTTAAATACTAAAGCGACCGAACAACTGAACTAGAGCAGTGAAAATATGACAAAGTGTGTTTTGTTTTTTTCCATTATCTATCTGTTTTCCTTTATTGTTTTAATCATTTCTTGTCTCAGTATTTTCGCAATGGAGCAATTTTACTTAAATACCTATTATATAATGTGCCTAAATATAAATTTTTACAAATATACCAACATGTATGTACATATCTATTTCTTGGTTTTTATATATTATTTGATTTGAGAATATTTATTTGTTCTTCATTTTACTTTATTATTTGGCGTTTTGTTTTCTCATTTTATATTTCTTTAATATTGGCTTTATTTTTATAGATCCTTGGTTGGAGAAAAGACAAATAAGGGGGAAAAAAATGAAAAGAATTTCCAGGTCTATTAATTTCAATTGAATTATGAAAGTGACATTGATTAATTTTATGTCCCAATTTTAGGATAAAATTACGAAAAAAAAAGGAAAAATAAAAAATTAAGGAAAATAATGAAATTAAATATAAATATGTATTTTGTATGTATGTTTTTTTTATGTGGAATGTACGCACATACATATGTATATATTAATGAATAAATAATAAAATATAAAATTACTTTATTTTATTGTACAAAATCGAAATTTTAATCTTTGAAAAATTGCTCAATTAATTTTAAAAAATAAAATCATTGATTCCAGCTAATATTAAAGAATTGTACAATGGACATTCACAATGAATTTATACATAATTAAAAAATTAGGTTACGACTAATTTCAGATACCAATTTCAATTTCGAAAAGAAATTTTATATTAATTTTATATAAATTCTTCGATGTTACATAAAATTTCTCAAAAATTTTTACAAATTCTCATAAAAATTTTAAATCATAGCGGAAAAAACAAACAATCATTTCTCTCACACTACAGCAACCATTGTAAATATTGAACCAGTTAACATCTACGATTTTATTTTGAGGACGGAAAATTTTCAACTTTTTGCGAAATTACTCAAAGAGAGATACAATCAAAGACACTTAGTATATTGAATTTTCCTATAGCGAGTTTTTGCGAAAAATTACTGTATATTATGTAAACTGCATAATATGTACATATACTGTATATACTCGTATATATGTAATATATACGAATAATATTGTCTGAAAACAAAGCCAAATAAATTATGAAAATATTGCCAAAAAATAATTTTTCACTTTAAATAATTTTTTTTATTAATAATTATTTTATTAAATTGATATTTGTGGTATTTACTGCACAGTAACCTTTAAAAAAACAATTATATTATTAATTAATTAATTTTAATTATCTTTAAAACTTATACCATTACGAAAATTTAATATATTAAATTTTTTGAAGATAATAAATTATAACAAAATATTTTAATTAAATTATTTCAAAATAATTAATAATTTAATTAAAATAAAAATTTTATTTACATTTTTTTTATTTTTGTACATACAAAATCTATTCTTCAATTGGCATTACAATCTAATATAGATCTAACAAAATAATATATTATGTAAAGTACGCATGAAAAGTGAAAATATTTCATATTATATATAGATTCGAATTATAAAATTAATTCATATATGATAGATTAAATTGATATCGTAAATTGAAAAATAGAAAATAAAATTTGTGTTGCCGATTCTAAAATTTGAATATCTGTGTCATTTGACGTCATTATTCCAGAATATTTTAATAAAGGTTGAAGTTCAATATTTTGAAATTGAAAAAGACAATGAAATTTTAACCTACTACCTATTAAAGTATGGTCGACTCAAATAGATTTTCTCACAAGATTCACAAGTTTCTAAAGAAAAGCCCAACAAAATTTCAAATTGAATTGATTATTGTAGCATTCCAAAATAATATTTCATATTTATAAACTGTTTACAGTTCATAATTTTCAAGTTTTTTATACTTTTACAAACTACCCATTCAAGTCTTTCATACTTTTCAGAAAGTAGTCCAGAAGAGAACACGAATGTAGATAAAGGCGAAGTTGCGTACAATACAAATTGAAAGAGATTTTCCACTCTCTTTTATACAAAAATATGTTTTACATTTCTGAATTTAAATACAGCGGGCTTTTTAATTGAATATGTGTGAGAAATAATGGAAACTTTCAATTTCAGTGGCTATCTTTTATAATGGTTTACCTACAATAATATTTTTGTTCCCATAAATTATGTATGTAGATATTTTAAATATCTATACATATGAAAATTTACGCATATCCTTTACGGTAATGTTAAAATTTATTTTATGCAGTAAATTTTATTTAAAAATGTTGCAACAAGAATTCATGGTCCTTAATTATCTTGTAAAGAATAGTTTGTATTTAAGATTATAACAGGATAACTTGATAATTTTTTTTTCTTTGGAAAAAGATGTGAAAAAAAAACTGGTATACGCATAATATCATACCAATATATTCATGCTAATATAAAAATATTGAAATAAATGTAACACGGTATACAATATAAGCACTATACATAAATATGTTTGGAGTGTGCAGGAGAAAAATATTAAGAGAAAAATATAAAACCAAATTGACTGGAAAATTAGGTTAATTGGCAAAACTTAA
Organism: Condylostylus longicornis; assembly: GCF_029603195.1. NCBI lineage: Eukaryota > Metazoa > Arthropoda > Insecta > Diptera > Dolichopodidae > Condylostylus > Condylostylus longicornis. The sequence continues at coordinate 903,092 of NW_026577977.1, read as the reverse complement.
AAGTAAATTATATAAAAAAAAAATTATTTTTTTTTTCTTGTATCCTAAGTATCCTTGTTTCGATATTTTATAATTTTTGTCGACTTTTTTGTTTTTTTTTTGTTATTTTTATTTCAATGAAAATATCTTTGGAATTTGTTTTTTTTTTTGACCTTACCAAAAACTTGTTTTATTAGATTTTGTAGAAGGAAAAAACGTGTACAAAGTATTTTTCCATTTTAGTTATTTAGTATCCAAGATGTATTTAAATTAGAAAATTTTGTTATAAAACTTTTATTCTATCACATTTTTAAAAGTTATTTTGTTTTTCTCTTGAACAACCCTTAGAAAACAGATGTTGACTAATTAGGATATAAGAGTGTGAGAGCATAGAAAAAAAAAATTTTGAAAAGTTTAAATTGGGTTAAGTTGAATAAAAATTATTTTGTAAAATTTTTATATCATTCGTTAGCGATCAGGCTTTGTTATAATAGCTTTTGCTTTGAGTTATGAAGAATATCAGAAAACTTAGCATAAATTAAGTAATCAAATGAAGTAAATTTAATCACTCAATCTCACAAATGTACTCATAATATATTCCTGCTTAAAATAAATAATATAGAATTGTTTTAGTCGTGGCTGTTCGTTCATTCGATAACACAATAACACAAAACCGAAAAAAGCAAAAACACTACCGAAATATCAGAAATTGTTTCGTTTCTGATAAGAGCGGCTTCTATTACAATTGAACCAAATTGAAACAACAGATTCAGGTACCGGGAGTGAAACTCAAAAAGATTATTTAAGAAGATATTAATGAAAAAATTTGTACGCTTATACAAAACTACAATACAATATTAAATCCTGAATTTTATATTGACTGTTTTTACTTACATATTTTGATAATAATGACTCCGAGTTCTGAGGAAGGAAAATATCCTTCATATTTTAATTACTTTAATTATTGTTTCGCATTAAAAGTTTATTCAGAAGGGGACCGCGTTGGAATCTTTTCGGTTTTCTTTTTCTTTTGCTTGGATTTTTATTTTTGATGAATTCGAAATAATTTTTAAATTGATTTCTTTTAATCCTGTTATAACATTTTATTAATTTTAATTTAATAAGGAAGAAACCCTTTATTTTTCTTTTTTTGCTTCAAGCAAATGAAAGTGAAATAATGACATGAATGATCCAAAATTTTCTTTTTTTTTCTGAATTAATTTAATTTTATTTTTTCGTGGTTAAAATTTTTTTTAATCATTTTAGAATATTAAAGTCAAAAATTTAAATTCTTACTAATTTTAGATTATAAAAAATTTTTAAAACCTGAGCAAGCCGATTTTATTAGTGTACAGATTATGTCATTACTTCAATATAGAATTCATAAATTCAAAAAATATTTAATTCTTTTTTATAATTAACAAAATTAATAATTAATACTTTTATTTTCAGGTTAAATCCAGAAAAGAACACATTCGACTCTCGAAAATTCCCAATATAAATGGGCACAAAATGAAATCAATAATTTTTGTTATGGAATTTGATTTTTTTAAACGCTTATTGAACGCTTTAATTAAACAATTTTGTTGATTTGAAAAACAATATCATTCAACTATATATTAGAGCGGTGATATCTAAACTATAAACTGGAATTATGTTGGAGAATTTAAATTTAATAGAAACAATTATTAGTTCTGAAAATTCAAGTATACAAAATATTAAAAAATCTCATCTTAAACGTAAAATAGACAAAAAATTTCTATTAAGACAAATTGACGTAATGAAAACAAGAAGAAACTCTCCAAATCAAAATAGCATTGACATAGAATATCATATAAATAATAAAAATAAGGATAACAATAATGATACTGTAGATATGCGATCACAATTTCAATCACAATGTGATGATAACAGTAGGAATGAAAATAAATTTAGAAAAGAAATACTACCAAACGCAGAAATATTTCAAACAAGATTTGTAACTATGCCAAAACAAGTGGAAACAACTGATATTATTGATATAGGAATAAAGGAAAGGAAACAAAATGATAAATTTAATAAAAAGAGAAATCGAATTTTAACAGATGAAATAACAACATCAAGAAGATGGGCCATAAAGCATCTGTTAACGATTTTAGTGATATTTGTGTATAATACTATGAACCTGTGTAATGGTAAGTTTTGTATGAGTACCGTTATATAATATACAGTCGAAATATTAAAATCATTTAATGTACATTATAATATGTAATGTATATTAAATAATTTGTGCTACAAACTGACTCAATATTTATTATGGTATAAGTTTTAAAGGAACACAAATTTTCTTGTAAATTATTTCAAAGTATAAAAGTCTCATATTATAAAAATATATTCCCTTTGACATAAATTCTTTATAAAATATCTAAAAATTGCTAATTCTTTAGAACTTTTTCAAAAATATTGCAATACAAATTAGTTGGGTATATAAAATAAAATTTATTGCTGTACATTACAATATAAGTATAACATTAATAGAGTTCTCTTTTCATAACAAAGCCGCTGGTAGATTTTATAATGTAGCTTACTTTATTAAAATTTTAAGGAAGACAGCTAATGGAAAAACTATAATATTAATTCTAAAACCTTATATTTGACAAGACGTCGTAAAATTTTGAACTAGCGCCTTCTTTATATTGGGAACACAAAAATATCCTTCCTTTTTTAAAATTTTTGAAAATTTTAAATAGATAATTTCAATTTGTAATTAAACGGCCGAAAGAAAAATTCTGATATAGGTGAAAGAGAGTGAAAAACGAGTATATGCCATTGATTCCATAAATGAAAAAATTATAAATTAAAAATTTTCTGTACCAAAGAAAGTTGTGATAAGGCAAAACTCACAAAGAAATCTGATGTTTAAAAAATCTGCCTATTGCAGTGTAAAAAAACGATTGCTTTACAAAATAACATGCATACATACTTTTATTAAAATTTTACAATTTATAATTTATTTTATTGGATATATTAAGGCCTTTTCCGCTTATGTTAAATTATTATTTAAATTTTCTTTATACACATACATAAATGAAATTCTACTTACTGTAAATGAAAAATTTAAAACAGAACTCGTTTTGTAAAAGAAAAAAAAAAATTTCTGTTTTTTTAATTTTTTGTGTTTGATACTCGTAACAACCTCTCGTGTGACTTTGATTTTCCTTTCATTATTTCATTTTCGCGCCCTCTACATTTTTGAAAGCTATTTCGCGCGCTTCATAAAAGATCAACACTTTCAAAAATAAGCCAGCTCGTTTTTTCACTTATTTTAAGTTTTTGTTTTGTTGCTCATTTTACAATTTTTATATACGTATGTATGTATGTGTACATACATATTATAATATTTACACGTACCTACAGAATATTTTAACAATAATAAATGTTTGTATATTTGTTTTTTTTTTTTTTGCGCTATGAAAGTCAAGTTTTTTCTGTATTATTGTATGGTTGGTTAGTGAAAGAAAAAACAATTACAGTAAGTGTGGCAAAATAGTTGTCACAAAGAGTAGAAATACACAAAAAAAAAAAAAATTATTAACATGAAAACAGAACAACAACGGCAATAAACAACTTTAAAGATGTGAAACCATAAAATGTGGAATTCATTTTTATTTAAATAAATTGCTTTGTGAAAATAAATACTGAAAATAACTTGAAAAATAAATGGGTATAGAGAACAAGCATTTTACATTGAATCAAGTAGAAAACAAAAAAGTTAAATGCATAGCTTTTAGGCAGATGTTATGTAATAAAATTAAAATTATGTTTACTGTACGTTCATAATGTAGACATGTTTAAAAAGTCAAACCCACTTCCCACTTAAATGTCTCAAAACTGTACATGTACTGTATAATATGGCATCTAGCGGTATCACAACGGGCCGAATTAAACTTAGTGTATCCTCTAATAATATTGGCAACTTCTAGTGAAAAACTTTAATGGAATTAGTAAATATTGTTGACATTATTAATATTTGACTAATATGAGGTACGGCACATAGGTGATATTATTTTTCGGAATTAAAAAGAGTATTTGTATACGCTTAATAAAATTTTGTTAGTCATTACGTTCGTATTATAATACGTGTCAGTAATAATATTTCAAATAACAGAAAAAGGATTAATTCCAGTTAAAACTATGGGTGAAAATATACGTAAAATATTTTTCTCTTTTGTTACACTTCGTATATACTTAATTTGAAAGGCAAAACAGAAAATGAAAAATAAAACATTATTTTTTATTTTACAAAATTAATTGCCAAATATATTATTATTGTATAAATTGTAAATGGAATTGTGTACCTACATTTACATATATGTACAAGAGAACTTTTAAGGCTTTTAGTCGTATTCGCATAGAGTACAATTTTATAAATAAAAATTCTAACTTTATATTCTCTCCCATATTATTTCAAAGTTATTATACTTAAATCGAATAAAATAGTAACAATACAATAAAATTTTCATGTTAAAACTTATAGTTAATTAGCTTTAACATTTAAATTAATTAAATAATTATACATTCATAGCTTCCTTAAATATAAATTAAAAATTTTTTAAAAGTGAATTGAACACAACAGCCGCTACATTTAAATTCACTTTTATACGACTTTAATTATAAATTGAAAGTTCTTAGAAATTTTCAGAATTTTTTTTTATAGAAATTGAATTTGATAATGAAAATTTAAATGTTAAAGAGAAAAATTAGTATTCAAATGAAATCTCTTATTCTTATAACGTAAATTTCTTATAACCCAATTTGATTTCATTTTAATTTAGAAAATTTCATTTCTCTTACTAAGGGCACAGACAGACATATAATTTTTAGTTTTGCAATGGCTACTTGATTGTCGAAATATTGCGCTAACATCTAATCAACTAAACTATTGCACGAATTCAAATTACAATCAGTTCGCAAACAATTGCAAACTGTTTGATTACTTAGTTGCATGCGATTATACTGTTGCATTTGTACGGGCTTGAACAATAACCCATGGAATACAAATAAGCAGTCAAACCGTTGCAAAACTAAAAATTGAAATATAGATAATAATGAATAAATATTTATAGGCCTACATTGTTTAAAAATATTTTATTAAGCCATGGGCAGTTTGTATAACAAATTGAAAAGAACCACGTGTGTGTACTGACACCAATTACTGTTCTTAGATAATACACAAAGGTTTCTACATTTTATGTTCTTAATAATTTTATCAGAATACTGGAACGTATTTTGTTGTATTGTTAAGACTGTTCTGATCCTCAATTTACCCTGTTTTTGTTTACATTCAAAATACAATTGATATCAAAATTTGTTAAATAGCATGTCTGATACAATTCGACTACTCGACAATTTGGCGTTGAATTATATTTGAAATATTTTATTTTTTTTTATAAATTTTTGGAAAAGTGTTTAGTGCATTTCTTTTAAATATTGCAACAGCTCCGTTTATTTTTATATAAAACCTACTCGGTTTGGATCGTGCAATACAGAATACAAAGAAAAACTAAAATGTTCGGCATTGACTACTGCCTAGTTACATAAAACTCATTTTACAAACCACTTTCAAGTATATTCTTTCTAATTATTTCAAAGTACATAAAATTAATATTATTAGTAAATTTTTTAAGTAAATTTAATACACATTTCTTTTATAATGTAAACGTCGAAAGTAACGGAATATAAAAACAATATATCTACTTACATTATAACAAATTTTATAGGAATTTAATTCCACCATATAAGCACACTACTCTAGATATTTCCATCAAATAAATTATTTTTCAAGAACATATCGTAAAATGAGGTATACAAACATAAATATGTTAAAATTCTCTAAGTTTTGTAATATAATACGTAGGTAATGTAATCATTATGTATGTATGTATATATTTAATAATTATTTCATATTAATTTATGTATATTAAATGTTAAAAAGTTGTAAAGTAGTTTTTATTAAAAAATAATACTTACACAATAATTTGTTATTAAATAAAAGCTAATAATATACGAAAATTGAAAAGTAAAGGTAAAATTCCTATCTTTTAAAATATATACGCGATAAAATTGGAATGAAAGATGTTTCCTTGAAAGCAGATAAAATTTAAAATTTTAGAAGATATATTTGTGCTACTACCTACACAGCTACATATAAATACTCTACTGTAATATAAAAAGAAAATTTTTGTAAGCCTTGTATCTTAAAGCATATAAACTTTTATGTAAACATTATATACCATTAATTCGTATTTTACATATTGTATACATGTATAATATGTAAACATATATGTATATATACTTATTATCCTTTTAAATATTTTATAATATGAGAGGAATATAAATTATATTTCTTCTATAATCGCTTGTTCTACTTAAACCTCATAGTTTCGTAATTAATTTAATATTTTTCAACGTTTTTTTTTCTCTCATATTACATAAATTAAGTACATATAGAAAATAGTTGAAAAGAAAAATCCACAAATGCGCCATCTGTTGTTATTTAACAAATAAATTGAATTCATAATTCACTATTTTAAAATTGCGATGTTATACATGTAAATACATATATACATACATACAAATATATATGTATTTTTGTTTGATTTTCTCTTTTAAAAATATCACTTAAATTTATAAATGTTTAGATCTAAAATATTTGAAAAATATATGTAGATATTTTATGACAAAGACATGAGAAGATAAGAAGAGAATTTTAATTAAATAATGTTTAACATACTTGAATGAATAAAAGCGTTATATCGCGTATACCAAACCGCTACTATAAATTATAGACATGTATACATACATATTGTATTTGGATTAAAACCAAATATAATTTTTTTAGTGGCAATTTTTCGTATATTTTTCCATATCTTATTGAAATATTTATAGAATATGAAATATAGCAAGTTGAAGAGTTTTCCTTTCCCCAAAGGAAACTATTGAAAAGAGTACAGTAATTATTAAGTAATTATATAAAATTTTAAAGACTTTCAAGCTAATATTCAAAAAATTTCAAAATTATAAAAATTCATCTAAAAATTTAAATTATTAAAGTATTGTTTTCTGTGATTTTCATTTTACAAACTCATTTTAAATGCATATGTTAATTACTGAGAATTCAAAGTAAAATTTGATTTTACACCAAAAAATTGTTAGCTAAAGGTTGCTTATTTCAATCAAGCTTCGTTATATATGTATATAAACATTTACGTATTTGTAAAAACTAAGAGTTTTTGGAAAATTTTACTTAAAATATGAAATACGAAACTTATGTTGTGGTTTTGGAAGCCTATAATTAAAGTTATGTAGTCACAATTGTGGAATTACCCCCTAATATGATGTATTATGTAAATGACTTCATCTACAAAGTATATAAATAATCAGGTAGCAAAATCTTTTAAGTAGAATGCTATATACTTACACACACTCGCACGATATATTATGAGGAACATGCGGGTTGTGATTGTATAAACTAAAACCAAAATAATTTTATATTTAAAATCTTTAATCGGGATTCAGAGCAATTTAATGTCACAATATAGAAAATTTTTTTCAATTCGTTTAAGTTAAAAAAAAAAGAAAAATAGCATAAAAAATGGAAAAATAAAAATAAGGAACTAAAAAAAGAAAAAAAAAATATCAAAATCACAAAAAAAAAAATCTCCGCAAATAATTTTTAAGAGAATTTTTCATTAAAATCCTTGATAATAAAAACATAAAGAAAAAAAAAAAACTCCTTAAGTATGTGCATGTATACAGTTACTCATATTTAGAAAAAAAATAATGTGTTTTTTAATAACACAGTTGAATTTTCTATTTCTGTTCTCTAGTCTTTTTTTTGATATACAAATGCTAAGTGTATAAGAAACTCAGTTCATTTATTCTTGTTGTTCTTTTTTTTTTAACTCTACAATACTACAAATTCAGAAATTCTTCAATTACACATAATATTATACGTTTCTATAATATTTTGAAATTTTTCGTTATACTAAAGTACGTGAACTTATGCTTGTAATATGCATACGTATAACATTATGTATAACATTATGTAGTATAAGCAATTATATTATACTCTTATATTCAAGCAATCATGACTGTGCTGCGTTTTCAAATAAGTTATGAGAAGAAAAAAATACAAATCACTTTACATAGCATTTTATTTCAGCACTGTTTACTTTGAAGTTTTATATAATGTTGAGATACTGATTGCTTAAAAATATTTAACCGAATAAAATGTGAAGAAAAAAAAAATTTATGCAACATTATATTCCGAAATGTTTAGTCTTGGAAAATTGTGTTCAAAATTTATAAATCAATCTAAGTTAACTAAGTCAAGAATTTTTTGTTACTTTAAAAGTAAATCGAGTTTTAGGAAAAATTTTATAGGCAAGTTAATGTAAACGAAAACATAAGAACCTGTCGTATAAGAAAATGAAAAATAAAATAAATGGGAATAGATAATGTTGACCGTGTCAGCTGTGTGATACCCGTACGAATAAATGATTTTCGAAATTTCATGCAAGGTCTGGCTTTTTATGTTTAGTTTTACTGAAAGTAATGGCTACATTACCAAATTTATTTGCCTAAATTTTCGGCTTTAATAGTTTCTGAGCTATAAACAAACAGGGGTTCGGGTATTCACTTTAGTAAATTATTTGTGAAAATTTGAAAAACTTTACTCAATTACTTTTTAAGTTTCGGTTCGGACGGGTGGGTGAGCGAGGGCGGACTTATTCAGAATTCGATCCTGATCAAAAGCGTACACTTTTGTCTAATAGTAAGAAAATTATTATAAAAAACCTGATTACACTTATAGCTTTTTAGCTAGATTTTCAAATTAAATTGTAATTTTCAATAAAAATTTTAATAGTATTGGATATGTTCACACTAGGTTTGCGTCTTTCATTTTATATCGCACTTCCTTATGAATCTTTTTCTCATCACCTTTAAGTTTAGAAGATGCTATTAAAAGCAAAGCTTATTGTAAGCAAGTATTAATCTATACTGTGTCGTATCAAAAAATTGAAATGCAACAACCCTGTATGGCATTTTTCATATCAAAAATTTATTATTGTAATGCAAATGAAAATATACATAACTCCATTTATAAATATACAACGTGTATATAGACGAACAGGAGTACATACATAATAATATAATATATGGTATATCACGTTATGACATAAGAATTAATCATATAAGAATTCCTTTTTATACCACAATGACTGGTAATAAAGCAACCAGTATTCATACAATAAAGAAAAATAATATGAAAAAGACAAAATAAGAAAAACTTGTGTCATTATGATATATGAAAAAATATTTTACTTTATCCTGGGTAAAAATTGAATAAGAAAAGTTTTGAAAATTAGCGAAGGAATGTACAAAATTAATACCACAAAAATGATATTAATAAATGAAAAGAAATATTTAATGTTTTTTTTTTTTTATTTAGAAAGTTAAATTTTAATTTCATTAAATTTTTTAATTTTATTCTTTTGTTCTTCTGGTGGTTTAAGTAAAAATATTTTACATAAATATTGAGTAAATATATATTTATTGTATGTATGTACATATGAATTTTTTAAATTGAAAGTTGAAAGACTAAAAAATATAATTTTAACTTTAAATTTAAGATATTTTTCGCTTTGAATCTTATAAAATTATACAGAGAGTCGGAAAATTGTTAAATTCAAAAAGTTTTCAAATTATTTACAAAGTTACGCAGTCCACTAGTTAAAAAACAAGCATAATTACGTATTCAATTTTAGAGTTCTTTTAAGCCTAATAACAAAAGATCCTAGTTATCAGGAAAAATCTTATACATTTTGTATTTTTTCCTCCTTATCCATATTTATACACATTTCCCATAAAGTCATTAAAAACAAAATTAAATTCAATAGATTTCAATGCTTTAATGTAATTAAATTGCTGAATAAAGAAAGTAAACAGTCTAAATTGTTAATTTTTATTAAAGGTTCCTTGAAATATTAAAGTTTCTCTGTAATTTACTCTGTACTTATATATGCATATACTAATTTTATACCCAAAAAAGAAAACAGTTCTCATTAAAATTCGTAACAATACACATGAACTAACATTAAAAATAATAGTTATTAATGTGGGTTTCGAATTAGTTTTCTTATTATATTATACATTTTGTATAATAATAACTAATAATTTAATATCTCCCATTTCTTGTTTCGATGACAACTAAACATAAGCATGGAATTTTCTTGAAAATGGACCTGTTGTATAGGCATATAGCATAATATAAATGTAGTATATTATATGTATGTTGGTATTTGCAACAGTAATATAAAAATATTATAATAATAATAATATTTTGTGTAAACATAATTAGAAAAATAATTTTTGTTTTTATTTTTAATTTATGATAGTTGGGCATTATAGTTAAATCCTAACATTATAATGATTATGTTACTGCCAAAAGCATTCATTAGGGTAATTTAACTCCTTTTATAAGATTATGTGTTGAAAATCTATAATGAATATCAGAAGTAAAGGAAAAAAAAAATAAAATTACGTGTCCTAAAGTATATTTTAAGGAAGATATCATAACGAACATTCAATATGTAAAAATTTAATGTTTAAAGGGATTTTCTCATATTACATGGAACTATCCTATACATTTACATACACTTACTTATAAGTAAAAACAAAATGTGTCTATTTTAAAGTTTTTATGATAAAAAAGGAGACAAAAACCCTTTTACTTTTCTTCTTTTTCGCATTATCATTTAAGGGTTAAATGTTTCATTTCAAAAAATCAACATCTTAATGTACAATTCATCTTATATATCTAAATAAAATTGGGTCAAATCAATGGTTTGTAATGTAGCACTTTTCAATTAAACAAGTGAAGATTCTGCTTTTAAAAAAATTATACGCACTACATTATTAAAATAATTTTCATTCATACACCATAATTCATAAAAATTGCATACTTTCAGGGTGGAGAAAAAAAATTGGGCTATTTTTGTGAGTTAAGAAAACTAATTATATTTCTTAATTAAACGACGTTCCCGTTAGCTTTCTGCATTTATATAAATTGAAATTAAGTTTCTAGAAAAGGTCTATGTACGTATGAAATTTCAGTTTTCTATCTCCACGAGTGTAGAAGTTTTGTAAACATGTGCACGGACGGAAAGAGTGAAACTAATAAGAACTTTCTTCATTTTTTTTTTGAAAAACTGCTTGAAATAGGAAATCTTAAATATCAAGAATGGAAGGGTACGGTTTTATATCTTGTCATGGAATATCTTTAAAATATTTAAGAAAAAAAAAAAATTTTTATTATGTAATTTTCTTTAAGCAACATTTAAAATTTGATTATAAAAAATTTTGGTCCTTAAGTACATAAGTATTAACATTAAATAGCTTTAATGGCCATTAAAATTAAATATTTTTCGTACGATGTCAGCAATATATGTGCTATCAGGAATACTAAATTTTAAATATGAATAGTTAGGTATTTAGATATCTAGAGTACCTATTGTAATGAGGACCTAAATGAATTCAATATCAAAAAATCTTATAATTGGCCAATATTTTGGCTTTCTAAATTGCCATTTTCCTATTCTCCAATTCTAAAACAGTTTTATTTTCTAAATTTGGATTTTTTTTTTTTACTTTTTAGTTTTGATATTATACTAATGAACAAAGCCTTGCAGCCTTTGAAACATTTAAAAAATTAGGGACGATAACATTTTTTTTTAATTTAAGTTTTTTTGCCATTTACATTCCAAATAATTGAAAGATTAATATTTTTTTGCACACTTTTCCTGAAAATAATTTTAAATTTTGCTTAAGGATAGTAACATCGCGATATAGGTTCCTCTTATATATATATTATTGCGGAAAATATGTTAAATTAAAATAACATTGGTATTTTATGGAAGAAAGACGGTACGGTGGTCATTACTACTTGAAAATTAAAAGTTTATTTTAAAAATTTTAAAAATTCATATTTTCATTACTATTTTCTATTACAAATTTTAATAATTATTTGCCATATTTAATTTAGAGGACCACACAAAACCTGCAGGACAAATAGAAAAAATTCATTGAACTTCATTTTTAGGCTGGTCTGTTCAAAATTTAAGTCTAAATTTTTTTTAAATTTAATTTAAAGAAAATATACCAACCTTGTGCCACCATACATGTACCAAAAAAATTTCATATAAAAAAAATATAAAATAAAATGAAGGAACAAGAAAAAAATATTAATTTTTATTTCAATTTTAATTTTTTCCTTTATTTTCAGCAATATCAACGAGTCAACTTGGAATGAAGACTGAGCCAATATTTCTTTCCACATCAGCGGCATTTAAGTTTGTTGTAGGTCAAACAATTCAATTGCCATGTGAAGTTAGAACGCCAGGTATGCTTATGACCTTCTAATTTTGTTTTATTTTTTTTCTTCTTATTTCATTTGAAATAGATTGTACAGTTTTTATCGTAAATTTTAAGGTTACTTTTCGTTATTTAATACGATACATAAGGATTCTAATTTTTTTTTTCCAATTTTTTTTTATATTTCTCACTCTTTTGCTTTATTTTTGTTTTTTTTTTTTAAGAATTATTTGATTTTTTCTTTCAGCATTTTATTGTATCTTTAAAAATTCCTAAGGGATATTTATCTTTTTATGAGATTTTATAACGATATATACAATAAGTGGAAATTCAGAAAAAAAAAGCGTTTGTAAGTTGTTCCATTAGATTGTTTTCCGAACGATTGGTTTTGTTTGGATATTTTATTACCTTCCTTTTCGATCAATTTTTCTTTTTCCTTGCATTTTTTTTTTTTTGATTCTTATTGAAGGAAATAATTTAGGTCGTTGTTTTGTTTTTATTCATTTCGTGAAAAAAAGGAAAACATTTTAAATGTGCCATTTTCCGCCTTTCTTTTGTTGTTGTGTTGAATGAAATCTGCCGAAGAGTGTAAATCAATGATGTCCACTTTGATTTGTAATGCCAAAAATTGAATAATTCGGGAAAAATTTTTATATTCATATATTCTTTTCGAAAAGGGGATTACCTAATAAAAATCGTATTGCATAACTAACTTGGAGTTCGTCTTTAGGTCGAAAAAATAGGGGCAGAAAGTAAGATACAGAAATATTTTTCAGCGAACAATATTAAGAGTAAAATGAGGGCTCATTAAAACAAAACAGTGAGAATTTTGAGCAGGTATTTTTGAGCAATAAAAGATTAAAAAATTTACTTTTAAGAAGCATTGCATATCGAAGCTTTAAAGTTTTCCTAAATTTCGGGAGTACCGTTCAATTTAATTGTACAATACGCAAAATATTGTTATATGAAATGCTTTCCATGCGACATACAAAGACTTGTAAAGTTACAAAGAGATTTGTTTCCAGCTTTTTGCAAACGCAAATTCCACATTAAATTTACAAAATCGTAAATCGCATTTCAATATTTTTGTTATCTTCATACAGTTGAGCTTAATGTTGAGTGTGATGGAGGACTACCATTATTCCTTTTCATTTTTATGTTATGTCATTTCATTATTGTATCAATCATCGTTTTTTCAATAAAGTTTATATTGTGCAATTTCTTTTTTTTTTTTTATGATTAAAATAAATTTAATGTTAAAAGTATGTGAGAAAAACATTTTCTTGTTTTTTTTTAATTTTTGAATGACCTTTGCAGCCAGCGTATTGATCGTAAATAATTTTTATTACTTTTAAAAACCAACTAAATATATTTTCTTAAATTAATAAATATAAAATGGTACAGTCTAATAAAAATTGTATTTGGCGTGTATGTATAGGCTGGTAGAACCATAAGAAAATATACTTTTTGTATGTCAAAATAAATTTTTCGAAGATTCTTTACAAAATAAATTGGTATTTGCAAAAATTTTTTTATTTATAATATGGAAAATATTTTAAAAACGCATAAATTATATGCGACTGCTAGATGCTAGATTTTTGTAATTTTAATTTCCAGTTACGGTATAAACATGTACATAATGTAAATAATTTACTGTTTTCGTAATTCTCTTCAAAACGCTACTTTTTATTTGCTCATATTGAACTCACATATGACTACTTTTTGGTGATAAGGAAAATTTTGGATATCTTCCTATTCTTCTGCTCTCAAAAAGCCTTTCTTCTGCGAAATTTTCAAGGGGTATAATAGGCGTGGCAAATACGCAAAATTTAATTGCGATGAAAATAGTTGCCAATTTGGGTAAAAAGCCTCCAAATTTGGGGCAATTGCCCACATTTGTGATTGTTAATAATAGAAAAATCTAATTAAATCTACATACATGAAAAAGCATAAATTTGTGTAAATTAGCTAACAAAAAATCAAATAATGTTTCCAAAGCTTTTGAAAGTTACTATTTACCCTAGTGAATTAAAACAAAAGAAAATTAATTTTGTTTTTATTTTGAAAAATGCTTTTACAATTTTAATTAATGAAATTTTTAAAAGTCATAACACAACACTATTATTATCAGGTATGCATATTGTTGGCTTGTTTATGACAAAGAAAAGTCAACCTATAATAATCATTAATTACAAAAAAATAATAATTATTTTAATTAAAATAAAATTTTAAATTATCATTATTGGAAATTGAATATTCCGATTCAGTTTATTGAAATTTATTTTAAAAATGTACACATGTATTAAATTTTAACAATATTATTTTTATTTTATGATTATTTAAATATTATCAAAAGTAATTAATATTCAGCGTATAAATCCTTTTATAGTATATAGTGTTTCGAGTTATTAAAGAATGACAATACAATGCATGAAAGCAAATGTTTTTGAAATTAAATTATAGGTTAGGTCTATATGGTAATAATTATGTTTTTGTTTTTTTTTTTTGTCTTCAATGTGACAAAGTTAAAAAATTAAACTGTATATGATAACAATGACTGAATGCAATTATATTTTATTAAATTTCAAAATTTTGCGAAAATAAAACAAAAAACTGCTATAATTAAGTAATTCCTTTATTAAATCACATAATTAAAAAATAATTTGCACTTTATTAAAAAATAGTAACAAAAAAATCATAGTACAAAAAAAATAATTTTTTTTTATACCCGTACGAACGTATGTTCGAAGGGTATACTAAATTTGCTTTACCGTTTGTAACGCTAAGAAAGTGTATGTTTTTGATCAGCGTCGAATTCTGAGTCGATTTAGCTTTATCTGCCCGTCCGCCCGTCCGGCCATCCGTCCCAACGATAACGCAAAAACTAATTGAACTAAGTTCATCAAATTTTCACAGATGATTTATTGTAGTATTAGCCTGAACCCTATTTAAATTGCATATGATCGGAAGACTGGTTCGATTAGCTGCCATACAACTTCAAAACTTATTTGACTATATCTTAGAAACTATAAAAGCTGTGATAATGAAATTTCACACAAGCGAATATGTTAATTGGGAAGATTTGTTTGATAAAATTCGTTGAAATTGCTTGGGTCTTTCTTGGAAAATATTGAAAACACAGTACTGAAATTTGGATAAATTAATGTGGTAATATGGCAACTTAAAGTCATAGTCTGTTCCATAGTCAGCTATTGCATATTTATTCGATAACAAATTCGTACGGGTATCACAGAGTTGACACGGTCAACTCTATTTTTTCTCGTTTTCTATTAAAGCAGTTAACTATTTGTTTTTTCCTAATTATAGGTGGGTGATATAAAAGTGATTAATCGCGGAGTTGGAAAAATGTATATGAGTATAGTAATTAAAATGTATATAAGTTAGTAATGTACGAGTATATAAGAAGGGTTTTCTTAAAATTGTAAAATTGAAGATAATGGGCCTATAACAGTAATAAATAATCTTATATCTTTAAAAGTAATCTCAATATTTTTCAAGCTCTTGATTTTTGCAAACACAAGATAGTTTTTTATTTCTAAAATAATTGTGCAGAATAGTTTGGCAATGTTGCAGTTAAACTTATTTATGTGTAAAAAAGACACTCAAATGTTAAAATTTTTTACTTTCGATTTTAAACCTAAGCATAATTCTTTTATTTTAAGAATTGCAATTAGAAAAAAAAATTTATTAAATATTTAGATTTTCAATAAAATTTTCAATCTATAAAATGGTAAGAAATAATTAATTAGAGCATTCAAAAAAATCTTAATAAGACCAACTAAAAGTGCATAGAACGATTAAAAGTAACTTTTTAAATTATGTTATAATAAAGTTATAATAAATAATATTAAATTTTCCAAAATTATTGCTACATTTTTTCTATATAAAACAAACACACAAATTGGAATTTAATTTGTGTACGTGCGCAAGCATTATATTCCAAATTATTTATTATTATGAAAACAACAGCAATAATAATATTGTAACTACCTTAATAACAGTTTTAATATTACAATAAAATTTAAATTAGCTTACAATGTTACAAATTTATTTTAATCTGTTACATAACAATTATATGTTATACTGTTACCTAATTTATAATGCAATGCAGAGTAATTTTTGTAATGTAAAATTCATTTAAAAAAAGTTAATAAAAGGTTGCAACGCAAAATGGAATTATGTAATAAGGACCTTACAGAATTCAAGATAAAGATTTTTTAAAGTTTATTAAAGAATTTGTAAAAAAAATAGGCAATTAGCTTCATTTTTGGTATTTTTTTTATTTTTTAGTAACCTGTCGGTCTGTCGGTCTGTCGATCTGTGTGTGTACGCGCATATCTAAAGTTCGGCTGAACCGATTTTGATGAAAGTTTATGTATAAGTTTATTTCGACTGTGCCACGGACTGATCAAGTTTTGAGATATATCAGGCCTCGGGAACTGCATTTTTTAGCGGACCTGTTTTACATTTTTGACCACTTTAAAGAAAATATTTAACCGATTTACTTGAAATTTTATATATTTGGAAGAAATCAGGCATCAGCAACTGGACGTTTACTACCGGCCAAATATAAATTTTTGCGTATATAAAGAGAAATAATCAACCGATTTCATTGAAATTTAATATTTAAATTTTTGGTACTAAAACAATGAACGCATAAATTTTTTGAAAAGATCAGGGCACGAAAACTGATCTGCGGGCCGGTTTTACATTTCTCACCATATCTACGGAACGAATTGATGGAATTACTTAAAATTTAATATTTAAGTTCTGGTTGTTACCGAAAATAACTGGCGAGCATTTCAGGGAATTCGGGTAGTGCAAAGCGGTACCGACCTCCGACCTTGGCAAAAAATTAAAATTTTTTTTAAAATTTTGCACGACTGCGACCTTAACGAAAAATTAAAGACTTTTTAAAATTTTGAACGACTCCCGACCTTGGCAGAAAATTAAAAATTTTTTAAAATTTTGAACGCCCCTCGACCTTGGCAAAAAATTAAAAATTTTTTGAAAATTTTGAACGACCCGCAACCTTGGCAGAAAATTAAAATTTTTTTAAAATTTTGAACGCCCCTCGACCTTGGCAAAAAATTAAAAATTTTTTGAAAATTTTGAACGACCCCCGACCTTGGCAGAAAATTAAAAATTTTTTAAAATTTTGAACGCCGCTCGACCTTGGCAAAAAATTAAAAATTTTTTAAAATTTTGAACGACCTCCGACCTTGGCAAAAAATTAAAAATTTTTTAAAAATTTTGAACGACCCCCGACTTTGGCAAAAAATTAAAAATTTTTTGAAAATTTTGAACGACCCGCAACCTTGGCAGAAAATTAAAAATTTTTTAAAATTTTGCACGACCCCCGACCTTGGCAGAAAATTAAAAATTTTTCAAAGTTTTGAACGCCCCTCGACCTTGGCAAAAAATTAAAAATTTTTTAAAATTTTGAACGACCTCCGACCTTGACAAAAAATTAAAAATTTTTTGAAAATTTTGAACGACCCCCGACTTTGGCAAAAAATTAAAAATTTTTTGAAAATTTTGAACGACCCGCAACCTTGGCAGAAAATTAAAAATTTTTTAAAATTTTGAACGACCCCCGACCTTGGCAGAAAATTAAAAATTTTTCAAAGTTTTGAACGAACCTCGACCTTGGCAAAAAATTAAAAATTTTTTAAAATTTTGAACGACCTCCGGCCTTGACAAAAAATTAAATATTTTTTAAAATTTTGAACGACTCCCAACCTTGGCAAAAAATTAAAAAATTTTTTAAAATTTTGAACGACCCCCGACCTTGGCAAAAAAATAAAACTTTTTAAAATAACTACCTAGGCAAAAAAATAAAAAATTTTAAAATTTTGCACGACCCCCATTTTGCAAACATTTTTAAGGGAGAATGCTCAATCAACTAAGCAACAGATGTAAAACATTATAAAAAAATTATCATGAGATTTTTCTCAAAATTTTGGTTTCTACAGTAATAATTTTTACGATACACGCAGTTTACAAGCCATCTATTCACAACGAAAATAAGCCACGTCATATATAACAAATGTGCCAAATAAAACCAGCAGCATTATCATGTAAAATTAGCTTACATTATTAAATGCGATATTGCAGACTTACTTCTTTCAGAATTCAATAATTATTTTGACAAAAAGCACCCTGTTTAATACTTTTCATACAAAATGTGCACACGTAGAGGAAATTTTTGTATATTTTGTAAAGTTCGTTATTATGGACATTATATACATATAGCTATCGTATTAATAGATGATTGAGTCATTCGGGTTCATTCCAAAATTTCAATTTTTTTTTCTTGTTTTTTAATATCCTATATTGTGATAACGATTTGATTTTCAATATGAAGTCTTATATAATATTCCAAGAATTCATTGAATAATAAAATATGAACCTAGTAATTTTATTATTATTTCTTCGGAAGGACTCTGCCATATAATCTTGGACTATAAAAGGAAAAAAAAATAAATTAGAACAAATACGAGAAAGAAGAGAGAAAAAGAAAATATGAAACATTCCACTATTTTTGTTTTGCTTATTATTTTCTCAATTTTTTTGTTTTACGTTTTATTTTTCTTTTATTTTTTACAAAATCAGATTAAGGATAATACGATTGAAAGTATGTTTTTGATGTATTATTGAGAGGAAAATATAAAATTATATTTATGTGTCATTGAATGTTTCATATAGAAGTATATTGATATAAAAGAGAAAGATAGATTAAAATATAAGAGAAGCCTAAAAATATTGTATAGAATGAGGATTAGTTTTGCTTGATAATAAAATCCTAAAAATAATGAACATTCGAAACGACAGCAAAAAATTATCTATTTATTTCTGGTGGATTTTTTCGAAGATCACTTCGACTTTTATGGTTTTCTGCGGTTATTTCGATTTCACATGATAACATTCGTTAATAAATAATATATATAAAAGTGTATGTACACATTCTGCAATCAGACATTATAAATGAGAAGTTATTATTTTCAGATTATTTTATATGATTATTTTTGGCTTGCTAGCTCTGTCTATAAAATATTTATTTCCGCTTTATTAGAAAATCTTAAAAAATTTTAACAGGATTTAACAAAATTTCTTTTAGCACATAAAAGATGAAGATAAACATCAGAATCAATAAAGTTGCTATATAAACGTAGCATAAAGTGCTAATTTTATATTTAGTGGAATTTATGAACGCTCTTCCACAATAAATTATTGAATTTGATTGGAAAACTGTTCATTCGAAAACTTTTAAATATTAGATTAAATATTTATTAAATCATAGGAAAATTTAAATTGATTACAAACTCAGTTTATTGAAATGCTTTATATTGATTGAAATTTTACTGAATCCTGTGCAGGGATCTTATTATATTCTAAGTTAATTTCGCTTAACAAATATTTTTCAGCTACTGTACTTGTTGTAGGTCAAACATTTTCAAATAGGTTTTCCTGCTACGGCAGACTTAAGGTTTTGATACGCATAGAACTCATCATTTTAAGAGGGATTAAAACTAATATTATTATAAAAAATTTCATTTGAAAATGTTCAAAATTTTTATAAAAATTTTAAATAAAATTTCTTCTTTAATCATATTTTCCTTGTTATTTTTCCAGGTCAATATATTTTAGCGTGGAAACGAGGAATTGCTATATTAACAGCAGGTTCTGTAAGGGTATCACCTGATCCCCGAATTAGTTTAGTTAATGGTAATACATTACAAATTAGAGATGCAACACCAGCTGATGCTGGTGATTATATTTGCCAAATAGCCACATTGGAACCAAAAGAAATAATTCATCATGTAGAAATTTTAAGTAAGTATATTTTACTTTTCATATAGTTTTATACATAATTATTTACAGAATTTTTAATATGGATAAAATGTAATTTATAATAATTGTTTACAAATCAAAAATTTACCTTCAAATTGTACCTAATTCAAAATATTAATTAAAAATTTAGATTAGATTCAAATAGAGATATTTTTATAACATTGCCCACGTTGAATTTTTAACATAAGCTACAATTTAATTGAAATACTTAAACCTTATATTCGCTTTTCTATATTATTTTTTCCTTGTTAAATAAAAATTTATGTATTTTTTCTGGGATTAAAGTGGAATGATCCCAATTTTTTAATATCGTTTTATAATTTAAGTGATACCATTTTTTATTTCTAAAAATTTTTGTCTTTTTTTTTTTTTTAAAGATTAATTTTCCCTTATTCTACAGGGCATATTTTAAGGTAATGAGATTTTCTGAGAAATGAAATAACGGATGCGGGGCTAAAAGAATTTTTTTTTTTATTATTTTTTTTATCATCTAAAATTAAAGCATATTTTTTTTCACAAAATTTCTAAAAAAAATTCAATTAAATTGTTTCGAAAACAAGGAAAATGAACAAGAGGAATAACATCGTAATTCATAACATTTGATTTCAATGAGATATTTTTCTAAATAAAAATCTTAAAATACAGTTTTAGCAACGAAATATTTTTTAATATATAAAATGTGAGTTGAACCAACTATGAGGTATGAATGAGATTTTTGAATAAAATAATTTTTTGGTTCTAAGAATTTTATTAAAGAAGTGCATACATTGTGGGAGCGTAGCTTCGAAATGATAATCGAAGCCATTAATACAAATATATCGCCTTTTTGTAAACTTATCTGTCCACAATAATCAAAGTTGAAATTGTGGTTTTCTAACCTCATTCCTATGTATGAATTAATACTAATGCAAAGTTATAGGAGTTTTCCACTAAAATATTGTCATTATTGTTAAATTGGTAACAATATACTGTTAATTTTTTAATTTATAAAGAACGCATAAGCAATCACATTACCTTATCTCCTCGTTATTTTTAAAAAAATATAAAAATATTAAACTGGAATAATATTAAACAAAAAATCACTGAATTCTAATGTTATTTTAATCATGTGTAAGAAACAATATTTAAATTAAGGTTTAGCAGTTTGCAAATCATTATACGTACATACGATCATTTGGAGCGCAAAATTTTTTAATATTTAATTTTTTATTTTTTCATTTTAATGTAATCCCTCATGAACGTATAAACATTAGAATTATATTTAGTTCAAATAAATTATTTGATTGGAATATAAAAGATCCCAAAAGTCATTTCATAAAATATTCAACAAGTAAAAAATTATTTTTATTAAAATAAGAGGCATAACAAGGAAAAATGAAAAAAAAAAAACGAGACAAAAACAAAATTAAATTCTATTGTTGTTTACCATTTTCATCAGGATAAAAAAAAACAAATGGAAATGAAGATATAAATTAATTTTAGAAAAACAAAAATTAAAATAAAATGAAATGAGTCTCCTAAGAAACCACAATTTTCAACATTGTACTTTATGTTTATAATATTTGTTTAATAATATGTTGAAAATTAGGGCATAAAAGAAATAAACCAAAAAAAAAAATTAACTTAAATTGGCAAAAATAAAAACAATCAATTTTTGTAAAATGCCTTTTCTTTGGCTGTTAATTTTGTATACCGTGATTTTGTTCGTCGGAACCGAAAGACAATATTGATTATGCTCCTGAAATTTTTCCCTGTTTTAGCATTGCTCATAATGAGTTGTTTCTAACATGTTTTTTTCTAATTTCCCATAATATTTCAATAAACACAATCTTGGAATTGTTTTTTTTTATTAAAATCTTACATGTTTAATATAGAACCATCCTTAAATTGACATGAAATTCCGATCAAAATTAAAATTTATACAATAAAATTTAAAATAAACTCTAAGATTTCAAATAAATGATTATTGGCAAATTAAAGAGCGGCGTATTTTATAACCTTGTCACTGAATTCTCTTTTCCGTAAATTATTATTATCAGTGAGAAAATCTTTTGTTGTTTTCTAAAATAATGAGAAAATATTAAGAAAAAAAAAATTAAACAAGAAAATATTCGAGAGACAAAAAAATAAAGTATGAAGAAATTTTTCAACTTCATAATTTAATATAAAAAACAAAAGAAATTTTTTTTATATATCTACCTATACTATTTCTATAGATTCGTGGCAATATAAAATATTATGTGCGAATAACTATAGGTACATGTGTTATGAATATACTTGTACGTATAGTATAGATATGTTTAACATTCTAGCCAACTTTACCGCCTATTATTGTTTTGTTGACAAGGTGTTTCACCCTTAGGAAAACAATAAATTTAATTTTTATTATTATTATAATTATGTTTTCTTTTTCATTTTTCATTAATTTTAAATATATATATGGAAATATGACAGAGTAGAAAAGTCTATTATCTTAATTATGATATCATATACACTTGTATGTACATATAAAGTCATTGTATTTTTCATTAGAAGTTCTTTAAATTTTTTATAACTTGGAAAATTTTTAAATATGACTGAATTTGCTTTAAATTTTTATATTTAATTAAATAGTCCTTTATAAGAATGCTGCAAAATAAGTTGAAATTAATATGGGTAAATTTACTAGATATTTATATTTGAAAGCAAGTAGAAAGATTTAGTTTTAAATTAGATCTCTATAAATACATCAAAAACAGACGACGAAATTCATATTTTATTCAGGAGTTATTATTCGCATATTTACAATTATAATTAAAATAAATAGGGAAAATACGAAAAACAAATTACCCGGTGTAATATTTTTGCATATTATCAGATTAAAATGTGAACAACCCATATCTTTGGCCTGCAATTCAAAATCGTCATAATTATTCTATTCAAACATATTTTATTTATGATACTATTATAGAAAAAATAAGTTTACGCCAATAATTATGCAATTTTTTGTAATTGTTAAAAAATTTTACTATTGTTTTACAATATTAATTAATAATATTTTTAATTTATTAGGAAAATTTAAATTTTCTAACCAAATTTCCCTATATAAATAAAAATTTTATTTGTCGTCTATAAAGTTTTATAAGTTTCAATTTTGTGAATTTAACCACATCTCTATAAGATTGCCACTTTATCAGAGAAACACTAGACACTAAAATGCAATGAGCGTAAAATTTCTGTAAATGGAACAAATATGTCAGTCGTTCTTTAGAGTTTTCATAATTTCTTTATTCAAAGAGACATGCCAATATTTTCAAAGTTACAAGTGATTTTTATAAATGTTTTTCATTAAAATGTTTTTATAAAAATTAATATCTTGCAGACCAGCATCAATTTTAAAAATCATAAATAAAATTTATTTTACCAAATAATTTTCAGTATTAAAGTATGAGAAAATCTTCTTATAAACTAAATTATTTTTACGGAAATGATAAAAAATAATATTTTTTTTTTCAGTTCTCCATTTTGTCATTAAGAAATTAACGTACAAAATTACTTTCATTTTTCTGTTTTTGGTTATTTTAATAGGTTAGGTATAAGCAACGTTCCGGAAACGAGAAACATAAACAAATTTGTTACTCTTCGCGCTCCCACTTTATTTTACTTTATTATAAACTTCTCACGGTTCGTCTCAAATAAATTACTTTGTATACATACACATTCACGTATTGCTATTTAAATATGAGTACAAATAAAGTAACTATGAATAAACACATTTTTTACTGTTCATACACTTGTATGTACAATTACGTTACAACTTTATATATGACCAAATATAAGAAAAAAATATGTATGTATGTAATATATTTATAAGTTAAGTAAAGTCAAAATAATAAAAGAAAAATCAAAAATGTGCCAAAAAAAACTAAATGAAAATTATTTTTCATAAAGTAGGAATAAGAAAAGGAAACATAAAAAAAAAAACAAGATGAAAATGAATCATCATAATAAACAAGAGTTTTCCAAAAACAAAAAAAACAAAAACAAAATAATAATTTTCTTTTTTTTTCATTTTTTTCATTATCCATTTCAAGTTCCACCAAAAATTCATCACGTAACAAATGGCGGACTCATACAAGTTAAAAAAGGCTCACCCGTACGATTAGAATGTTCAGCACAAGGCAATCCAACACCAAATATAACATGGACCAGAAAAAATAATATTCTGCCAAATGGTAAGATTATTATTTCATTTATTATTTCATTTCTATTTTTTTACTTTATATTGTGCATATAATATATACAGGGTGATTCAGTAACCAGTGACATAACATAAAATTTCGTTTTTTTTTCTTTGCAAAAATGGCCTACAAAAAAGTCGACTGCTTTCTATATTGACTATTGTAATCAAAAATTAATGATAGTTGATAATAACAACCCTTATAATCAATAAAAGTCTAAAAAGTGACAATTTTTTGAGTTTCTACGTTTTGTTAAGGGTTTTGAAATCATGACATAGAAATAGTTATTGTAATATACCTCCTATTATCTGACGGATTTTTTAACGTTTAATTACCTAAATTACAGCTGAAGTAGCTGTACAAAATTCTGTAAAAAAAATTTTTGAAGTATCAAAAAATTTTGTACGAAATTCTCGGGTTGGAAATTTTGTATTAAATTATCGGGTAAAAGAAAGGGAAAATGCTTTATATTCCGAAAGTACACAAAATACTAAATAAAAAACTATGTCGGTTACAGGCCTGTTTCTTCAAATTGTATATTTGATTTATTTGAGATGTGGAAGCTTCTATCTTTTTCGAAAGGGAAGTTACAAGCAAAACCACTTGTTCAGAAAATTCTTTAAAATCAAACTCGTACCTCCGTTGAAATTTGACACTTAGTTATGAACAAAAATTTTACTCATTTTTGAAGCCCTAAATGATGGTATTTAGGATGCCCTTAATTTATTATGTCACTGATTACTCAATCACCTTGTGTATATATATGTATATATATATATGTACATACCTACACAGTGTTGTATATTATTTATTTTTTATTGAAGTAAATACAAATGTGTTGGTTACAAATAAACATTTTTTTTATCTTTTAGAATAATGTTTATTTTTTCATTATTATTATTGTTATTATTATTATCCTTGTTGGTTTGTTCCTTGCTTTTTTTTATTTTGCCGTTTTTTCTATGTCGTTGTTTGTTTATACGTATATACATTTCATTCTCAATATAATCTTTTATCTTAATTTTGAATAGTGTTGTCACTGAAAAATTTGAAATTATAGCAATTTGTAATAAATTTTGAGAAAAGCACATAGCATTGGTTTGTTGTTCAAAAATTTAACTATATTATGGAAACCTTTCAAAATTGGAGCACTAATGAAAATGTGTTAAAAAAAATTATTCGTAATTTTTTAGAACTATTTTAATATTAAAGATTAAGGTAGTCGAAAAAAGCTCTCGAGTCAAAGTAAAAGTTGATAAGAGTAGATGTAGGATTCACTTAGTTTTCTATACATTTTCCCATGCAGGTTTTCGTACAGGACAATTTAAGATGTAAAACAATAATATACAGATCCTATGTTAAAAATCTATAAAAGTAACTTCGATATTTGCTCAATTCAAATATTGTTTTTATAAAATTTTGTTGACAATTTTGAAAACATAAACTGCACTAATTATTATTGCAGCACTATAGGGGAACTTTCAGTGTTTTTAGAAAAAAAAATATTGACACAACAAATAAATCGCTAAAAAATATTCAATATGCTTTAACTGGTAACACCTTTCAATATGATAAAATTTTTTTAACAACTATCTCTGTTCAACTAAAATATATATAAAGCAAATTATTTATTCCAATAGCCATGGGATGCCTGTAAATAGTAATCTCGTTCTACATAGTCCGTAACACTGCGATATCTACGTGTCATTTTGTAATTTGTTCGCTTATTCTCTCTTCTATTACAAAAAAAGGACAATATTTTTTTTTGTTTTAATTCCTTACCAGGTTATTATTTTTTTTTTTGCTTATTCTTGTATTCCAGTTTACTTTATATTTAAACGGAAGTATACTATAACTACAATAATTTAATACGACTATTTCACATTTATTATTTATAATGGGTCAAAGCTAGTATAACAAAATGAAAAACTATGATTACAATTAAGTAGGTATTAAGCTTTTTGTATTAGAGTTATTTTTTGTTGAGTAACGTTATAATATAGGAAATATCAACGAAAGGCTTTGAAATATGTTTATAATAAGAACATAATGACTAAGTATTAAAAAATATTTAATATATCCTGCTGCTCAGGAAAGAAGATAATACTTCTTTATTTTTAGTATTCTTAAAGTTTTAAGTTTTACAAAAAAAATTGGAATCTCGAGATTATTTTAAAATATGATTAGAAATATGGAAATCGAATAAGTTTTGAAACAAATTTTTTTATCATCTTTCAAGATGATTTTATAAAATTATAGGTAAATTTAAAAGATAACAACTATTTTTTTTTAAAAATAGCTAGTAATTTTTAAGATCACAGATACTAACACAGATAAGAACACCCTGAATCGTCTTATATATTCGACACCATGTTATGTAAGAAAGTGCGTACTTTATATTTTGTAAATTACACCAAAAATTTCATTTTTTTAAATTTCTCAAATGCTGGAGTTGTTAAATACCACATTGTGAATACTTTTTGGTCATTTTGCGTAAATTAATTCCTTAAAATAAAATTTTTTCTAAGAAATTTTATGTCCATTGATTTTAAAGCTGAAATCAGGCAATTTAATCACATTCAAAATACAAAAATAAAAAAAAATTGGAAGAAAAATTCTATAATAACAAAGGAAATACAAAAAAAAGTAAATTCACCATTTTGCAATGGTCTACATATTAAAAGCTTTACATTTCATTTCACACCACCCCTTCTTTAAATATAAACTAAAAGAGAGAAGGAATGGAGCCTTATGGAAAGGACGAAGTGAAATGAAAATGCAGTAGACCCGGTATTAAATAATGGGATGGAATACGGAGAGAGAAGCGAGCACACTATGAGTAAAAGAGAAAAGAGGATATAAAATAACATTGATATTTGAATCTCTTACCGTTTTTATCTACTTTTCTTTCTTATTTTGCCATTTCGCTATACCAAATACGCGAAAAAAACGAAATGATAATAAAATAAAACGTGATTGTAAATAAATCCTTTTATGAAAGTTTTTGTAATAAAATACGCTAATAAATAACAATAAAATATATTAAATATAAAACAAGAAAAAAGCACAAGGATCTGCATTTAATAAAAAAAAAAAAAAAAAAAAACCAAGTACCTATGTAAGTATAAAGAGAGAAAATTAAAAACAGAGAAAATTTTACAAAAACGCAATAAGTAAGTAAAAAGAATATTTTCCAGCAGAAAAAGCGGCAAAAATAACTTGTTTTTTTTTTTGTTTCGCTCGCGTTAAAAACCATTTCCAAAAGGATATTAAAAATATCTTGTTTACCCTTAATACATTTAAAATAACACACACACAATCTATACATATATGTATATATATACTTGCGAGATACAAAATACAATTGATGTAACAGATTTGCTTACTTCCATCACCAAAAATGCACATATTGTGAACACTTACTGTATACGCTTTTCCTTTTCAATTGAATTATCCTGTATAGATAACATTAAATTATTCTCTTCATCTACCTGCATATTGTACTTATATATGTGCATATTACATGTATAATATTAATTTAATAAAAATCGATAAACCACATGTAAAAATGAGACATGCAAAAATAAAAATAAATAAAGAAAAATTTTAAATAGATCATTGATATCCCGAGGTATCCTAATGGAATTGGACTTAACATTAAAAACACTTATTCTATATTATATATGGTCATATTATTTATCTATGTATGTAATAATAAAATTATTTCAATTTGAGCAAGAAATTCCTATTAAATTTTAAAGAGATTAAAAAATTAAAGTTGATGTCCTTTTTTTTTGTAAAATATTTTGTTATTGATTACTGACATGAATGAAATTTAGTTAGGAAATTCGGTACTCTGGATGAGAATCTGTTTTATATTAATTTAAAATGTAATTTTAATAATAAATCGTATATAGTAGTATGGATTCATTCAGCAATACCTACGACCTTATAAACTCTTTTCTTCTTTGATATTTTTCATGATCAAATTACTTTTGAATTTATATACTTAGCTACATGAAAAGGTGTCTCGATCGAATTTGGTTAAAGTGTTCGGATTGATTTTGTTAAAAACGGTGTTCGGATCGATTTCAGTTAAAGACAGTTATAACTTTTATATCATTGTTAGCCGCATGACCCTGTGAAAATTTTGTGATCTTATTTCAATTAGAGTTTAAGTTATTATTGCCGTAAATCTTAACATACTTTCGGTTATTTATGCACGTTCGAAATTACTGAATCAAAATTTAGTTGTATTTAAATTCCCATCCTTTATCAAAATCATATAATAGTTCTAATTTGTCAAAAGTGTCAAATATTTTAGGATAAAATATGTTAAGATAAGGTTTATTTAGAACCTACGTCTAAAAGACACGACACTTTCAATGATATGCGAGTAATTGTAAAGAAACAGTTTATAAATAGAATGCAAATTTGACCAATGGATAGTACCCAGTCGGTGTATCTATAATACACCTCAATATAAATTCTTTTAAAAACTTAATTGATAAATTTCAGGATGTAATGCTTATACTCGTATTAATACATGAAAAAGTTCAACTTACGTACAGAATATTGTATATACAATATTATGCATAATGTTTACATAAAAGGAAAAACATTTTATAAATTTTTGTCCAGATTCCGGTTGAAAATACATATAGCATTCGAATTTCCACTTCAAAATACTTACTTACATTACATGAATAAAAACTTTACATAATAATGTGTACGAGTATACTCTTATGAATATTTTGTGTATAGATTCACATATGCATACATTGGTTTATCTAAAATTTAATTTAAAATTTGTCGATTTGTAACACTTTCAAGGAAATATTTGAAAATTAAAAAAATAAAAAAACGGTAGAAAAAAAATAGGTTATTCTCGTAAATCTTTAGATTCTGTAAGGTCTTTTTTCTATTTTTATAGTTATTTGTTATGCCTAAAATGTAGGTAGTAAATAAAATAAGAAATCTAGGTCATTCTCTAAACATATGTGTTTCAAGGCTTTTATGTTTTATTTGTTTTTTCAATATTTCTTGATTATTTTTTTTTAATCTTCTATTCAGTGAGAAGAAAAATTAATTTCAGAATATTTGCACATTATTTTCCGTTATTAAATGCCATTTTCGATTACCTATAATAAGGCTATTTTTTATTAGAAAATCACAGATTTTTTTGATATCGAAATATTATAATATCTCCGGCAAGATTAGCTAGATCTCTCTGGCTATTGTGGTATGAAATAAAAGAATGAATTATTATTAAAAATGTAGAGCACATTTATAATCAATTTTCTTTACATAAATTTCATGAAAGTATTTTATGAATTTTAATTAAGAAGTAACCATTAATTTCCAGATAACAAACTTTTAAAATTTGTTTTAAGGATGGCGGCTACCAAAACTATTATTTATTAATTTATATATTATTCTCTTTTTCTTAAAGCGTTAAGTAAATAATTCAAAATTAAAAATGTTCTGGCACCGTATTGGTATTATACGAATCTATATAAACACGTTATAGATATGTATACATTAGAATTAAAACCTTCTAAATACTGCAATGTTCATAATATCTTTGAGATCAGTCGGCAAATTATTATACAGCCTAGATTCAACAACAAAACACACAGCTACACATTGCTTTGGATGCTAAAATTGTTTCTGAATTTCGTATTAAATTCCTGTGATTGACGACGGACAGACGGGGTATTTGAGCGACCGCCAAATTATTGCTAAAATTTTATTTAAGTCAAACGTGCGACAGACCTCAGATGACTGATCAGACGACTGTGTTAAGTGGTTGTTAATCCTATATTCACCCTATAAGTTCATTAATGGTGTCGGGTATATAAAGAATTTAAATTATAATTTAAAACTTATTCCAGATGCTTGATTTTGCTTGAAACAATTTTTGGTTGGTTTGGAAATGTTAGTCGAAATTACCAGTACTTCAATACCCGTAAAAGTTTAAACAGAAATGTATCTTATTCTTGATTTCTTACGACTTCCACCAACTCTTGATTTCGTAATTTAAAAGACAATATTGATTTCATATTAATTGGCTTTCATTGTCTCCTACTTTATTGACAAATTTTTTTTTTGTATTTCATTTCTTATTTTTTATAATTAGATAAAATTTTGTGAAAAATAATAATTTTTATTAATTTTTTTTAATTTACAGGTGAGGATAGGTATGTTTCTAATGTTTATATAATTGAAAATATGGATCGACATAAAGGCGGAACATATACATGTACAGCAAATAATGGTGTAGGTCAGCCAGCATCAAGTCAAATTATTTTACATGTTTTATGTAAGTTTTATAAAATTTTATAACTAGTTATTAACACTTTAATTAAATTTTCAAATTTTCTCAATTCTTATTGAATTTATTTAGAGTGTTTACATTTTGTATTATTAAACCAACCGCATCTGTCAGACAATCTCCCACATTATCTACCTCCCACTTAATCTTCTTGTTCACGTTAAATATGTTTTTCTTATTAAAAATTTACTCTATAATTAACTACTCTGAAGTCTTCCGGTTAGGATTATCCACACTGAAATATCTTTTAATAAATTACTTACACACTTACACACATAGTGGAATAGTTCTTTTAACTGCGAGTTTATAAAACTTTAATAATTTTTTGTCTTTTCTTTTTGTTTAATTTAGTAATTTATTCACATTTTTATTTTTATGTAAGCCAATATCACCCTAATCTTTTATTTTTATTCAAATTGCTTGCACTATTATCGCATAATACACATAGGTACAGGTACATTACAAGACGTATAGGTAAATAAAAAGTAAACAAAATATTTTCCGTACTTAGCATTTTAGATATTACATGTTTATGTGTGTTTAACAGAACTAATTTTAGTTAGACTTAACCCTCGATTAAATTTTTAGTTCGTAATATTAAAAATGCTCCTCAAGTATAGAATAGAGAGGGACCATATTTATAACATCTTTGTAGTCTTCTTATATTATGTAGGATCATCAAAGTACCTACCCAATAAACAGAAATAAAGAAAAAAAATAAATAAAATTCTTTTAAATTTGTGTAAGTAAAAAATACAGTTGACTTAACATAAGTTTTTACATATTTCCGGATTTAATTTACCATTATTAATTAAATTAACCTTTTATTAGCCGAAAAGTAATATAGTCAAAGCTCAGAGTAGTTGTATGAAAAAAAAAATTTTTATACTCGTATGTGTTTGTACTAATTTTTTCTCTCATTTCTAAAATACTAGATCGTAATTTACTTTAATAAAAAATATAAAAGTCCTTTTTTTTGTATGCCTAATTCTGTAATGAAAATCAAATTACATAGTTAGTCTATTTATAGAAAAATGCTTTTTGTTAACTTAAATGCTTGTGTATTAAAGCAGACGTCCACCATTTCTCTTTCTTTCTGTGTTCATTCTTAATAAACAAGAGATTCAATGTAATATATGTGTGTGTGTATAGGCATATAATGTTAAGCATATTATGAGAATACAAAAAAAAGGTCTAAAAGGTAAAAAAAAATTTGTAAACAAAAAGTAATTCAATTGAATTTTATAAGTTGTTTTCCCTCTTTTCTTAATTCTAAATATTTGAATTAATAGAGAAAACTTATTGTTGCATAACCTGCAGCACTAGTTCCCTTTAGCATTAATTACAAATATTTGAATTTTTAAAAGAATTATTTATGTATGTTTATAAAGAAATTCAGAAAATAAAATTTTATTTATGGTCGGTCTCATTAAAGTAGTTCGTCAGTTTATAAAGAAACTTTTTTGTTCTTCCGAAAACTTTTTATTTAAATTTAATTACCTCATAGTATAAATGACTGGGCTTTCATATAATATGACCTATAATCGTTTATTTTGTAATTAATTACCCATTTTAGTTAAGCGCTTGTGTCTAGTTTAAGAAATTTTTTTTTGTTCAATTTGAAACTATTTAGAAATTACGGAAATTATTTACAGAGGGTTTTTTGAAGAGATTAAACTGATTTAATAGAACTAATTTAGAGATGATATGTTTGACTTTTTTAAGCAGCAATTTTAGTTTATCTTTAATACATTTAGAATAAAACTTTGAAACATTTTTATTGAATTTTTCCCATATAGATCCACCGGAAATAACAGTAGAAAAAACAGTTGTGTATAGTGGAGAAGGTCAGGAAGCAGTGCTTGTTTGTATTGTTCACGGTGAATCACAACCAGAGGTAAATTTAAATGAATAAAAAGAATATATAATTGATTCAATTAATTTAAGAAGGTTTTTATAGTGTAGGGATTTAAATTGTAAAACTTTTAAAATATCTAAATATTTCAATTCCTTTTAACACGATTCCTTTTAAGCTTTACTTGCCCACGCTCGTTCTTTTGTAGATGAACAGTATATAATTTGCATTTGCGAAAACTAGTTAGAGACGATCAATCTGACCGGTGCGATTTTTAAATTATATTGGAACTGCCATATTCTTCATAAAGTTGAATATATCATGTAAAATATTTTTCATTTTTAAATTGAAAATTACATTGTATCTACGTGTGTAATTTAATTTAGTTATTAAAGCTTATTGGAAAACTCCCTCTATTTATATGACCATTAATGAAATTCAATTAAATTCAACTTTTATTTGGGTCATAACGTGTTTATATTGATTTTGAATTTTTTACAAATTTAATATTACTTTCAATTTTAAAAATGAAGAGTTAACCATATTTTTTTTCATTTATTTCCTCTTTGTTTTATTGACCCCAAAAGGCTGTTAACAAATCAATAATTTGATTTTAATTTTTATATAATATATAATTATACTTTTAGGTTATATAGCTTATATATTAAATTATTTATATCAATCTACACATTCTATTAACCATGCCGTTACCATTCATCACATTTTTTCTGAATATCCTCAGCCATATAATATAATAAATGAATTATAATTGAATTACAAACCCATTAATTTCTCACATTTCAATTTTTTTCAACAAAAAAAAAGTTTACATACATATAACACATAAGTATTGTTATATTCATATATGTGTTTGTGTGTATATCGCCTTTATAACATTATCCGTTATAACAGTATTTATTAGCCTTTATAACAGTATTTATTTATATACTTACATACTAATAATTATTGATTTAACATGATACATAACTATTGCATAAAGTTAGGCGTAAATGTATACATACGAGTACTATGATCTGTATTGATTGCCATAATCAATTTCTTTTTTTAATACGTCATGAACGAAATTTGTACAACGTTCGGTTATGTGTTTTACAAATAATCTTTATACATAAAATTTTTAATATTTTCATCAGCTCTTATCATTATTTTTAAATTGAATATAAATTATTACATACTAATTTCATCAATCTTTTTTATTTTAATAATAGGTAACATGGTTAAAAGATACGATGCAAATAGATACAACTGAGCGTCATATAATGGAGAGTCGTGGAGCACGACATTCATTAATAATACGTAAAGTATATTCAACGGATTTTGGTAATTATACTTGTCAAGCAGACAATCAATTAGGAAAAGCAAGAAAAACAATTTCTTTAACTGGAAAACCAAATATACCATCATTTCGTTCTGGTCCAATAAGTCAATGGAAAGATAGGTAAGAATATGATTAATACAGATGAATTATAATAAATTGTAATAGTGCTTTAAAATCTTCAAATAATTCTTTAATGTTAGGGCAAAAGATGTCCAGTTCCTAAAAAGGATAAAGTTAAATTGTAATAAGTAAATATTAATCTGTCTTAACTAATAACGCAAAGTTAATGTACCTAATATAAGCATGTAATAATATGGTAAATAAATTCCATTCTGAATGCGACAATATCAACTTAGTCATCTCAATTTAAATTCTTAGAAGAACTGAGAGTGAAGCACTGAAAAATTTTTCCAAAATCACAATATTAGGGACCATAAAAGTTTTTTCAAAAACTATTCCCAATATACTCTTGAAAAGTATTTCAGAATAACGAATCATTTGCATAAAGGCATTAATTTTAAATTAAAAACTGAATGTCACTGATTGGTTTTCCAGCCATTCACATATTGATTCTGCAATGAATTTTTCCATTACCATATATTTTTTTTGTTCCCACAAAGCATGACTTTATCAATAAAAATAAATTACTTTTACTTTAATTAAAATTTTTATTCATAATTTTTTTTTTTTTTGTTAAAAAATTATTTTGATAACCGAACTGTATCTATAAAATATTTTCAATTTTCTACAAATAACCATAAAAAAATATAATTACAAATAAAATTGAAATGTAAAATGTCCTTGACTGCTATAATAATTTCAAGTATCTTTTGATCTATATCATCAATTTTATTTAATATAAGTATATTTTTTTTATTAAATTTTGGGCCTGAAGCGAATTTAAAATAAAATTTAATTTTTCAAAATTTCAATATACGAGTATAACAGCCGTATAACAATATTATTTTTCATAATAATCTGTGCTGATGATCTTGTTTTATTACTATAATGATTCAGAATAAAGATGAAAATATATTTTTTTGTTGTTTTTTTTTTTATGTAAATCATTATTATTAATTGGGTTAGCTTTCAATTATTGTATGACATTCAAATTTATATTTTTTATTTATTTTCAGATATAACATATCGTGGATTGTGAATTCATTTGCTCCAATCGAGGAATATAAATTATTTTATCGACCAACACAAAATGCTATTGAAAATACATTCGATGGTGGTCATAATGCAGTTGCATCAGCTCCTGGTTTTGGAAATCCACCTAATAGAAATTATCCATATTTAAAAAGAAATGTAAGTTTTTGATTTTATTAAAACAGCAAATTGAACGTTCTCATAAATGATAATAAATTTATTTATTCACTTATTTCCTCCTTCAATGACCTTAATGTTAAAATTTGTAACTCAATATGATAATTTTTAATTAAGACTTCTGGGAAGGCAATATAGACTGATCTCAAAGACCATACCGTTTTAAGGTTTTTACTGCAATTATAAATATTTTTCAAAAACTGAACCGTTCAGTCTTTTCATTGGACCTAATAATTGTGTAATAAAATTTTCAATTATGAATAAAATCTAAAAAATAAAACAAATAATGAAAATTAATTAAACATTTTCAATTAATACTAATTATAATCCTAATAAAAATAGTAATGTTATTCCAAAAACGCAAAATCTTCACAATATGATGATGGCAATCAACATAAAATTATCTTACAAAATTGCTATATTATAATCATATCGGAAGGTAATCTTGCATGCATTTAATTTGACACCATTTTCGGTATTATTTCAAAATATACTATAAGGTATTTGAATCTAATCCCATTTAGAGTTCATGGAAACTATTTTATAATAACAAATTTCTTTTATACTTACTAAAATAATTAGTCTTTATACAATGCCATAGAGCATTTACAATATGCATTAACTTTTTTACACGTTTCTTTCCTGCATAAATAATAAAATGCAATTTTATGTAGAAAACATTTATATTAATGACAATTTTAAATATTTTACTTCAATATTATATTATTCAACTATTCATTATATTGGCGCAATGATGAAGAAAACTTATAATATCTATTAAACCAGCATATAAAATATTTTATATAGTTGACCCATTTTTCAAAAACATAAAAAACAAATACTCCCCTTATAATTCACATAATATCCTTTGTATCATCAGTAATTAGTAAAATATTATCTGAACAATAATAATAGCGCCTTTAGTAAAATTCAGAATACTTCATATACAGCTTGATACACAAATTCCATTTTTTTTTTTTGAATTGTGGTTGATTTAAACATTTATACGAATTCAATTACAGGTGTATGGGGACAATAATTAAAATGCAAATATAAATATATATAATTATATAAATATATATAATTATATTGATAGAAAGATAAAAATTATTAAAAAACAGAAAATAAAATTAATTTTGTCTGATATAAAAAATTTACATGTCTACTGAACATTTTCTTCTACAAAGACCAAAATAAATATTAATTCATTTTCATTATACCAAATTGAATGCACTCGTATGAAAATTGGAATTGAAATGAGCGACGTTCAGAGATTATAAAATTATAAATATAAAATTTATGTCTCGTGATCTGTGATAGTATATGAACATTTTATTACTGTACAAAAAACAAAAATCAAAAGGCTTCATCGTAATATTATACGTATAACAAATATAATATAGAACAATATTATATATATAATAAATAACCCAAGGGTTTTAAAAATTTATTAAAAATGGTAAAATCAAAATGAAATTTTTGTAGAAATCATTTTGTAAAAGATTTTATATTATGACTTTTAATATTTTTTATGATAGATTTGCAAAAAAATATCAGACAAGTAAAAAGTGTGTTTTAAAATTTTTGGTTTTTTAAAGATATGCAATTTATACCATTATCTTTTAATAATCAAAATAAAATTAAATTGTTTTACCACAATAATTAATAAAAAAATCTCAGGTTTTATATTAGTTCGTTAAACAAAATCTTATTACCTTATGTAATAAACAAGCCCGGTTCTAGCTTGTTCGATGCCCTATACGGTTTCCAAAATGTGTGCCTCCCCTTTCGTTTCAAAGCAATGAATATATGCAAAAAACATTGCGAATAGCGCACAATTGAACCAAAACATTAGGCATAGAATTAAAATTTTTTGTACGTACGTACATGCTATCAAGTTATAATTTCGCAGTAATTAAAAAATTGAAAGAAAAAAATTTTTGAAGAACACTTATAATAGAAAAAATTTGAAAGAATTTTTTCAGTTGCACCTCCTAATCTTCGGCGCTCATTGAAAATATTTACTTTGCATATATGGTAGATCCGTTGGTGGTAATAAATGAATATATTCATGTACGTATGTATACACATTACTTTTTACTTGGAATTAAAATTTTCAATATTTTTTCAGTAAAACATTGAAAGTATTTCAAATTTGTGAAGTTCAAAGTTAATAGGATCCAAAAAACAAATTTCGGTAATACTTGTGGCTACATGTAGGCGAAAAATGTTGTTACACTTTTATTAGAGAAGGGGCTACTGACATAATTCTCATTTAAAACTCAATATATGTAGGAAATAAAATCCGAAATTAAATTAATATTGGGCTTATTCACTTTATTTATCCAAATTAATATTGAGTTCAATTATAATTATCGTAATTTACAAAATTTCTTTAATTAATCAAAGCGATACAACATAACACGTGTTAGGTTTTTACTCTAATTTAACGCAATAGCTCGATTTAAATTTATATTAAACAACTCTGCAGCTCAATAAAATACACACTGAATGTGCTTTACAAAAGATCATAAAATTCAAAGTAATAGAGATCATACGATTTAAAAAATTACAGTAATTTACTTATGTTACGGCAAAATGTGAATATCATGTTACCGGCAATGTGTATTTTAAGTTACCGGCGAAATGTGTATTTCATAGCAACAATAATGATGTTCAGTCAACATAATCCTACATATATTTTTTATATAAAGTTCACTAATATTATGATAAGTTTTACTAATATTATCAAAGTTTACTAATAAACTCAGATTTGTGGCAAACTATTAAATATTCTTAATGTACGAGTATTACAAATGAAAGATTCTGTGTCCGAATTACAAGTGTTCGAAATATAAGTTAAAATAAATTTGGGAATATAAATCAAACAGGCTTTCTGATTTCCATGCATATTCTCTATACATGTTCCTGCTTAGAACATTCGCTTCAAAATAATTATTGTACATGTACTATAAAACTTTCACATACAGTTGTTCTCTTGCTTTCTAGTTCAATATTATCCTTTCTTTTCTTAAAAAAAAAAACTGACTTTAATGTACAAACAAAATAAAAGTATTTAAAATAAATCAAATTGGATTTTTGTCCTTTATTTTTTTTGTTCGCATTTAGCATATTTTAATTAAAATTCACTATTTTAAAATAGAAAACAAAATAAAAAAATTTATTTTGTAAATTTAGGTTAGAAAGCGAATTTCTTATATAAAAATCTTTATCAAACATTTCTTTTGTTTTCTATTTTTTACAATGTCTAAATGAG
The DNA here is from genome assembly GCF_029603195.1 of Condylostylus longicornis. Lineage (NCBI taxonomy): Eukaryota > Metazoa > Arthropoda > Insecta > Diptera > Dolichopodidae > Condylostylus > Condylostylus longicornis. The sequence continues at coordinate 864,470 of NW_026577977.1, read as the reverse complement.
AAGAATATTATTGTAGTTCGTTTTTTGACATCAAAGAATATTTTATTTTTTTATAATGACAATAATGGAAATTTTTTTTTTCTTTTTATTTGTTGTTTTGTATTTTGTAAACAGGACGATGATCCATTGAACCCATCGTTTATGGATTCAATGCTATTTCATTCTGGTTATTCAAGTACGGGTATGCATTGGTCTAGATATGAATGGCGTGAAATTATTTTACAAGCGATGTCAGGTACAAGTCGTTATACACAAGGAATGAATTATATTCTTAGGGGTTTAGAACCCGATCAGCAATATGAAGCAAAATTACAAGCAAGGTAAGAATTTCTTTTGTCATTTTTTTTTCAAATATTTGCTATAATTATGTATGTATGAGTATGTGAATGCAATTCAATATTTTTAATTCTTAATAATTACGAGAGAATTTTTGAATAATTCATAAAATTTTTGGAATTTGTATTCATTTAAGGTGATGTTTGTGAGAATAAAAAAATATTGTGGAATATTATGAACTTTGATTTAATTTTTTTGTATTCATGCTCGTAAAAAAACTTCAATACAAAATATCGTAATACTTAACAAGAGACAAGTAGTAGGCACGTTCTCACAAATTCATATTTTGTGTGAATGCTAATATAGCAGAGAGGTTACCGAGTTTGCATTATTTGAATCAAAATTTTTAAAAAATAAATTAACAATAATGTTTTCGCATCAAATATCGCTATCGTGGCCAATTAATTAATAAAAATATTAAATTTATTTTATCTTTTATTTAAAATTTCCAACTTTTTTGCATTCAATTTATATTATTTTTAATAATCCTAAAATTAGGAGTTAAAATACTATTAATTATTCTAATTCTAGTGGTTTTATCTGAAATAAAACTCTTCTCTGAAGCAAACACCTCAACACTCATCAACACAAATTTTAAAATACCTATTTTATTGCTATTGAGATAAACCTAACTAAGCTGTTATTTTTCTATTAAAGATTCAATTATGTGTGTATGATATTCTTATGAAAAAACAGTTATTCTTTTTATTTAATTTTTGGGCAAATTTTTGAGTAAAAAATCTTTACACAAATGTTTCAAACTTTAAATCTTAACTGTTATATTCAATTTAGATGAATTAATGTTTTGTATGTCCCTATATATTGTACATCCCAAAACTCTAAACCTAGAAGTATCAAATTCATTTTAAAAAAAGAAAATCTTCCCTTTAATATTCGGTCGGTATATTTGAGAAAAATAAATAAGGATTTCATATTGCACTAATCTTATTTGCAGACTTATTCTCTTTCTTTTATATTTACTATGCCGTTATGTTTTTGTTATTTTTTTTTTCCAAACTACAAAATTTTCAATTTTATTAAAAAAAGATTTACTTTTTGGTGTTGTGTTGTTTTTCAGACCTTACTTTCTAAATAGAATTTTTTTTTTTTTGAAAAAAGACAGAAATTCAGAAGCTCTTACAAAAATATTAATTACAAAAACAAAAAAAAAAAATTTCAATTTATTTTTCTTTCCTTTTTTTTATATTTTTATTTTTTTTTTCATTTTTTAAGTATTTTTCTTTAACTCGGTTTATTTATTTTTCAATTTTCAGAAATCGTTTTGGTTGGAGTGATTTTTCTGATATTTTCCTATTTACAACATCGAATACAGGTAAGCAAGTTTATTTATATAAGAATAAGGATATAAAACCAGAAATATATACGATAAACATAATTATAAAATATATTATGTACAAAATATTTATACATTTATATATAAAACAATAATAATATTGAATACATATTTTTGCTTTATATACGTAGCTATATTTTTTTAAAGTAAAAGTACCTTTTGGGTGTACGAATAATGTTATTACTTTAAGAAATAATGGAATGGTACTACATCTGTATATGCACATACATAAGTTTACTTAAAGAATATTCTTAATGCATATACAGTGCTAAGCCTCAGTACCTATACATTCTATAAAAGCAATGATGTACAGGATAAAAACAAATTAAAATATTTAAATATTGTTTTTGTACTTTAATTTTTTTTAAGAAAATCTCAAATATAATAGAAAATAAAGATTTCCATTAAAATTTGAATTGATTCAAAAGTGTAAAGTGATTTTGTTTCAAGTTTGTTTTATAAAATCAATAAAATAAAACAAAGAAAAGAAAATTACGCAATTTTTGAAATAAGTCGGTTTTATTGTTAATAAATAAATTTAAAATCGAATCGGACATAAAATTTTTAGTAATTCCAAAAATGGTAAATTGTTAATCCTTAAAGATTTTACAAATTCAGTACGAATATTGTAGAAATTAGATATTTGAAAAATTGCTGTTATTCCTAAAAGTTTAAATTGAAATTAGCTTCGAAAATTGAGGATATCTTCATCTATCCATAATTTTCTTTACGACTTATTCGAGGGAAAAGAATTTATTATGCTCTAAAAATAATTTAAGTAAATATGGCATTTAATGTACGAGATTGCATTTAGTTCTTGTAATAATATTTATGAAAAAATCTGAAGAGAGTTGCGTTTTTTAGGGTCAATAACATTTTTTTAGTTTATAATACTTATATTGTTTGGGCCTCGCAAAACTCTGTAGGGTACATTTAGTAATTACAATTTCAATAATAGTTAAATAAAATAATAGTTTTATAATTTTTTTTCTCAATTATCAATTACAGATACTGAAATGAGAGATTTAAGTGTTACACATTATAGTAGTACATCATCATCATCATCGATATTTCCATGGTCATCGTTTTCATCAACAGCGTCAACAATAATGTTTTCGCATCATAGTATTATTAATTACTCAGTTATAGTATTAATTTGCATATCGTTCTTATTTTTATAATATTTTGCTCGTCCAATTTCAACACCACCGCCATCATCATCAACAACATTATTGTCACAGTCACAGCAACAGCAACAACAACTAGAGCAACCAAATGAATTACATGTTAATGAATATCAAAATCATCAGCAATTAAATCAAACAATTTTAGATGAACAAAAAGAAAATCAACAACAACAACAACAGCACGATTATCATGACGATCAGCAATTATTACAACAATTACAATTGCAACAACAACAACAACAAGCTCAGCAGTTTTACTTTGAAACGCCAATTCATGAACCAAATATTTATTATCAACAGCATCATCACAACAATGATATCGAATTACAAAATTTCAATCAATTTACAACTTCATATATTTCGGTTGTAGGTGCAACAACAACAACATTATTGGAACATGAACAACAATAGCAACATTATCAACAACGGCACCAATTAATTTTAATGCAAATGCATCAAAAACAATAGGGATTTTTTTTTCCCTTTTGTTTTTTTTTGTTCTCTCATTTTATCCTAAATGCAATCGAGGAATAACAATTGGTGGAACAAAAGTTATAAATATTTTATGAACGTGTACACAAGATGTATATATAAATATATATAGTATGTCATATCAAAACGGATATATGGTTATAAATTGTTGGAATTTTTGTTAACCAAAAATTACCATGATGGATTTTAAAATTTCTTCATATTTATCTTTTGGTTGACAAGGCAGCAAACAGAAAAACGCGGGAGGAAGGACTTAAAAATTAAAAACAGAGAGTGTTAAAAAAAAAGTTGGAATATTTTTTTTTCTTTACTGTGCTGACATGAAAGACTAGCATACTGAAAAGATTTTTCTCTTCTTTGTTTTTAAGTTAAAATGTAAAACAAAAGAATTAAAAAATTAAATTTTGAAAACGGGAAATTCATTCGGAATATTGAAAAATGTGATTTTCATTTCAGGAAAATGAGATGGTAAACGTTAAGAAAAAAATTTATAATAGAAAACGTTGGCAAAGATTACAGATTTAAATTAAAACAGCTTCAATGAAAAACTAGAGAGAAAAAAACTTAAACTATTGAGTTGAATAAAAATCACAATCAATTCATTAGAAATGCGATTTATTCCGTTACCAATGCATAGATAGTTTTTATTATATATGTGGGTATATATACAATATGCATTTAAACAGTTTGCTGAACCATGTATTTTTTTAAAACACGTTGAGAAAAAAGACAAAATACAGCGATGCGACATATTTTTGTTTTCCTCCTGTTATCGTGTATAATTTATTCTGGACGAGAAATTGTGTTGTCGAAAACCAATTGCGAAAACCAATTTTTAACAAAATTATTGTTAAATGAAAACCAATTTTTTTAATTCTTTTTTTTTTTTGCAATCTAGCAAGAAGCGCAAAAAATTCTTTTAAATTTAGTAAAAGGAAAACACAAAAAACTAAATTGCATAAATCACTCCTCTTTGTTAGAAATAAAAAAAAAAAATTTTGAACGTTCCAACTGTGTACATTCTATACGTACAAGCAAACCATTAAAATATTTGTAAAATTGGATGCAAAAAAGAAAAAAAATTATTTTAAATGCAATTTTATAATAAATTTTAATAAAAGATTTTATTAATTTCTATTTTTTTTCATTAATATTTGATTGCGCTCAATATTGCAATATGAAAAACAAAAAATTCAATTCTATGTTTGGCACATCCAATACTTAAAAATAGTTTTGGTTTTATTAAAACAAAAAATAATTAATTGATAAGTTTAACAAGCGTTTTTTGTTGTCTCAATGTGGGGAACAACATCGAAAAGTTTAATATTGTATTTTTATATAAAATTATAGAGTCCTGTGATTTTAAAATCAGAAATGAAATTTAAATATAACAGAGTATACGTTTTGTTTGCGTGACGAGTTCGTGATAATTAACAGTAATTAACAGTATAATATCAAATCTCAAATGTGGACAAATCTATTGAAATTTTTGAATTTATGATAAAATTCTGATCTGAGCAAAGTGAAACAATTTTTTTTAACTAAAATTAAGAATTGAGTACAAAAGTCGTCCTAGGGATGTTTTCCTTATAAAACTTCTGTAGTTTTAATGGATAACAGGTGGCACTTGCGGGCACATTTTTTTTTTTTTTCCTTCTTCACTCCTAGGAGGAGTATAGGGCTAGTGCATGATATCTATATCATGCCCTAGTTTCTATAGTCATAGAGAGTTAGCTAGGTAGGTGACTAGCCTACCGTAGTTTTATTTATATTAATTATTTGAGGTTATTAATATTTACTGTTTATTTTTCTTAATTTTTAGTATCGAATATTATGAATATTTGAAAATTACTTGTTTAATATTTATTAGTATTGCATATTAAGTTATATAATATTGAATATAATTTTTATAGTGACCTGACCGGGGTTTGAACCCGAGACCCTTCGGTTAAAGGGCCGGTGCCATAACCACTGCACCAATGATCAGATTGCGGGCACATAAATATTTCAAATAAATTAATGCAATTATGTTTTCTATTTCAGGACCAACTTAAAACCAAATTATTAAATCTCATAATTTTACGATAATCTGAGTTTTACGTTGTGAGGCATTCAGTCCTCATAACCATATAATTATAATTTAATTTTATTTAAAATTAAACCAATTGAAAATTATACATAAAATTACCTGAAATAAAATATTAATTATACTTGAAATTTAGGTGATTTTCTACTTAAACTACTTTCAGAATTCGTGAATTTTCTATATATTTAGTAGACTGTACGTTCTTTTAAGATATTATTTCAGAAAATTAGTTTTTATTGTATTGCTTTTCAAATAAATTTCTATATATATATATACAAAAACATACCTTTGCTTATAAAATATTTTCTCATACCAAAAAGGATCCAAAATAAGTATATAAAAAATTTTTTTATTACGTGTATAATGATTGTTTAAATTTATTGACCCAATTTAAAAGATTTTTTTTTTTTGTGTTTTTTACCATTCTGGCACCAAAAATAAAATCTAATAAAATTAAACCATAATAATTTTCTTTATACATTTTTTTTTTTTCTCTCTCTCTCTCTACAATTTTTTGTTTAAATAAACTTCATTAATTAAAATGTAAATTTCCTATATACCAAAAATTATTTAAAAAAGGCAAAATAATAATAACATTATTCAAAACTATAACTAGGACATGCTTGCTAGGATATATGCGGTATAAATGATTTTAAATTATACATACCATATATACATACACACATTGAGCATATGAAATGTACATATATACCTAGTATATAAATTACCCTATTATTTTGTTCTAAGATACTGAAATTTTGTGGTATTCTTATGGTTGTACAACAAAATTTCACATTATGTGTATAACAAAATTCAAAATTTATTATATATTATGTGTATTTTTATATAATACTCTTATAATAATAATAGTCTAAGGTTTCACAATTCAATATAAAAGTTATTTTAATCCTTAATATAAATATTTTATCATTTCAAATCACGAATTCATTTTTAAAGTAGCCATAGAGCATTCAAAATAAAGTTGTTAAAATTTCAATTTTTGTTTTTCTTATTTTCTAAAACTTTATTCGAATATACAATAAAACTTTTATATAGAGAATGAGTCAAGAGAGAGAGAAAATAAAGAAAATTAAAATAAAATAAAAAAAAAATTCCGAAACTATAGATGGGGAAGTGAAAATTGTAGAAAAAAAAAATTTCTTTTTTTTTTTTTTTTTGAAACCCTTGTTATATTATAGAAATTTACAAATTGATGAATAAACAAAAAATTCATCACAAAATTAAAAAAGAAAAGCTGTGAAGAAATGAAAAAAAAAGAAAACAATAATAATCATAAAAATAATAAGGAAAACAAAAAAATAAAATAGAAAAAAATAAAATTCTTTTGACTGAAATTTTATTTTCTTCTCGTCTATACCCGCCGCCTTTCGTCCTTTATACAAAAATTTTGTTATTGTTCTTTTTTTTGCACCAGTTTATTCATAAATATTGACTTAAATTTTTCGTCTCCTTTATTTCTTTTTCCTATTTGTTTCTTATTGTTATCCTTATTATATATTTATATACGTACAATTCCAAATACATATGTATATAGAAATATGTATGCGTGTATAAGTGTAAAATTATGATATAAACTAGTGCTGATTTTAATGTCAGGCTATAAATTTCAATACGATTCAGCGAGTCAATTTGAATTTATGACGAAAGAATGAAGAAATAAAAATTTTTATACCCGTACGAACGTATGTTCGAAGGGTATACTAAATTTGCCTTACCGTTTGTAACACTAAGAAATAACAGTGTTAGATATAGACTCAAGTGTATGTTTTTGATCAGCGTCAAATTCTGAGTTGATTTAGCTTTGTCTGTCCGTCCGTCCGTCCGTCCGTCCGTCCGTCCGTCCGTCCGAACGATAACTCAAAAACTAATTGAGCTAAGTTCACCAAATTTTCACAGATGATTTATTGTAGTAAGTGCCAGAACCCTATTTAAATTGGGCATGATCGGGGTACCGGTTCGGGTAGCTGCCATACAACTTCAAAATTCATTTGGCTATATCTCAGAAACTATAAAAGTTGTGGTATTGAAATTTCACACAAACGAAGATATTAGTAGGGCCAATGTGTCTCATAAAAGTCGTTGAAATTACTTGGCTCCTTCTGGTACCTGCCATACAACTTCAAAAGTTATTTGACTATATTTCAGAAACTATAAAAGCTGTGGAATTGAAATTTCACACAAACGAATATATTAGTAGGGCCAATGTGTCTCATAAAAGTCGTTGAAATTACTTGGCTCCTTCTGGTACCTGCCATACAACTTCAAAAGTTATTTGGCTATATCTCAGAAACTATAAAAGCTGTGATATTGAGATTTCACACAAGTGAATATATTAGCAGGGCCGATGTGCTTGATAAAATTCGCTAAAATTTCTTGGCTCTTTCTGGTAGCTGCCATACAACTTCAATAGTAGTTTGGGACAACCAGTATTTTGAAAAACACATAGCAGTTAAATTTTGCATAAATTAATATGGTAATACGGCAACTTAAAGTCATAGTCTGTCCCATAGTCAGTTAGGGCATCTTTATTCGCACATAGGATAACAAATTCGTACGGGTATCACAGAGTTGACAAGGTCAACTCTATTTTTTTTCTCGTTTTTTTTTAATGTTAATGCTTTATGTTTACAGTCTATATATACATACTTGTATACTTTTATTATAAATAAATTTTTATATATTTATAATCATGTAACAAAATATGTGAAATACATAAAAATAGGTATATAATAAGAAATGTATACAAGTATTTAGAGGAATCTTAAGATGAGAAGAAAGAAATTGAAAAATTTTTAAGAAAAAAAAAAACAAAAAAATGAATTATTCAATAATTTCGATATTAAAACGTTTTTCCTATTTTTGTTAAATGAAGCAATTGTGTCAAATTTCCAATTACTTATGTTACTCTTGATGATTAATTTGATTTTTTTTTTTTCATATTAAAAGTACGTATATATATTTTGTTTTGAAAATGAGTAATGAATTAGACCAATTAAAAATTATGAATTATTAACAAGGAGTAAAGAAAACACTCATTATTGAAATTATAAAGTGATAATTTTAAATTGAAAAGTGTGGAGTGTTTCTTGGGCCGGAATATCATTTAGTATATTATTGAGGAAAACAAATTTGTTTCAAAAGGTATAAATATTTATATATTCCGCTTCTATAGGTATAACAGTATACTAATTAAGAAATGGACCAAACATAATCGATCAACGTCTTAAATATTAAAGAAATTCCATTTAGACATGGTAAAATTTATATGAAACTGAAGAAAGCAAATAAAATTATAAGAATTTCCCTAAAAGCGTTTAGCCCCATATTTGCGTATTTTCCATTACATACTCTAATCGCTTTCGAATAAATTTTTAGTAGTATTTCATTCGAAATACCAAATCGAATTTGGTGAGATCGAGTTTGGTCTTATCGCATCACAACATACTCAATGCACTACTATAATTTATTCCTACTCAATATATTAATTAAATTTCATTAAATTTTTTTTTATTAATTAAATTAAATAACCAAATAAAATTTATTATTTTTAGTAACTTCTCAATGATCTTTAAAAAAATTTAGTATTTTCACCTGTACAACAACCATTTCATTTAATTACAGTTCATTTTCATTAAATTTAGCGTTTAGTCCTCTAAAAATTGTATTCCTATTAATAAATTTGTTTTTATGATTTTCAATTTGAAAAAAAAACAGAAAAAAACAGAAAAAATCTCAACAGAAACGTCTATGACCTTCAGTAAGAGAATTTTTATGTTACAGAAAAAAAAAAATTTTAGAATTTATTTATTGTGAAATTCCAAATTAAGTAGCGGCATTGTGTCGAATACTTGCAGTAATTAAAACATTTTGGAATTTATTTATTTTTTTTTTTTTAATTTTCTCTAAAAATAAAATTTTCAAGGACATTATTTCTCATTTTTTTTTTCTAGTGTTTTTTTTTCATATTTTAATTTAATGTTTTCAATTCTTTGGCCTTGTTAAAATATTTTCGCGATTATTGATTTTTTTTCATCTCTTACCTACTTTTTTTTTTGTCAATAATTACTATGGAACTTTTTTTGTTTGTCATAAAGAAGTTTTGAATACAATATACACATAATTATTGTATACCTACACACCATATATACGTATGTTTACATGTGCATGAGCTAAAAATTTACAAATTTAAAATTTTAAACGCTTTTACATCCGAATAACTTTTACAAAAAAAAAAATTTTTTCTTTTTTTCCTAAAAAAAAATTCCGAGAACTAAATGATGACAAAAATTTCATCAAACAACCTTGTCTTTTATAATAATATATTATGTAAATACATATATGTATGTACATGTACCTAAGACTAAATTATTCATGTTAGTAGGTATATCTTTATGTACTTATAAGTTTTCAGAAAAAGAAAAAAAAAAGATGAAAATGGAAATAGGAAGACAGAAATTATTCATATTATTATTATTATTAAAATATATAGACAATGTATGTAATATAATGTAACACTGTATATGTATTTATGAGTTTCACAAAAAAATCTAGATGAAAAAAACCAAACTAAACCAAGTTAAAAATCATAATCTTCACCGACAAAATAATATTGTAAAAAAAAAAAATCTGATGTGGTCAGCACATAACCGACCGCATTGTGTATTGTCTAGTTAAATGAAAGTGTTAAAGAATATTATAAAAATGTCTGTTAAATACTTCTTTCCAATTTTTAGGACATTAGTAAGCTTATAGTTAACATACTTAGAAAAATGTAAATTTGGCCATTAGTAGAGTTTCGCTTTGTGTACCCGAATTCCCTGAAATGCTCGCCAGTTAGTTTCGGTAACAACCAGAACTCAAATATAAAATTTCAAGAAATTCCATCAGTTCGTTCCGTAGATATGGTGAAAAATGTAAAATCGGCCCGCAAATCAGTTCTCGAGCCCTGATCTCTCCAAAAAAGTTATATGTTCATTGCTTTAATATGAGGAGTTCATATATTAAATTTCAATGAAATCGGTTGATTATTTCTCTTTATATACACAAAAATGTATCTTTGGCCCGTAGTAAACGTCTAGTTGCCGATGCCTGATTTCTTCCAAAACATACGAATTTTTGCGGACGGTCGAGCTGAGCTTATATATAAAATTTCAAGTAAATCGGTTGAATATTTTCTTCAAAATGTTCAAAAATGTAAAACAGGCCCGCTAAAAAGTGCAGTTTCCGAGGCCTGATATATACTAAAAGTTGATCGATCCGTGCCATGGTGGAAACAAACTTACATATAAAATTTCATCAAAATCGGTTCAGCCGAACTTGAGATACACGCGTGCACACACAGACCGACAGACCGACAGACCGACAGACCGACAGACCGACAGGTTGCTAAAAACAGTTTATTTACACTTCCCTACTATGGAGAAGTACGTTCCCACCGAAAACTCGATATGCAAAATTTGTTACCATCACATAACCTACCTATTGTTTACACAATACGGTCGGTAAAAAGAATCAACTAAAAATTTGGTTGAGTGAACATTAACTTTTTCTCGTTTAGCTAGAGAAAACAGAATACAAAAGGGAAAACAAAAGCAAAACCACCAACAACGCCAATAACAACAACAACAACCTAGCTAATATATAAATAAGAATAATAGCAGTATAAAAGTGGAAAATTGTAATAAAAGAAAACAAAAAAAAAAACTAAAATAATCAGAAATACTAACAAAAAATGTTTTTTAAAATGGTGGCATTGAAAATAAAACTATGAGAAAATATTATGGATATTTAATCTTTTCCAGTGGAATGGCAATGAATAGAAAAATTAATTTTTCCAACAGTTTTAATAATATTTTAAATTATATATAAATATGTACATATATAATAGTATATATACATTATATATAGATATATACATAATTTTTATGTAGATAAAATAAAAAAAAAAAAAGAATTTTTTTTTGTTTAAATTATTACTCTAACGCGATTCTTTTACAAAAAAAAAATTGTTTGTTTTAATATTCAAAATGAGAGCAAAATTTTCTGATTTAGAATTTCTTTAATTTAATAGGTATAATTGTGGACCAATGTTGCAACTGAGTTGTTTAATATTTGATATATAAGGAATAAGAAACAAGGCATTTCTAAATTGATCTTAACAATGGCTGCTATTTTTGATGTATAGTAGATTTTAAGTTTTTAACTATAATTGTTAATTGTGAATTTTAATTAGAAATTCTGAAATTTCAAAAAATATAAAACGAAAGTAAGGCGGTTTAAAGAAAATTTGAGGCAGGAGATGTAACTTCCACATATTATATATTAGATGGTACTTATGACTTCCTGCCTATAGAAGGTTTGTAAAATGCTTTAATGAATTATAGCTTCTAGTTGCATTTTGTGCTCTGAGTTTTTTATATACTCGTACATACCCTATAGCATTTCTAGCGTTTTTATACGTCCATGTCTTTCAAAAATTTTATTATGTAATTTAAACACCAATTTTAAAATTTTCAATTAAATTATTGAAAAGTATCAAATATTTTATTATTTCAGATCCTTATTCTTACCAGTCAATTTCAAAATGAGTGATTGTTTTATAACCACACATTTTTTGTATAGTTTTATGCATTACTGACTCACTATTTTTGGGATTAAATGTTCACTATTTTGGGAAATTTGGGACTAAATTAATAAACAAACAAAACTCATGAAATTAATAAACAAAACTGCTCCACTGGAATTGAAAAATCATATTTTTTTTTAATCGTACCCTAAATTATTTCTTTTTTAAAATGGTCAACTGAGAATTTCGGGTAAAATTTATTTTAATAACCAAATCAAAAAAAAAAAAATTATTTTTAAAAATAATTCATCTTTGTTTTGTGTTTTGTTGTTCCGTAACTGTGAAATTTTTGAATTCTAAACAAAAACATCTGACATAACTTCAGTATTAGTATAGGAAACCGCAATAAGACGGAAAGAAATTTTAAATTTATATTTATTTTGGTTTTAAGAAAAAGAAAAGTGAAAACCGTTTTTAAATCTACAATAAAAAAAAAAAAAAGAAATTCAAGGAAAATGCTTTCTTTTTTCTGTCTTTGATATAAAAAATTTTTCTTTTGTTTTGTGCACAATTTTTTTGTTTTTTTTTTTTTTTAAACATTTTTTTTAATAGAAAACGTGGAAATTATTTGAATAATTCTCGATGGAAATAAACTTTATCTGGGGAAGAAATAAATAACGAAAAAAATAAATCTTTCCCATTTTTTTTTTTTTGCTTTTTGCTTATTTTCCATCCATTTTATAGTTTTTTTTATGGAATAAAAACGTTTTGTCGAAATCCGGAATTAAAGTCTAAAAGGCAAAAAAAAAAAAAAATTCGTTGTATTTTCTTTTTATTTTTGCTAAAATGTAATGCACATAGTAATTTTTTTTCTGTTTGCTTTTTAGTATGCATAAGCTTTAACTGTATATTTTATTTTGTTAACGGTATAAAAAAATTAAAAAAAAAAATTTACATAGATTATTCGTTGTATAGTAAAAATGTTTTTATTTTTATGAAATTTAAATGTAAAAGCAATAAATGCAACTTCAAAATGAAAGTGCACTTGGGTAATCCTAATAAATTGCAAAATCTTTGCTAGAATTTTTACTAATGTAAATAACTGGTCAGAATTTTTTACAATATATTTTTCTCACGGCGACTTTTTTAATCCGGATTTAATACGAAAAGGGAATATTTTTAAAAGTGTTGTCACAGAAATATTTTCAACTCTAAAGAATTAATGAATACCTGCATGCATTATTAAGATTCCATTTCATTTTTAGGGTTTATATTTTTGAGCTACCTCACTACGAAAAACTAATTTTGAGGATGTGCCAAACGTAGCCCAAATTTTTCGAAATTTAAAATTGAATTCATTCATAATTTAAAGAAAAATGGTCATGATTTAAAATATTAATATTGTAATATAAAAAGCTGTTACTGTGAATAATTAAAATTCAAGAGAAAATAAAATGGAATTAAGTCTTTAACTTTATAACATTTTAATAAAAAGAAAATCTGCCAAAACTTATAAGACTTAATTTAAAAAAATGTGAGTTAAAAGGCAACATGTAAATGGCCAATAATTTAAAAAATTTTGATTGAAAACCAAAATATAAGGAAAAAAATAAAATAGAAAAAAAAAATTAAAAGTATAAAAGTTTAAAATTAATATTTTGTAAATAATTAAAAAATTAAAATAAACTTTTAAAAGTAAAAATTAAAAACAAAAAATATTTCATTCAGTTTTTAATAAATTTTTTTTTTTTGAATTTTGTTTGAAACATTTTCATCATTGTAGAAAATATAAAAGAGTAAGATTGTCGCTGTTTCAAGATAATAAAAATTAATAGAAAATATTTTGATTTTAATCACAAATTCGCGTGATAATCCCATGAACACTGCGTGAAATTTATAATTATCTTATTCCAATGCAAAAGAACAAAAATTTTTTCAATATTTTATTTCAAATTTTTAAAAATCTGAAAAGTTTCTGTAAAATTATAATTCTATAATGAGTCTCTGTTAACAGTTTGGCTATCAGAACAAAAGAATACATAATTCCATTTGGTTTCACAAAAGGAAAATGTAAAACATAGGGAAAATCAAGTGAAATTAATTGAGGGTCGACTACAAATTATCCCAAAATTTGAGATGTGAATATATGAAAAATTTAAAAATTAACAAAAATTTTAATGTATATTAAATTATTGTAAAATCCCGTTATATTTTCGATTGCAAGATATTTTTCGCTTATAATGATAACTGTAAATCAAAATTTAATCAAGCGTTTTCGTTAAAAGACAGGTTCAATTTCAAGTAAAATTTCTCTAGCCACACATACATGATTTAATTAATCAGACTCTTATTAAAATTGAAAATTACATTTTTTCCTCTTTTTCTCAATTTTAATGTATTTTTGTGTGGGCCTTTTATATTTTCAATTAAATTTGTTAATTCTTATTCAATTAATTTTTATTATCTTGAATGTAGACTTCATCTTATCATAAAATTACCAAATTTATTTAAGTAATTTCTAGAAAACTAGCATATAACTAACTAACTTTACCTAATTTTTATATAAAATTTTCATTTTTTTTTTTTTTTTAATTTTATACAACTTACACACATTTATGTAAAATTTCTTTTCTAAATAATTTAAATTTCAAATTAAAAATTAAGCTTTAAATTTTAATACATCAATAAAATTAAAAATAAATAAATAAATAAAAAAAAAAAAATAATTATAATGTATAAAATAAATTTAATTATGTAAAATAAATATTATATAATAAAATATACAATTATGTAATATACATACATACATATATAGCTTAGAAGCGAAATAAAAACTGAATTAAAATAAAATATTTTGACATAAAAGAAAATAAAAAATACAAAATAATATAAAAAAAATTACAAAAAAAAATACAACAACAACAAGAAAATTAGTTAAATGTTAAATAAAAAAGTATATGTACATATGTACATATATATACATAAACATATATATATATACATGTATATATTTGTAATAGAAAAATAAAAAAAAAAATAGTTAATTGTATTAAAAATTAAAAACTAAATATTAAAATAATATATTTTCACACTCCTATATATATATATAATATATACATAGATATGTTAAAAACCAAAAAAAAAAGAGAAAAATTAAAATTAAAATATGAAATAAAACTCAAAATTTAATTTCAATTTTTTTAAATGTAAAACCAATAAAATAGTTAATAAAAATCCAATAAAACAATAAAAATTAAAAAAAAAAAATCCTCCTTCTCATCAATGTATAAAAATCAAATCTTTAAAATTAAAATACGTACATAATATACATATACATACATACAAATTTTCATATAAAAGTATTAAAAATTATTAATCAACTATATAAAAAAAAAAACCAAAGCCTTGATGTTTCCCTGATGATTCCTTTATTTTTTAATTATAAACAAAATATTTACAATTAAAATTTTCTATTTTTTTTTTTTAATATAAATTAATTAATTAAAATTATTATTAATTATTATAAAATAATTTTTATTAATTGTATAAAATTTTCTGTACATTTTAATAAATTATATTTATAAAAATAATTTTTCTATATTTGTTTTTATTGAATTTTATATATGAAAACAAAAATTAAATAATTTAAAATAAAAACAAAAAAAAAGAAGAGAAAATTTAAAAAAAAAAAAAAAATAGGTACAAGAAAAAACCAAATTTTTTATTTATTATAGAAATTTAAAATATTTAATAGGAAATTTTTGAAAAAAAAAATAATAAAAATATAAATAAAATAAATTAATATTTATATATAGTTATAAAACATAAGAAATATTTATATTTACACACATAATTCAAATATACATATATATACATTTACATACACAAAACATAAATATATATATATAAAAATATATAATATAATAATATACAAGAATTTTTATTTAAAAAATTTTCTTTTAATTACGTTATAGAAGAAGAACGTTTATATGTAGGCATTAAATTATATTTTATTATATGTATAACAATAATATTAATGTATTATTAAAATAAATAAAAATTTAAATTATATATAAAAGTATTTATATACATACATATAATATAATTGGCATTATACCAGAAGAATATTAGTTTAACAATAAAACAAATGAAAATTTATATAGCTAATTTAAAGTTATTTTTATTTTCTTATAGCCATTGTAATGCTACGCCAAACTTGTGTATTTCCCATAAATCAGAAAAAAATTTATATACATATTATTATATACATAAACATAGAGGAAAATAATACTCGTATACGAGAAATTTGACTCTGTATATACAAAATCGAAAAACTTCTAAAAGTAAATATGGAGACTTCAATGGAAATCAAATCTATTGACTTTTTATTTTGCAAAATATTCTGATAAAATTGAGTAAGTCCCTTTAAATTACAAGAAAGTTAATAAATTCTTATTAATACTATTCAAGTTACATTATATCGAATAAATAAACGAATTCGTACGGTATTCTAAAGCCAAAAACAAAAGATTTTGCTTTATATAGATAAAAAATGTCACTGTTTATATCGAAAGTCATTATATTTAAATAACTGAGAAAGAATGGGTTAAAAAAAATCAGTATAATTAAGAGAAATATGAAAATATGAATAAACTCTTGACGGTATACTTTTACAGCAAAATAAATCGACGTCAAAAAACCAAAAGAATTTAAAAATATTACTAAAAATATTTATTTTGGATAATATGGAAGTAAAACTTATTAAACATATGTTGTTATACAAATTCTGAGATTTCGATAGTTGCAATTTGAGTAAGGTTTTATGGTTTGCGCGTAGTATTAAAAAACATACACAATACAGTAGGTATAATATACTTACAGTACCTATACTCAACTAAAATTTTTATATTCCAAATATTTTTTATTTCTGCCCACACAAACGCATTGAAAAAATTCATTAAATTCCAAAATTTTTATATAATTTCTAAGTATTGACAAAAATTATTATTAGAATTTTTCTTCTGGTTACGTACATTATACATATAGTAGATAATAAATATATACGATAACTGTAATAATTAAAAATTTGAATGAAATTAACACACAAAATTATAAATAAAAAAAAAATGGTTTTTAAAATTTGCATATAATACATATAAGTATGTATAAAGAGAAAAGGAAATTTTAAAAAAAATAAAATATAATTCATTTTTAAGATTTAATAAAAAAAAAACAAAAAATACATATATACATATAAGATTTAATAGGATTAAAAATTACAAAAAAAAAAAAAAATTATAAAAATAATTTTTAGGAATTAAAAACTTTCATAATTAAAAAAAAAGGACACAAATAAATAGAAAACGAAAAAAACCAAAAATCTAAAATTAAAAAGGATAAATGAATGGAAATTAAAAATCATCGCATAAAATAAAAATTTATTAAAGAAAAAAATTATTTGATTCAAATGACATTTTATAAAAGTAAAAACAAAAAAATGAATTTATAGAAAAATTATTATGTATTTTATATACATAATGTACTTATGTATATATAATAAAATATATATATATATATAATTATTTGATTCATATAAAAAAAATTTTTTTTTTTTCATTTTTATTTGCTAATATAGAAATTATTATAAACATAAAATATATTTAAAAAAAAAATAAAAAAATTAAAAAGTTAAAAAAGGAAACCAAACAAAAAATGTATAATAAATTCAAGAGAAAAATTAAAATTAAAAATAAACAATTATATATGTAAGATTTGAAAAAGAAAGAAAAAAAATAAAAATTATAAAAAGAGAAAGGAAGCAAATGTGAAATAAAATTATTTAAAAAAAAAAAAACAAATATTGTTTCAATAAAATCAATTCATTTATATACGAATGAGTCCTACAAAATTAAATTGGATTTATTTGTATCCGGAAAATTTTATAATCCTAAAATTATTTAATTTGCAAGAGAAAAAAATTTATATTTGTACTTCTGTGATTCCTTCTGTGATCCTTTTTTTTTTTTTTCTATCTTAGATAATATTCTGCAAATTTGTTTAATCTGTGCAAATTTTAATTTAAAATATTATAGAAAAGAATAATTTTAAATTTATTTTTTCAGATTTTGATAATTCTATAATTTAAAACTCTTTCGAAATCAAAGAAATATTTTTATTCATATAGGAGAAAATGTTTTCCGGTCCCTATATAAATTCGTGGTAATTGAGTGTGCCTGATGAATTTCCAAGTAAATATATTGTAAACATTATTAAACATTAGAATTATTGGAAACATTAGGAAAAAGCTAGATGAAATAAAGGTAAAAGAAGTAAGAAATTTATTGCTTCTCTTTACTAAAATAAAATATTATATATACTAAAATGCTAATCAACAATTTGAATGAAATTTATTGGAGCAAACATTCTTAATATAAAAAAAAAATTAAAAGACAAAGACTTTATAATAGATAGCTTCTTGAAAACTTTTTAGTAATATGTAGATTAAAGCAATTCATATTACCTAAAAGACTATATGATTTTTTGTCAAGGGCATCATTCAAAATTCGATTTCGAGCTATAATTTTATTTTATTTTACATGTTTAGCTCAATTATATTATACAATTTACATATGTATTTAGACTTACAGAAAACTAAAATCTACATTAAATCGAAAATAGAAAATAAAAAGAATTACAGATATTCTAAAATTACAATACATATATGTATTATTGTTAATTAAGCTAGAATCGTCTAGAAAAAAGATGAATTATCTATAAGAAAATAAGTGTTTTTTTTTTTATATAGTGTTCTTTGTTAAAGTGAAATCAAGAATGTTCTTGTAAGTATGTTACACAGTTTCTACATTCTACTAGCAGGTTCGTTTTTCGCATAATTAGTTTTTCGAAACGGAACTATAAAAAAATTAGTAGAACGAAACCTAACAATAGAATTAATGATAATCTTATTAAAAATATCAGGAGATATCAAATCAGATTTCATAAGTTGAAAAATTAATATCACGTATTTTACTTAAAGTGGGTAATTCAGTCAATTTGAGCCTTTTCTCTTAAGAAGGAAAAAAAATAAGATCCTCCCAAGGAAGGTGACGAAGCATAAATCGCAAAAAAATTCTTCTGAACCCACTCAATCCTATTAATATGAATATTATAAAAAGTCGACCAAACTTGTGAGGCATATTCAAGATGGGGACGGACCAGAGATAAGTCAAAATATTGATTTCAAAATATAGGGGTAATTAAACTTCCTCGACCAGCGTTTAATAAATGCCAGAGCTTGCCTTGCCAACCACATAATTGTAGTGATTGGCGATTGATAGAATAATATATACATTTTATTAGTTATAATTATTCCTGTTTGGTCTAACACATAATATCGTAAAAAATTGAAAAAAAAATATAAATAATATACTTTCATTATTTACAGGTATTGTACTAGAAACATACTTACAAATATTTAAAAAGTGAATACGAAATTCGTTTTGAATAAGTGAAGACTGTTATCGAAATTTATTTCCATTTTAAATTTGGACCCCTTCAAAAAAAACATTAAAAAACCAAAATTTCAATTAACAATTCGTTTTCTCTATAACAATAAATCCTTTGTATTTATTCATTGGCTCACAAGGTCTTATGTTTTACTCATCAAAGAAATTAAAGTATTTTTGTATAATAAATGTTTTTTTTTTTACAATACAATGTTGGATTATTGTGTTGTTCACTTGTTTAGAAAGTCGCATTCAAATATGATGTATGGTATTAGTATGTGTAAGGAACTAATTATTATGACATTTAAAGAATTTTATTCGCCCAGTTATAGCCAGTTTGACGTATATATTAAGTAACTTAATATATTGATGTTTTAGTAAAAGTAGTCACGTTGCTATTTATGTCTGTTTAATTTATGAAAGTGGTAATAGTACACCAATTGTAATATTAAAAGTTCTGATTGTTATTTTTTTTGTTATTCATTTGATGAAACGAAGAAACTCAAAAAAATGTTAGAAGAAATCAGCAAAAAATTTTTTATATTTCACATAATTGTGCCAGTGTATTCGAATTTGTAAAATTAATTGGTAAAACGATCGATCGAACAATGGGCAGCAAATACAACACCCCCTTTATCCTCGCAAATATTTTTAACACTTAAAATTTATGTAAGTATATATTCCTGGTTTTGCTTTATTTCATTTAAGCTTCCATTTTTCAATATTACTGACTTCATTTTACATATATTCTAAATGTATATTTTTAAATTAACTAAATATAAATATAACAGTCCCAATAAGAATGCATATTATAGAAAATATTTGTATATTATAATAATACTAAAGAAATCTATACGAGTACTATAATTTGCTTCATTTATTTCAATATTTTCTTATAATAGACCTATCAAAGATTTTCACTTAAAAAAATAATAAATGCAATAAACATGTGTGAGATTCTTGCTTACCAAGTCATTAATATTCTTTTTTTGATTAGATGCATATATATATACATGCATGATAAAAAGGAAGAAAAAATCACAATCCTGTATTAATCCATTCAACTCTAAGGTTTCATTATGGTATACGAATAAGAATTTACATATAATAAATTGTTTCATAAAATAATAAACGAATAGAGTTGCCATAAATAATTCAAGAGTACTTTTATTATGAATTTCATATACAGAATCGTTGATTTTGAAAGTTTCTTTCACCACAGCAAACTTTCACCATAGGAAATTCACCATTATCTCTGTGAGTTATGCTTGACATCTAATAATCTATAGCAAATGAAATAACAAGTGAACTAACCGTACCAATCCTTAAATTTTTTTCTCTACACTATTATAAGAGGAAGACAACACTCATAACACTCATAATAAAATTTTCTTATACTCTATGGAAGGTATAAAAAATGGGTTTTCTTTCATCTTCTTCGTGTTTATGAAGGATTTTATACATGTACGAGTACTAGTAAATTTGCATACGCGCGGGAAAGTCTACAGTTTCTATGAGTGTTTATTAAAACCTTTTACTTTTTCATCTTTTGTTTTACATTTTTTTTTTATTAATTCTGAGTTTCATGGTACTATGAGCTTATATGAATGCTTTCAATATAGGATTCCGTTGAAGTAGAAAGTCATTACATGTGGATAAATTTTGATGTAGATGACTGGCCATGAATTCATTTTATAAACAAATTTTATTCTCATTTTGTTTTCCTTCTTTTTTTTTGTAACATTGTTATCCTCTTTTTAAATATTTCTGTAACAAAAGATAGAATATACATACATACTCATGTATTTATTATATTTTTAATGTGCTTGTAGCTTACGAAAAACAAACTCATTTCAATTTTCATAAAAAGAAGCCAAACATAAGAAACAAACGAAAAGCAATATCACATATTATACACATGGGAAAAATCTATTGAAATTGTGAATGAAATAAAAAAAGTGTGAGTAGCGGAGAAGAACTCTTATTTTTGTGATATTTCATTGTCCTCTTGTATAAATTAAAAGTTTTTCTGGACATCGTGTATAAAACGAGGAAAAAACTGTAAACCATAAATCAAAGAAAATGGAGAAAAAATTTTTTTAGGATAATAAAATTCCAATTGATCATGCAAGTTAAATTGCGGTTAAAATTTTTGTCAAATAAATTTTTAGATATTGGTGAGTATTTCAAATTTACGTACTATTAAAAAAGGAAAAAAATAGAATGTTGGTTCTTTTTTCGGTTAAGCTAATTATCTATTCCTGGAAAATATTTAGGTAACTATTCTGAATGATTGCAAATTGATTTTTTTTTTCGAAATTAATCGAGTTCTTTGACTAATTTTGCGAAATTTTAAAATACACTCTAAAAGTATCAAATTCACTGTAAAACATTGATCTTAGTACTCGTATATATGCACTCCTTATTTGAACCCAAAAAAAATAGATAATCAACAAAACTGAAGCACGTTTTCGTATAGCCTATAGTAAGACTCACATTAGCTTTTATGTATAATTGTAAAATTGCACAAAACCGCTATTAGGAATTTTTGAATTGGAGTAATTTGTATAGGGATAGTAATAGTTGGTTACTTTCTTGAATTTAAAATATTCTTGGCAGCTCTTTCGGTTTTTTAATATAATATTGTTTAACACATTGTTAAATGTGGAAAAGAGGTACTATAAACATTCAAAAATAAAGCAAAAAGCTTTTGAACTTTTAAGGGCTAGACCGGTTACGAATTGTTTTGCGGCAAATGTTTGGAACTTATAAATTTTCTATGGATACTCTTTAAGATAATCGGAATATTTTTAGAATTCGATATAAGAAAAACAGTTAACAGTTAACCAGGAAAAGGTAAGAAACGTATAATATAAATAATAAATTCATATAAAGGATAAGCAGCTCTAATCCATTTCTAGAACTTCTTTCAACCATTAATTTATTTCAAGAGAAAGTTCAAAATTTAATGAGCTAATCTAATAGGTGAACAGACGATAAACCACTTATTCCGCAGTTTGGTTTTTTATAAAATGTACTAAAATTTAATGTACGTTATTACTATGAAAGTAAGTTCAAAAATATTAAAGGGAATGACCTTGGATAATATTTTTATATACACACAAAATACAAATATTTTTTATACAATGGTTTTGGTTATAAAAAATCTCATTTAATTTATATTTCACTTGTTTATCATTTGATATTTTTTTCAATTGGTCTATTTGTGCTCATAATATTACTTACAATTTTTTTGTGAAATTCTATAAAAATTTTGTTTTATTGTTTTACTTGTGCTCTTTGTATACAATGCTGTTTACTTGTTAATTGTAACAAAGAACCAAGTGACTGTACCTAATTGTCAACTTCCTTTATACAAGGCAATTAAAATCTGATAAAAAGTTCGTATTCTGATGTCTCTTAAGAAATGTAAGTGTTAAGTATGTACAATATACCATATGTATATGTAAAAGGAAAGTGTAATATTATTTATATACACACATACTATATATATAAAAGAAATTCAGAGCCAACAGAATGTAGCCTTTAAGTATCCCTAAAGTTTCACTTCTATACATAGCTGAAAATGTTTTACTTATGTTTTTATGTTTTTGTACTTTTTTTTTTAGTTTCTTATTTCATATTAAAATCCTGTTGGAACACCATATAATACAGCAATTACAACAACATAACACTCAAATTCAACAATAATAATATAAGGTACTAAAAATTGCTCTTCAATAATAAAAAGAAAAATAAGGGATTGAAAATGGTATCAAAGGACTTTGTACACACATTCATATATACATACGTAGCTCTTATAAAAGAATCATATGTATATAACGTAAAACATGATTTGTACATAATTTTTTATATACTACAAATATAATACTCATAAAATTATGTAGAGAAGAAAATGTAAATATATGTTATGCATGTATGTGTATATAAAACGTACACTGTGCAAATAAAACAACACAAAAGATGGAATAAGTAGGGAAAAAAAATCTGAAACAAATTTCCTTCGGCATTTATAGCGATTACTTATACGTATATCTTCTATATATTTTATGCTCATGTTTTCCCTCATAAAAATCCCTGTTGTGTTAATTGCTTCCTGTCAAAGTATTATTTCAATAATAATTTTTTTTTCGAATTCCTTTCGTTTGTTTTTGTTTTTTTTTTTTTTTTTTAATTACATTTTATTTCTTTTGCAATGGTGAATATAGAAAGACAATATTGTTACTGTCGCCTTCATCACCATCATGACCAATTTATTACACAGAGACCAGCATGATTTTAATTTTGTTTTTCTTCTTATACTTATATAAAAATTAAAGTTGAGAGAAAGTGATTTTATTTATAATTACCTACTTTGAAGATTTTCTTGTTTTTTTTCTCTTTTTTTTTTTGTAAATATTAAATGAGGAGAAATTAAAAACAAGAAAACAATAAATTTCAATCAACTGCTATGAAATTGGAGCATAAGTTAAGTTAAGTACGCGTTATAACTATACGATATTCGCAGTATAAATAATGAACAATTATAAATTAGATGAGCTCCAAACTAATATAAATGACGATACTTGCTATAAATTAACCATATCCAATTATAACAAATTAAATGAATAAAAATTTTGAAAAATCACAGTCTTTTAATAAGTGATGAGAAGATTTCCGAAACTTTACCTTTCTGATTACCTTTTATATACAAATTTAATCATATGCTTTATTCTAATAAACGTCAGTAACCTCGCAGCGAAACTTCGATATGATGCAGCGACATTGAAGAATTCTCTTATGGTAGATTGTAAACAGTTCACCGGCCCTGCTCGAGATTCACCGTCTTTATGTACTCGAGCAGCTTGTGGGGCGCGGAAAAACGTATTTCCGCCGCTGTTAGGGCAAAGTGTTAGGGCCAGTATCTCCCTTCTCGCGTGAGCGAGAGCCACACATTCCCACAGAAGGTGTAGCGAAGTCTCTCTATCTTCCTCACAGAACCTGCAAGCATCCCCACATTCCAGGCCCGGCCTGCCGAGAAGGTCCTAAGTCTACAGTGACCCGACAAGAGGCCTGTCAGGATTTTCACCTATTCTGGCCATTCCTATAATTTTCTTAAAACGCTTCTGGTCATAATCCCCCAGATACTTCTTGGTCTGCTGCTGCTCCTAAAGATTTCTTCAGAGCACAGTCCGTTTCCTCTCCGATATTTATGGTATATTATAGCATAACGACAAGCGTCCCATTTTTTAAAAAGACCAACATCGTCACATACGGCACATAAATATTACAATGACAATGACATATTTACATATTCTATTGAATCTGTTACCAAAAGATACACCAAAAACACCGCATAAAAATTGTTTAAAAATTTTTTAACACGTATGCTATGCAAGTTTAAGTGCTAATGATAAAAGTTTTTGCTCTATGTAGAGGTCAAATGAAATTTCATTTTAGACAAAACGAAAAAGAAATCATATTCATAGAGAAAAAAAAATCAACAAACAAAATAAGATTTTTTTCCCTTCATAATGAGGTCCTGATTAAAAAATCAATGTCAAAATATGTGTGAAAGGACAAATCAAAATGGCATGAATATAGTGAAATATTAAATAAAATGCAAAATTTCATATTTGTATAATGAGCTCAAAAAATATGTAGTATCATTCAAAGCTAAAAGCCGAAAGGCACATAAAAATTGTTTAAAGTATTTCTGTCTGACAGCAATATTTCATCCCCTTTTTAACACATATTTCACATAAATGGTGGTTTTCATGTAATGTTTAAAATTTTTCTTTAAAATTATGATATATAACAACTGCATGTGTCATTAAATATATTTTTTTTTCGGAATTATGAAGGAGAACATTCCGCAAAATAGCGATGATCATAATTGCATACAATGAAAATGTTAAAGTTTTTATTTCTTTATGAATATTGAAAATAGAGGAAGTTTGTTAATTTTTTACTTCTATATTAAAAACCATATTTAAATAGTATACATATATGTTTGGATAAAGTAATATATAAAGAAAAATTTATGTATATTTAGCTACGCTAAAGACTCTGACAAATAAGCAATTTTAATGTTTGCAATTACTGTTTAATTTGGGCTCACATCTGTGCAAATAAATTGTTGCCTCATATCAAAACGATTAATTTAACCAAAATTTAATTTAATTTAAATTTGTAAAAAATACAACCTGTTTGATTGTTTAATTGCATGGAGTCATAGAATAGCAGTAGCAATAAAACAGCTTCAAAAATAAAAATTGTTTGCCTGCCTGAGCCCAAAGAGTAGATGTTAAATAATATGTAAGATTACAATTAATAAAATCAAATAATCATTATTTAGACCCCTGTGTCCGCGTACAAGTCAAATCATTACAATTTTAAATAAGGAAGGATTAGTTACGGCTGGGAGATCGTAAAGTTTAGAGAGTACTTATTTAAGGTGTTGTTTTACATCTACATTAGGTAATAGTTTGTTTTAAAATTATTTCAAAATTCAATCGCTTGCTAGTTTCAGAAATTGACTAATAAAAAAAATAAAAATATTCAAAAATAAACACCTAAACAACTGCACTTTTTTGAAAATTAATAATAAAATTTTTGTTCATTTTAAATTCTTTTTTTCTTGCATTTTCTTAAATGTCAAAGGAACCCTTGTTTTTCTTTTCTGTTAAACAAAGCACGTTTAATTAATTCCCTTTTGTTCTCAAATAATCACAAAGAAATAGGTGAGTATCATTAAAACTTTGTTTATTAGGAATGTGTGTATGTGCTTTACTTATTTTTGTGTTATAACAGCAGCACATTTATTCATAACATTTATTTGCGCCACATCAAAAATTTAATATTAAAACAATAGGTAGTATACCTGATAATTGCTTATAAGTAATAATGGCTTTTGATTCTCAGTTAGCCTGAAGCTGGGTAAACAACTCCAAGCCTTTTTTTTTATTGCATTCAATTAATTGAAGTATTAGCAGTGTACTAAAATGAAATTTCTTTAGAATAACGAAAGTAAATAATTTTTTAATTATGCATTAAAAAAATCTACATAATTATCTAAGACATTGTAAAAAGAATCATACAAGACATTGCAACGAAGGCTATAATATACAGAATTGTTGGAAGAATAATTATGTAACTGTGTACAATTATATTAAGCATTGGTATAAAATAAAATTAAAAATTACTGCTTTACCTAGTGAATGACCTAGTTCAAAATTTAAATTACAAAGTACAAAAATTATTTTAAATACAAAAATAATTTTAATCTTGACTGGTTTAAGTAAATTTATACTCGTAGCTCCTATCATTTTTAATAAAAATTCAAAACGAAGAATCAAAATAAATAAAAATACATGCACATTGCAATATTATTTAAATTATGTACTAAGGTATTGGTCGAGCATATTTTAGGCACCAATATTGCGATGCTCCGATTCTAGACTAATCTGCAACATTACGAGTGAAGATCCTTATAGAAAACTTAAAGATAGTTGATTTAGTTTCTTTTAAAGCTTATCTGATAAGTTCGGTATACGTACATCAATAGCCATGTACAGCAATTCAGAATGTTTACAACAAAAATTGATTTCACAGAAAACATGTGGATTTTCACTGAAATCTGAATAGAACTGTATGGAGACCCAATTCTTTTTGAATATTCAAATAAAACTGATGATCTACATATTATGCTTCCGTCAAAAAATCGACTTATTTTTAAGATAAAGTAATATATGTAGACATACATATTATCAGTCAAGTATATAAACAATTTTTTGTTGACGAACTATTTGGAGTTATTGAATATTTATTTATCTTTATTATAAAAATTAATTATAAAGTATAGTAAATATTTTTCGCAATTTTATTAAAGAACCTTAATTAAAAATCATATTTTCAAAACAAATTTTTAAACGTGAATTGGCACAAGTTCGAAAGGTATTATAAATTTACCAATACGTTTGTTTAATGTTAAGAAATAGAGTTGTAAGATAAAAACATGTAAATACAATATTCATATGTATATCTACATACATATAAACAAATTTTTATTTAGAATAATATTGTCGTACTCATTTTGAAGTGACGCTTAACAGATTCGTTGGTTTGAGATGCTGCCACAAATTGAAAATAATTTTCTAAAGCGAATAATATATTTAGTAACAGAACTATTATATCAAAATGTTAACTATAGAGGTCCGTATAAGTGCTTTTGTCCGCTGCTATATTATAACTCTTAAAATACATTCGAACGAGTACACATCATCAGAGTTCGCATGGTAAACTCTTTTTTTTTCGCATTCATATCGAAATAAATGCTTCAGTAAATATTCTTAATATAATATATTATATCACTGGTTATTTACACGAAAATATTCGAAAAAAAAAAATAAGTTTTTATATGACAAATAAAACGAGTTTTCACATATACAGTTTTTTTATCCTGTCATTTTTAAATATTATATAGATTAAATAGTAGGAGTAAACGATGAAAATATTGTATTATGTGTGGGTAAATATAAAATCTTGGAAAATAAATCGTATGATGCTGTTATACAGAATTTGTGAAAATTTCAGTGGTGGAGTGATGTTTTTTTTACAATAAAATAATATATTTCTAATAAAGTAACTTAAAATTTCGACAAATTGGATGTTCAAAAACAAAATATGCAGATTCAGTTAAAATTCTTCCTGATTTTGATATGAAAATTTTATGTTATCATTTCTCTTCCAACTCAAATTGAAAATAATAAGAATTACTTTTCACTTCAGCATTAAATTTACAAATCAATTATCCGAAACGTTCTCCAAATTTCGGAATACGAATGAATTTAATTTACGAGATGGTATCATAAATCAGTTACTTACCTTAAACCTTATCATTTCGAGTTCTCAAAGGGTTCGGAATTTGCATATACAGATTCTTTTTTTTTTTTTAAATTTTATTACCCTTCATAATTAGCACATTAGATTACATTATTTTTTAACAAAATTATATTAAAACCCATTTCCCGATAATTTGAATTGGTTAAGAAAACATTCATATTAAAAACATCTCGCTACCTTAAAATTTATTAAATATTATTTTACAAAATTTCAATACGTTCAAATTTTTTTTTAAATTTTTATTTAAATGAACAATGCATCACTGATGTATCGTACTACTAAAATACAATTATTCATACATTAATATTGAAAAAAAAAATTGTATTATTTTTCAGGTGTGATTTTCTGTTCTATTGAAACATAATTCACAATATGCAGAAATCTACAGCTTATAATGCATATGCACTTTTGTATTTGAAAAAAGAGAAACTATGGAAGAAGTAGTGAACACATTTTTAAAATAATATTATGCACCTATTGAAAATTATTGAAAAATATAAAATATATTAAAAATGTGCTTGCAAAATGAAAAAGAAATTCCTTAAAACAAAAACAAAAAAAAACTTAAACCAAAAGAAATATGAAATAAATTCAAATGAATCATAAAAACATTTGTAGAAAAGCAGTGAATTTACATAAATGAAAATTTTATAAAATGTTCTGATAATGTATTGATGTATGAATTGATGAAAATGATGAAAAGTTAAATTTTTTATATAAAAATTACAAAAATACAAAAAAAAAAAAATTGTGAATAAAAAATATCATCCTGTTTTCCTTTTTAAATTTTATTTCATTTCCGCATTTTTATCATATTATGGTTTTTCTGAAAATACATAATGTAAATTTTCCTATTTCCATACAATTTGAATCTGTTACATAAAATTATTAAATGGAGTAAGATACACATACATAATGCACACATGTATATCAGTAGTTTTTCTATAATAAATAAGTTTATATAAAAAATATACTTTAATTTTGGAAAAATTACTGCAATTTTTTTTTAAACGCCATTTTTTATATTTGAACATTTTTAAATACCAATTTTGTACAAGTAATTGTGAAAAAATTGGTAACTATTTTTTATTTGAAACAAAAATTCAACAAAATATTCTCTTTCAGTTGCTCTTATGTAAATTTTAAACTCGTCATTAAAATTGTTCCCAAATAATTAAATAGTTTTGACAGAAAACTTGATCTTAGTTAACTCTACAATTTGAACGCTTACAAATTAGTTAAGACACAAATAAATTTATAATGTTATATTTTTACTGAATTTCTTTAAAGGAATTAAGCAGTTTTTATTGGAGTTTTCACACATTTAATATCTTCGGTTATAATTTAATAAAATTTTTACATTTACAGGTACAGATTACATTCATAATAAAAAAATTTTTGTATGCAATTTTCTTTAGAATATTTACTACATAAACAGATTATTTTATTTTATTAACATATGATTTATTTGAATCAATTTTAATATTTATCCACTTTTGAAACAAATACATGCATAAGACCTAATATTGTTATACAAGTACTAAAACGCAAACAACTTGTTATTGCTTACAACATCCGGCATACAAATTCAACATCATATAGTTTATAATTTTATATGACAGTAAATTTTCATTGTAATATACACGTAAACACCAATAAATAAATAAGTGAGAACTACTTTATGTAATAAATATATTCCATGTGTAATCTTCTTTCAAGTGATGTTGATTTCACGTACACATTGATAAGGTGACAATTCAAATTTTCATATTAAAAATTTATTTTAAGAAAGTTTTTCATCCATCAAAATAACCTAAAAAATAAATAAAGATTGTCATTCTTATTATGTAATAATATGAAAGTAATGCAGTAATGTTTACACACATGTGAGTTTATAGTTAATATTATAATAAACTTTTGTGGTCTTTTGTTTTATTTATGAGAAAGTTATTGTCCCGATCTTTCTCATAAATTATTTCTGGCTGGAATGAAATTTACTTTTCGTCTTCGCATCTCTAAACCTGTTGAACTATGAAAATTATCTTCAAAGTCTTACATACTCTTAATTATCTATATATGTAGAACGGTATAATGGAGCATCTGTAATGGTAACTGTACGCGAACACTGCTTAAAAGATCAACGTTTATTTTCAAAACCTATAATCATTTCCCTGCTTCAGAGGTAAGGAATAATATTGTTTGTTATATTTTTGTGTTGAGGTGGAATCAGTTTGAAGTTTTGTCTCTACGACATAGATATACATTTTTACATACATTGAAAAACTGAATCAAAATTTCTATTGTCAAAATTTGTATTTTTTTTTTTCATTTTTTTTATTCAAAATTAAATTAACTTTAGACATTGAATTAAATTTATGTTAAAAAACTAATATTTTAGAAAATTAAAGCCATTAATATTCAAAACTTTGGCTCTATATTATTGTTTATCTATATTAAATTTATGAAAAGAAAAAAAAAATTAATTATAAAATTTTTGTTAGAAATTTGAATTTCAGATTCGAAACACAGACTTTTTTTTTTTGTTTTTCTTTAAAAAAGAATTTATATTAGGCAATAAAGATGTGCAAAATCTAAGGATATACAACCATACACATGTATGTATATATGTACTTATTATATTGAAATATATTTTAAGAAATATTTTTCCCTAAAGAATATTTTACTTCTTTAACGTAGCAAGAAAAACGTCTTTGCGAGCTGTTGTTAATAATTTAACCTCAAAATCAAAGTAAAAGACAACAAACAAATTTTCCTCACCCCATATTCTTTATCTATACCTATATAACATCATACTTATTTCATGTTTATATATATTATAATTTCCAGTCAGTTTTGGTGAAAATTAAAGGTGTTTTCTTAACTTTAAGTCATTTTTGAATAACAAAACAAGAACAATAGCAAAATGTCTAAACAATATTTAAATCAGTATTTTATTAAATGAAATTTATACGAGACTAATTACAGGTATATATAGAGGTTATACGTACATACATCTATACATACTTCATTATATTGTTAAGGAAAAAAAAAAAATCATTACAACAAAAAATTTTAGAAAATTTTTATTTTTAGCTAAAATGTAAATTCTAAATTATTTTACAGAAGATAAAATGAAAATTTTTAACATTAAAATCTGGTAAAAAAA
Source organism: Condylostylus longicornis (assembly GCF_029603195.1). Classification (NCBI taxonomy): domain Eukaryota; kingdom Metazoa; phylum Arthropoda; class Insecta; order Diptera; family Dolichopodidae; genus Condylostylus; species Condylostylus longicornis. Next base: position 832,854 of record NW_026577977.1, on the reverse strand, counting down.
TTTTATAAAACGATTTTATATATATACACCCTCACACCAAGTTACATACTTCCTTGAACATGTTTGAAATTATATTTTTTAAAACATGCATAGCATATGTGGATTATTGATTAATTTCTTAAGACACTGCTAAAATTGTAAAACATTGCGTGAAAAAAAATAAAATAATTTTTCCCCATACACACGCATATGTATGTATATGTGTATGTATATTTTTTTTGTTTTCAAGGTTTTTTTTTTGACTACTTGTTTTCGCTTGTCTTAAGGGGCTTTCATACTAAACATTGAGCATTAATATGCAGAAATTAATTTTTTGTGTATAATACAAAATTTTTAAATATTCTTAATAATTTCTGCAAGCTTATATAATTACAAGTCACATGGCTAGCAGTTAATCCAAACCAAAAGTTCTAACATAATTAAAAGTTGTGAGAAAGAAAAACATGGTAAAATTCGGATCTGTTTTTCTTTTTCCTGCACAATGTCCCATTAGAAAACTGGCGGGATCATCTAGATTTTGTTTTGTTTAGTTTTAGATTATTTGGCGGGACCATCTAGATTTTTCAAAAGATATTTGACTTTCTGTCGATTTCACAATAAATATGTAGAAGTATGACCAAAGCTTTTTGAAAAATAAAGCTGAAATTAAAGGACTACTTAAGCTACTTGCGGTTTACTGAATTTTTCATATATATACATACTTATTTTTTAGTTCACTTCAACAAATTGGATAATTTTGTTCGGATATTAACACAGGTATGGTGAGGTGTACTACGAGCCTATTTCATTTGTAAAAAAAAAGTTCTGCAAGCCAATTTCTCTGTATGTCATACAAATGGTAATGTCATAGAATTTCTTCATCATTACGTTATAATAATAAGACAAGTTTGATAGTTTTCCCAAATTTCAATTGGAACCCGAAAACCATTCTAATTCCAATATTACAAAAAATTTCCCATATTACAAAAAATTCTTGAAAATTATCGCTCATAAAATATTTAAGGTTGATTATTATGAGGTCAATATAAAAATTTTTTTTTTATATTAACTTTATTTTCTTCTCACATAGTGTCATTTTAGAATATTCGAATCATACCGAAATTATACAAAAATATTCTGGAAAAGTTTTAATGTTTGGATAAAAGTCCTAATTTAGAAAAAAAAAACGAATATAAAACTTTTCTTCTTATTTAATGTTGAAATGAAAGTAAAACTTTTATATTTAAAAAAAAAAAAGTAAAAAGGAAAAATGAAAAAAAACAAAAAAGTATAAAAATTCCAAGGACACAATTTTTTTCTTTTATTTTATTGTCAGGTAATGCCTTGAATTCTGTTAAATTCCCAGTCCATTAATTAGTTAATATAGAATCAGCTAGTTCAACCTTTCTTGTTTGAGATACATATTTCATCAATTTTACTGAGAGAGACCAGGTAATGAAGAATCCTTTACTTTTATATTGCTCAACGTATTTGGAAGGAAACAGGAAAAAAAAATGTTTACAAAAATTTTTGTTGAAGAAATTCTAGAATTTTTGCTAGTTGTGTTTTTTGTTTTCTTTATGTTTTACAGTGTGTATTTGTTCTTTTGTTTTCACAGAAACTCGTAAACGGGGAAATTGCGAAATTTTTGTATAAATGACAACAAATTTGTCCTTAGATATCCTCTTGTTTACTTAATTCCAGTTACATAGAAGTTGAACTTCTTTTTTCTTATTCACTTTTTTTTTTGGTATTTTGCAATTATTTTAGATGAAAATTTTTTTGTTATTTTGTAAAACAGAAGACAAAATATGGTAGAAAGAGAGAAGAAGATAAATATTGTATTAATAATGAATGAAGTATAAAAGAAAATACGTGATCTTTCGTAAAAAATACCAAAAGATAGTAATCTTTAATTCGGGTGAAATAGTATGGCTTAAATGATAGTAGACACAACAAAATATAAAATATATATATGTATGTATATATATTTAATTCAAATCTATGTAAGAATAAAATTTTGTATGTACAAAATCTTTGTGGAAGGCGATTATCTTTGTAATTTAATTTGAAGTGTTGAAAATTAGTTTGAAAGAGACTCTTTAAGATGCCGTAATTATGTAGGTGGAATTCGAAATTTTATTTCATGTAATTTTATTATTTTTTTTTTTTGGATTATTGTATTAATATATATGGTGTAAGTGTGTGTAATGAATGTTTTTCATATTAAATTAAAATTTCTTTAAATTTAAAACAATTCTTGGTGTTGAAATCTTAAATGTGTTGTTCTTGCATAATTAATTCAAAATTGCCTACGGTTTGGATGTTTAGAATACAAAATATGCACGCTGTATATTTTTATTATAATTTATTTGAGCAAATCTAACTACATTCGAAAGTAATCTGATACTGTGAACGTATAATCGATTGCATTTTGTATTTTTATGTTTTTTGTGGAGTAATTTATTTATTGCCCTTATAAGTTCACCGAATTGTTGTATTAGATCATAAATTTTTGAAAACGTTCCTAGTTAATTTCTGTTTCTTAGAACTAAAATGTTAACTTTTAAGAAATTTCGAAGTAATTTAAATGTTTTCAATAAATTAATTACAACAAAGATAAACAAAAATGTTAATTTATCGACAATATTACGGTGACCGAAACATGAATTACATTCATGTAAGTCCAGATATAAATTTTTATTAAAATTCCTTCAGTCGATTTATTTAGATACAGGCCAGCATAAACAGATCGACACTGGAAATATCTCATTCTTACATGAAGAAATGTACATTGGAAATTAAAAACTTACATGTCAAATTTAGTGTAATCATAACATCTTCGTTCTTTTTTATAGTTTGCTTGTTACAGATTAAAGGATATGCGCGGTCACCTAGCTGTTGTTCTTTCCTTCCCAATATTTCAAATCAATTTAAATAAATTTTTTCTTCTTATTTTTCGTACTTTCGACAATAATATTATCACTGGATTTTTTCAAGACAACATATTTAATATCATGCATACCTTATTAACTAACACATTTAATATCCTTATTGATCATCTATTATTTTATTATTTTAATTATCCTACAATTTAGATATTCTACAGCATTTTCGATATTAAATTTTATAAAAATTTAAATCTCAATTTTTTAGTGAAAGTATTATTAAAACTATACTGAAAGGACAATGGTATGAAACTATGATAAATTACACTAAAACCACAAATTGATCGGAAACGTTTGATAAAGTGGTAACAGCAGGTGTAACCGTTATAAAATGAATACAATAATGACAAAGTTTATTGTTTGTATAAATGTATCACAAGTCTATAGTATAAATACAAATGAAAATTGTACAGAAAATACACACGAACATGTGCTTGTACTACAAAATATTTCCTGCGACCCTTAATAATTATTTACTTTAAATTGAAATTTTTTGCGTACATTCTAGGCTATGGTGTCTAATAATTGCAAAAAAAAACTTAAAGTTTCTTTATTAACTTGAAATTTGTTTTTACCAGAAATTCTATTCATGTATAGTAATTAAACTCTAAGAACCTAAATAAGTTACTTTATTTAAAACGAGTGTTATCATATACTCCTTTTAAAATTCTTGTAGTAGGTATATCTTATGTATGTATGTATGTATGTATTCAATATATTATGTAAGTATTTAATATGTATGTATAGTAGAAAATTCGTGTTCAATGTTCAATTTTTACTGCAAATATTTGAATTTTCAAAACTTTTGTTCTATTACAAAATTATTGCATATTATTTTTACATGCATAAAAGTTAAGTTTGTAAATATATGGAAGAAATGTGTTTCATATATTTCTGAAAATGTAGATAAAAAATCCTTACAAAACATGATAACATTGAATAAATTTTTAATTAACTCCTGAAAGTATGCAATTTTCTCGAAACATAACATTCTCACATATTATAATTTATGTTTGAACTCGGAATATTGCACAAATTTCTATTATTTTAATATTGTTACATATACTTTTCCTACATACATAGTATAATTTAAAGCCCCGCCCGATGGTTTTTTCCTATATTGTATATAAAACAAAATGAATTCATTTAAAATGAAGAAAAAAAAATTTTGTTTCTCTTTGATTCCCATTTTTTTAAAATTTTTTTCTTTTTCTTGTTTAACAATCGACCTCAATATTGAATTGTAAAAGAAATTCCTTTGCGATTTACTCTAATATAATTAAATTATATTACATAATATTATAATAATTGTCATGGTGGAAACCAAAAGAAATTTTTTTCTGTCTACAGTATGAAAATTGAAAAAAAAAAAACCAAAATCTTGTTGCGGTTGATGTCATAAATCTTTGAAATTCTGAACTTTATTCTCCCATATATCCATAACTAGATCATAAAAAAGACAAATATATGATAAACATAAGTAATAAGTTTGAATACGCAAGGATGATTTTCAATCTATTTTTTTTTTTCCATTTTTTTTTTCACTGAAAATATAAAGGTCATGGCACAATAAATGAAAAGGAAATGAATACAATTTTTATTTTTACATAACAGTTGTTTTGTTTTTTATTTTGTTTTCTTTCAATGAGAGAAAAGTAAAAAATTATGTTGATTGGACCTTTTTCAGTCACAAAATGAGAAGAAAAGGAAAAGAATAATATTTTTTGAGTAGCTTCTTAACAAATTATTTTCGTTCTTAGAATAAATTTATGATTGTAAAAATTTTTTTTGAATAATTTATTTAGCGTGTATACTGGAAGCAACAGAAGAATAACAAAACAGTAAAAAAGAAACCATTTATAATAGAAATAGAGAGCATTTTTGTTTTTTTAAATTGTTTTTATATTTTTTTATGTTTTCCATTTAATATGTCTTAATTAGTTACATAAAAATCATATTAAAAACAATCATCATGCTAATAATTCTCGTTACTTTCAGTAATAACGTACCTACTTAAAAAAAAATTGTAAAATTAAAATCAAATGATTACAATATGAGAATAATTTATAATTTAATTTCAGCAAGGGAAAGTTTAAAACATTTTACGTGCGTAAATTTCCAAAGAGTATACTAGACCCTATGCGTAATTTTATATTACAATGCATAAATTTTTAAGAACTATTGCTTGAATTATAAATATTTGTGCTATAGATTAATATCACATATTGGCAGAATCTGTGTATTCCCAGTGATCACAAAAACACGTAGAATCGCTCTATCTCTTCTAGTTTAGCCAGAAAACGCGTTTAAAGTTTTGCAAGTGATTTTTTCAAATATCTCCAAAAATATTTTTGCTACAACCTAATATCATATATTGGCAGAATCTGTGGATTCCTCGTGATCACGGAAAATATTTAGATCTACTGTACCTCTCCTGGAATAAGAGCAGATATCAAATTATGTGAAAATCCGGATCTTGGAAAATATGAAAACTATACGAGTTCGAGTGATATATCACGATTTATACTTTTCTTATAATTATTAACAATCTTGAAAATTATCTTTAATTTTTTTTTTAATTTAAGTATATTAAACTTTAAAACTTCTAATATCAAAAATACAAAAAAAAAAGTATTTTAACATTAATCGAATGTTATTGTAAACTAAGAGGACTCTGTTGACATTAAGTAGGTATATCAAAAAAAACCCCATTAGGCTCATATTGCATTTATTATACTATATACAATTTCTTATAATTCTCAGTACTATACTATAATTCTATTTGTTATAAATATAGTTTCAATATAAAGTCCGTTCAAAATTTAGCACAATATTAAGCTTCAAAATACATACAAACATTCCAAAAACATCATTCGAATAAATAATGAAAAACAATCTAAATGAATTCCTTTTCTTGTCTGAGATGAAATATTTTCCAAAAATATTTTTATCTAAATTTTTAATATAGGATAATTATATAAAGAAAATTTACCCTAAATTTCTATATAAAAAAATTGAATTTTATTGTTTTCTTCTGCTTCTTACAAAATGTAATAATAATAATAGAAAGGCAAACATTATAGCATTTTAAAATAATTCTGAATTATACCACAAATTATATGAGTACACTAAAAATTCAGAAAAAAGTAATAGATAAATATTTAAATATATAATACCAATGTGGATTTGCGTATGTGTATTTGTAAAATTGAAAAATGTCATAAACCAGAAATTGCTAAAACATTTCTTTTTATTTTATTAACCATATTCTTCCAAACTTTAACAATGATAATAATTATCATTGAACAAATATTTACCGACCGCATTGCATACAATAAAGGAGGTGATGTGATGGCACCAAATCTTGTATGTCGAGTTTTCGGTTGAAACGCACTTCTCCATATTAGGGAAGCGTTAATAAACTATTTTTAGAAAGATCTGTTGATCTGTGTACACGCGTATATTTCAAGTTCAGCTTAACCGATTTGATAAAATTTTATATGTGGCACATTGGGAAGCATAACGACACAACTCAAAAATATAACTTTAATTTCCACAACTTAAATAGCCGAGTGTAATAGCCGTATGTAAATTGCTATCGAAGGCTAAAAAACGTTGATACAGAATTATTCTACAAGTATATAAACAAATTTTCTATATTATTTTGTTACAGAAAAGCTTTATATTTTAAAATATAATAGTAATAAAAGCAAGTTTGTGATTCTGCATTTTCACTTATGTCATTGTTCTCGCAAATGTGTGAATTGCAAGTTTATTCTAGACTATGTGATAGATTGATCAACTTTTTGGATATCTCAGGCCTCGGAAACTGGAACTTACTAGCGCTCTTAAAATTGGAAGAAAGTGTTTAAAAGGCATTTTCATGATTTTATGTAACATTTTTGCTAAACTAGAAAATATTCATTGGGTTCAGTTATGTGCTGACCACGTCAGATTTTTTATGTTATACTTAATATTACACTCATAATATTGTATAATATAATACATATTATAACTGTATATAGCTATTAAAGGATGATTATAATTTTTCCTTTCCAGAATATAAAAATTTTAAAATAAACTAATACAATATACAGTGCTTATCAGAGTATAATTGAACAAAAATAAAATTAAACGCATCATGTTAAGGAAATGATAGTGCTATGTGAAAAATGATAGGTAAAAACATTTTAAGGAAGTAATGTATAAAATTGGCGATATTCCGAATTATTTTTTGAGTTTTGCGACTTAACGAAATTATTCGCTGGAAGTTTATACCATAAAGAGTGAAGAAACTAAAGTAAACCTACTCAACTTGTATGCTGTTACTAAAAACGTTACAGTCGTTACAGTAATTCAAGCTAATTCGACTAAACGTGATGAAATCCTATGGCAAATATGATTTAAACTATAAAACGACATTATATTATAATTATAATGTACAGGATATATAACTTTTATATTGAAAATTTAATCTTATAGTTTCTGATCCCTTCTAGAAGCATTTAGAATGTGATAAACTTCAAATATATTTTATGCCGTTTTCCTAAAATCTTTTTATATTAAAGTTTTCATTTTCTTTATTTATATAATTACCGACCGTATTGTGTAAACAATAGGTAGGTTATGTGATGGCAACAAATTTTGCCTTTTCAATAGCCAATTTTGCCCTTCTCCATAGTAGGGAAGTGTAAGTAAACTATTTTTAGCAACCTGTCGGTCCGTAGGTCTGTCGGTCTGTCGGTCTGCCGGTCTGTGTGTGTACGCGTGTATCTCAAGTTCGGCTGAACCGATTTTGATGAAATTTTATATGTAAGTTTATTTCCACCATGGCACGGATTGATCAACTTTTGGTATATATCAGGCCTCGGGAACTGCACTTTTTAGCGGGCCTGTTTTACATTTTTGAACATTTTGAAGAACATATTCAACCGATTTACTTGAAATTACATATTTGAGCTTTGCTCGACCGTCCGTAAAAATTCTTAGCTTTTCGAACAAATCAGGCATCGGCAACTGGTCGTTTACTGCAGGCCAAATATACATTTTTGTGTATATAAAGAGAAATAATCAACCGATTTCATTGAAATTTAACATTTGAGTTCCTCGTATTAAAACAGTGAACATGTAAATTTTTTGGAAAGATCAGGCATCGGCAACTGGACGTTTGCTGCGGGCCAAATATACATTTTTGTGTATATAAAGAGAAATAATCAACCGATTTCATTGAAATTTAATATTTGAATTCCTCGTATTAAAACAATGAACATGTAAATTTTTTCTGCGGGCCGATTTTACATTTTTCACCATATCTACGGAACGAACTGATGGAATTTCTTGAAATTTGATATTTGAGTTCTGGTTCTTACCGAAACTAACTGGCGAGCATTTCAGGGAGTTCGGGTAGCACAAAGCGAAACTCTACTAAGAGCCAAATTTACATTTTTCTAGTTATGTTAATTATAAGCTTACTAATGTCCTAAAAATTGGAAAGAAGTATTTAGCAGACATTTTTATAATATTTTGTAACACTTTCAGTTAACTAGACAATACACATTGCGGTCGGTTATGTGCTGACCACATCAGATTTTTTTTAATTGTAGTGTATTAATCAAATAAAAAAACCACACACACTTTAAATAATCGACCTAGAATTTCAATGTGCTCCTGTAAATATATATTAAAAATATGATAAGGATAGAAGCATCAAAAGACAAACAATTAAAAGAAAGAAAATAACTATCATAAACAATTAAATTGTGTCCTTGTGAATAGTTTGTTAGGGTCAGCCGCAATAAATTTATTGTGTTATTAAAGTCAAAAATTCTTCGATCTTATTTTTCTTATAATTTTGTGCATACTTATACTTAATGTATGTATGTATGTATATTATATTACAGGGATATATTTCGGTAATTCTATACATTATTTCCTTGTTTATTCATCATTGTATAATTATTATTGTATTGTTATACCAAAAAAAAAATATGTGCAATATGTATAATTGTATATATATCATATACTTATGTATTATGCAAAATATTTTAAAAGGCAAATTCCTGAAATTCAATTAAATAATAATACTAAACATAATGAGAAGAGTGGTATGGTTTTTTTTCCAGTATATACCAATATTTTGTGTTCTATACACAATATATGGCAAAGGAATTTTTCATATTATGTTCGTATATTTATGTATTGAAAATTCTTTAGATATGTACGGATAAATATTATATAGATTCCAATTTATAAAAATTTTTTTGTCTCCTCTTACACAAAAAGGAATTTTTGAAACCTCTAATTGTGATTTAGTCACTTTCTTTTTACATACATATCTACATTTATGTACATACATACTAACGAAATACATTTTAATAATGCATATGTGTGTATTTTGTAAATACACATATTCATACATGTGTATGTTGTGTAGAACATTAAAATATATAAGAATTGTTCGAGTATAACATAGAAAATAAGGATAATTTTAATGGGATTTCATAAATACATATTTATTTGTATTTTTCATAAAAATTATTTATGGTTATATTAAGGATCCATAAATTAATAATTTACACAATACCACATATTTCATTGCTACATTGCTATAAAATAATAATAAAATATTTTTTTTTCTTGTTATTATTTTATGGTTTGATCCTGATAACCTATAAACAAAAATAATCGGCTTTTTTACGTTATATGTTCATATGAAACAAAACTACATAAGTATATATGGTATGTATATGTATATATATATGCATTTGTAATAAATCTGTACAATGTGGGAGTGGCACTATGAAAATAATATTATGATGTATTATTACAATAAAAATATTTCCATAATTATAAAACTAGGATAAAAATTATTTTTGCTAGAATTTTTTAGCCGAAATTAACTGATAATTTAAAAATAACTATTTTCAAGACAACTGGCTTTATTTTATAAAACAAAATGAAGTTTTACCTGCATCGGTTTATTAACTATGAAATATTTATACAATAACGTGAATCTAATTTAATATAGTAAGCTTTAAAGAAAATATCTCAACCCTTCTCTTACTACAAGCGTACTTTATAACATTTCTCATTTTCCTGATTTGGATGTGTCACCATAAATGTTTCATGACTTCAACTCTCTTCCGTAATAACAATTATTCGATGAAGCATACATCCTGTACTTCGGGCTATTATGTTTCTATTATAAAACTTAATTTATATAGTAGGGAATAAAATTTTGTGGAGTTGAGCCTCAATAAAAATATAAGCTCATTCATATTTTAACTCGTTTTCAATATTTCTCAACTTCTCTAATCAAATTCAATTTTTGGTAACTATAAGAAAATAAAAAAAAATTGGGATTGCTTCATTTTAATTTAGAACATTTTCAATTAACTCTCAACCCTTCTCTTACTAAATTATTCCACTGAATCGTGGCATTTTGCAAAATAATATATTTATAATACAATTTAAAAATAAATTATAATTGTTTAAGCATAATCCTAATATGTATGAAATAAATCAAAATAATATTGGATTAGACTAAATCGTGAAAAAATTTGTCTAAATCTCCTAAACTTAAAAACGTCATTACTCTAATTTATAGTCTAAAATATTTTAAATTAATATTAATTTACAAAATATTTAAAAATTCAATTCGCTCTTTAAATAGCTACCATTGCTAATTTTAAATATTATTTATAATGTTGTATGTATAATATTTGAGAGACACACAAAAAATTTCCATTTACGTAATGAATTTCTAATTTCTTTGAAATATTATTGAAAATTATTTAAAATTTAATAATTTAGTGTTATTTACAGTACACGGATCCCATTTTAAGCCATTGATTTTTTATAGATTCTGCAATACTTCTGAAATTTTGACATTAGTTTAAAATATTTGTTTCCTTAAGCAATAAATAAATAAATGAATTCTAGTTATTGTACGAATCATCTAATATCTAACGCGTGTATGTTAAAATGAAAAAAAAATATTCGAGCAGGTTATTTTTATTCTTAAAGTTGTTTTTGAAATTTCATTTAAACAAATTGAAAATCAGCTCTTACTATGTAATACGATTGTCATATTCCGAAAAATGGTAAAAATGTACCACTCTATTGGTGTCACTGCTTTTCCATTTCTGTAAATATGAAAATTATTTCACGAAAATCGAATTACAGAATAAAGCCTTTGGTTATAACAATATACGCCGCGTAAAATAGAACCATATTGTTGTCAATAAGATTCTCGTAATTTACGATATGCAATATGATTTTCTAAAGAATAATATTTTTGTTTCTCTGACAGTGCATGAATTTTAATTAGAAGATCAGAGGCAACATTAACTAATTCACTTTAAGTGGTACATAAAAAATTTATCTGTTGAAAATTTTAAGCTTCATTCAGCTGCATTCAGTATTATTAAATAATAAGAAAATTTCCCAACTAAAATTGTACGAGAAAGTGATTAATTCTACGGAATAATTAAAATAATTTTCTTTTATAATTTGAATTAAACCTTAAACAATATTAAAAAACTACTCTTATTTGCATTCTAATACATCATAAAATAACAAATTCTATATTACATATACAATAGGTAGACATCCTTTAGAGCAAACATATAGATATACATTATATGCATATTATATGTATAAAAATAAGTGAACGTCAAATTCCAATTACATACATTTATAATTTATTATGTTGTACATAAACTATATGAACTTCAAATATCAGTAAGTACAAAATAATTAAATTAGTAATAAATAATATGATATTGTTAATTATCTTTAACTATTTTAACATCTGTATTTAGTATGTTTTCACTTTAGTATAAATAATATTTTTATTCATATAACAAATTTGTTAGCATTATTATTAATTTACCCTATAATAAACATAATATTATTATGGTATTTTTATATATATATATACATATAACTTATATAATATTGCACAATTTGTATATAAAATTATATTAAATAATAAAGATTTATTATACAAGATTTAGTAATAGTTTTATTACACTTGTCATATCATTTATTTCTTATATAAGATGAATATAATTTATTATTTTATTTGGAATCTTATATACTAAATAAAATATATTGTTTTAGCTTAATGTATAAAATATTTTCGAAAAATATAACTCTTATATAATTTTATTTAATTGTCAGTAACAATTTCTTTAATTTATAATAGTTTTATGCAAATATACGATAAACTACATATACATATCTTAGTATATACAATTTTGAAAAATAATTCTGCAGTTACATGGTCAGAAATAGGAAAAATATTTTTAAATTTTAAAAATTATCGCATTCTTAAAGAAATTTTGTTTCTTAAAGAATTCGCACTTAAAATAATTATGTTTTCTGTAACTTCAATAGTATCCAGAAAAATGTTACAACAAAGAACAAGATTATAAAGTTGCAACAATAATGTAAAAACGAGAAAAACTGTGATACCCGTATGAATTTGCTATTGGGACAGACTATGATTTTAAGTTGCCATATTACCATATTAATCTATGCATAATTTTATTACTGTCTTTTTAATATTTTCTTAGATATGGCCAAACTACTATTGAAATTGTATGGGAGCTACCAGAAAGAGCCAAGCAATTGCAGCGAATATTATCAAACACATTATGGCTCAAATAAAATATTCGCTTGTGTGAAATTTCAATATCACAGCTTCAATAGTTTCTAAGATATAGTCAAATAAATTTTGGAGTTGTAAGGCAGCTACACGAACCAGTACCCCGACCATATCCAATTTAAATAGGATTCTGGAACTTACTATAAAAAATCATTTGTCAAATTTCGTGAACTTAGCTCAATTAGTTTTTGATTTATCATTAGGACGGGTGGACGGACAGACAAAGCTAAGTCGACTCAGAATTCGTCGCTGATAAAAAGAAATACACTTGAGTCTATATCTAAGACCATTCTTTTTTAGCGTTACAAACGGTAAGGCAACAATCTTCTAATTACTTAATATAAAAAATCAATATTACTAAAATTCCCAAATTATTTTCATATTTAATAAAGTTGGGTCAAACCAATGGTTTGTATTGTAGCACTTTTCCCTTCAACAAATGAAAATTTTGCTTTTAAATACAGTCTATGTAGTCTATGTACCTATCACACTATTAAAATTATTTTCATTCATATACAAAACTATTTCTAGGGTTGCATATATTTAGGATGAATGATTTATGCAGTCTTTGAAATAAAGCAAAAATTAATATAAAGTGGGGTTAACATAATGCTCGATTTTAAGGTTTAATTTTGTGAGTTAAGAAAAATAATTATATTTTTTAATTTCATGGAATTTACCGTTAACTTTTTGCGTTAATAGAAATTTGAAAAAGCTTGCGGTTTCGGAAATATAAGGTGTCAAAAATTCAAATTTTACAAATTTCAAGAGGCGATAACTTGAGAGGGGGTGGAGATGGGAAAAAATTTTCTTCTAGCAAAATGAACTATTTGATAATGTCTAAAAGCTCCTAAAATTTCAAGCTTCTACAGGCTGTAGTTTGGAAAAAAAACGACATCAAAAATTTGCAAAAAAAGGACTTTAGATAACGGTAAATTTGAACGGCCATTTTGTTTTTCTAAAGTTTAACCATAGTATACCACGCTAGGGGAAGCAAGCCGCTGCCTTTATGCGTTTGCAAAATTTCAAAAATGCTTATGGTTTCATTGCAACAAATAGTTAAAAAAGGCCATTTTTAGGGTTTTGGGGGGGTATAACTTCTAGAGGGGAGGAGATAGGTAAAAATTTTGTTCTACGGAAATAAGTTTCTAGTGAAGATCTATGTACGTATGAAATTTCAGCTTTCTATCTTCAAGGGTGTAGAAGTTTTGTAAACAGACACACGGACAGACGGACGGACGGACGGACGGACGGACGGACGGACGGACGGACGGACGGACGGACGGACGGACGGAGTGAAACTAATAAGCACTTTTTTTCAAAAAATTTTTGGAAAAGTGCTAAAAAGTATTAAACTTAGAATTTACATTTTCATATTGAAAATAATTGAATTATTTGGGACTTTCCCTAATTTTCAATCTTTAGTGATTTGAATCTAAATGGAAATTTAAAAGAAAACTTTTACTATACGGTATAATTCTGTACACGTGCAACTTAACCTAATAATTTTTTTTCTCTTGTAAGTTTTTAATTAAAAAGTAAAATCCAGTGTCCACTTGGGTACCTATATCTTATCAACGAAAAAATTCTTATACAAAGTGTCAAAAATAATTCCATTGAGGGTGTTTATAAGTATGTATATGTATAAGTTTTTTTTAATTAGATTTTCCTACTCAACTTATTTCAAGTTATTCTTTTTATATTACTTTTTTTCCCGTCATATATTATTTGAAAAATATTTACTATGGGAACATAAAGCGATAATATAAGACTTAAAAAAAAATTCGGTTTTAGTAACAGTTCCGACAAAAATTATATGATTTTTTAAAATTGTTCCAATTTAAATAATCAATTGAGTCACAAATAATTGAGCTAAAACTCGGAAACAAATAAAAATTGAAAATATACATGTAATTAATTTCAATAGTTAACTGTGGCGCTATATGGTAAACAGTAAGAAATGAAAAATATAGTTATAGAATGAGATCTTGATTCTTATTGTTCAAAAAAATTTAATAAGGCTCAATTACATTCTTTGACATTCAAAAAAATATCTGATGTTTTGAATAAGAATAGGAAGAATCTAAAGTAATCAGTTTGTGTTTATGTGCGACATTAATTTCGCTCGTATAATTTCTCGTTCTTTTAAATGGCCATAGCGTTTAAGGAACAATAGACGAGAATGGGTTAATAATAGACAAAGATTTGCGATACACAATATTTTCTTTTGCTGCTTCTTCATACTAAAGTACCAAATCGAGTCATAATAGAACTTCATTTCTTGATTCCGCAATAATATCCAAATACTCGTATTCTTTAAAAAAATATCATTTAGACAGTAAAGTGGAACCAGAAAACGCAAAAAAAAGATTTAAGTTGGAATTTTCACAATACTAAAAAAAAAAATAAAGCAAAAAATTTAGATTTTCTTCCTCTTCAATTTAGCATATACAAGAAACATTTTTAAAAGAAATGGACAGAAATTGGACAAAACTTCTTCGATATTTTATAGTTCCCAAAGGAGATTTTAAAAAATTTTTCATTTCCTCTCGTTGTTTCTAATTTTAAAATGTAGATGTTTGAACAGAGTGCTTTGTCAACTATATTTTGTTATATATTGTGTTCTATTTGAATATCAATACTGCGATATAAGTTTCCAGAACTTATCATTAACTTTAAGTCCATTATGTTGCAATTTATTCCCCTTGTAAAGAACAGAATTCTTAAGAATTTTGTATTATTTTGTTTTTTTTGTTTAATTTATTTTTGTTGGTTCTTCTTTTTATAAGTTCCCGATTTGTTGTTGCCATTTTTTTTATAATTTTGCTTCGTTTTTGTTTTTGTTATTTTTTGTCACAGGAAAAACTTTAAAATTTAAATACTCCTTCGGGTATAATAAACTTTTTTTTTTTTAGCTAAATGTGAACAAGATATGCGGACGATCCTCTGAGATATTTTTTTTTTTTTTTCTGCTTTTCTTCACAAAATATATCAAACGCTTTGTGTATAACAAAATAGCGTACATTTTCTTTTGTATTCTCAATCTTCTAAATATTTTTCGCTGGTAATCTTAAAAAATATAGTACATAAGTTACAGTAAATAAAAAGTTATCAGAGCTCTGTAAGGAGATTGTTATGTACTTACTTAAGTTACTATAAATGAATTGTTATGTTTAATTTTTCTACATAGTTTGTTGTTGTTTTTTTTCTTTTAATTTGATACTGCCCCAAATTTTGACTGTATTATGATGTGATAATATAAAATTTGCTTTAAAAAATCATAATTTGGTTAGTTTAAATGAGGGTTTATAAAAGTGTTACAGTTATTTCGAAGATTTTCTGTTTTATGTCAAATTTATTTTCCAATATTGTTCAACTCACCTCTATTCAGAGTTGCCTATTAAATGTACTTCATGGCTTATGAATGATCTACATTATGCGATTCTTTTCAGAGTTTATTCTGCGACTAAAATACGTCATTTAGGCAGCTGTTTGGGATGACTGATAGCACAAGACTGTGACGACTTATCTTATATCTAGTGTTAAATAACTAATTTGTCAACTAATTTAATGCGTTCATACTTTAAAAATATGCAATGGTTGATTTTAAATCATTTTAGCATTTATTCTAAATAAGAAGGAATACAACAACAAGTACTCGTATATAGGAACCTTAATATTTTAGTTAATTTAAAACTAATTTTTTACCAAGTTTTTTGTTTTCTTATGGCAATTGACACAATTTTACGTTAGGTTTTTTGTTTGTCCCAATGATGTGAATGGGAACCATAACCATCATGAGCTTTTGTAAATTAACATCAAGAGTTTCAAGTTAAAAGAAGAAAAAAAAAATGAAATGTTTTTATGTGTATATAAGTTTTATGATAATTTTTGTGTAAAATTCTCTTGGGAAAAATTGAAAAATTCTTAAAAAATAAAACATGTAAAAAGCTAAGAACTTAAACATTAAAAATAAAAGAAATCAAATACAAAATGAAAAATTTATAGATTTGACAACTTTGGGATATACCTCTGGTACAATTCTGAATAAATACATATGAAGTCCTGTAACAAAAAGTTACTGTACAATTTCAAGAGTCTTGAAAATACAATTTAAAGAGAATGTGAATTTCTAGAGTTTTTGGGGAATGCAATTTAAAACAAAATCACAATGTCCAAATAATATCCAATTTTTTTCTCCAGGCCATTTTATTATTCCAACTAACAGAAGCAATGAATTCAAATGAATGTGATTACGGTTTTAGTTTGAGTTTTTTCAAATTTGACATAATATTGTGAGAACTATTAACTAGTATATATATATATATATGCAGAATACACAGAACCTTAAGAGACATTCGCTACTTGATCCTCAAACGGTTTTTAAAATTCCTTGTTTAGTGAAACAGCACCACAAAATAAAAATCAAAACAGGCTTTAAAACCGTGTTTATTTAGAAACTGTACCGAAACTTACTTAGTAAACTTCATGAGATCTAAATTGCACGCGAAACTGTTATAAACGGTATAACAAATTTGAAATATTAAATTAGAATAACAAACATATGAGTAAAAAACTTGGAAAAAAGTTTATCAACTTTTAAATTTTGCATATATAAAATTGACACTCATACTTGGTTTTTATAAAAATATACAGCTCTAAACCCAAAAATAGATTTGCGAAAATATATAGGAAATTCTATATAGCATACCTATATGATGGTATATAAAAATTAAATTATGTATAACTGTGTGTTGGACATATTAAATTTTAAACATGGATATTCATTTCCTCTGCAGCGATGCTAAGAATTTGTTTAAAAGTTTTGTGTTATATTTTATTGTAATATAAGAATATTATATTTATATTATATTATAATACAGTAGCTAAAATCTAAGCTATTTGAAGAAAAAGTATTAAAAGTTAATGTAAGTAAACTTAAAGAAGAAACATTATTTAAGTTAGTAATTTAAGAAAAATGGTTAAACAAAAATTTTGCGTAAATAATGTGGCCTTCCATTAAATTTTAGAATTAAGTTAAAATAAAAATTTTCTTAAACTATTTTTTCGAAATATTCTGAAAAATGTCCTTTTAGTTATTGCGCCAATTTTCTTCTATAAAAACTGATTTTGTTACAGCCTGTACATTGCATTCTTTGACAAAATTTATTCGAAATTCGTCTACTATTTTTATTCAGAAACATTACGCCTTAATTGGGAAATGAGTAATTTCTATTAAACTAAATCTTATTCTCGATAATCATTAATTTGAAATAAAATAACCCTTCCAACAAAAGAGAAATTAGAGTATCCGACAATTCAAAAAGTATTAGAAATTTACAGTAATACATTAGCACTCTCATAGTATCAAATTACCATATCCGGCATTTTATATTGGAATTGGAAATATTTTGAATATATTTCAAACTCTTTTGAAAACCTCTTAGAAATTTCATTAATCTAATCTTCTATTTTTATATAAGAAAATTAAACACAACTCATTTATTTTTCAAAAGTTATTAAAATTATTATTATTAAAATTTCACCTGAATGCCAATATCCGTAATATCAATATGGTTAATTTATATCATTAACAAGGTATAATGAATTTGATATCTTAATATCATATACATATATATATATATATGCATGTATTTGTTTTCCAGTAAAAATCATTACACCACCAATATTAATCAATTATTTTTAACTAAATAGGTTACAAAATGGTTTTGCTCTTATTTTTTTAGAATATTAAATGATGATCAGACACTTATGTATAATATTATGTCGAAGTTAATGAACTGAAACTTTATACTTCATTTAACCTATGAAGATAAATTTTAAAAAAAAAGAAAGCATGTATGCGACAATTGTTGTGTAGGTGTAACATTCTAATAACACTATAGTAAGGAAATTGAAATTGGAAAATGGTTATGATCTATAAAGTTAAAAATTTTATTCTAAGAAAATAATTGAAAGTTTCGGAAACATTAAAAATTTCTTCTAAACCTTATACTGAATTTTTAACAAAAATTTTCTTTGGCCTTACCTCTTTCATAATTTATTTTGCATGCTGACATTTTATTTGTAATTGCTAATAAATATTTTAAGAATTTTCAATTCGAAAATATTGATTCCAAAGAATTCTAATCCGGGTTTTAAACCCAGGTCTTCTACAATTTCAAAACCACGATTTACAACTTGAAATAATTATTTTCTCATTTCACTTTTTTTTAATACATATTTCTAAAATCTTAGCTATATGGCACAATACGGCCTTACTAAAATTTTAGCTAGGAGTATATGGAAAAATGATATAATATATTTGATATTGTGTTAATTGATTAATTTCGAATAATTTCTATTAATTCTTAATTAAAAGTTACCATATCCGTTTCAAAACAAGAAATTGAATTATTTTAAATTTATCATCTTTATAATTATTTTAAATTGTCCATATTTATTTGCAGTAAGTATTTTATGCATGAACAAGTACCAGATATGTTTACGATAAAAAACTTAGGTAATATTTGTGATATTTATAGTAAGAATAGGTAACTTAAATCTAGTTCGTACACTTTACATTTTGATTAACAGACGTCCTATTAAATCCAAATTAACTTTCCTATTTCAGATTTTCGAAGTTTAATATTAAAAGAGGATTGGACTCAATATATGTATGTATATGAATAATAATAAAGTACTTTTTATTTATTTAAAATTCAACTGGTGTACAAATCACAATCATAATGCACTTTCAACATGAATTTTGTTAACGCTTGAATTCATCCAATTATTTTTTTTTTTCATAAATGTTTTCCATTAAAAATATCTAAATTAACGTTAGTTAATCTCTTGGCATGTAGAAACGTACGCTTCAATTCATTTTTGAATCTAAAGTTATTTTAGATTTTCCTCTAAAATATTTCTACACTCTATATGAATTATAGTTTTCCTTTGTTTGATTTTTTTTCGGAAAAATTAAGTTAAAATTAGGACAAAGCAAAATATATGTAGGTATGTATGTATGTATTTTCTAGACGAATTTTTTCAAAAACATTTTTTTTTATTTAGAAAAATTTCAAATAAAAAATTTTCACTCAGTTTTGTTTATTCAATTTTTATTATTTTTTTTTCCATTTTCAATTTTCTAAATAAACTTTTTTTTTTCGAATGAAATAGGCAAGTAAATTGAATTGTAAAAAAATTTTTTCAAACTATGCTGTTGCATCTTTCTAACAATGCAGAACAATTTTTTTTTTCTACTCGTAAGCTGTAAATTTTTCATGATTTTTTAAGTAAGCAAGAACAAAATAAAACGAAAATTGATTAGGTCAACAAATAATCGGGTCCAGTGTATTTCCCAGCATGTCCAACTAATGTTGCACATTAGATTATGAGAATGTTCCTTAATAGAGAAATAGGAAATTATTTCTCTATATATATTATCATATTTGTGACATAGTCCTTATAATAAAAATCTGACTGTTCACCTCTGATTTTTTTTGAAAAACTAGTCACATCTTAGATTTAAATGACATAAAACTTCATACTCAAATTAAAATTTCCATAAAATTCTAGTGTCCAACCAAAACTGAAATATACACAGTGAAAACATAAGCAGATCAATACAAGGACAAACTTATATCTCTATGTAAAAGGTATATCTTGTTCTTGTCTCTCTAACATGTGAAATTTATGATGTAAATCACAATACCTACCTTATTGTATGCAATACGACCAGTGAAACAACATATATACAAAATGTAGTTTTAAGTGTGAAGTAAATTCTGTTCAGCTTAAAATTTAATCATATAAAGTTGAGTTGTGAGAACAATATTTGACGAAATTGAAAATATGAGAGTAACTGAGTATGATTGCAAAGTTAATCTAAGAATTGGAAAAACAAAATAAAACTAGGGTGAACAAACCAATGATTTATAAAGTAGCAATTATTCACTTTGATAGTTTGAGTCAAAAACTAGTACTATCAAGTGTTAGAACTTAAAAGCACAAAAAAACAAAAAATAAGTTTTATAGCCAATTAATTATTTAATAATATAATCACATCTACTTGCATAACTTTAGGAGTAATTGTTGAAAAACAGTTGAATTCCGAGTAATTAATGGAAGTTAGCAGCCTTATATCAAAATCTGTTGTAAATTGACTTGTAGACAAACTGACAAATGAACGAGGTTAAAATAATAAGCAATTTTATATTCTTTTCAAATGTACTAAAAATTCGTATATATTCTAAATTTTAGTTTAGATTTTATTTACAAAATAAAATTAATTTTATCGTTTTTAATTTTTAAATTCGAACCGAACGTAGTATATTAGATTATTTTTGCTTAAATAATTTAATTTTCACGAATACAAGCATTTGTAACAGGTGAATGAATTAATCAAATAAAAAAATAACTATGCACAATATTGGCACAAATTTGGATTCCGGGTGATTGGAACTCAATACTTTGCAAACTAAATTTTTAGGCAAAGTTTCTTGTTTCATTATGAGTAGACACAATTAAGAAATTACTTCAACTTCTTATATTCACTAAATTGATTTATTTGGAAAAAAATATTGTAATAATTACGATATTTACTAATTACGATATTTCAGTAAAAGAAAACTCTAAACCAAAACCATAATATTGACAATTTTTATTTCGATTCATTTGAAAATTTTGATTATTCCAAGTTATTCAAGTATTAAATTTCAATTGTTTTCCCTTGTACTCCTCAAAGTCCTTGAATTTTTCAAGTTATTTATTTTTTAACATTTATTCTTCTTTAATTTTTTTTGTTTCCATTTTTATTTTTAACTTTTTCTATTATTTTTCCTTTTTGTTTTCAACTAATTTCAATAGAAATTCGAAGAAGAAAATCTTATTTAATGAGGTTCTCCTTAATAATTTAAAAAAAGAAAAGTTTTCCTTCACATTTTTACCAAGGAATTTTTTTTTTTTACAATATTTTCAGTTTGTTATAAAAATGTTATAATAGAAAAGTAAAATATTTGTGAAAGTATTGCAATAAATCAACTTTTATTATTAAATTATACAAAACATTAAAATGGAAATTTTTTTTTTCTTTAGTATCGCGAATATTTTAATTCAATTCGCATTATAGTTATGAAAGTGACATAAACATTTTCTTTCTTTTGCCAATTACCACGTTCATTTCAATTCTCCGCTCCATTATGTATATATTTTGTTTAATATAAAAATTCGTTCCTATTTCCATATTAAACAAGTCCATTAAAGTAAAGTAAGCAAAATGGCAAGTAAGTACAGAAAAGTATGTGAGAGCAGAAGTTGAACAAAGAAAATCGACTGAAATAATTGTATACTTTTCATAAATGTAAAAAAAAAGGAAATTTTTCAGATGATTTTTCATGTCTAATGTTACCTTCTTATATACCCTACCGACTCTTACTTATACTTATAACTATATGTATATACAATCATTTTTTAATAATTTAAATCTGGGAAAACCACGGAAAGTACACAAAAAGTTTCTTTGAGTTCTTGTTCAAAATAGTTTTCGAAAACAAAAAGATCTATAAATTTTTTTTTTTAATTCAGTTTTTTACTCTAATTATGTAGTACAGTTGAATCTGTTTAGAAGAAATTATTTTCTAATTTCATTAAATTTTCTAATAAAAGCTCTTCGATTTTTTGAGTTCACTGTCTTATTTGAGTCGCTCTTATAGTTTTTTAAGTGTAAAAATTCAAAAACAAGAAATTCATCATAAAGAGGATGATTTTGCAGTGATCCTCTTTAAGAAGAAATTCATTTTTCGGAAGCAAAAATAACTTTTTTCTCAACTTTTGTTTTTGCACACATAATATTATATATTAAATATTTTTTTACAGTCACGCTACCTAGTGTATAGATATAACAATAAGTTTATTGAAAAAAAATGATTTATTTAAAAATCATCGACTCAGACCTTGAATTACAGTTACACTAATATTGGATTGAGCAAATATATCGGGACTTCACTGTTTACAACGAAAATCATAGATATTTTAGTTACACGTACATGATAATGTTGTTTAAAATAATGAAACATGTGAAAATTTTCAATACTAAGATAAAAAAATTTATTATTTTCTCTTTTAATAATGCACGTATATATATGTGTATATAAAAATTAGAACTGCAGGTGAATTTACAAAGGAAAACTTTAAATATTTTAATAATGCTGAAAGGATTTTGTTAAAATGGTTTCAATAAGGAAAAAAACCCGAAAATGAGGATTTAACAAAAAAAGAATAATATTTTTTTTTTGTTTTTTCAAATTTCTGATCAGATTCTTTATGTTTAAACAGAAAAAGTTTATATCTACTTTTACTCTGTGCAATATAGTTAATCTTTGAGTTTGAGAATATTAGTTAACTGGTGCTCCTTTTTGTGCTGATTTCAAGTATTTTTCTTTTATAAAATAATATTATTGTTCTTTTATTAAGAGAATTTATTCAGTGATGCTTATTATAACTGTTATACGTTATACATATTTTAAAACCTTATTATTAAATTCATTAACATTTAAATCAATAAAAAGTTTCATATATTAAAATTTAAGAATATTTTTGTTTTTTTTTTTAAATTAAGAAAATTTTTAATTAAATTATTTATTCGTGAAATTCAATGAAATTCAATCATAATCAATATCTATTAATTTAAATTTTGTTATGAAAAGTTTGTTAATTATATATTATTTATTAATAATCTGTTATACAATAATTTATTATAAAGTAAAACACAAAAGTTGATTTATGCAAATTGTGTTAAAACATTATTTATTTTGAATTTCAACAATATTGAAAATTATTTATGCAAATTTTTTTTATTCAAAATCTGAAGTGAATTGATAAATTCAAAATTAATTAAATTTTTGCGAAAGCATTTTATAAAGAAAAAAATGATTGAATTTTATCTGTTTTGTCAAAACTTTGTCATAAATTATTGCGCAAATATATAAATTAAAATATTTCATTAATATAATCTATTAAATTTTGTGTCAAAGTACATAAGAATTTTGAATTTCAAACCTAATATTGCCGATTTCGTTAACATCTGAAAGAAAAGCGTTATCATCGGTCACGGAAAAAATTTTCAACATTTCATATTAGTGTGTGTATCTTCTCTTTTCTGTGTTCTCCAGGAAAATGAAAAGTAAATTTTTTCATTCCTTTGCTTGCCCATCACAATGACTGTTATAATTTTTCTCATTCACGGAAGTTCAGGAAATCAACACTGTGTAGTCAGTAAAAACTTTCAAAATATTTACCCACTTCTCAAGTGAAATATATGAGTTTAGTGCTTTAGTAGCGGTACGAATATTCAACCTGATTCGATCTAACATCCCCTATACTCCCTGTCAAAGTTATTCCGGAAATAATTAATGTTGTTATTGCATATTTAAATCTAAGAGAGAGGTTTATGTAGCCGTACTGAATCACTTACAGTGTACACAGGGTTTAAATTTCTATGTCAGCTTATTTTGAATTCACTAATTATGATAATATTATGTGACTTTAATAACAACTCGATTTATTTAAGTTTAATATTAAAGCCACTTCTAAACATTATTGTATGCTATTAAAAAAATGTAAAATTTAACTAAAACTAAGGAGAAATTAATTTAATCAAAGCTTTAGTGTAAAACTTTCTCTTTGATATTTTCTTTACCTATTCACATAAAACTAGATTATATTGTGAATCCCATTCCATTGTTATATTCACAATTACACGTATATAATGTATGTATATTTTTCCTTTTTTAAATTATATTACAAAGTTTTTCACCACAATTTAAACCTAAAAATTTGCCCTACTTGGACTCAGAAAATGTACAAACATTTTAGACATAAAATTTTGAAATACTCACACGCATACCAAATTCCTTTGCAACATAAATGTATGTAGATTCTACTATAGAATAAATTATATATGTTTGTATTGGTATGAAAAACTTGTTCGTTCTTAAAATAGAAATATTATGTTTGTACATACTCCAATTGAATAGTTTCTTAATCCATTTACACAAGAGAAAATTTTATTAAAATCCTGTCAATTTTAGTATAAACAATTTTCTAAATCTATTCTATATGATAGTTACTGTTGTAAATATACGTATGTGTATTATGTAGGTATATTATACATGTGGAACGAAAGTTATGCAACATTTTCCTATTAATCTTTGCCGCATAAAAATGTTCAATATGTCGACATACCAAGCAATATTTATAGTTACATAAAAATATTTGTTCAGTACTTTGTCATTTCTTTTTAATTGTAGACTTTAAACTTTAGTTTTTTTTTTTATAGCAGAAATTTAATTTTAATAGTTTCTCAATATGGTTAAAATTCACATATCTTTTTTTAACGTTCGCATTGCATACATTAAGGGGACTTTCTTTTTAACCTATTTTAGTATATATCTGGGTCTAATAAACGAAAGTTCGTGAAATAGAATGTTTGATTTCTGGTTAATAACAAAATTAATTGGCAAACTTTACAGAAATGTTATATCGATTCTCCTCCCAAAACCAATTCAATATTTAAAGGAAATTTCCATCAATATTCTCAATTTGTCCTGAATTATATAAGAACGTTTTCGAGTTCTAAGACTGGTTCTTGACTTTTCTTTGATGTTATGTACAGAAATTCTTTACTAATTTTTAATCAAATCAAACTTATTTCTTATATTTAAGATTCCATTTCATATTTAGTTGATTTATAATAATTTATAAAAATCCCATTTAATTGTGGATAATGGCAATATTTGATGATTGTAATACCAATAAAATTAACTTCCAATTTCTTATCAAATTTTCTAAGAATCTCTTAAATTTTAAAAAAAAAATTACTGCATG
Organism: Condylostylus longicornis; assembly: GCF_029603195.1. NCBI lineage: Eukaryota > Metazoa > Arthropoda > Insecta > Diptera > Dolichopodidae > Condylostylus > Condylostylus longicornis. Next base: position 807,369 of record NW_026577977.1, on the reverse strand, counting down.
AATGGTGAAACTTAATTGAGAAAAAAATTTCAATTTGAAGAAAATGAGTTAGAACTTAAAGTGACACAAAAATTTCAAATCTCCAACACTGTTAGTAAATAATAATTCTCACACATTTGCTGTATTCAAAAAAAAAATCATATTTCAAAATTTAAAAATAATTTTGCAAAATTTTAATAACATGATTAATTTTCATATTATTACATAAAGAAGCTAAAATTTCATATAGTTAATCTATATTTAAAGAAAAAAAAGGAAAAAAAAAATATTCTATGAATTTTTTAAGGAATTTAATTTTGAATATCAACATTACATAATTGAATTACAATGGAGAAACAAAATGCTATCAGATTATATTCTATAGAATTCTTGTTATACATTCAAAATAGATACATATATATAGATAGATACGAGTAATAGAATTATTTTAATGAAACATAATACGATGGGACCACTTAATTTAACAAAAAAAAAAATTGACTATATAAAAACATTAATTTTAAAGTATATTCTGTTTCCTTCTGCACAATAATAATATAGGAGAAGGCTCGAAAATAGCCCCGATCCAAATTATTTTCTTTTTTCAATTTTAACATAAATTTCAAAGTATGCGGACCCTATCTGATAATTCGTTTATAAAAGAAAAAAATTCTTAACTAAGTTTATTAAGAAACATTTTCTTATGAAAATTCAATACATTTTCCACTAAAGAAATCCAAAAACAAAAAATTGGTTTCCAAAAAAAAATGATCTAATCTTTTATATATTATAAAATATGATTTGAGAATAAATAAGGTTTTTAGTCGCCTATTTTTGTTGTCCGAAATCTTATATTTTTGAAAAAAAAAATCTTATTAGTATCCTGTATATTATTGATTATTGAATAAGGATATTTTTGTATTATATTGCAAAAAAAAAAAAAAATAGAGAACAAATAACGAAAAAAAAAGAAAAAGGGTTCTGTACATGACATTCTTGTTGTATTCATGAATACATACACCTACACATACAACACTTTAATAATTATTTGTGTGTACGAACACTGGCAAAAAAAAAAAAATAGGAAGAGTAAAGTATTTTATATCCTTTACAAAGCTTCCTTTATCCGAAAATTTCGGACAGGATAATAATCCTTATCGCTTTAGATCGTATTGTATTTTTAGAAAACCCTTTTTTTTCTTTATTTCTTTGCTTCATTTTTATTATTTATTTTTTTTTTTTTTTGTTAAATTTCTATTCATTTTTAAGAAGTTCTTTTCTTTTGTTAACTTTTTTTTTATTTCTCTATAGAATCCTCTTGAACTGGTTTTTATAACTCATTTATTTCGATATGAAAGGATCGGAATATAATGCGTGTGGATATACATTTGTACAGTTATATTGTAATTTATTTACACAAATATTGTATGTTTTTGGAATAATTTCAGGTTGTCATAAAATTAATATAGATATATATGAATGAAAGTTTTTCTATTATTTATCATATACGAAGAAAACTCAAAATAATGTAAGAAAACAAAAACAATAATTATGAAGAAAATTCAATTCTTAAATAATAAAATGTTACTAACCGGTGAATTCAGAAAAAAATATTATTGACTTACGAATTTATGTTACATATAGAAATAAAAATATTGTCTTATTGTGTTAGTGGTGGAAATAAACTTAGAAAAATTCACATACAAAATGTATTCAAAAATTTGAAACAATTTTATTTTAATATTCAAATTTGACAGTGAAAAATTATGGAAAATTTATAATTGCTCTATATGAAGCATGAATATATTGTGTTGTACTTTCATTACATAATAACTTTAAAACTTTATTCATTCTCAATAGCGTAGTATGGTTTTAAAAGTAAGAAATTTATGTTTGAAATGAATTCAGAATAGAGGCGAATTGTTATGCTCCTTTAGCCTCGCAATTTGCATCTAATGACCATAATGCACCGAACTTTTCAGCCAAATATCAAACGTATTTTTCTGAGTCATTTAAATTCAATTAAATTCAAATAAATTTAATTAAAGTAGGCTTATGTCTTATTAATAACATTGTTAATAATATTTCTAAAATTTTACCATATTAAAGGATATTTTTTAAAAATTTATTTATTTATTTATTAAATAACATAGCCCATAAGATTTTGTAAAAACAATCTAGTTTAATTGAAAAAATTTATCAAAGAGATATTTTGTCCGATTTCGGGCTCTTTATTCAATTTATAAAATTTAACTTATAAATCTTTTATACTAGATATACAGCAATATTTTATATGTATGTAAATAATTTTTTTGTATATAATGTACATATGTGCGTATTTTGTATATTCGTATATGTGTTTGTACTAACCAATATATGTTTGTTTACCATAAAATACTTTTAAATCTTATATAGAGAGCTATTTAAAGTCGTACTATATATCAAAAAGATTCAAAGGATGAGATTAAGAACACAATTACACTAAAAGAAGAAAAAAAAATTACAATATACAAAAGGAATAAAAGTAACGTTATTCTTCGTTCTATTTTTAAGAATAAACTCCGAAATGTGATTAAAATTCAATATGGTTTGTTTTTTTTATTTTCTTTTTCTTTTTAAAGGATTTAAGAAATCAATTAATTATATTTCAGCTTTAATTAATTTTAATTTTTATAATTGAATAGCTTTTAAAGTAGTATATCGAAAATACTGTGGTATAGACAATTCTCACTTTAAAATGAGCTGTTAAGGTCATAGGTACAAATTAGAATATTGAATAAAAGCTTCAAAGTAACCGTATAACACATGAAATATGAAATTTCAACGAATTGAAGTTATTTGTAAATACTTCATTATCATTTGAATAAGATTCCCTTTCCTATCCTCTTTCCAACTCTTTCCATATTTTACCTTCTTCCTACCTGTACAATATATTCCTGATATCTTGAATCATTCCAAAAGCATGGAAACGAAATGTACCAAAAAATTTAATATCAAAAGATTTTCTTAGAAAAAATGGGAAATTTGTGCATTAAAATTAAATTTTTTTTTATTTCTTACAAATTTAATTATGTACAGTAATTAAAGCCGCCAAAAGGTAAATTCAAATTTTCTGTGCTATTTTATTTTATTAATGAACAGATAAAAATTATTTTATTATTTAATTTTTTCCTAGTTTTAATTATAAAGGTCCAAAATTTTTTTTCGTTTGGATGTTGAATAAAATCTTCTCCATCAACAATGATTTTCTTGCTTTCATTTAATTTTCTGTGTTATATTGAATTAAATATTTCATTTAGATTTAATTCTACATATTACTAATTAACTCAAATTCAATTAAACAAAACTAAATATAAAATTAAAAAAAACCAAGAAAGGATAAATTCAAAAATCCATTTGCCTTTTATATATTTTCCTTTTCCAAAGTACAAGCGTAGGGATATATGAATTCAAAAATTTTCCTGAAACTCCTTTCCATTTTTTTTTCTTATATGATTTACATGCCTTAAAATATATAAAAAGAAAAAAACTAAACAGACGGACATGCTTAAGAATAATAGCAGAAATTTTAAAAATTTTATAATACGAAAACTCATAAATGAAAGTTAAATAAATGAAATAATTTGAAAATAATCAAAAATCTAAACTTTTAATAAAAAAATTCAACGAGAAAGAAAAAAAGTTTTTGCAACTCTAATTGTTTTCATTCTTATTTTTCTTCTTTCTCATTTCTTTTGTTCCCGCTTTCTTGATGTTATCGCCGTCATCTAACATCTTTATTATTAACTTTTCCAAAAGAATAAAACAAAAACAAAAAGGCAAAGGAATTGAAAAATCGAAAAAATTATAGAGAGTGAAAAGTTAGACAATTAAAATTAAATTGAGAAAACATTTTGAACGCAAAATATGCGGTCCACATTAATTTCAAGATACTAAATATATATAATCGTGGGAAATTAAATTCTTAAATATCTTTTGATAAACTTTACACATTTTGAGAACATCTTCTTAAGTACAATTATTTTGCTGAAATTTTTGATAAGGTCTTAGGATATTTCCCGATTAAGGTAGTCAATTCTGAAAAAGTCATCTACATTCGATTTTTAATTCAATATTCAAGACTCAAGATTTCCGTTTCAATATTTATCAAATATATAATGAGCAGTTGTATTTGTACTGTTGTTAGGCTCGCATACAACTCGAATTTAAAATATTAAATTAATTATCAAATATAGATTAATGTGATTCTTTCCGAAACACTTTTTAATTAATTTCATTTTAATTGTTTAGAGCACTTTAGTTACTTTTAATTTGGCTAAAATGAAAATTTTCAAGGTCATTAGATGACATACATTTTTTTCTCAAAGTATATTTTATTTGAGTACAGAATGATGCCTATACCATTCAAGGCCACTTTTATTTGTGTATATTTTAAGTGTACGCACTTTCTACATATTTTCAAGAACTTAATGTTATTTTAATATAATTATGTATCCTGTATATACAAGCACATGTCTTATTTTTTTCAACCTTAATAAAAAAAAAACAGAATTCTGGAATTTTCAACAATTCAAAATTGAAAATTTTTCCACTAAAACTGTTTGACCTTTTTTTCTTTCAGTAAGAAGAATTTTTTTGAAAATTTATTTTTAACGTTGATAACAAAAGAAAAACTTTTTTAAACTTATTTTCCCATATTTACTTTTTATTCCTTAACTCTCAGCATTAAAGCAATTTAAGTAATTTTACTTATTTTCCAATTTAATTGCACATTTATGGGAAACATACACGTTTGTTATATGTATTACTTTTATCCTTAATACCGAGGAACTACAGTTAACGGCAGTCGAAAAAAAATTTTCCATTAGTGAATTTTATTTCCCTGGTTGGTGCTGATAAAATTTTTATCAAATAGTATGCCTAGTAAAGAAATTCGAAATGGCATGAATCCGATTTCTGCCCATTTCCAATAACTGTTTCAGATCTTTCCATAAATGAGTGCAACTCTGTTTCCTCTATGCCTTGTTCTTACCAAAGAGAAATCGGTAAGTCGTTAACCGAGTTTTCTTTACTACGTGGAAGTACAGTGGCGGTCACCAAATCAATATCTTCATCAAGGCTGTTGAAACCATTTGCATTATCCCGGTAAACACATGCTCTTAGGATGGTATAAAACACACTAAACTCTTTGAATGCATTTTGTTATTTAATTTGCTTTTAAATCGAAATTTTAATTTTTTGCAGGGTTATGTAAAATATAATGACTGTTTAATCTATAATTATTACAAGTTTATCAAATATTCCAAAATTTTGTCACGTTGTATCAATATTTCAAAAATCAAAATATTGGCAAATCAGAAGTACAATTTTAATGAAATTAGAAATTTTTCTCAGCATTAAAAATTTTCTTCTAATCAATCGACCTAAAGATTAACACACATTGTACATTTAAAATAGATTAAAGATCTGTTATTGTAATCTGTTATCTGTTTACAGTAATATGACAGCCTCAAGCACAAAATTGTATTGAGATGTAATTTGTCTCTAATTACAATTTGCTTTTCATTTCCGTCTCTGCAATATAGCGACAAAAGAAAATTTTTTGGAAAAATATCAAAAAAAAAAAAACATAAGAATTTTAATCGGAAAAAATGGACATTTTATTTAATGTTTATGGAAAATTACTTTTATAGCATAAAATAAAGTTAAACGCTCACAGCCAACTAAGTAATGATGATGATGATAATTTCATAAATATACACAAAGTAAAAACATCTTTATTTTTTATAATTTATATTTATATTTGTATATGTTTTCCTAGATACTTAACCATACATATTTATTTTTGGAATACATAGTATTTAAAATGATTTCAAATACAAATTTATAAACTTTTCACTAACTACAAGAAAAAAGACAGCAACAAAACAAGAAAATTATTTAATGACCGCAAATATTTGGGAAAATTTCATTTACTATAACAAAATGGGAATACAACGTTCTCCTGGTTCATACAATTTTTTACAACCATTAAGAATTGTATTAAAAAATAGAATATATGTTTAATAGCATTTCATACAGATAGTCGTTAATGAAAAATTTTATAATAAATTCCTGAAATAATGTATGAAAATTTATAGGTTACAAGTATAAATGAAATTTTTAAAATAATTATTTCATTTCGAATTTAAGAACGAAATCAAATAATAAATATGACGGTATATTACATAGAAAATTTCATAATCTAAAAATTAGGAAACATTAAGTTCGACAGTAAATTTTAGTAAAGAAGGTCCTGTGGGAAATAGTCTGTTAACTATGTCTTAGATCAAGTATTATTTTAAATTTGTTTTGGTTAATTTAAATGTAGAAAACCAATATTTTTTCTTTTACGTTAATACTAATGTTAGTCGAATCGATCAATAAGTCTACAAAATAATAAATTTTACTTATCAAAAATGTGATTTTCTTCCAAATATTTTGGGCGCGGGTTTATGTAAAAGAAATAGTTTTAAAATTAGTTCCTTATTATAAAGCAAAAATCGAAAACGGAAATTTAATGCAATCTATTCGATTGAACGGAATTATAAAATCTAAATGGAATACGATTAAAACAAATCGTTATTGGTCCCTGTTAATAGCTTAAATTCTTTTGGATGTATACAGAATACAAAATATATTAATATTTTTATAAAATTTATTTTCAATTTTTTATACATTTTTATAAGTCCTATATACTATTAAATTAGAATTAAATCAAAAAATAAATGCTATAGTGTTTTAAAAATACTTGTAATTATTTTTCAACAAAACGCGATTGTTTGCTGTTGACATTAAAATAAAATATGATGGCTAAAGGTTATTTACGTGCTAAGTCATTAATAATACTTTCAATAGCTATCTATACCTATAAGTGATCTCTAAATAATTTCCTATTATTATTCCCCAGAATTATGGTTTTCGCAAAACAGCAGAATTTTATTTTATATTAAAATATTCATAAAATTGAAAATCAATTTCCACTTTATGATACTATAGTACAGAATTTTGCATCCCTCTAATACTATTAACAAATAAAATACAAAAGTCACATATTTATAACGATATACAAAACGGATAATAATACAAAAAAAATTCTATAACATACCTTTATTTTCAATTACAAATTTTAAATGTGTCTCGTCTCTCACCTATAATATAAATTTGTTTCAATATCATGCTTTCTGTTATTGGAATGAAAAAAGAAACGTTTATACGTACATACGTAATTTTTAATACCTGTACAAAAATGTCAAAGTACCATTATTTGCATATTGAATTCATATTCTTCTCCTGGCTGATTCGTTTCTAATATGTTTGTAACAAAAACATCTCGATATTGTAAAATGCTGTAATTTGAAGAGAAACAATTAAAATTTAAAATATATAGTGTGTATGTAGATTTGTACATATAATTTCACAATAATATTCACAATTCATTGATGTAGATGCGTTGACAAAATGTATATATGTATGTATGTATGCAACATATGAATTGTAACTAAAAGAGCTATATTTGCATCTAAATATTAGAAAATATGGATGTATAAAAACACTATAAAATAGCGAAAATATTTTCTTTCAGGAAATTGAGGATTACAAATTTACATATAGGCGACATATTGTATATGAAAATTGTACATACATGCACATATTACATGTAAGCCCTTTACGAATGGAATATAAAAAACAAAAATTTTAGTTAAAAACATTCAACAATAGACAAAAATCAAATAATAAAAGTTGTAAAAAGAAACGATTGCAAATATTTGAAAATCAATTTGGAATACTAATCGTATTTAATGGGTTTTTTGTGTTTTTAATAGTTGTCAAAAAAGCAACGAAAACTCTTCCGACACGACACTTTTTACAATATTATTTCGCTTTTATTTTTCATTTTTTTAACTTGTAAATTTTGACCTGATTCTTATTTCTTTACAACGTGTTATAAGCTATGTAAAAATATCCTAATCATATTCCTATTCATATACATACACAGTTGCATACATACGCTATTTTTATACGAAGAAAATTCATATGAAATTTCATTGAAACAAAGGACATATTCATTCATTGGTTTTTATGTTTATACAACAATTATTATTGATCATTTGTATACCTTAATTGAATTCCGACTTTTTAAATTCCTTTATATAATATCTTGACAGTTTTTGGCTTTTGATGGTTAGATAATATTACTAAAATTTTCTTGACTTAAAAAATTGTTGACAAAAACAAAACCTCCTAGCAACAAGATTATAGGTGCAATAGGTGTTATAAACACAAAATTCAATAGTTATTTTGAAAATTCAATAGGAACACAATATGGGGCTATATTGTAATACATGCAGTTACATAGAAAAATAATATTGTACCTACTATTTACTATTTGAAATAATATGATTTAGTTGCCAGAATCATTTGACTATAACTGTATCTATTGTAAATATTATATTCAAAGCAGAAGAAAAAGAATCAAAAACTGAATTTTTACACGTGCACATAAGCAACAGCAAAGTAAAATATTTAGTTTATCAAAGCTGTTGCGCAAGATTATGGAAATGTCCTTTAAACACTTACTTCATATTCTAGTTAATATATCCAGAAATATGCAAATGCAACTCTAATTAGAAATTCGATTTTTCTGAAAAGCTCGTCAGATAACTGAAATATTAAAATATTAAGAAATTCTTGTGATTAATTCCTTAGATATAAAGAAATAGTTTTGACACTCTTTGAGTATAGAAGACGCGAAGACCACTACTTACAACCGTGTGCTATTGCTGGTGTGAGTCTGTTGATAATTATTTGCTGAAATCATTACGATTAAAAAATGTTGAACAATTTTCGTAATTTCAAAGAAGTACTTACTTAACTCTTTATTAGAGATCCAAACGTATTGAATTTATTGAATTTATTATTACAAAAATGAGAATCAAAAATTTTTCATAAATATTTAAATTTTCCGAAAATTGAATTTTTAATATGATTTTAACCGAGTGTTATACCGGAATAAATAACAAAAACAAATCCATATTTTTACCGACCGCATTTTGTATACAATAGGTAGGTGATGTGATGGCAACAAATTTTGTATATCAAGTTTTCGGTGGGAACGCACTTCTCCATGGTAGGGAAGTGTTAATAAACTATTTTTAGCAACCAGTCGTTCTGTCAGTTTGTCGGTTGTCGGTCTGTCGGTTGTCGGTCTGCCGGTCTGTCGGTCTGCGTCTGTGTGTTCACGCGTGTATTTCAAGTTCGTTGAAGCGATTTTGATGAAATTCCTCATCAAAATCAGGCATCTCCTCTTCCGAATTTCGAGGAAAATGTATTTAAATTCAACTGTACAACACGTTTATTAACAATTTATAATTTTTTTGTAATTTGCACAAAATCTGCAAAAAACAGAGTACACAAACATTGCAGATGATCGCCTTAAGACTGAATTATTTATGATATTGCAAGAGCTCTATTGAAATTAGCATTTTTCTAAAAACAGTTTTGTTTCAATAAACGAATTGTTTAGTTACTTTACGGACCAAGTTGTTTATAAGAGAGTACCTCAATATACTAATATTTTTGACAAATTATAAACATAAATTGAAATAATTTCTAAAAAACCTCTATAAATATATCCTTTTGCTTGGTCTAGTTCAAAATGACTATTTAAATATTTGATGTTTTTCTTATTTAAATTGTAACTATGATGATTTTGCAAATATAGTGTAAACAAATTGTCATAATAAAAACATAAAAATGTTTATATAGGCTGACACTATTATATTTTTAAATAATATTTATTATGTAAATAAATTTGTATAAAAATAAATATTGTTTTTCAATATTCTTTTAATTGCTGTTTAATAAATTACTATTATAACAGTAAATTTTGTAAAAAATTTACTGTTCTCGTCAGTCGTCCTTAAGCGTACTTTAAAATTTAATATAGAAAATTGTTAATTGTAGGTATTTATTATGTCGCGTCATATGATTTGAAAGTCAAAGAAATTTAATTGCGCGATAATGCACTGGAATTTCTGCAATTTAATCTCGTCCTTTAACTATTTAATAATAATGAAATAATAATAACGTTTGCAACCTTAATAATCACATCATATACTTATAAATCAAGGGATACTGAAACATTCATATAGAATCATATTATTATACAAAATGTTATACGAGTACATTATTGTTGTATACTAAATTTCATTTAAAATATTACAAAATGTAACAAAATATACTGAAACGAGAACACATGCTAACATATTTTATGGTTCTTCTTTTTTTTGGCACAAAAATAAAATAAATAAAATTAAATTAACTCTCATATTCATTAAGGTCTTCTTATCATAAAATTGTTTTTATACGAAACTAAATAAAAGGAAATCAAATTTATAATCACTAAACTTTTCCAATTAACTTCATGAATCGTATATAGAATCGTGTTTATTTTATCAGTTTCCATTGGTTTTTTTCTCTCTATTTTATGTACATGAAAGCAACATACATAATGATATTCGTCTTTTGGGAGGGAATTTCATATACTTATAAAAAGAAATATAAAAGTTTTCAAAATTATAATTTTATACTTAATAAAATTTATAGGGACTAGAAAACAGAAATCAAAATATACAAAATTATGTATTTATGTACTTTTGTTAAAATAATAATTTTTAATTTCTGACAACTATACGTCATAACCAAATTCTACTATCTTCGTTTGTTTTAATTTCTAGCGAAACTGTATTTGTTTTGTTAAGTATCTGCTTATACTTGCTTGTATGCATTTGATAGAAGTAAACGACAATGCACTGAAGTTTAAATGTAATGTACCTACTTTAATTTATCTGACAATACACAATACACATGCACATAGATAAATATATTAGGCATACCTAATAGTACCATACGCGACAACTACCATAAATTCCCTTTTCGAAATCTCTTTTATTAAATAATAATTAATAAACTTTTTGATTAATTTTCTAAGTTCATTTGTAAAGATAAGCAGCATTAACTTATTAACGTATCCATATTGTACATAAAAGGAATATCAAAATAAAAAAAAAATTACTTCCGCTTCATTACCGTACGTCCATATCCTTATATTCGAATTTGACGCAATTTATAGTAAAATAATCGTACATGTCCAGAAACATAATGCAACATACATAGATATATGTATATAATTCAACATACAATATTGATATACTAAAATAGAGGGGAGGAAATCGTGTTTATATGAAACATAATGAATAGAAAAAGGTTATTTTTGTCTTTTGATTAATTAAAAAATTTAATTAGAATTTTTTTAATTCCAACTAATTTCCTTTTTTATCAATAGTTTTTTCGCGTTTTAATATTATACTCACTATATGATTGTATTCATGATCAATATCATCTTTTTGTTATTCGTTCTTTATACCCGTACGAACGTATGTTCGAAGGGTATACTAAATTTGCCTTACCGTTTGTAACGCTAAGAAATAACAGTCTGAGATATAGCTTCAAGTGTACGTTTTTGATCAGCGACGAATTCTGAGTTGATTTAGCTTTCTCAGTCCGTCCGTCCGTTCCAGCGATAACTCAAAAACTAATTGAACTAAGTTCACCAAATTATCACAAATGATTTATTGTAGTAAGTGCCAGAACTCTATTTTTATTGAACATGATCGGGATACCGGTTCGGGTACCTGCCATGCAACTTCAAAACTTATTTAGCTATATCTCAGAAACTATAAAAGCTATGGTATTAAAATTTCACACAAACGAATATCTTAGTAGGGCCAATGTGTTTGATAAAAGTTGTTGAAATTACTTGGCTCTTTCTGGTACCTGCCATACAACTTCAATAATAGTTTGGCACACATAGTGTTTCGAAAAACACAGTACTGAAATTTTGCATAAATTAATATGGTAATACGGCAACTTAAAGTCATAGTCTGCCCCATAGTCAGTTATGGCATATTAATTCGCACATGAATAACAAATTTGTACGGGTATCACAGAGTTGACAAGGTCAACTTTATTTTTTCTCGTTTTAATTATTTGTTTAATTTAATGTGAATATGATTTGAAAGAAGAGTTCTATACATAAAATATTTAAAATAATCAGAAATACGTTCGCGGAATAGAATTTTAATGTCTTAATTTAATGAGAAATAAGTGAATCAGTGTGAAGCAATGAGACGATTTCTCTAAACGCTAAAATGAATGTTTGCTTATCTTATATATGCTTCTAGGTTTGAAATGAAATTTTGTTAGCAAGACACTCAACAGCTGTTAAAGAAATTCTATTCGATTATACGTGAAATATCTTAGTCCAAAAGAACTCTAGTTGGGAAATATAAAGTACCGACCCGAGAATGAATTACATCAAACCGCCTTCGCACTTGATTTATGGATTATACTTGTTAGAATAGACTATGACCTTATATTGGTAGATTTTTTTTTGAATTTTTGAACTGTTTATTTCACCTTTATTGCGTATTCTGAAAAAGATTATTTATACATACATACAATACGTATTTTCCATTCATTTTAAAATCATTATTAAACTAATTAGATAATTTTTTTAATTTAATATACAGAAAAAAAAATATAATATCAATAAGCATAGCAAAAAAAAAAAAATTTAAAAAGTTTCTTTTTTTTATTTTAAACAAATCAATTTCAATGAATTCCCATTCATAATGATTTTGTTTAGGAAAAAAAGAAGTTTATTTTAATAAATTTACATTAAAGCAACGGAAACTTCTCAATAACACAGATAATAATTAAATTTCCAATTAAGGTAATTAGTTGTATAATTTTAATAGCTATACCTATAAAATATTTATTTGCATAATAAACAATTTTTGAATTCATCAAGACTACAAAAATTCATTGTTTTCAACACGTAAAATATAACACATATCATTGACCATATCCATATATTAATTATTCTTTAAAATCAAATGGAGTGTATTTATAACTTTGTCTATCGCGTATTTTTAATTTTCTGCTATTTAACAATTTTGTAGTTAGATTCATAATTGCCAATAATATAATAAAATTAAATAACTTGAAAAGTGTTCATAGTATATTGATCATGACAACTAAATAATGCCAACTAATAGGGGAATAAATATTATATTCCTTTTGGCCAAATTATAGTCATTATTACAAAAAAAATCCCCATTAACAATAGTATATGACTTACTTCAATTAAATTAAATTGCTCTCATTAAAAATGTGACGACTGCAAAATTATTCAAATCGATTAACCTAATTAATCATTAATATTAATAAATTAAATGAAATATGACAACTTTTGGTAAATAATGAGATCAAAAATCTAAAATTTAGAAAATCTATTCTAACATTAACCCCATAATATAAGATTATTATTGAAGATCGATTAAAAATATTAAGCCAATACCATTACATTACCACTAATATTCTGTTTTTATCGCAATAACGTATAACAAAAAAATAAAAAGTAAAAAATTTTACAATTTTAAACAAATTTCATACAAATTCAACCGAACCTACATGATATTTATACCACACCAAATTCTTAAAATAAAACATAGAATTAAAATAGTAAAAAATTCCATTTAAATATTTCTTTATACTGCAATGCATAAACTTTTATATTATTATTATTACTTACTAGTTCTGCATAATATTTTCAAATTCTTTGTTTTAGATATGTTGGCAGACATAAGAAAAAACTAAGGAAAGAAAAAAAAATGAAAATTTGGCGAATATTTTAAATGTTACGAAAAAAAATGTATAAATGATTTATGTTATTTAACATGCTGAATGTGGTTTCAAGTGCAAAGGGTATGTGGGAATTCTCTTGCAAAAAATAAGGAAATTAAATATTTATATACTTTCCTTTTATTTGTAATCTTATAATTTTACTTAAAATATTTTTATTTTTTTTTTTTGTTAAGAGCGTGATCTTTTTTTCATATCTTTGCAAACAATCTATACACAAGATCTGTATTAAGTATAATATATGCATATGTTAGAAATTATATTCAATGTTATATACTTACATACTCGTAGATGCAAAATTAAATGTGGATAATGCTATATATTAGAGTGCATACAAATGTTATAATAAGCTTGGTATACTTTTTTCTATTTTAAAGCAAAATGAAGAAAATAAAAAAACCAAAAACTTTTCTTAAATCTCTTGAAATATTTACTAAACTATTTTACAGTAAAAGAACTTATTTAAATACTTTTCTATACTATTATTACAAAATATAAGAGAATAATTTGGTTACATGTTTTATATATGAAAAAAATTAAAAAAAAAAGAAACAAGAATAAAAAAGAAAAGAAAAGTTTTTCCAACATGAATTAAGAATGTACAAAAGTTTATTATACGGTTTATTACGCCCTCTCCCACACTATTTCCTTTCCAGATTTTCGATGTTCTATTCTCTGCATTTCACTATTTCTGTCCTTTTTTCATATTAGCTTTTCATATATATTAAACCTTACACAGATTTCCTACTTTCTCCCCCCTCTCCGCCCCCTTTCTAGTATATTATTTTATTTTTCTTCTCCCGTTTTTCTCTGTATATATTTGTAATTTTTCTTTTCATTTTATTTCCATATAAAATTTCCATATAAATAACTCAGATGAAGTATTTTGGGGATTTATTTTGAAAATTGCATATATGCATAAAATTATTCCTTTCTTTTTCCTTTCAAAAAAAAAAAAAGAAAAACTTTTCGCACCAATTATAGTAGCATTAACAATAACGATTTCTTTCTTTTTTTTTTTTTGATTTTTCTTTTTTTGGTTTGCCTAATAGTGATTCCTTAAAGAATTAGAAAATATTTTTTAATCTTACATATTTAATATATATAATTGTATATATTATATGTACATAATAATATAGAAAAATTTTGTTTTTTTTTTTTTTTTGGTTTAAAATTCAATGAATTTTGCTCTCAGATTATTTTTCATATTTTATAATAATAAAATAAAAATGAATTTCCATGTAATAATGTGCATTTTTACAATATTAGAAGTAAGAAAAAATATTCAAACACATTATAATAAAAGATATTATTTTTATGTGATATTTAAATTAAGGGTAACATAGCTAAATTGTGTAACAATGTGGTATGTCCTTATAAGTATACACAATATATTCGAATATAAAAGAAGTTTTCGTTCATACAAAAATTATTTAAAATTGTACCAAAATTTATGGTTTTGTCTGTTTGTCTTCTTTTCAAAAATAAACTTGCAAATTGAAAATTAAATTTAGCATAAAATCTTTTAGTTGTAAATTGGTTAAAATTCTCTCTTACCAACTACACCCAGTTCTAAATTTGTGATAATAATAAATAATTACTATGAATAGTAAAAAAATTCTGATTAAACTTCTCATGTTCTCTGCAAATACTCGTACAACGAAAAACTTAAAAGAATTTTTCTAAAAAATCAATACAGCAATATCACCTATTATAGTTCTAGTAATCTAGTATAAAAGAATAGATAAAAATACTTTTGTTAAGCTCATATTTATATTATTATGCTATTATACGAAATAAGAACTGGAATACTCGCTTAGACAATTTACAATAACTGAGAGATTTTTGACGTCATTTTGAATTATTTCAGATTCAAAAAAAAATTTGCATATTTATGTATACGTGTATGTGCAACACTTTTCAAAAAATAAAATCCTTAAAAATTAAAATAACAACTTTGTACAATTTTAAGCTTATCCCATATTATTATAATATTCTTGTATCTTGTATGTATATGTGCATGTTCATCATACATATTTAATACATTTTATTTGATTGTAAACTTCTTCTTATAAGTATGAAAATTATTATTCCAATATTACGAAAAAGGAGTAATCAAGGAAAAAATAATAAAAAAAAAAATTATTAATAAAATTTTATTATCCTTCAGAGAATTGAACTGACTATTTTTTTATTTTATTGAAAAAAATATTTTTTGAAAAAAATTTTCAATAACTTTTTCTCTTTCTGTAATAATAACAAGAAGGAGAAAAAAGAAAAAGTTTCCTTTTTGTTGGGAAAATGCTACAATTTTTCTTTTTTTGTTTTTGTTGCAGTAAAATAACTTTTTTTTAAATAAAATAAAAAAAAAGACCATGTAACAAAAGAAATTCTACATTCGACTAAACTATCTAACACTAGTTTGTAGCAAACCAAGTCGGTGAAAATATATTTAATGGCTAAAATCATAAAACAACCAAATAAAAGAATAATTTCGATTTTATTTTACAAAAATTTCCAAAAAAAGAAATTGTTTAATAGTTTAGAAAAATCACAATCGCAACTTGCATTTTGAAATTATTCAAATTTAGTATTTTATAATCATTGCGGTACAGCAATTTTCTTTTAGATTTTTAATACAGAACCAAATCTATAATAATTGCTTGGATCAAACCCGCACAATTTTGTAGAAAATTATGTTTAACAAAGATCTTTCATATAATTACACATAAAAAAAAAATTGATTTTAGATTTAAAAAAATATTTTTATTGTGAAAGGTATTGTAAAGGTATTGGTAAAGGTATTGAAAGTATTCTTAAATTGTTAAAGTTTTCATAAACAAAGGTGTATCTGTTGAAAGATTGTAGACAAGTTTTGAATTAAAAATAACTTGATTTATACATAGATACTCGATCTTATTCAAAATTATTACAGTGCAAATATAGAAATAAGTGCTTCGTGTCATACCACCAAAGAAAGTAGTAAACTTTCATTGTACTTTCGACCATACTTTTCTAAAAGTCTCACTAAAAATGATATTCTGATATGATGAATACCACTATGAAAATTTTCGAAGAAATTGCATTTTATTGCATTTTGTTTTGTCTAATCTTTTCAGATAATAAAAGTAGAGCGGGATTCAGTGTCATAATGTAAAATAAGGTGTCACAATACTTTTAAATTTAAAATGAATGGCTTGTTATTTCAATATTTCAAAAATGATGAATGAAAATGAAAAGATAAATATTGTCAAACCAAAAAGAAAAAGCAATTGAATGTGCCAGATTTTTAATAAATAAAGGAAAATTTAAAATTTTCTGCAGCAAGTCACTCAATTACAGGCTTGATATTTTTAATTAATAGGAAGAGAATAATGTTAAAATGTCATTATTCAGAGTAGATACCTACTCCTTTAATTTTGAAAAAAAAAATTTTATTTAAATACTGATAATATTAAATTTATCACAAACACAATAATAATCACGATATGAATAAAAAATTAAACAGCCTAATCGTGTATCTCGCTTATTTACTCACTTTTTATGCACTTTTAAATCAGAATATTTCTGTTTACTCAGAACTTTAAAACAACAAAGTGAATAAGTTCTGTAGACACTTTAGAAAAAAAAAACGAGATAACTAATTCGAAATAATATTCTTCTCACTCAAAATTACATTACACAAATATCTATATGAGAGTTACTCACTTTCTTCTCACTTATCGAGCAAAATAGCGAGATGGACAATCAAGCTCTTAATATAAAAATATTCAGTTTAGGATTTTTTTTCTCTTTTATAAAATTATAAATTAGCTAGTAAGAAAAAATAATATAAATTAAATAGTATAATGAACTTCAATTAATAATTTTATTTAATACTATCAAATTAACATTTAATAAAAGTAACAACAGGCACGTATTAAACGCATATTTTTCACTTAAGTTTTAATTTAATAAAATTTTATTTAATATTAATTAGAATTTTGTCAAACAAATGTAATTGAAATTGAAAAAAAAAAATTATTCATTTTTCGGGGTTTTTTGTTTGTTTCCCTTTCAATCTAATTATCATACTACTAGTAGGGTATTTTAATTAGCATGTGGCTAAATATTGAGTTATAATGATGTCATTTGAAATGGATGTAGAACTTAACAAAACAAAAATAATTTATTAACTAAAAAAATTAATTTAAATATAAAATTTTTTTAAAAAATTCAACAAAATTTGTAATAAATTAAATTTTTATGTTGGTTTTTTATGAAATGCGGATGGTTACCTCTATAACGATTAAAAATTTAATATTACTAAT
Source organism: Condylostylus longicornis (assembly GCF_029603195.1). Taxonomy (NCBI): domain Eukaryota; kingdom Metazoa; phylum Arthropoda; class Insecta; order Diptera; family Dolichopodidae; genus Condylostylus; species Condylostylus longicornis. The sequence continues at coordinate 789,274 of NW_026577977.1, read as the reverse complement.
TACCATTAACTTTATGTACATAATAACAAGTACGATATAACTGAATTTAAGTTATAATAGTTTTTCCAGTAGCAAATAAAGTTTTTAAATTAATTTAATTTTTAATTAAAAAATTAAACATAAATAATTAAAAGAACTTGATATTACTTTAATAAAAAGTAATAATTTTTATTAATAAGTTTTTAAAAATATAAGACTTTAATCGACTTTAATCCCATTGAGTATGATTTCTTCAAAAAGTGAAAATTACTTTATAAATTGCAGTCTTTTAAAAGAAATTACAATTTTCTCTCTATTTATTCAAATTTTCTTTTTACCATAACAACATGCACGCTTTTTTCTTATAATAGAAGAATTCTCATCTTACATCATTATAAATTTCCAAGAAAATTTTATAAAAATCCAGTGAACATAAACATAAATGTATGTAGGAGTATGTAAAAGTGTGTACTCCTTTTGAATGTACTTATAAGTTTTATATTTTGTTTATCAATGCACATTATATTTCAAAGAAAAATAAATGAAAACTATAGCGTAATCAATTCCAGTTAAATTAAATAAAAAAAAAAAACATATTGCAAAAGGCGTAATATGAGAAAAATCATAATATAAATGTGATGTGAAAAAGATTTTCAGTTTTTGAATAGAAATAAATATGGCAAAGCAATGAAAACCATCTTTAAATTGAAATGGAAAGATGAGAGAAAAATAGTGTAAAAGATTTAAAAAAAATTTCCATTTTATTATTTCTCTTATTATTTGGTTGAAATCTTTATATAAAATTTCTAAGACTATACTTAAGGAACTAATATAACAAATCAAGCAACCGAAGTACGAAGTAATAGAAAGTACAGTATAATAAAGTTGGGTCAAACCAATGGTTTATATTGTAGCACTTTTCCCTTCAACAAGTGAAAATACTGCTTTTAAAATACAGTCTATGTGTACCTACCACATTATTAAAATTATTTTCATTCATAAACGAAGCTATTTCTAGGATTGCATATATTTAGGATGAACGATTTATGTATTTGAAATAAAGCTAAAATTAATATAAAGTAGGGTTAACATAATGCTCGATTTTAAGGGTTAATTGTGTGAGTTAAGAAAAATAATTATATTTTTTAATGACATGGAATTTACCGTTAGCTTTTTGCGTTTATAGAAATTTGAAAAAACTTGCGGTTTCGCAAATATAAGGCGTCAAAAATTCGAATTTTACAATAACTTAAGATATCTTCAAGGGTGTAGAAGTTTTGTAAACAGACACACAGACAGACGGACGGACGTACAGAGTGAAACTAATAAGAACTTTTTTCAAAAATTTTTTGGAAAAGTGCTAAAACGAGCGTAGGAAAAGCACCCAGTACAGTAAACATACGAGAAATTTAAATTTTTATATATGTATGTATGTATATAATATGTAAGCGTGCCTTTTTACCTATGGATAACACTTGCTTTTTATATTCAGTAAAAATAATTTTACGTAGGATAATATTATTTGCTTCATATTTGCAAAATTAAAATCATAAATTTATATTAAAACTTTGTATCCTTGGCATATTATGTACTTCACAGACACACGTAACAATGTACAAGTATATACAAAATAAAATCTTCTCAAAAGCATTCAAGAGGTATGTATGTGTATTGTGTGTGAGTGTACATAGAATAAAAGATTTAACATTGAAAAAGAAACAACTGGGAAAATAATTTTTTTTTTTTAATGATGCACGCAACATTTAAGCAACATTTAAATTGGTATACAAAAAATAATTATTAAAAAATAAAGCTGGGTCAAACCAACGGTTTGTTAAGTAACACTTTTCTCTTTAAAAAATGAAAATTACAGTTTTTAAAAGGAATCTACATTTTTTAACAATATTTTTATCCATATACGAAAATATTTCAAAAATTGCATACTTTTAGGATAAGAAAAAAACACATTTCAAGGGGTTTAAATATAATGCTCGAATTCAAGCGGGGTAGACTGAAACTAATAAGCACTTTTTTCCAAAATTTTATTTTGGAAAAAAGCCAAAAAATATCCAAAGTTACACAAACGCATAAAATGTTTACGTGTGACGCTTTTTACACAAAAGGATTTTTTTAATTTTGTAATCCTTTTCAAGTTGTTTTTCAAGGTTATAAATTTAAAATTTTGTTTAAAACATTAAGATTTCGTTAATTTTATTAATTTTTTTGGCGAATCACATGTGCATTAAACTCTTGCAAAATATTTAAATAAAATTTTAATAATCATAATTTAAATATTTCTGTTGAATTGCCATTATTTAAAATATTTGAAACATTTTTAAAGGAAAATTTTACCAGATATTAAAAACTCTCACTTATCATAATTAAAAGGAAACTGAGCAGCATAAGGATTAAAAGAAACAATATTTTCATATTTTTTTTCCTGTCAAATAATTTGTATACTGTAAGGAACTGTATGATTGAATACACTACACAATAAGAGTATTTGTAAAAGTTTGTAAACTTTCCCTTAATCAGCTTAATTTCAAAAAATGCATTAAAATTGTTAAAGGCTCAAATCATTGAAGTAATCATTTAATAACTCAGCTGAAAATCGCTAAATGGTTGTTTATGCCTACTACATTCTAGACCACTTCATAAAAGTAATTAAATATAGTTGCACAAAACAAAAATAATTAGAAATTTTTAAGAGAACATCTAAATTCCGTGGTTCGTTTCTGAATTTTCAACATTTCTAAACTCAATTTCATTCTTATGACTTCTGTTTCAACAAAAACTTTAATCAACTTATAATAGTTTGGTAAAACAAGACACTGAACGGCTCACATTACTATCAAAAATCTCTGTATTGAACCATAATTCAAAATTATACTTCTTAAACCAAATTTTGTTATTTAATATTTTAAATTAACAACAGACGTTTTATATGAAATGAAAATACGATATAAAACTTTAATTTCAATTATGATCCACAGCTACAATATATTTGTACTAATTTAATTTGGGCTTCACTAAATTTTTCATCAAAGCTAACCTAATTTTACGAGTAATTATAAACAACCGCAATAAAAAATATTCAAATAAAAAATTCTGTCCTAAATTTTTAAAGTGTTTTTGCGAAATATTTTTTTTTGTAATTAAATATCTCACCTAAATAGTTTTAGGTTCATTTGGGCGTAGCTTTATTTGCAATAATTTATAAACGATGTGAAAATATGTGTGTTTTTGCTCTTCCCAAGTAATATGATTTTTTTTTATTTATTAAATAAGGTAACAAATATTTTTTTTTGTCTCAAGAGCATTATGGAAAATGTATAGACACCCAAGCACTCTTAATGTCGTTTACTTTTTCATTTTTGACTCTTCTTTACTATGTGCAAGGCTCATTTTTAATAATGTTATCTATGTACCATAAAAACAGATTTTTTTTATTTGGTTCATATTGTATTGAAAAAACAATTTTAATTTTTCTCATTTCATATTTTTATTAAAATTAATAATAGAGACACGTGATGGTGCAGTAAAAATAAACTATTTATTCTAAAGTATTATTTGAAATACAATTGAGTTAAATAGGAGTGAAAAATATAAAATTAATAATGCATTAATGCAATGATGAAATTAAGTGAACTTTGAACCAATAGAGTTTTCTAAAAAAATACACAATAATTACAATGGAATAACAACTTGGATCATGAAATTGAATAAATTAAATTGATATTAAAAGAATGTGCAAGAGAGAAAGTGGAATACTTAGGATTTAAGTTCACCATATATAAATTTACTTTAGTTTTTATTTTCACACCCGTACGAACGTAACCTCAAAAGTTACTTGGTAATGACATAGAAATTGTTGAAGCTATGATACTAAAATTTCAGTAAAAGCTGTTAAGAGATCATGAGTGCTTATGATAGCTGACATACAACTTCAAAAGTTATTTGACTATATCTCAGAAATTATAGAACTTACAGTATTCAAATTTTACACAAGCAATTGTTTTATTAGGGCTCTTATATTTTGTAAAACTGAAATTTTGAATTTCTTGACTGATGATTGAGGCTGTCATACTGTTTCGAGAGTTAATTGGTCTTATATATCATGGAAGGTATTGAAGAGTACAGTGCTTAAATTTTTTCATAAAAACCAGAAGTATTCTGATGGAACGAATAAAAAACCAGAAGTATACGAAGAAGTTCACGAATAAAAACCAGAAGTATACTTATGGAACAATGTGGCAATCAACATGTATCACTAAAAATCATTCAATCGTACGGGTATCACAGAGTTGACACGCTCAACTCTACCTATTCTCGTTCATATTAAAAATCTTAAGTATTACAGTTTAAATATCTGTAAATATAAAGAAATTTTCTGGAGCATTTTCAAATGAAAAATTTACAATGACGTCATAAATTAGACCTAACTTACATTTTAGTCATAATACACTACTCTTAACATAATTGATTACAATCTCATTATATAAAAACAAATGAAATTTTTAAATAATTTACTGTAAAACAAGCATACAATTTAATCAATTTTAACCATGGCAAGGACATTGATTGTAATCTTATGTTTGACTGATCTCACATTTACCTTTATTTAGAACAGTAGATCAAAAAAATAAAAATATTTTGAAATTGTAAAATTGTAAAATGCAAACATGGAAATGAATTCTTAATCACTTGCATAAAAATAAATTTATCGTAATAAATATGATGAATTTTTGTTTTTGGTTTTCTTTTTTTTGTTTTTTTTTTGTTTTCATTGTAAATATCTACATACTATAGACGGATTTGTTCATGTGCAAATTAAGGAGAGCGTACTTGAAAATCATTCGAGTGAGAAAAAAATTTTCCGCTCTAAAAATTCTTAGTTACCGAAATCATTTGTATCCTTGCAAAAAAAAACATAACGAAAACAATAACAAGAAAAAAAAACACATTCCATATACACATGTACATAATAAAAAATTAAGAATAATATTTCAATGTCCACAAAAACAACAATAAAACTTAAGGTTTTCACACCTAAACTGGTTATTTTTAACTCACATAAATATTTATGACAGAAAAATTTTTATAAACGTACACCATTTTTATATTGAATGCTATGTAAACTTTCTTAATATATTTTCATATACATTTTATATACAAGTATATAAGGTAATGTACAAATACAGAAGGAAATAAAATTAACCACTGTAAAAACTAATATGTTGGATTATTTCCATTGCAAAAATCACAATAATAATGAACAATATGCACTTACGACACTTACATTTCGTAATAATGATGAATGCTCTTTTATATTTATGTAAAATCTTTTATCAAATTAAATTTATAATTATGCATAAATCTTTCAAAATATAGAAACAAATGTAAGTACATACTCGTATATGTAAATTAAAGTATACATATGTAGAAAGTATTGGCTTTTTAAACTCTATTCTTTAAAATTATAGTAACGATTTAAATTTTATTAAAAGTGATTCTAATGCAATTTTGAACAAACATAATAATTACCTATTTCTTTGCCAAAATAGTTTCGAAAGTTTAAATGTTTTAATTGTGATTTGCAATTTTGTAGGTTTATAGTGTTATGTAAGCAGAATCTAAACATAAATGAAGTGCTAGAATATTATGTTAAAGCTATAGATGCATAGTATGCGATAATTTGAATTACTATCGAATTCTGCCAAGCACTTAATGCCGGATGATAATTAAATTAATGAATCAGTGTTCCAAACGACCTGGATCATGTTCGATCATCCACTTAATCAATAATACAAAATGTATGATAAAAAATACACGCTTTTTAATTAGTTATTTTAGAATTGTTTGTAATAAGTTAATTATAATCAAAAAAACGCGTAAATGTATGATCGATTATAGAAATGTCCGATCAATTATATTACCGAATAACGAATACACTCAAGGTTCACTGCAAAAACTTCTCTAATATGGGCGAATCTTTATAAAAATTTTTATTTTTAATATATAATTAGATTTTTTGTACAGGTGTGGCTAAATTGCATGTGAACTCAATTCTTTTTCCTATCGTTACAAACTAAGCGAAAAATTTTTAACAACTTTACGTTCATACGGTTATAAAAACATGTCTAATATTATTATGAAATAATATTAAAGTAGTATATGGCCCCAAAGCAACTTTAATTAAATTTAAGCCAATTGAAAAACTATGACAGGATATTTTAAAAATCATTTATTAAAAATGAATTTTTTATCAAATGCAGGATTTTATAAATTTTGTATTGGTGTGAATTGATATTTTCTATTTTTATGATAAACTTTTATTAATACACATGCACAGATTTAATACAGAAAAATTTAATTTAGAACTCTATATAAAATAATAATGTAAATAAAAAAAAAAAAAACATAAATAAAAAATCAATAAAAAAAAAATGAAAATTAATCAAACCACAGACTTTTCTTTTTTCTATTCTATTTCTACTTTTTCAATTCAAAATATTCTGCTATTTTTTTATTTTTTTTTTCTTTAAACATCGATTTTAATCCTTTGGATTCTTCACCTAAATCCCTAGAAGAAAAAAATAAAACTGAAATATCACAATTATTTCTTGTTTTGTTTGCATTTTTTTTTTTTTTTTTTTTTCTTTTTTTATCATTTTATTTATTTTCGAAATGCGAAACTAAAACTGTAATAAAAATAACTAATAGTATAGTGTCACAGGACCTTGTATTCAAGTAACTTTATCAAATAAAGAAAATAGAATTTATTTTTATATTTTTGTTTCCTTTTTTTTTATTTTTTTTTGTACTTTTTTATGTTATTTTTGATTTATTTTTTTTAATTTTATTATAAAATTTGTTTTATTTTTCTATTAAAATATCATTTCCGGGTTTAAAAAATCCTTTCAATTCTTATATTTTTATTTCTTTCATAATAAAAAATATTGTTTATATTTGGTGTACAGATGTATGTAATATTGTATTATGTTGGATTTTCGTCCTTAATAAAATAGAAATATCAGTATTTTGAAAAAAAAGAAAAAAGTGCAAGCTTTTCAACAATATATTATTACATACATAATATATAACACAAAGAATAAATAATATTCTACAAAATATAGATAGAATGTTCTATAAGCACAGAGAGTAAGAGATAAACTAAAACCAGAACCTAACAAATCAGTAAAACGAATGTCTCCAAGATACACTATTCTACTTCAAGTCCATATATAAAAATTTTGTTTCTCTTTGAAAAAAAAAAGAAATAGCTTATACAAAGTTGTGCATATATACTTGGTGCGGCTAAATAATTTGTAACTCGTGGCACGATAGGGACATACAATAGTTATCAGCTGTTGTGAATCATCCAGTTTAAAAAAACGGAAAATTGATGGCTCGGCTCGATTTTTCCATTTTCTGTAATATTTTCATATTTTTTCATACTTTTTTGTTTGGCTCTAGATAATATCTAAAACATATTATGTTCAAGTGCGTATAAATCTAAACCATAGATTATTGTTCGATAATTTTTACATACAAAATTTTCTTCTTTATTTCTAAACACAATTTAGTTTTTCAAGTTCTTTTAATCTTGCATATTACTTTAAGTTTTCACTCATACTCAAGTACCCTTATTATCATTGACATGGTGAGAAGATGCTGTTTCGAGAAAAGATTTGCTTCATTGCTTGGCAATAGAAGGAATTAGGATCCCAAATTCTTGAGTTACTCGGTGAACTCTCACAGCATTATGTGGTACACTGATTGGTCAAAGACCTGCATGGGGACGGGCTCGACCTGCATGGGGACATGTAATTCAGCCTTGAGCGGGGGTATCGATGACAGAACATAGTGATTATGTCAGATAGCCAGGCTGCCATCGAAGCGTAAAATTCGTTTTCAGTATCCTTTGCGGTAGTATGGGGGCTTATCTTGAGAAACTGAATAAATTGGGTAGGTACAACCGGGTCACTTTGTGCTGAGTGTTAGGCCATGTGGGTGTGGAAGCGAATGAAGAAGGTAATGCGAGGAGGGAGGCTAACGCAGATAGGGTCGGAACCCATTTGGGGCATTCGGCCCACATATTCGATGGGAACTAAGAAAGGAATCAGAGAGGAGGCGTTCGAAGCGCTGGAGAAATCTTCCGGGGCTGCGGCAGACCAAGGAGCTTCTAGGAGATTATGACCAGAAGCGTTTTAAGAAAATTAGAGGGCTGAGCAAGAATCAGGTCAGAATCCTCACCGGGGTCTTGTTGGGTCACTCTAGACTTAAGGGGACCTCAGCAGGCTGGGCCTGGATAGTGACTTGCAGGTACTGTGAAGAAGATAGGCAAACTTCAGTGCCATTTTCGTGTCCTACGTGAACAAAATCCTACGTGAACACTTTGCACCGGGTTTAAAATCTACAATGAAACTTTATTATATGCACTATTAAAGGTACTATTAATTAAAAAAAAATTTGTTGTTGATTACTGAAAATAACTTGGTACCCTTGAACTCTTTGAAAATAATTTGGTATAGGTCTTAAAATAGTGCTCTGTAATTATGCAAATTTTATTTTACTATCAAAATTATCAAAAAAATTCAAAATCTGCAAGGAAGAAACTTTTTAAACAAACTTTGTATACTAAAATGTTTGAAAATTATAAATGGAAAATATATAAACATACAAGAAAATTAAATAATAAATTGTCCAAGAATTGTATCGTATATTATGTATAAAAATATTTTTCTTTCTCTATATTCGAGCACATACGAGTGGGATATATTTTTTTTTAGAAAATATCTTGAATTTCATATCATTTATATCAACCGTACATACGTGCGCATTATATACACTGACGACAAACTTAACTCTAAAGTCTTAATCTTTTCTTATTATAAATATAGAATTTATATCGCGAGGACATTTATGTTAGTATATATACAAGTGTATATAAATATATACGTAAATAAAATATATACAAGAGGTTTAGTGTCAGAATCGTTCTTTTATTCGACACGTAATATCCTGTTGCTGTATCGTCTTCAAATATTCAATATAAGAATAACACATCTATACACAATTCCTTATTTTTTTGTGTAAATATAAATAACCTTAATCTATTTTACGCTTAGATAAGAAACAAACAGCATATACTATGGAAAATGTATTTGTTGTGCATTTATGTATTTAAGTTTAATAGGTAAAAGAGGTAATGTAAATCAAATTAAATGTGTGTGCCAACTTTAACTAAATATACTCGATTTTCAATTGGTAGAAAGCATGTAAAAATAATACTGTTTTTATTGCATATTTTTACTATATTTTATAAAAAAAAAAACTTAAATTGCTTAATTTTATTTATTAAGGTAATATTTGGCATTTATTATTAAAATTTAAAAAAAAATGTATATTACAGATTACATAGTTGGCAGATAATAAATTGAGATGTACATATTTATTTGGTGTTGCGGGAGACCGTACTGTTCTGGTGAATTGAATAAGCTTATTAAAATACTATAGGAAAAACGGACACAATTATTGCTGCGTTATTGTGTTATTCTCCAGTAATTACTTGCGCATAGGCATGCATTTTATAGGTTATATATAATCTACGTACATATATTATATTTATGTTAGATGATCCTCTTTAGTTATTGTTAAAATTTCAATACTTTCTTTTGATTCCATCCCAATTTTATTTGTATTTTAAGAGACGGCGAGATACCAGTTATAATTTTTTGTATAAGGATTTCAGTCATAATTTTTATTTAATTGTAGTACCTTTTTATGTTACGCAAAAAATTCGAAATTTCATTAAATAATTGTCATGGAGAGAAAAGAGTTCTTCTTTCTACATGATCCGTTCGGTAGGATTATTTGATTGCAAAGAAACGGGAGCTTGTAACTTAGACTCTTACAATGAATTTCTTTTCTATACCCTTAATTACGTATGTTTTAAAGATATTTTTCTATAACAAAAATGTTTAATAATAAAACAAAGAACGCATTCTCGAAATTTTCACTAATTCGAAAGAAATGCTTAAAAATTATTTCGAAATCGATCAATAATTATTACTTCAGATCCCTTCCACGTTAAATTATTGATTCAAGAGACTTGCGAAAATATTGCAAGGACAATATTTTCCTTAAATTCTTTCTAAGTTGGTTTAATCCTTAATTCTTTAATTTTATTCCATTTTAATGTAAGGTGGATTGTTAAATTTTTTTTCAACTTTTGTTTAAATTTAACTCCAATTCAGTTTTCTTATAATTTTTTTTATACGGTTGAAACTCTATTGTACACGTTTAGTTCTATGTATGTAGTGAATGTGAAGTTGTGTTGGAAGACAAATGATGTTTATTACAAAAGCAACAAATTTGTCCTTGAATATCCTTCCTTTTATTTTGTAAATATTAAAGAAAGAATAATGTTGCAAAGCTTTTATATTATTTCGCTTCATTTTGTTTTTTTTAAGATTTTAGGAGAAAAAAAATTATTTTGGATCATTTAAAGATAAACTAATAACAAAAGACTGAAAAAGAATTAAAGGGCGCAATAAACTTGAAACTGAAACTTTAGAATATTGTAATAAAAACAAAAGAAAATGGCAGGGTAGTTTTAAAAAATTACGTGATATTTTGAATAAAATGTAGAGCTAGTCACTATATAGGTATCCTTAGGTATATTTAAGTAAAACTAAGTTTATGTAAGAAGTATAATGAAGGTTTTTAAAACTGAAAGACAAAAGACACAAAGGAATTAAAAAAAAAGTCATGATTGTATACTTTAAAATCATCATGTCGAGTAGTGCGATTATTCACGTTACCAAATCTTAAAGTCATTTAAAAATTAAATTGAAAGAAAGTAAAAAGTAGAACCACGGTTAAGGTATATGAAGAGTGACTAGGATGTTGAAGATGAAAATGAAAATAATCTTATTTAATTAGAAAATGAAACACATAGGAAAGAGTAGATATCAAATGTTGCCTGAAACATTGTACGATTTTCTTTGAATTTAAATTAATTTTTAAGTTGAAATTTTTTAGATAATTAGTTCAATTTTTTTTTTAGTGAACTCATAATATATTATAGTTTTGTTATTTAAGGTGTTTAGTTTTCTATTATATTCTGGAAAACGAATTAATTGAACAAATAGGGAAAATATATTTTAATTAAAATTTTCAGACTGTTACGTACACGTATAAAGTTAAACATTAATTGCTTAAACAAATTCCCGACCTTGATTAACTGATCAAACTGCGATTAGTTTTCAGCTACTTCATCTTAATATTACAGTTTTCTTTTTATTTTATCATAACTTTGTATTAAGCAAGGATTATGATCAGAAATAGATCTATTCGTTTCTCATTAAAACGTTGCTGAATACTGGACAAACGTCTTGTAACATATTTAAATAATTGGAATTGGTTTTGTGTCTGCTTCCCTAACTTTTTAATCTACACAAACTTTGATTTTTAAATTGATATAACTGTTAATTTTCAACTGTGAAGTCAAATATAAATTCATATTAATTAAACCATCAATTAAACGAACATAATATTTTTCCATTAACAATGTTATCCTACATTTTTCTCAGTGTTTCCTTTTTAAATTTTAAATAATTATAAATATTAATAATCTTAATAATGCAATTGATTGCCATGTTATTTTGATTACTCTGTGTAAACTTTATTTAAATTATGAATTTCATTAATTTTATTTTTTTTTATTGTTTTATTTTTAAAAGTCTTTACCACCCAATTGTATAAAAATGATAAAATAATCTTCAATTAAGACAAAGGAAAAATTGTTCTCTGAATTTTGCAATTTATTTAATAGCTAACAAAAAAAAAAATTTTAAATTATTCTTAAAATTTGAGAAAAGCGTAAAGACAAAATTGAAAAAGAGCAAAAATTCGTCTCTAATCATTATTGATGGGTCACAGTTCGTTACTTAAATTTTAAAGAAAAAAATTGTTTCATATCGGTTTGCCTTTGTTTCCCGAGTGCTTCTGTAAGTATTTCATATTTTGTTAAGATATTACAAAAGCGTCTCCAACAATAGGGGATCATAAAAATATTTTAATTGTAATGAAAAAATTCCAAGTATATTCAAATAGCTGCTAAATTTCAAACACAAATTTTAAAAAATGACATGGAACTTTGCATTGAGCAGAAGTTTAAAAGGACTTGTGTGCAAACAATATACCAGTTTTGGTCCACCATACTTGAATTTTACCGATAAGCGTAAAATTGAGAAAATTTTTCAATATTTTTTCAATAGAAAAAAGAAACAGTCTGAGATCGTACTTATTAATTTCACCCCTCTTATGAAAAAATCCATTAGAATCGACAGTGTACTAAGGAAAATATCTGAAAGTAAACAAATTGAAGATTTGCATAAATATTTTCGCGAATAAAGAAAAGAAAATCTTTAATATTTAGCTTTTGTTTTACTTAATTTTGTTTTTTTTTTTGTTACTCTTCTTATGCACGGACACCAATATTTTGACACTAGAGAAAAGAGATTTTCAGTTTATAATAAAAAATATTATTTTGGCGTAATGAAAGCTGGAATTAAAAATACAAATTTCTTTAACTGAATTATGCAAAATCAGTCTTATTCTTGCACTGGATTACGCAAAAACTTGCAGATATTCTAACTTTTTAATTAAAGAAAAATTAGACACCTAGTACAATATTTGTCAAAAGAGAGTATTTGAATTACGAATTCTCTAACACTAATTTATACATACTTAAATTAAATTAGGGTATTAGGGAAATCCTTTGTAAAATTTGACAAGATGGAACAAGGTCATAATAATAAGTTAAAATTTCAAAAATCATTTGTATTGAAACATAAAATATTTTGCATCATGGTACAAAATATTGTATTCGCACTTTGTTTTATTTAATTCCAGGGGTTAAGTCTCATAATAAAGGGATGGTATACCCTGATACCCGAATGTTGGAAACTCTGTAAAACTAAGTAAATCACGAATAAAATCACTGGAAATTAATTAGAAAAAACGTCAGCTGTAATTTTAAGTTTCACTAATTAAAAATTTTCAAAATTCGATTAAAGTTACAATTTACACTTCTGACTGGCTCTTAAATTAATAAATTTATTAGTCGATAAATTTCAGTTTTGTTATATTAGGGAGCATTTAGCATCTTTACTTATATCCACTAGCCTAGCTCTTACTTCCCTATTCAAATTTTTCTATTCTCCAAAATTTAATAACATAGACTTTCATATTATCATAGTGCTATAGAATAATATTATTTGAGTCAAAAATATAAAAATTTTTATGATTATCAACAAAAATATACCTTAGAATTGCCATGATTAACTAAATATATATTTTTTTTTTCATATTTTATTTCGATCCTTAAATCTATCTCTCTTTTATGTATTATGTATTTTTTTTTTTCATTATTATTTGAGACACAAAAAGCAAGAGCTTAATAATATTATATTGGTGTATGGGCGATGAGAAGATTTTCTTTTGTTTAGTAAGGGCGGTGAATGTATTTAAAATCATCAAATCATAAAAAAAAAAAAAAACAAGTAATTTTCTTTTTTTTTTCTCCGTTATAAATTTTTTATTTGCTCTTTGTTTTTTTTTTGTTATTGTTTTTTTGCTTTTATTTTTATTGCTAAAAAGTATGATATAACGTGATATTGTAACGCTTTTGTTAAAAAACAACTAAAAAAAACAAAAACGAATTTAATTTGCATTTGAATAGATAAATGACCTAAGATCAAAACAGTAAAGTTATTGGATGTTTGAGTTGAATATCTAATGAAAGTATAAAAAAAAAAACAAAAAAAAAGAATAAAGTAAGAAAAACTAAAGAAAAACAACAAATAAAATTGAATATAAAATCAAAGTGTTTTTGTAGAATCCTTATTCCTTGTTAGGATAGCACTTTTATTCCCAATTTTCCTTAAGATTTTAATAAAACAAAAAAAGCAAAACAAAAAATAAATATAAAATCGGAAAGAGATGAGTAAAAACTTTCTTTCAGATTTTTTCTAATTTTTTTGGTTTTATTTGTTTTGTTTCCACTTGGTCTTTTAAGAATTTTTTTAGTATAAATGCAAAACACAATCAGTACATACCTCTATATAAACAAAGATTTTTAAGGGTAATAATATGATGAGTCATTGTGCTTTTTTTTCTTTTGCTTATGATATTATATTTTGTGTATATATGTATTTGTATTATATGTATAAATAAAATTGCCATAAAGTTAGAATTTTTCTATTAAAAAACCAAAACAAACAAACAAACAGAAAAAAAGGACCATTACAATTGATAAGTAGAAAAGGCAACGATTTATAAATATAAAAAGCAAAAATAAAAGCAAATCACTATTTTTTTCTCTCTCTCTCCTCCTCTCGGTATACAAATAACTTCATACAATATGAGAAAAAAAGAAAACTTTAAATGTTTCAAATACTTGTTTTTTTTTCTCTCTGAATACTTTAAAGCTTTTAAATAATAAAAATTCTTAAAAAAAAAACAATATTAACGCATAAACTATAGAAAATAATCCTCGAAAAAATATCAAAGTATAACCAAAGAGTCAAAGTAATTCCAAATTAAGTAAAGGTTGTCAATGGCTAAGCTGTATTGGAAATATTAATAAAATATGAGTACCTATGTAAATGGACCCATATGGATTTTATCAGATCGAGAAAAAAAAAATTAATGATCGAAAGTTATTCACTGTAATTGAAACGATTCCTTTACGATAAGGTGATAATTTTGGAATTCAAAGAAATGAAAATCCTAATATGTAAAAATATAAAGGATTATTGTTTATTTGTTTGCACCTTCTTCTTAAATAGCAAAAATAATAAAATATTTTACAATAAATTTTGATTATTATTATATTTATATAGAAACTGACAATTTGAAAAAATTTACATATTACGTATAGTTGAACGTGTATAAGTTATGCCAGTTACATATCAGACTGAATCTACGAGTTAATCTACATTAAAATCTGATGAGCATTTATACATCAAATACATTTTAATGCCAGCCTTTTGACAGAAATGTGTTAAAATGAAAAAAAACGACAATTAGCCGATCGTGGCAAAACTTTTTTAAAAATTTGATAGAAAATCTGATGATCATCGAATATATTTCTATTTTTTTCATCAGATTTTATTTGATATCAGACTTCGATTATACACATGAGATTTTCATCGAAATCATAAATTAAATCTTATTTATAACAGGCACCAAAGGGCTTAAATATTTGTTGTTTATATTGAGATTTTCACGATTACTGATGGAAAAAATAAAAAAATTTTTGCGAAGCTTTTAAAAAGTTTGTAAATTTGGCGCAAAAGAAGTCAATTAATCAGAATAACGCTGCACAATAAGTTTTTTCAACAAAATTTGAGTTTTTGTACAAAAGGTCGTGTACTTAGCGTGTTTGTGTTTCATCAGTATATCAGTTTTTATAATAGAAATATACTAAGAAAGCATTAAAAATTTTTTTCTATTTCGGACGTGGCACTTAAACTATTTGTACCATGCCGATCTCAGAAAATAATGCATGTACGGCACTGAAACCGATACCATAAAAAGAGGGCCGTTCGAAATTAGTATTTGTATTAAAAAACGTATTTTAATTTAATGTGCTACTTATAGCATATTATCTGCGCACTTCACCATCAATTCCATCAGATTAAAAGACGACCACAGTATGCGTACAAAAAGATTAAATTTCTAATTTTAATTTTAATTTAACAGCAATATGACGTGATAATATCGTTGATTTTAATACCGTGATGAAAATATCACTATGAAATTAAAGAAATAGCATACTGATTTTTTTCCTAATTCTCAATTCATATTCAAATTTTGAATTTTGCACAAAAAAAAAAATTCATAATTTCTACTGATTTTGTTTTAAATCATCATTAACGCCGTGAAAAGAACCTGACTCGTCTTTATTGAATTTTCGAATTTTCATTAAATAAAATAACGTTTAAACTGCTGTTGACTTTTTAATTTTTTCATTATCAACTATACACTTCAGTTTTTTTTCGCTCTTTTTTTATATGAAACATTAATTTTTAAACTTACATCATTCATATTAACATTTCCCATTTTATTATTTTTTTTTTTTAATATTTTCATTTTAGTTTTCCATGTTTTGTGAAAATTTTATTAATATCTTTCATAAAAATCACTTTTTTATGAACGTGCAAAAATTTTCTTTTGAAAAATAACTTACTTTTCATGAAAAGTTTTTGTATTATTTTTCTTTAATTTTTTTTTTTTTTTTTTGCAATTTTAATATTTTCAACAACATAAAAAATAAATGAAAAATTGTCAGATATTTTATAAAATAAACGCATACGAGATGTAAGATATTTTTAATTAAAACAAAATTTTTTTTTCTTCTTGTTTTTTTTTTTTGGGTGAAATATGTGACGAACATCAATGCACTTAAATGGAAAAAGTTAAAATAAAATTTTTGAATGCAGAATTTTATATAAAAAAAAATGAAAATGTTTTAATAGTTTAAAAAACCTGAAAGAAAAACACAAAAAAATTTTTTTGTTTTAGCATAGCTTTTAGTAATTCTAATTTTGGAAATGAAATAACTTTGACATCAAATTATAAAATTTAAAAGTTAAGTTCAAAGTTTAAGACTTTTTGAGAATGAACGTACAATATAATTTTTTATCTTACTTTTCACCATTTTAAATTCATAATTCTTAAATTTGGAATTAAATTATTCTATTTTGATCGACTGAAGTGATGTGCTGAATTCTTTAAAATGAAATTGCAAGTATAATTGCAATGAAATTCGGAATAATTTAACATCAATTACTTGGAAAGCATATTCTTAGCAGACATAATTCGTATTATATTATTGATAATATGGACCTTGGTCAGAGCAGAATCGACTTTATAATTTTCCAATTTCGGATCAATGGAATACTCGTAAATGATAGTTATTATTGTATTTTTTTGAAAGTACATACTTATAAATGTTAATCTTATTTAATTTTCGCTTTGGTATATATAAGAGTGAGTATTAAGTGGTCGGTATTGTTACCTCAAACTTCAAGCGTAAAAAAACTTCAAAAACAGTTTGTGTGTTTCTTTTTATTTACATTTGTTTTCAGTTCTTCCTTTTCTGAATGATTCTGAAAGAAAATCCAGTTATAAAGGTATAAGATTCTCAACTCTGAAAAGCTTATCGCAATCAAACCTTAAACTATCAATAGCTCATCGTATAATCAAACTTTAAATTTGAATTAATTAGAAGAATTTCGAATTTAGTTGTTTATATGAATTTTTCCATTTTTTTTTGGACGTTCATAAATATTATTTTTATATTCCTTGTACGCAAAGATTTTTTATTTAATAAAATCATATTTTGGCAATCATTTTTAAGGATCTATTAACCAAAACTTTCTCATTTATTTTTTACATATCAAATCGAAAAAGACCCTCATTAAGAAGGTTATAAAATATGATATTAAAAATGCTAATTAATTCCATTTCAATTCTGGTACAAATTTTCCTCTATATACTAAACATTCGTTTCGGTCAAGTATTTAATTATCTCAAAAAAATTTGGTTTTTTGAGGTGAGTTTTATAGTAAATAAAATAGTTTTAAACACTGTATATAAAAACTCATTTTGCTTTTAATTAAATTACATTTAATTGGAGCATTTAAAAACTTATATTGTATGCATCCTAATTACATAAATGTTGTGTTTAATTATATAAAAAATTTATTTTTTAATTTTAAACTTAAAGTTTGGAATTCTTAACCCTTCTGTATGGCTACTGATATGTGTGCACCTGCAAACTATATTCTCAACCGAATATTCACAAACTATTCTCACAAACTATTTTGTGTACATAGTATTATGGTAAAATCATTGGTTTTTATTTTTTGAAAATGGGCGAGAAAAGGTTGCCGAAATGACAACGGTGCTTTAGGTTGACATGAATCGATTTTTGAAGGCGCACCTGGTATAAACTTAACTAACATATGGCTTCCAGAAGATAGCGCGACAAAAGCAACAAATTCAGACATTCTTATTGAAAAATTTATACACAATGCTTTCGTTAAAATTATCTTTTCGTTATAAATATCCGCGATGGTCAACCTTCACTTTCAAATTTCCTTGGTATAAATTGCTTTGGAATTTTAACAAGAGCTATTTAAATATCATAAGATCTGTATGAAAAGAATTGAAGGTTTTTCAAAAAATTTATTTTGGAAAGTTACTTAAATGACACCATGCAATTTATTAACGTTTAAATGACTTTTTATCGATCTTTCATTTCTATTCTGCAAAATATTGTTAGTAAAACCATTGGTGCAGTGCTCGTTTTTTAAAACATTAACATTTTTATCTTTAACTGTAAAATTGATAGTTTCTATATAATTTTTATTTGCTTTACTTTTCCTAAATCCTTAATGTACTTTCCCACTTAATACAAGTCATATTGATTTTGATTGCGAAAAAAAGTATAGAAAGCGGATATTCTCATTTTAGGGTCTCATTTAATGATGTACAACTTACGTGTCTAATGAATAAAAAATTCCTGTTTTGAATTAATAAGTTTTTTATCCACTTAGATTGAAAAAAATGAGAAAAGAAAAAAACAAAATGAGAAAAGAAGCGTGTATTCATTGTTATCATTTTCATCATCGTTTATTACATGTTTATTGTTATATGAGCATTATAAATGTAACAATAGATACCATATGAAGGATTATAAAATCTTACAAAGCCTAAATAGAAAAGACATATTATATTATATTATTTTATATTATATACGGAAGAGGTAATTGACATTTTAAGCAGATTTACGGAAAATGCGTTTTTTATGCTTTAATTTTCTTTATTTGATTGGATAGAACATGTTTAAGAGTAGAAAAGCAATTCACTATACATTAAAATGTTAAAACATATTGGAAAAGTTAATTCTATATACTGTACTAGTAGTTTAAGAGATAATTTTATATATTGTGTATGCATGTGTATTGGTTTCAATAGATGTTGGTTTTCATTCAAAAATTATTTTCTAGTTTATATTATTCTACTATCTATACCATAGATTACAATTTCAAATTTATGGAACATTAAATACTTTATGCGATTTAATATTTTTATCAACCAGTCTAAAAAGCTATCGAATCCAAGTTTAGTTTAAATCAAATAATCGGTTATTTGTCTGAAATTCATCCATCGAAATTAAGAGGGGTATAAGTTCTCATTTTTTTCTGCATCTGTTCTCTTAGAAAAGAAAATTTTCAAGTTTAATTTAATTTTATTTCGACTAAAATTGTTCAGGTTCTACTTTGGTGATACCGATTTGTTTTTAAAAATTTTTTTCATACTTCTAGGAGCTAACATAATTGGCTTCTTGAGCAACTTTAATTTTATTGATATCTTCTTTTCTAAATGTTATAGTAAAACAGTAAGTCTTTGGTAAATCTTCCTTATGGATACAATAATCCACAAGGTGCGGAAAGAAAGATCCAAATGTTGCTTTTGAATGATATGATTTAAGAATATATTTATATTAATTCTTAATTCTTTCTATATTTGGATTTATTTTCATAAACAACAGTTCCTTTTCTATTTGGTCAGCAACACTCTAATATATGAAAAGTTAAAAAGAGAATTAAAATAAGTAGATATACTAATATAAATAAATAAATGTCTTCAAATAAGTTTATATAATTTAAATAGATAAATATTTCGCTTTACAGCAAACAAATTCCGATTAATCTGCTTAATAAAAATTGCTTCTTAGCCCGCTATTGCGTAAGTATTTAAAACTTTATGAACATTTTCCAACAATAACGATATAAATGTCTAAACAATCTATAGAAGCAGTATTTATAAATGTATTTCGAATAGAGAAAAAAAAAATAGAGTAATAAAATCAAAAGACACTGATACTATTAACTTTTCTCTGACAGCTACAACACTTAATGCGAGTGTTATTGTTCTAGTTTTATTCTTGGCACGCAATAAATCATTTCTAATGTTAAGCAAAATTTTTATATTCAACTCACGTTCCAATTAATTGAATGTAGTGTCAGTTCGAACATGTTAAACATTTACCTATCTATATATACACATATATAAATTGGGAATGCTCCATAAATGTATGTATATATTGTATTACGTATACATATTACATAGATATTTTAGTCGTATGCAATAAAATCGTAGCCTATTATAAAAAGGATTTCATGTAATACAGATTGTGTAAGAGATGTTCGAAGAAAGTTATATATGTTGGTATGTAAATATATAAAAAACATATAAAAGAGTAAAATGATTTTGGAAAAATTGCTTGTACTTGTATATAAAACCCTATTAGGATAATCTAAATCAAACCTAAAAAAAACTCGTAACAATACAAAAAGAAAATAGGTTCAGATTTTTTTTTAAATTAGTTAATCGGAAATAGATTTTTATAATTACATTTTTTTTTTAGATACAAAACGGGAAATACGAGAATTTTGTAAAGATCTATAATTTTGAATTTAAAAAGAAGATAAATCTGATTTGAGAATAAATTAGTTTCGATAACAGCTATCTTGTTTTTACAACAAATTTTAATGTTGCTCAATTAGTATAGTTCAAATTCAACAAAAATGTGATTTTTAGGGATATTTTAAGACTGAAGCAAACGAAACCTCTCGATTTAACTGTGATTTAACCTAAAGTGCTATGGCTTCTGTGCATTTCGAAATGAAGACACAAAAATACGATAGAGCAGAATAGTTAATGGCTAGTCAGTTTGACTAATTTTGTTGACTAATTTGAGTTTATGACAATCTATAGGTGCGTTTTGGGTTGGATTAAAGTTCGTCACTATTGATAGGTCTAATGACAGTTTCATTTAATCACTGTCTAATAACAGTGATTTTTAACACCTGTATTAAAAACAAAAAAAAATGTTGTAAGAAACCAATTAACAATTTTTGTACATCATTCAGAATTTCCGCAATTTATTTGAATTTTCCAATGAAATTATAGAAATAATTGTAACTTATTCAATTAATGAAACTTAACAAGGTAATGTTTTAAATATCCCTTAAAAAATATTAATTTTAATATTTAACCTTAATGTTAATTTTAATAATACAATCCTGATGATATCCCCAAGGCCTAAAATAATGATTGAATTTCCTAAAATGACAATTAATTAATTTTAAATAAAAATTTCTTTTTTTAATTTTAAAACAGTAATGTTAAAATACAACTTTAAACAACATGAAAATATAAAATCATAATTACTGATATTATAAAAAAAGGTTGTATTTCCTCCTTGCGATTTACGCAATTACGAATAGTAAAAACAAAATGGATTCTATTGATAATCAATACGCGCTAATATTTCCGTCTTGTTTGCAAAATCCTATAATATGATGCGTTGCTTGTTTCCGATTTTATATATAAAATCTGTTGTAATTTCCCACATTATTCAATAGAATTGTTGCAGAAAGCATAAAAACTATAAAAAGTTTACGTTAATATCACATTTATGGATTAATAATCACAAAAAAAATGGAAAAAGAGAAAAATTTAATAAAATAAAAATTCCTTTTTCTCAATGTATACTCAATTGAATGGAATTAATTATACATAATATAAATTTACATAAATTTGTATGTTCGTATGTAATGTATGAAATGTAAAATTTTTAACCTCCAATGAAATATAATTATTATGTATGTACGTATGCAAAAATCCCAAAAACAACACTAGTTATTGAAAATTTATATACTTATATAATTCTTTGTAGAGGGAAAAAAAACAGAAAATTAAAGAATTCCGACTAAAAAGAATCATAAAAATATAGGAAATGTTTTACCATTGGGAATATGTGACTACAAGCTGGCTGGAATATGAAAATGATCCTTTTTGCATGTCGCAATGCGGACACAGACAATGCAAATATAAAGTATACCAAATATCCATGAAAGAACCAAAAGTAAAATCACTTTAAAATATAGGAAAAACTCAAAATGGAAAGAAAAATGAAAGAATTACCTGCTGATGTTAAAAACCAAAATAATGCGGTCACCATAATATCCTATATCTATATATATCGCATTAAAAGACTGTACTCACAACAAGTGGGAAAAAGGTTTTTGCAAAATTCAATAATATTTGAACATAGGATCATATTATAATCTTTGCATTTTATTTATGAGCATCTAATAGGAAGAAATGAGACAAACAAAAAATTGAATATGAATTATTCATATATTATAAATGTTCTAGTAATGGACATTTTGACATTGTACATAACTTACCGGATATTAGTATAATACAGAAATAATCTTATACTATGATAGGAAAATACGTCGCATTTACTTCATGAGAAAAAAATTATGGTATGTATGGCTTAACACAATTGCAAAAGAGACAAAATTAAAAACATATGACAAATTTTTATTTGTTACACAAGTATATGAGCGTATAATGCAGTATAAAAACCTTCAAGCAAATTGATCTTAAAACATGTTCAGGGTAATTGAGTAATCAGTTCTTTAACACTTACCTTCGTTTGTGCTTAAGGCATCAAAAGTCAGTAAAATTTTGGTTCGGAATATGGTATCAAATTTTAAATATTATTTATATAATAATATGTATACTCAAGAAATTTATGTCAAATAGGTAAAAAATTTAAACAGACAGTTTTTCAATAAAGGGGCAGTAGAGAGATGAAAATCAACGACTTGATTTATTCTGTTTTTTTCGGAATAATAAACGTTCTAATTGTAAGGATTTTTGTTTTCATTTGAAATTTCTAAGTAAGTACAATAATTCAATAATTTGGAGACACACTCAATCATTTAAATTGAAAAAACAGTAAAATTTGGTGTATAGAGCTTGTGTATAATACATATTACTCTTTATAACAATATATACTAATCCTTTTTACTAATACAATATGTATATAGCTTTTAATGTTTGTGCTCGATTGTCGTATTTTCGATTTAAAATTTTTTATTTACAATTTTATTTTTCATATAATTTATATATGTATGTAAGCTTATACACATTTATATAATATAGACACATAGCTAGTATCTATGTATATGTATATTTTATCTATAAAACTTTTATTGTAAAATTGCGCATAAATGCAATATGTACAATGGTTTTAATGCATATACGTGCGTATTTCATGTGTATAAAAGAAAAAAAAAATTGTATGAACAAAATTTCATTTTATCTTCTTGTAAATTTCTAAGGAAATTATGTACGTGCTGACATAAACTTCATATAGCTTTAAACCTATTATATTTATATTTTACATTCTTTCCCGGAAAACTTGAACGATATTGTAAATTTATTATTTCATTTCCAACATAATAACAACTGATATTATGAAGATATTATTTTAACAACATACGGGCAGAAGGACGGAAATAGCAATACGGGCGGTGTGCCAAATTAAAATAAATCGTATGTAAGATGTAGAGTGTACATTCCATTTAGCACAACATACCATTTTTTAATAAAATACTCTGAGGCTTTTACGTAAGTGTAGACCAAATGGAATTGATTTTTCAAAAGCTGTCTATTATTGTTTGCAATAAGCCACTGTAGAAACCAATAAAATCATTATTAGCACGGAGTTTGCCTAATGTTAGGCCACTACCCATTTGTTTTAAAAATATTTACACTTTCTCTTTATTACTTCTATAATGTGATCCGACAGTTAACGAAATCATTTTTTCTATTCTCGTTTTGTTAATAAAATAAGATTTTATCATATTTTTCTTATAATACTGCTTCGCAATTTACGTAATAATGTATATATAACAGGAAAAATAACTTAAAATAAATTTACCGAATATCTAATAAATTTTTCGAGAAAAAAAAAATAATACTTTAAAATATAAATTTTCAAAAAAATAATAAAAAATTTAATTTAATAGTACAAGAAAACTTTGAATCCTAGTATTTTTCAATATTATAGTTTGTACGTTTAAAAAAAAGATAAAGTAAATGCCTATATACATATACATATTCATATAATATATGTATGTATATGTTTAAAATTTAAAAATCTAAATGTAAAGAAAGTGAAGACATACTACCATACATGTGCACATACTAGAATTATGTATTTCGAGAAAGAACCTCAACCGTAACACTTAAAATACATAAAAATTTAAAATTTCTTAATTAGTTTTTTAATAAAAGGAACAAAATAAAAAAAAAAAGTTTTGTTATTTTATAAAATTTCTAACCTCAAAAAACTGATAATTTATTCTGCACCTGAGTAAATTTACGTGATACAAATCTTACTCTATAATTAAATTGAAATGTGAATCAAATTTTGAACACATACAAGTTATAATTTGTACATTTTTTTTAATTAAATTTAATTTCCTCCGAATATTGCACAACTAATGTACTAGTATACAATCCTAATTGTCACATACGCATTATGTACGTTCATGTATAAAGTTGTATATAGTGTTGCAAATAAGCACTTAGATTACAATACGCGTATAAGAAAATTTTAAATTAATTTAAATTGCTTTAAAGCTTAATTTTTATTGAAAAGAAAATTATTATTGTTCATAGAATGTACAAAATAATGTAATTTTCAATGCATGATTACACATTTTTCCTTAATTTTTAATTAGTTCTTTCAGCAGTGCTTCATAGAAAATTTACGCATTCAAATTGATTGAATTGAATTTGTCAATAATATTATTAAAAATTTTTCTTTTACAAGATTTACAATAAGAGCATATCAAAAATTGATTATAGGAAAATTATTTGACTAAAAAAAGCCCACGTTCTAGTTGTGAAAATGCTGTTTATTATCTTAAAAAAATTTGACATCTCAACAAAGAAGCAAGTTACACTTTATGTAGTTCTATAAAATATTGTAAAAAACAATTTCAATAGACCAGATCAACAAATTTACCACAAATTTTATGCAATATCTTTATATCTCTTATAGTGTATTTCCCAAAATATCTTCTTATATCGGACTGGTTTACATACCATCGAACCCTTCAAAATCCTAAAACTACTACGAATATCTCTCTATTATTTCTTTTTACATCGCATACTTCCCATAGTTTATTTATAGCACTTTACTTTATACTTTTTGTATTATATTTTATAAAATTCTTTTCACTAAAAATCTTAAGAATTAAAACACTGTAAAAATACTGTTTAATGCTTATATTTAAAATAATAATTATTAATACAAAATACTGCAATATACTTAGGTACTATCTTTTTATACAATATCATTTTCTCATTTTAAAAAAAAAATTCAAAATTGAATGTATGCATTCCCCCACTTTGTAAAACGTTTCTTTCACTGATTATAAGTAATGAATGTGTATACATGTTACATTAAAATAATGTACCCAAACATAAAAGCAAAAATTTTGACCTTGACTCTTAACTTTTAATACAGGAGCAAAAAAAAAAATTATAGTAAATGTAAGTTTCAATTAAATTCACCCACATAATCTTGTAAAAAAATATGAATGCGTTATAAATTCTCATATTTTTAACCAAAATACTTACTTATATTTTATGTACGAGTATAATTTGTATGCCCTTACATCCTTATTACAATATATGTATTAATATGAATGTATTTATGAAGTAACAATAATTATATAAAATTAAAAAAAAAAGGAATCTTTCTGTTCAAGGTTTTTAAAAATAATTATGTTTTCTTATAAATATATTATAAATGAAGCTTCCAAGGCAATGAAAATGATGTTACGATTTGGAATAATTAAAATAAATATAAATGATTTCAAACAGTAAAATATATAATAAATAAATTTTAACATTTTATAAGTTATTAAGCTTCAAATGTGTACTTATGTTGTAATTATACGTTATTCTTCTAAAACGTTATCATAATATTGTTTGTATTACAGGATATAATATTTTTGCATTACGAGTAAATTGCGACGTATATAAGTTTTTAAAACGTATATACAAATAAAATTTGAGGTGAATTCAGCACTATTGCAGAAAGAAAGGCTAGAGCGTTTTAAAACATTGAAAAAAAACCTTTCAACTTTTGAAATTAAATGCTATTTACCATATGTACTCTTGCTGTCAAATATCTCAAACTAACTGAGACATCATTCCAATTTCTTTGAATTTTTCATGAACTATCTATGAAAATTAAAAAAATCTGGTATATTATTTAATTTAATTGTAGGGATGAACGTATACGTATGAATGAATTTATAGACGGATACATAATATGAATGAATATGCAAGCAGACGTTGCTAAAACAAATTTAACGTTCAGCAGGAATATATTGTATTTGTAAATATACCAGAATATTTACCTGAAATGTTAAGATTTTGAAATAATGCATTTTATAATCTCTATAAAGTATATACCACTCCAATGGTATAACAACAGATCTAAGTGATAATTATACTTATCTATGGAAAGGAGTAATTAAAAGATGTATACTTCACCAAATACTCCATGTTCTTAATATTTGAATTCATAGATTAGTTCTTACTCCTGCATAGTGCAATCGCGTTTTCTGGCTAAACTAGAAGAGATAGAGCGATTTTAAGTGTTTTTGTGATCACTGGGAATTCACAGACTCTTCCAATATATGATAACAGGCTGTGGGAAAAATATTTTTGGAGATATTTAAAAAATCTTTTGAAAAACTTTAAAGGCGTTTTCTGGCTAAACTAGAAGAGATAGAGCGATTTTAAGTGTTTTTTGTGATCACTGGGAATTCACAGATTCTGCCAATATATGATAATAGGCTGTAGCAAAAATATTTTTGGAGATATTTAAAAAATCTTTTGAAAAATTTTAAATGCGTTTTCTGGCTAAACTAGAAGAGATAGAGCGATTTTAAGTGTTTTTTGTGATCACTGGGAATTCACAGATTCTGCCAATATATGATAATAGGCTGTGGCAAAAATATTTTTGGAGATATTTAAAAAATCTTTTGAAAAACTCTAAACGCGTTTTCTGGCTAAACTAGAAGAGATAGAGCGATTTTAAGTGTTTTTTGTGATCACTGGGAATTCACAGATTCTGCCAATATATGATAATAGGCTGTAGCAAAAATATTTTTGGAGATATTTAAAAAATCTTTTGAAAAACTTTAAACGCGTTTTCTGGCTAAACTAGAAGAGATAGAGCGATTTTAAGTGTTTTTTGTGATTACTGGGAATGCACAGATTCTTCCAATATATGAAAACAGGCTGTGGCAAAAATATTTTTGGAGATATTTAAAAAATCTTTTGAAAAACTTTAAACGCGTTTTCTGGCTAAACTAGAAGAGATAGAGCGATTTTAAGTGTTTTTTGTGATCACTGGGAATTCGCAGATTCTGCCAATATATGATAATAGGCTGTGGCAAAAATATTTTTGGAGATATTTAAAAAAATCTTTTGAAAAACTTTAAACGCGTTTTCTTTCTAAACTAGAAGAGGTAGAGCGATTTTAAGTGTTTTTTGTGATTACTGGGAATGCACAGATTCTTCCAATATCTGATAACAGGCTGTGGCAAAAATATTTTTGGAGATATTTAAAAAATCTTTTGAAAAACTTTAAAGGCGTTTTCTGGCTAAACTAGAAGAGATAGAGCGATTTTAAGTGTTTTTTGTGATCACTGGGAATTCACAGATTCTGCCAATATATGATAATAGGCTGTAGCAAAAATATTTTTGAAGATATTTAAAAAATCTTTTGAAAAACTTTAAACGCGTTTTCTGGCTAAACTAGAAGAGATAGAGCGATTTTAAGTGTTTTTTGTGATCACTGGGAATTCACAGATTCTGCCAATATATGATAATAGGCTGTGGCAAAAATATTTTTGGAGATATTTAAAAAATCTTTTGAAAAACTTTAAAGGCGTTTTCTGGCTAAACTAGAAGAGATAGAGCGATTTTAAGTGTTTTTTGTGATCACTGGAAATTCACAGATTCGGCCAATATATGTTAATAGGCTGTAGCAAAAATATTTTTGGAGATATTTAAAAAATCTTTTGAAAAACTTTAAAGGCGTTTTCTGGCTAAACTAGAAGAGATAGAGCGATTTTAAGTGTTTTTTGTGATCACTGGGAATTCACAGATTCTGCCAATATATGATAATAGGCTGTAGCAAAAATATTTTTGGAGATATTTAAAAAATCTTTTGAAAAACTTTAAACGCGTTTTCTGGCTAAACTAGAAGAGATAGAGCGATTTTAAGTGTTTTTTGTGATCACTGGGAATTCACAGATTCTGCCAATATATGATAATAGGCTGTAGCAAGAATATTTTTGGAGATATTTAAGAACATCTTTTGAAAAATTTTAAACACGTTTTCTGGCTAAGCTATAGGAGATAGAGCGATTTTAAGTGTTTTTTGTGATCACTGGAAATTCACAGATTCGGCCAATATATGATAATAGGCTGTAGCAAAAATATTTTTGGAGATATTTAAGAACATCTTTTGAAAAATTTTAAACGCGTTTTCTGGCTAAACTATAGGAGATAGGGCGATTTTAATGTTTTTTGTAATCACTGGGAATTCACAGATTCTGCCAATATATAATAATAGGCTGTAGCAAAAATATTTTTGGAAATATTTAAAAATATCTTTTGCAAAAGTTTAAACGCGTTTTCTGGCTAAACTAGAAGAGGTAGAGCGATTTTAAGTGTTTTTTGTGATCACTGGAAATTCACAGATTCGGCCAATATATGATAATAGGCTGTAGCAAAAATATTTTTGGAGATATTTAAGACCATCTTTTGAAAAATTTTAAACGCGTTTTCTGGCTAAGCTATAGGAGATAGAGCGATTTTAAGTATTTTTTGTGATCACTGGGAATTCACAGATTCTGCCAATATATGATAATAGGCTGTAGCAAAAGTATTTTTGGAGATATTTAAGAAAATATTTTGAAAAACTTTAAACGCGTTTTCTGGCTAAACTAGAAGAGCTAGAGCGATTTTAAGTGTTTTTTGTGATCACTGGGAATGCGTTTCCTGCCTGAACTAGAAGAGATAGAGCGATTTTAAGTGTTTTTTGTGATCACTGGGAATTCACAGATTCTGCCAATATATGACAATAGACTGCATCAAAAATAGTTTGGAGATATTAAATCTAGAATCTACTTGTATAACATTAAAATGTTTATTAAAAAAAAAATTTAGTTATCTCTAACATATGTTAGGTTAAGGTTCAATGTGAAAAGATAATGTACACACATTTTCAAACTTTTTTAGCAAGTTTAACATGTAAGTGTTTGACTATTTCATACATGGTATATGCAAACATTTTTATCACTCTGACAAAAAAGAAAAGCATTCTTCTTCTGTTGACAATTTGAAGTTAAAACCAGAAATGAAGGAAGGAAGTGCCTAACTAGTTTATAATGTTAATTTTTCTCTTTTTATATTTAAATTAGTTGAAAGAATATTTTATAGGAAAGAAAACTTAGGATAGGAAAGAAATGCATAGGTACATTTTGAGAGACGTATAATTTTGTCAATTTATATGCTAATTTATTAAAACAAGAAATTTTTACGAATATTTTATAGGAAAAATTTGTCAGTACCTTTATTAATATGTATAATAAGTAGATACCAGGAATTTTATAGAAATATTGTTGTTTCTTTTTGTTCTGTATTTTAAATACATAATAAATTTTGTAAGGGTTAATTTTTTTTTGTATAACATTAGAAAAAAAATTTTGGAAAGTTAACCTTGACCTGTTAAATTACAAAAACATAGGTTTTCGTTATGATTTATTTTTTATTGTTTTTTGTTTTGAAAATTTGAAAAAGAAAAGGCATAATAGATGAATTTATGACTATTTGTGAAAAATAAAAATACAAAGCAAGATTTTTGTATATCTTGATAGGGTTTACTCAGTACAATTCTTAAACTTATGAATCTATTAAAATCTTGAAAAAATACGTACTTTTCTATTCTTTCAAAATTTTGTCTTTTTGTGGTTTGATTTGTTTAATTTTGCAAAGCAATATTTTAAAAAATATTGAATTTCATAGATTTGAAAACTTTTTCAATATAACACACAATATTGGAACTTTCTCAAACTATTAGGTTTTTTGCTTAGAAGTCCTAAAAGTTTTAAACAAGCTGTAACAATTCATTTTCAAATAAAAATTAAAGCAATGTAGAATTTCGGATTTGATGTTTGCTTAATATTATCTTTGGTTTTGAAGGAAAAGAATCAATATTGCCTCTTTAATTGCACAAGTATAAATGAATATCTTGAAGTCATGTTGCAAAATAAAACAAAAACCTTATTTAATGGTTATTATTAAATTATTTTAAATTTGAGTAATGAAAGAAATTAGTTCACATAAATTACGTTTACATAAAAAAATATTACAAAAATTTTCAAGATAAAATCTTCAAACCAATAAAATTCCATGATGTTATAATAAAGGCTAAATTTTACTTATTAAATTAAATTTAACATAACTAGCTATAATTTAAATAATTTACAAGCTCTTTTTAAATAAATACCTACGGTTTTTAAAATTATTTTTATATTTTTTAAAGAGAGAAATATAAAAATGTGCATTCATAGTTAAAAAATCATATTTTTTCTATTAAATACACATACACAGTTACCAGAGTGTATGTGTACTCTATAAAAAAGAGTTCAAGAGTGATGAAGCACAAAAATAAAATGAATAGGTACCTATTGTTAAATTGTTGTAGATATGGTAAAGACCTTGACTATTTTTATGTTCTTCTCTTTTTTTTTTGTATTATATTACTCTGTTATCCTTATTTTTATAAAAATATTAAAGAACCACACAACATACACATATAAGGAAAACAAAACATAATGTCTGCATTTTTATAAATTTTTCATCTTCTTTTTTTTTGTGTTTATTTTTTATATTATTATTATTTTATTTTTTAAGCTCAGTTTTATATGGATGTGCATTATTACACAAGAGAATGTAAAAACATTTAATTGAAAATCATTGATGAAAATAAAAAAATCTCCGCTCTAAAAATTTTTCCAGTGAAAATAAATGGAAGCCATTTATTATTTTATTTCTCTGAAATTCAGCAAAAATTTACTTAAAAGAGAAAAGTTAAAAAAAAATGGGTAGCACTTTTAGTTTCATTTATTTACAATATGAAATTATGTATGTACATATGTATGTATTTATGTATGGCAGAAACCAAATGCGTTGTAGAAATTTAAAATTTAAATCAAAGTATACAAGTATATAAGTAAATTGGTGTAATTACAAATATACATGTATACAGAGATTGATTTATATTATAGAAATATGTTAACGAAATCGTTGGGTGGTATTTATGATTATGATGTATGTATGTAAATGTAACTAATAATTATATTACAATTTAAAATTTTAAATATAATTTTAATTTGATTAAATAATACTGATGAATTTATTTAAATAATTTTTTATTATTCAATAAGTCTCTTTTAAAAATTTGATAATTATCGTTATGCAATACTTGAGAAGCAAAAAAAAAATTTAATAGCATACATTATAACTATGTACATACAAATATAACAAAAATATTTGTTAGATTGGATTTAAAGTCGAAAGCCCAAAAGTAACACAATGTATAATTTTATTAAATAAAGCTATTAAATGTGCTTTTAACACAGATTTAAATCATTTTTGATTTGGTCTAAATTAAAATCGGATAACATTACACATTTGCATAATATGGTCTTTCTATCAGAAATATTTTCAAAGATATTGTGCTCCTTAAAGAAAAGGTTCCTTGACTTATTACTTAATCTATTTTTATTATTATTATAAAATGAACTTTTTCATTTTATTAGAAGTACTACCTTATCCGAAATTGCTAATACCTTTGCATTGCTGACATCATTGGAACATATATAGAGAAACTTGCATATTATTCCATTTTTTCTGGTTCCGCTTTTAGTTTGCATTTGATTTTATTCGGCCCAAAATGTTTTCGAATGAAGTTTGACAACCAATGAATCGGCGTTCCCTTAACATACAACAGTTTTGTATTAGTTTTTAATTTAGCTCCCATCTAATTGGAAGAGAACCTTATAATGTTACTATGCTCTGCTTTCGTCAATTATTGGAATACAGTTTTCGGAACAGATGATCTTTCCAAAATCAACAACTTGCTGCATTTAGCCATTTTCTTACATTCAAATTCATTCATATTAGTTTTTTCCTGTAGAATCATAAAGTCCCTATAGATACATCAGACTTGAAAGAAACAATTTGTTCATACTTGCAGTCATTTATCTCCTCTTTTCCATTATGAAGGACTTCCATTTTATTTCATTGCACTTTAACAATTTCGTTTTAGTATCAAAGATGGTGCAACAAGAAAAGTCGCTTTAAAAATAAAAGTAAAAGTTCTTCTTGAAAAATGAATGATATATTATTCATTCTTCAATAAAAACGGTCAGAAAAAATAGGTGCTGATTATTTCAACATGACTTTAAATATGATGACCTTATTTTCAAGTGAGAATTTTTTTACTAGCATTAACTCCCCAATTATTAATGCTGAATATGTTTAGTTAATGTATAGTTATGTGTATAGTTATAAATTGCGGAGTTCGTTAGTATTTCCCAATAAAATTTTTAAGTAGAGCAGCAAATTTTGAACATATATTTAGTTTTTATTCATATTTTTTATCGAGTTTTGCACCATATACAAAATACTACCAATTTTATACCATATACAAATTTTTCTTATATACTTACATTCCTTACATATTCTTACATTCCCGATAATATTCTGTTTAATAATTTCGCCTTTGCTCAATTACAATATAAAAAGACTTAATTATAAAACAGTTAACTCGATTATTTATTTAAAAATATCATAAATAACTTTAATTTCGCTTATGTGATTTTAATAAAAATAATTTTCTTTTTTGAATTTAAAATTTTTTCAAGAAATTTTTTCTGTTTAACTATTTTCCATGTAATTTTTAAGAATTTTTTTTTTTTAAGAATTAGAATTTACTCTCTACCGAAAATAACATCTCTATTAAACTTATGAATTTTTGGAATAAAAAAAAAAATAGCATTTGCATAATTTCAAAATAATCGCTATGGAATTTAATTTCAAAAGAAAGAAAAAAGAAACAAACTTATTTTTCAATTAAATGTAGCAGGAGAAAATAGCAACTTTTTTGCTTAATGAAAGACAGCATAATAAAATAGAAGAAAGTACAAACAAATAGAGAGTTTTTTCTGAAACCGTTTTACATATAATTATTGACTGCTCCTGCTTCTTAAGTATTTCTTTTTCTCACTGAATAAATTTGAAATTCAGATTATGATGTTGCATATTCATAGGCTAAATTAAATTTGTTTTTGTTTTTTTTTTTATTTTGCTTCTGTTTATCTACACACCTATACACATTTTGTTATTATTTTATAAAGATAAACTGTTGCTCAAAAATTTTTTAGAATTTATAAAATTTTAAAGAAACCGAGTTTTTTTAGCACTTTTCCAAAAAATTTTTGAAAAAAAGTGCTTATTAGTTTCACTCTGTCCGTCCGTCCGTCCGTCCGTCCGTCCGTCCGACCGTCCGTCCATCCGTCCGTCCGTCCGTCCGTCTGTCCGTGTGTCTGTTTACAAAACTTCTACACCCTTGAAGATAGAAAGCTGAAATTTTGTATGTACATAGATCTTTACTAGAAACTTATTTCCGTAGAACAAAATTTTTACCTATCTCCCCCCCTCTAGAAGTTATACCCTTCCAAAACCCTAAAAATGGCCTTTTTAACTATTTGTTGCAATGAAACCATTAGCATTTTTAAAATTTTGCAAACGCAGAAAGGCAGCGACTTGCTTCCCCTAGCACGGTATACTATAATTAAACTTTAGAAAAACAAAATGGCCGTTCAAATTTACCGTTATCTAAAGTCCTTTTTTTCCAAATTTTTGATGTCGTTTTTCTTCTAGACCTCAGCCTGTAGAAGCTTGAAATTAAGCAGCTTTTAGACATTAACAAATAGTTCATTTCGTTGGAAGAAAATTTTTTTCCATCTCCACCCCCTCTCAAGTTATCGCCTCTTGAAATTTGTAAAATTTGAATTTTTGACACCTTATATTTCTGAAACCGCAAGTTTTTTCAAATTTTTATAAACACAAAAAGCTAACGGTAAATTCTATGAAATTAAAAAATATAATTATTTTTCTTAACTCACATAGTTAACCCTTAAAATCGAGCATTATGTTAACCCCTTTTTATATTAATTTTTGCTTTATTTCAAACACTGCATATATGCGTCATCCTAAATATATGCAATTCTAGAAATAGTTTTGTATATGAATGAAAATAATTTTAATAGTGTGATAGGTATACATAGACTGTATTAAAAAGTAGAATTTTCACTTGTTGAAAGGAAAAGTGCTACAATACAAACCATTGGTTTGACCCAACTTTATTATTATATAGATAGCTAGTGGTGGATATTAAGTTAAATCATTGAATATTTATAGAACGACGCTTGAAATAAAAAAATGAGCAACGGTTTTGATAATTGAAAAAACTCTTTTTTTTTTTTGGTCTATGAATAACCATCTATTTATGTATATAAATATTAAATTGGAAAATAAAAATGTTTATTAATGTTGATCAAATATAAGACACGGGTTAAATTAAATTATTGAACTGTATATAACATATTTGAATAGATTTTGATGTGAAAAAAAAAATTTACCATTTGACAACAAACATTGTTACTAAAAATTTTAATTTTAAAATAATTATGTAATAATATATATTTTTTTCAAATATGTTATTGAAATACAAAAAACAAAGTATTTCAGGTCACTTAATTAATTTATAATTGCTCTATAGGTTCACCATTCCTAACACATTTGCTATCTTCATCTATAATCACATTTACCATAGACAAAAAAGTTCACGTTCTCCATTTAATTTCAATTTTAGCAACACAAACCTTAATGTAAAAAGAGAACCAAAATCCACATTTTTGTTTTTTTTTTTTTTGTTATAATTTTTTACACAATTACAAGACAATTAACTTATATATTAAATTGAATTTTTATTCTCTTTTTCTATTATCTCTAAAATTTTTGTGTTTCTCTATACATAATTATTATACAATTCAATGAGAATACCTAAGAGCAAGTACTTCCATTTTTTTTTCTGTAATTTTATATGTAAAATGAAAACAAATTATGCTCCATTTTTCACTTATTTTTCTATTACAGAAGCACTTGGTGGTGTACGTATTTTGAACCTCACCAAATCAAAAACAAAAAAAGAATTCTCTTTTTTTTTCATTCAATTTCACTTATAGTAGAATTTTAATGCAAAGAATACTAATTACTACACTAGCTTTAGCATCCTTTATTATTTATAAAACATTTTCATTTTGAAAATTTCTAATATACAAACACACACATAATGTTTAAACTGTTACGTAGCTTTAGCCTTTATTATAACATCATGGACATAATAATGAACGAACGATTCAAAAGAAGATTTTTAAATAGAAATCAAAAACAAATTTACTGTTTTCTGTTATTTGTTTTTTTTTCTTTTTAAGACTTTTCCATAGAATGGGTGCAAGCTTGCATGTTAAAATACTTTCTAACTGAATTTCAATTTTGAATACTAATTTTATGAAAACAAAAGACCACTTTCAGACAAATACAGAAACATATATACATAGATACGAGTATATATATAAATAATATGAATAAAAATACAAAAGAATTTTCAATTTTCATTTTCATTTTAAATCCTAAAACGCTTAAAATAAAGGTATATAAGTATGAGAAGAATGACAAAACAAAAAAAACATGAATGTTTTTCATGCTTTTTTTTCATGTACCTCAAACTTATAAGGATATGTTAAAAAAAATCAAAGGAAACAATTGTGGAAAAGCAGGTTTTTTTTTGTTTTGGAACAATAATCATAAAATTGTCCTCCGTCCAAAAATTAATTAACACAATCACGCTTTTATTGTGTTAATTTATGCTGGTTTTTCTTTCTCTTCTTTTTTTTTGTAGGTTAAACTCCTCAGAGTGATAATTTTATGGATTAAGGAAAATAAAAAATACCAAATTAGGTAATAAATGGTAATAGTGACCTTCATAATTTGTGGAACACAAAAAAATTTGAGGTAGAACTATAAAATATTAATAAAATAAATGTGGTATCATAATCAAAATTTTAAATAGTAGAAAGAAAAAATGAAATGTACAAATGATTTTAAGTTTTGAGAGAATTTGGAAAAGCAAAAGAAAAAAAAAATTAATTTTAATTTTTAATTATGAAAATTAATCTGAAATTCACTAGTGGAGTAAATTTCATAATTAAATTATATAAGAAGTTATAATTCAATAATTTAATTAATAATCGGCGATACAAAATACATCCCGGATTAATTTGACCTATATCTGAAAAGAATTCTATTCAATTTATAACATATGCAGAACAAACTTGAGATCGGATTTCTTTTCTTAAATATCTTTTCACAAAAATTAATTTTTTTTTTTTAGCTTTAAAGACACAAATGAATTAAAAATTTTACGATTTCTACTCAAATTGCAGCAGCCCGCCTAAAGAAAATCGAAGAAACAAAATTTAAGGGAACATAAGGAAAATACTGTGTGGGCCCTTTGGAACATGGCATAAATTAAGTACTAGTGCTATTGTTTTTTGTTCAAATTGATTTACTGTTCTAAAGAAATTTTGTTGATTTTTACTCACCTTCCCTCTGTTTGCGATATCGCAATAAGGAATTTATAGTGAAAAAACTGCTATATATACAATAATATTCTATAGGAAAATCAAAATGGTACTAATATAACTAACTATTCATAAAAATATATAAAAATTCGACTTATTAATTTAATAAAAATAAACTTCAATTAAATAAAATTTTCTCATTAAAATACAAGTACTTTTTTTAATATATAATAGCTTTTGGCTAATTAATTTTAATTACTATATTATAATTTTATATTAAATTTTTACCTGAAGCGGCAAAATACCGGAAAAAATGTAATTTACAAAACATAAAAAAAGAACTTTTTAAATTTTTAAAATTTTTGCTTAAATCAACATTTCTCACTATGTTTACAAATAAATTGAAAAAAAAAGCAGGTCTTGCAAATATTCAGCTCCACTTTTTTTTTTGTTATTGGTAAATATAAAATGAAAAATTTATTGCAATTTATTTCATTAAATGTAAATATTTATTAAAATATTTTAGGAATTTTAATAGACTTAAAAATTACTCAAAATATCACATTAAATTGCTTTTATTTGTGCAAATAATATTTATATATATACGTAAATATATATATACACAAATAGTATAGATTCGAATGTAGTTCATAGTATGAAGAATTGAAAATATTTAATAAAAAATCTATTAAACTTATAAAAATTCGTAAGACTACAGTCGCGAAGAAACTTTTATTTTACTATTCTTAAGTTTAGACTTTAATAACAAAAATCGAAATAACCAAAAGATCTACTTGAAAAATTTTAATTTTTTTTATCTTATAAAATAACCCATTCAGTATGCACAATATAAAAACAAATTCTGTCCCAATTTTATATTACCATGTTATTCCAATTTATTCTTAAATTTGTAACTTTATTGCAAGTGTATTTTGGTAAAAAAAAAACAAAAAAACACACAACACAATCATGTACTTTATTAAAACACCCAATCAATGTAAAATTTCTATAGCAATCACTCCTGAAACAAAAATAAATGAAGTCAATATGCATTTTAATGCATACTATAAAGAAATTATTCTGGTTTGAAACCTTTTCATGCATAAATCAGATTTAGTAAATTTAACAAAGTAAATTTTCTTGCATTACAATTTTCTTTTAAATTTAAATGAGAGTATTCAAAAAGAAAAAACGAGACACATTCAAAAAGTTTTCTATTATAAAAAAATCGAAAGCACATGGTTTCGGAACAAATAAACTAAGGTTATAGTTTAAAAAATTTTTAGAAATTTTGTAAATAACTCGTAATGCACATATAAAAAATTTTTTGGGTCGTTTTGTTACTTTTATCTCAACCAATGACGATTTACGAAACAAAATATTCAGTCAAAATATTTACAAGAGATTTGAAAGAAAAACCCAATATAAAAATAGTCTCTTGAACCCTTAAATATTACTAATTTCATATATCTATACGAAATTCAAATGATCTGACTTATATCGCATTCCTTAATATCGAAAATTTAAAATTTAATTTAACATTCAACCGAAAATTAATGACATTATTTTGCCAGTATTAAGACTTCGAAAAAATTACATTAAAATACCAGTATTAAAAATTATTATTAAAAATTACTTTCATTTTAAATAAGAAATAAAATTTAATGTTTGCTAAACTATTTCAAAAATTTATCTATATAAAATATTTATTCCAGATTTGTAGTTTGTCATTTGTATATAAGCATAATCAAAGTTTCTAATCGATATTTTACTTGTATACACCGTCAATTTCATCATAGTCAATGAATGTTGAGGTCGCAGAAAACATGCACAAAGATTCAATTCTTAGCAAATGAAAAATAAAAAAAAAATTAATTTTTTTTTTTGTCAACTTTCTGCATAATCTGCTGTCAATTTTCACTAATTGCTCAACAACTTCATAAAACAGGTTATAAGCTGATCAATAATACAAAGTATGTTATATAATTTTCACCTATAGTAGGAGTCTATATGTACTTATTCAACATATTTACTTCCATACCCTAACTTGTTGAATTATTCTTTCTCACCCTGAATTTTTCTAGAATAATGTAAGAATATTAAAAAAAGAAAAATAAATTTCACTTTATAAATTGCCTTAAATTATTTTTTTCTAATTCTAAAATCATTTATATTAGAAATTTTTAATTATTTTCCAATTTATTATTTAAAATTATGAATATTTTTGTTTGGATCTCTAACTAGTTTGATCATTTATAATTAAACTAACAGAATATTTAACAAAATTTCAGAGAGCAATACAACACCAGTCCGAATTTTTACATATAATTTCCAGTACCATTAAAGAGGACGAACCGCATTCCAGTTTTGTCCAGCAGTAAGTAATGAAAGTAGCTTCTAAACTTCGATTTGAATATTTTATTAAGAAATTTTGCAGCACAACAGCAACTAAAACCGAAAGACGAAAAGAAAAAAATGTTAATCATCTTGATTTAACACTGTTTACGAAATTTCTTTTAACAACAATAAAACATGCATATATAGTTAAATGATTACGGATCTAGGATATTGTTGCTTCCATTCGCAACAAAAAAAAATAAAAATAAAAATAATTTTTTTGTTAAAGAAATCAATAAGGGAAAAGGATGTTCGTTTCATGCTTCAGTAAAAAATTCTCTTTCTAATAAAATTCTTTACAACTTTTAACTATCAATTTTATGTTGTTATTGTGTTATTTTTTCTTATTATTTTTCTTTTATTCTCTTTTCTTTTTTCTTACATCTCTTTTACAGTCTAATTTGCTTCCTTTTCTTTTTCTTCACATTTTTTTGTTGCTTTTTTTTATTATATTGTTATTATTACTCTGAGCTGCCGTTTATTTTTTACTCGGTTGTCAACAATGATTTATTATAAAGTTGCTGAAAAATTATTACAATTCTAAAACTTGTTGAAAGGTGTAGAATTTTTGTTTGTGTTTTCTCCATTTTCATTCTGATTTTCTTTTTGTTATTTTAAACACTTTGTTAATACTTAATTAAAGAGAACATAACACTTAACTGTGTGCGTATATTTTTTTTCCCATTATTATTTTACAATTAAAATATATTCCAATATGGATTTTTTTTTAAATGAAATGCTCATTTCGAAATTCTTCTTTCATATAAGAAAACACTTTTCTGCACTGCTACAATTATGCATTCACTTTTTTACATTTTACTATTTCACTAAATTGAAAAAGTGACAAGTAAATATGTAGCATAAGTTAGTTAAAACAATTCATTTTAAAAATGTCAAATGTCATTTATGGAGCAAATATTTTTTCAAACAAGTGCCAAATGCCATTCGTAATAATATGGAAAATCTTCAGGTATTAAAATATTCTTTCAATAGTGTTTCATCAACACATTTAATATATTTCATTTTCCAGTGAGTCTTGGAAAAACAAATAATCTAAACGAAATTTGAAATTAAATGAAAATTTCGGAGCTTAATTAAATGTGTTTTAATTTACTGTAAATTTAATTTTATTAGTTTAATAATGGTCGTATTCAATGCATGTATTAGATGAAATTTAGTTTAGAGTATGATTTTTACCAAAGCCTGAATTTGTTTTTGCTTACTTAAACAATATTAATTCCTAATTTTTACTTACTATCACAACATGAACTAAATCAAGAATCATACTACATAATTTATTTATATATACAAAACTTAGTTGAGAAAGTGTTTAAAAACTTGTAGATAAAACGTGACATTTCATAATTAGAAAAAAAAAACTTTTTCCAATGTTCAACTAAAAATTTTTCAAACTACAGCGAAAAAAACATTCT
Organism: Condylostylus longicornis; assembly: GCF_029603195.1. Classification (NCBI taxonomy): domain Eukaryota; kingdom Metazoa; phylum Arthropoda; class Insecta; order Diptera; family Dolichopodidae; genus Condylostylus; species Condylostylus longicornis. Next base: position 748,707 of record NW_026577977.1, on the reverse strand, counting down.
TCTGATTGTTTCTGCGATATTTGTTTTTATAAAAAAAAAAAACAAAAAGAAGAAAACAGTTCTAACGTCTTTTCAGAATTATTTTCAATTATAAAATCAATTTTATGTAGTTTCCTTTAAAAATATTAAATATAATTGCATTCGTAATAAAAGCATACAATAGTATATTTCTTGGAAACTTTCAATTTTCAATATTCAATAAACGAACTATTAAGAATAGTTTTAATTTTCGCCTTATTCGAAATCAAAGTCCTCTAAGACTAATTTTCGCCTTATTCGAAATCAAAATCTTCTAAGACTAATTTTCGCCTTCAATTCGAGACCAAGCTGTTGTCAAGAAGCTAATAGTAAACGAGACTTTAATATTACGAAAGCCCCGTTTCGGTAAGTCTCTCCAATCTAACCGTGTTAACCAACACTTGCCATGTGGACTGATATATAACAAGAGATATACCATGCTAACGCGAACGAAGCCTCATCAATACGTGATCACCTCAATGAGCCATTTTGACCTTACCGGTGCATCTGGATACTATGGCTAAAGTTCTTTCTCGAAATACTCGTCAGAACACAACGAAAAATTTAACAGCAATAAACACAAAAGCAAATTTCATTGAATTCTTCTGCCAAAATGTAAATCTTCAATATGAATAGTTCAGTTAAACCTTCGCACAAATATCAAATTTGTTCTAAATCAAATTCATTATTTGATCTCTTGCAATTTGTATTCATTGTGTATAAATTGTATCTAATTAATTCGTATTTCAAAGAAAAAGAAATCTCGTCCAATTTGTCAAATTTAACTTAAAATACTGTGACTGTGTAAATATTCCTACGAGTATTAAAGAAATTTCCTATTAAATGTTAACAAAACACAAAAATATTCTCAAAGGACTTAGAAATTTTTTTTAAAATACGAATAGAGTATACGTATGTATATAAAAGAATATTGAGCTGAAGAAAAATGCCTCCAAGTTATTTGATAAACTTAAAGCAATAAAACTGTGATAGAAAATTTATTTGAACTACTAGAAAAGAAAGCAAAGAACAGAAATAAAAGAGAAGAAATTTGAAATTTATTTTTAAATTTCCCCTTTCTTTACAAATAATCACTTTCTGAGTCTTTGACTAACTTTGAAGCGTGTAATTTTTTAACTGGTCAATGTAAATAAGAGTTAACACAGTATAGCAAAACAAACAGAAGAGATTTTTTTCTTTGCGATATCAAAACTAATGAGAAATTCTGGCAGCCAATTTAAAAAAAATTTTTTTTGCGAGTAATTATTAAACACTATTAATAAAAAAAAAAGTATGGAAAGGAAAATATTGAAAAATTATTTAGCAAGCCATCAGTGCAGTTTTTCAAAATTCACACAGAAAAAAACTTAATTTTAAATCTCTTCAATTATCTTTTACTGTTCTCCTTAATTACTTTACATGACAAATACAGTGATTTTTTCTCTCCTTAGAAAAAGTTGTAGAAAATGAGTTTAATTCAACCTGAGAGCCCAGCCCCTGGAAATTATGGAAATTTTAGTTTTTTATTTGTAGATATTTTAGATTTATTTATTGCGGTTTCTTTTAATGTTATTCTCATTCTAAAAGTAAACAATAATTATTATAGGAACAATATCTCACAAAAAAGGTTCTAAAACCCTGACTCAATTTTCAAATTATTGACTTAATTTAAATTATTGACTCTTAAACTTGACTTAATTTAAATTACCTACATAATGATTCACTTACACATACATTAATAATTTACTTTAATTTCGAATGAATCAACTGTAAAATTAATTTTTCTCTCTTTGTATCATGTATAAAATAATATGATTTTCTATTCATATTTTGCTATTATGAAAATCACAGTCCTACTGCAGGTAAGTTGAAGTTAATTTCAGATTTAAAAATTATGAAGTGTCTGCAAATTAAAATGTTTAAAAGTATTTGGGCTTTAACACATTGATTAAACTAAGTGGATATAAATTAAATTTAGTGGTTACAAGTTTAAGCATATTAATAATATTATATTAATTAACAGTTAAAATAATAATCAAAATTAAAATTAATAAAACTACATAATTTGTTTTAAAGCCATAAATATACAGATTATCGTTCGTGTACAGTTGGAGTCCAGTTTGAGGAAAAAAAAATTTTTAATAAATTTTTGTACCTTAAGTCGTTCCTTTGATTACGTAGAAATATGTTGCTCTACAAAACATTCCTTTTATCCGAATCCTCTTGGTAGTTAAAGTCATTCATAAAATGTTCGAATATACAAAATATTTTCCTTTGAAAACAAAAAACACTTCATACAACATTCTTTTATACCCTCTTAACTAGAGCTTAGATCAAGTAATCTTTGTTATTTAGTAAATATTTGTCCAATATACATACAATAAGTAGCATTTGTCAGCAACGTTTGTGGGCAAGACAACGAATTACAATTTTATTTCTTTTATTTTAAAAAATATTATATAGATGGCAGTTTTATCTTTGTTTCTCTTAAGACAGACTCTTAAATTAAGAAAAAAACTTTAGTATTATTAAACAATTAATCATAGTATCGAACTCACAAAAATTATAATTACATTTAGTGCATTGCTGAATCAAATAACATGCAAATTCTAAAATTAATTTTTGTTAAATACTTTTTTTAATGAATGTTTAAATTATTTCAAATTTATATAAAAAAAATTTACACCACAATGGATCACAATTACATATACATAGGATTACAAATTACAGTTGAAAAATATTATTCTTTATTTATTTCAAGATTTATACTTGAATAAATATGAAAGTGAACCTAATTTTGAGCCAAAAATAATAAAATATACTACATCTGATTACATAAAAATTTAAAATATTGAATAAAACTTAAAAAATATACCACAGGGTTTCAATTTGAGTGTTTTTTTTTCATATCAATCGGATTTTTCTTTGCATACACAAAAAATATTTTATATTTGTACATGCATGCATATTTTATTATTTGTTTAGTTATTCATATACAATTTTCAAATTTACTATTATTTTGTTTTTTGAACAAGTTCCAAAAAATATTATATTTCAATATTTTTAACACAAAATATATAAGTATGCACATACATGGTACTGTTTGGGAATGAAAACTTGGAGAAAAATTTTGGAAAAAAAAATTTTTTCTTTTGTTCCATATCGTTTAAATTTTGTATTTCAAAAAATTCAATGGGTTCATAGAATCCAATTAATCGGCCGAATGTTCATATTATGAAGCCAAACCAGACAAACATAAAAAAATGGTGTACAATCATAGACAAACATAATCCTTTATTTTTTTTTTTCGTTTTGTGAGGTAAATAAAAACGCAATGAATTTTTAGAAAAAATATCACGAAAAATTATCAAAATTTAAAATCAAAAAAATTGGATTTTCTAGAAAAGCAGGCAGTGTCACAAAAATTAAAAACTTATAACATTTATTCAGTTATTAACATCAATGCAGTCCACTACTAATGTTGTTCCTTTATACCAGTGTCATAAAAAATTAGACTGCATTAGTCTACCAAGACTTGTAAATTAATAGAAAGATTAATATTAGATATTAATAGAGATTATAAATCAAAGAAAATAGAGAGTTTTCAGAGTTATAATTGTCAGATTCTCAACACATAAACTTCTCTTATCAATTTGAAGCCGAATACAATATGTTCAACAAAATCATTTCCAAATCCATTACTAATTTGAGTATAATAAATCAAATTACTTTAAATTTTCGGTATTTTGCACATATCCCAGTACATTTATTTTGTGTTTAGGTTTTCATATTCTTATATATGCATTAAATGAACCAACATTTTATATAAACAAGCATGTTTTATCATAAAGGTTAAACCAATATTCTCTTAAAAAGGAAAACTCAAGTGTTTACCTATTCAATTCACTTGAGTGCTCTTAACTTTACTGTACACAAAAAACAATTTGGCCGTCTGAACTTTATATTGATTTGTATAGTGTTGAATTTCTACACACAAAAAATAAAAATATTTAATAGAAAGGTACATTGTACTATGCATATATAAATATTTAGAATAATATTTATAATTTACATTATTATTATTATTTTATTCACTTATGTTAAAAATGTACAGATAGTTAAAATAATATTTTCATAACTACATATGCATATCTACATATTTTTTGGATATATTCAAAATCTAGAATAGAGGTATAATAATAAAAATGATTCTAGTTGAATCATGAATAAAATGAATTTAAGTTTATATTCATGGTCAAGGTGCACTATTTAATATTGTTCTAACATACTACCGTAAAAAATAAACAGTGCCAATAAATTTTTAAGGGAAGGGCATAGTATTTTCCAAATTTTAATTGTCTGGCTGAGGTTTTACAAAAATGTATAAGAGATTTGGTACATGATTCTTAGCCGATTAATTCCGAAAACAAATTTCATTAAACTTTAAAATTATTTTAGAACGTAAAGTATATTGGAATAAACCACAAATACTTTACTAGTGATGCTGTGTAGTACGAATGATTACAAATTCAATTACGATATTGAAAAATCTTTATATCGTACGATATATCAGAATACGGTATACTAAACTCTTATGAATTCAAATTATTACAAAATTATTACGAAATTTAATGAAGATCTCGTATGAAAACTGTTTGCAGTTAAATAAAAATCTCACTCAATTATAAACTCATATAAAATACAAAATATGCATTATGCATCCTTATATTATAATAATGCATTTAACTTTACTTTTGTAAACTTACTAAACTTTGAAAACATCTAAATTTCATAAGAAATATTCTTAAAGAAATTTTCGTGAATACTTTCAGAAAAAAAAATAAAATAAGGTCATCATAAAAAATTTACAAGATTGTCTGAGTACGTGTACAATTTTAAATTTTAATTGTCAAATCATTTAAATATTCATAAGAATATGACCTAATCTTCTTTGCAATAATATTCTTCTCTCTCTCTTTATTTTTCTCCCTATTTCTTCTTCTTATCCAGCTTATATGTTGTTTCTTTGTTGTTTTCCTTAAAGAGTTTTCGTATTTTTTCTCTTTTGCTCTATTGCCATTTTGTGTTACTTAGTTGCTTTAGGTCAGGGATGGGGAACCTTTTCTCTATATAAGGCCAAATTTTAGTCAATGCAAAGTCAATCAGGCCGCAAAGTTTAAAAAAAGTCCAAAGGTTATAAATTTTTGCTTTGTGTAGGTTGATGAAAACAAAATTATGTCAGAATATAAAAAATAACATAAAACAATTTAAAAAATGAGAATAATTTTTTTTTTTGTTTTTTGTTTTTTATAATAATTTTAAGTTTGAGCTTCTTTTAAATTTTTGATTTTGATAGGATTCAAATATCAATATGTGTTTGTTTTCAAACAATAAATAAATTTTGAACTCAAACAAATGTGTGAAAGCATTTTTTTTAAAATTATTGAAAAAGTTTACTAGCATGGCATACAATTATTCTGAAAGAAGCCCGGACATAGGATTCAAATATTAATATGGGTTTGTTTTCAAACAAATATGTATGTAAATTTTGAATTCAAACGTTGTTAGAAATTTCATGGCTTTAAATTTTCCAATTTTTAGTTTTCAAATTTGAAAGTTTATGTGCACGGTTTATTTTTCTAAATGTTTGATTTGTTTTCGAAAATTTGGCAGCAAAATTTTAATTTTTAAGAAATATAAGAAATAAATTTTTTTAAGGACAAAGGCCACTAAAAAACAGTTAAAAGGCCGCATGCGGCCTTAAGGCCGCAGGTTCCCCATGCCTGCTTTAGGTAAATGATACAACATAAAATTTTATGTCATAAAATGGCAATAGATCATGAACAGACTGATAAAACTGAAGAAATCATTTTATATTTAAAATTTTAAATGCATAATAATATAAGTATGGAGATTAAATGGTTAAGGAGAGCGAAAAACACTGTAGAAAACTTTCAAATTTTACATTGCTACTTAAATTGCAAAATTATGTTCTTATGTTCTAGAAAATTTGAATAGCAAGTATCATTTCATTTTAAATACTAAGAAAATAAAAATATGAAAGAAAAATATGTAAAAAACAAAAGATGAAAGATGAAAGAAGTGGAAGAGAAGCGGTACGTTTTTATTTCGATCTTTGATTTTTTCTAACAAATTTACTTTAAAGTGCCTCTATTTAACTCTAAAGTTAAAAACATTTGGTTTTTTTTTGTTTTCATTTTATTATTCTTTTGTTTTTTAACCTAAAAAAAATTTATTTAGCACAAAAAAAAAGATTTAACAATTCGACATGTTGTTCAGCATAGTATTAAAGACCGCAGTATTATGAACCTAATAAGGTATAAAAAATTTGGAAAAAACAAATGGCAAAAATTTTAATGAAATTTACTGAATATTTTATGAAAATTTTGTTGGAACTACAAAGTATAAAATCTATTCCCCTATTTATTAAATGACGCAGTAAAGAGTAAAATTCTTAGAATTTAAAATTATTATAAATGCATGAGTAAAAGCAAATGAAAGAAATGAAAGAAATTATCCGATTATGTAAGAAACGGAAAGTTTTTGAAAATTAAGTTTTGTGCTAAACAACAAAGAATTCAGTCCGAATTTTAAAATCATTTGTCAGCCTATATCTGAGAGACTATATAATTGGACACAAGACCGCCAAGTCTCATGAATCTAATCTTATTATTTTTCCAAATAATTAAAATAATTTATTGGAGTTGTATGACAGCTACCCGAACTTGTTCGCCGATTTAGTCGAATAATTATAGAGTCTATCCTATCCTATCCTATAGACTTTATTATAGAGAGACAGAAGAATAATTATAGAGTACGAAAAAGCAACTTGTAAAAGTTTGGTCGTATTTGCTTTATTTGTTTTTGAGCTATCGTGCAATCGAAAAATTTTATGCTGAGCATAAATGTAAATATATACACGTCCATACGGCAGATAAATCCGTCAAGTAGGTACAAAATCCGTGCCAAAGTTAATATACCCTTTACAAAGTTTCATAGTATAAAAATCATACATGATAAATACTTAGTAACGGTGCAATGCTTATAATATTGAACTATGTATTGTAAATGAAAAAGAAATAAATTCGGATCACACTTGTAAAGACCCACATTTCCTTGACCAGAAAAAATTTTGTTGCTCAAACATTCTGTAACTATCTACCCAACATAAACCGAACCTAAACGTTTTATAATTAACATCAATGTTAATTATAAAACTTTAATAAATCAATATCAGTTGTATTCTAATATCTAACCGAAGTCAAAACTAAAATCATAGTTCTATTACCGTATAATAAGTAGAGTGTATGTAACGTAATGCACTGCATGAAAAAAAATAACTAAAAATATTTTGCAACTTCTTCGCTATACGAGACAATATTTTTCTTTTTCTTGAACTCCCCTGAAAGAATATGATCACGTGCATAGCATTGTAAATTTTTAGAAAATAAAAAAAATCAAATAAGAAAAATTACAATAAGATGAGATTAAAAACTTTTTTTTCCGGAAGGTGAAATTCTTATACGTGCTCTTCTAACTGAGTAAACATTTAAATGTGCTGATTTTAGATGCATTTTATGTTAAGATATTTTAATATATAAAATTATACTGAGAGAGCATCATCATATTACAATTTATATTATAATTTATAGTTTAGTGCAGTACACCTGTAATAATATCATATAAGGTGAATAAATGTAGGTGTGCTGCATTATTCTACGAAGTGAATAACAAAAAAAAAAACTTTAGAACCATTTATTATTATAGTGTTTAACATAATTGTAATATTCATAGCGTAATCATATATGTTCACTCTTATAATGTAATGTTCTATTGAAAGTTGAAAGAAAAAAAAATATTTTACTATTTATAAGTAAAAATGTCACCTTTGGCAATTCATTTTTCTTTTTTGCTTGTTTTCTTATTATTTGATCTTTATAAGTACCACTTCCTGACTTCTATATATTTTAATTTTTTTTCATTTTTGGTTTAGCAATTACTCTTTCATATTGTCATGCATATTTAATTTTGCAAATAAAAGTGGAAATTTTTGTAAGAAAGAGAAGAAATTTGTTTAAGGGATTTTTTTTTTTTGAGTTCAGTAAAGTTTTCCAAGAATATTTAATTTTATATATTTACTTAGTTTGAAAATTTACTTAGTCATTCCGTTTACCTGACAAAATAATTTGTCAATTCTTTAATTATAGTAGTCAATTTTATCATATTAATAAAAAAATTTAATCGATATTTTATGAAACAAAATCAAAACGATATCTTGAAGGGAATGGACCAAACAAATCTACAATATTATTTACTTCAAGTTTTTTCAGGGGAAAAGATAAAAATTGATTTCACATAAAATAACCACCAAGTGAGCTACAAACCGCATGATAATTTTTTTTGTTTAATAATGACTATAATAGTAATATTAAGGGAACAGTAACAGGAGTAATTAAGGATGTACATGTTTGATCATAGCACAATTAATATTATAAAGTATATAAGAAAATCTGATATATGTACATAACCTACCGCAAAATATATGTTCCAGATTGAATAGAGTGTTGCATTAGATTATGATTTAAACACATTTTTAAAAGGACGAAAAATGGAAATATGATCCTTAGTATATATTCAATTTGTGCTATTCGAATTTCCTGCAAAGTTAATTCGAGTATTAGCATAAAATTTTAATTTTAATAAATTCCTTTAATTAATTCCTTAGATATTGTAAAATATAGGTAGTAAAGACCGCTAAGGTCTAACTCATTAAAATGTTGAAAAATCCGTTAAAATTGGTTCAGCCATTCCACTAAAAGATCTTTGAGTTCTATTGATCTAATGTTACATAATTTTCATATTAAATTATGAAATAAAATGCTTTAAATTTTTACCTAATAAAAATTGCCTATCCTCTAAGAATCTGAATGCCCACCCATTATATTACGACATGATGCACACGTGCTTGAAAATGCAAATGTTTAACATTCTAAAATTTAAATTTCAATGCTTTTTTTTTGTTTTCTTTTGTGTGTTCTGAATTACAACCTTGTTATCAAGGTAAGTAATAAAAAACAAAAATAAAGACGGATTTTAAGATATAAAATAAAAAAGAATAAAAGGAAAAACATTTTCAAATTTATTACCATTTCAAAATTCTAAAATGTTAAATTTTTTTTCCTGAGGCAAAAAATATTTTATGAAAAGCAATTCTTGAATATTGTAATCCTTTCAATATCAAAACATTTAAAATTTTTAAGTTAAATTTTGTTATAAAATTTTAAAACTTCACTTAAAATGTGAGACTAGTACGGCTAGTACAACAATCCCGCTTCAATTTACTAACGAAAAATAAAACCGTAAAAGAAAATTTAATTTTATTGTTAATTTTTTTTTTTGACTACATTATAAAATAATTATGAATAATTAAATAAGGTCATATAATATCAAAAAGAATTATAAAGGCTTCCATTTTCTGTGACATTTTATATACAATTTAAATGAATTTTGTATTGAGAATACCTACATGAAAAACGACACATTTTGAACGAAATTCAATCCGACATTACTCCTCTTTATTCAAGATGCCATAATACCCTATTCTGATATTATTTGCTTAACATTTTCATTTTAGAGAATTTTTATTAAGATGCCTTTAAATTTCCGTTTTTTTGCCAACAGCAATTTTGTTCCACTTTTTTTTTATCATGTTGGTTTATACATTTAGTAAACCCGATCAAGAAATTTTACCAGAGGTAATTATAAATCTTACAATGCAAGTACATTTTTATATTATAAAACATTTAATTTGAATTGCGATATGTTTTATTGTGATTTATTATAGTACCCCCATAAAGTGAATAACAATCTTCCAAGGAAAAAATACTTGCAGTAATCGCCATCTGTAAATTTACTGGTATTTAAATTTGAGAATGTCATAACGGAGAATTTTCGAAACAAACATAAAATTTTGTTATTTTAAATCCTTTTATTATATGATGGCAGCTTGCATAAAAGATGCGCTAATAAAATTATCAATATGTAATAAAATGTAATAAAAACGATATTAAATATTAAATTCTTATATAATACATACATAATATTATTGCCTAAAACCACCAGAAAAAAACAACATTCAAAAATTTTTAAACGAATTTTTTTAGCATATAATTAGGCGTAAACCAAAGTTTAAAATATTATACATTTTTCTCCTATATTTTTAATAATGTTGTAACATTTTAACATTCTCAAATTCGATACAAGTAATTTTTTACAGAGTTCGAGGTTATTTAATATTTGGGTAAAAAACATTGAAAAAACAACGAAAAACTTTGAAAATTCATAATAATTGCACATAATGTGGGTGCGTTTTTAGTATATGTAGCAAGGCAGTAATATTAGAAATATTGAAATTGAAAAAGAATATTTAGTAAATAATTCTTTAAGAATTAAAATACTTTGGCAATAGATATTAATTTATGGCTTTTCAAATATTGCTTCTAGATGAGGTTAAAGTTATATTAACGTGGCCCCCGCGTAGTAAATGGGTTACCGTTTGCCCCATCCCTTTCTTACCAGCAGCTTCTACAGAGATCGTTTGTGAAGCTGCCCATCCTCTTTGCATGTTCACCAATAAGACAATGGCTAATCTGAATCCCTATTACAACTCCGATGTCCTCCCGTCGGAGAGATGCCAGGTCCCTTGTATGACGCAATTCTAGCTTTGGCCACAGCTCTCTCGTCACATTACACGTTGGTCCATTTACTCATCTGAAATTGGTTCACGGCAGTTCCGAGTTGTGTAGCAGTAGCGTGCTTAGCGGCATGCTCAGATTCTCCTCTTCAGGTAGAATCGCGAGGGTTGTCTCATGTCTCGCAAACATAATACCGCTTCTAATTAAATAAATATTTTGTGCACTTGTAACCATAATTAGAATTAAAAATATAATTTAAAAAATTCTTTTTCTTATTTTTATTTGAAAATAAATTTTGTAAATTACAGTCAAGGTTAATTTACGAACAATTTTTCGAAATAAAGAAAACAAAAAGAGAAAAAACTCTTTCTCAAATTTTATTATAATTTCTAATTTACTCTTTTTTCGTATTTAATTACAAAAACAAAAATTAATTTTTCATTTTGCTTTCGTTGATTAATCCAAACTTCCTATGTCATAAGAACTGACTTCTTTTATTGTTTAAAAAAACAAGGATTTACTTTCCTTAATAAAGAAACGAAACATCAAATGAAATGAAAGAGCTTGTATACTACAATTAGCGTATTGCCGGAAATTATTAAAATTCTTCTTTGTTATACCATAACGAGAGAAAGAAAGAAAATTTGATAACATTTCCCTTTCACCATAACAAAAAAATTATAATTCTTCAAGGATAGAAATAAATTTCAAAAGAATTTTTCGTGTTTTTTTTCTTTTCAAATTAGTAAAATGATGTTATATCGTTCGAAAAGGACAATTCCTTCAATAACAATAATTTTAATTTGAAAAAAAAATGATCGCATGATTAGAATAAATTTTTTTTTTATTTTATATTCACCTTAATTTTACTTGTAACTACTCGTAGAATATTGAAAAGCAGAGTAATATTTTAATCAATAATTGAATATTTTGTAAATAGCAACTTATGAAGCCAAAAGAAAATTCTTCAAATACAAAAAAGGAATGGATGTTTCCAGAACCTTAACTTTCTTCAAAAAACTAAAATTTTTTATTTAAAATCTGCAGTAAAGTTGAAGGTAATGTCTGCTATTATGAAATCACATTGAAATCTGAAACAAAATTAAACAAAATATTTTCATTCTATCGAGTAATATTCTTGTCCCATAACAATACAATTAAGGAAATTTATAAATATACGTATATAAATAATATATTTCCAAAACAGATAAATAATATGAAAAAAACTTAACGGTAGATCGTGTACGGGGCATATCCAAATTTATTATTTTATACCTCTGCTTAGAATTCTAATAAAAATTCCTTTTGAAAATTGTAATTGGTGTAAAGAAAAATTATTACTTGAAAACGATGTTTGTATCTATTACAAAGGTCATAAAGACACTTATGTCCTAGAAAACCTGATATAAATTTCTGAGCAATTGAAAATAACCATATATCTATTTCTATAAATGAAAAAAAGTACCTACTTTATTAAATAAAAATTAAAAATATACGACATTTTTTTTTCGTTGTTTTCCAAAAACAAAATGGAATCACAATATCTGTAGCAGGCATTCTGTATTAAATTTAATGAATATTTGTTAACAAAAAGGACAACAACAAATAAAATTTATACCTATTTATTTTATATTTTCTGTTTTGCTTAACAATAGTTTTGCACAATTAAATATTGTACAAATAACAATAAATAATCTTTGTGCTTTTAATATTTTATAATGGTTATTAGATTCGAAATAAAATTTGTATATGGAACTTGTTTCGATATTTGTAATTTAAAAAATTAAAATTTCTAATTATTAAGAAATAATTGCATTAATTCCGTTCAAATTTCAAAATAAATTTATACAATTTTGACTTAAAAGTCAGGCAATATTGTAGAATTAAAATAATGATTAAAATGAATTAAAAATATAATTTCCATATTTTAATAAAACTGAATCTAAACCTCTGAATATCTAGGTACCTGATTGGTTTACCATACAAATAATTTTTAATCCCGTTTTCCTTTTGCACAAATTTCTAGTTTATTAAATTTTTTTTTGCATATTCAAATCATTGAAACAACAATGACCTCTACTAGAAGAATTTAAATTGCAAATAAATTAAATTCACATTTATTAATTGAACTTTTAATTTGTTTTCCTTTTCTACGATTAAAGCATATACCCAGTATTAAATACCTAGAAAGGATAAAAAAACTCACATGTATGTACATGGTATGCATGTGCTTTCAATATAATGTAACCTTGTACCCATTAATGACAAATAACTGAGGTAATAAAAGCTTAACAAGCTCAATTTGATTTTGCAAAATGTTTTTAGGTTTTTTTGATTTTTTTCATTTTTTTTTATTTTGTAAAAAAAAGGTTTTTTTAGGTGATTTTCCATTTTCATCAAGAATCTCTTTTGGAAAATACAATATGCGGGTTTGATATTTTTATTTGTATTTTAATAATAAATTGAGTAGAGTAAATCGGGTTGTTGTGGCCCAATCGGCTAACCACCATTATTTCCAAGAAACTATACAAGTGTTGCCTTCTCATGGATGCTAAAATATCCAGAACCATAATCATGGTAAAACCTGTTTATAAAAACGTTACAACGGTAAAACCAGTTTGTAACCGAAAGAAGTGTTTTTTTGCCATAAAAATTCTGTTTGGAACAATTTTATGTGAGATTATTTAATTTTGTTTTTATCCTGGTTAAATAGACCATAGTCAAACTTTTTCCGCTGAGAACGAATTTGAAACAAAAATATTCAACATAAATTATTTTATTACATAAATGGTAATAAAATAATCTTTGATTGTGGCTCTTTAAACCTGTCCGGTTTAAAAATATTTAAGATAACGGAGAAAACTGCAAAAATAAAATAGGTGGCCCACGATCATCGCACTTATTCTGCACTCTTTTTACAAATGATAACAAAAAAAAAATGTGTGGAAACAGCTGTGTTTTTATGCGCCTATCAAGCTGCAATTTTTGATATTTTTCATAATAGTGTCGAATTAAATCAAGACCGTCTAATGCCTATAAATTAATTAATTACACTAAATATTTTAAAATTCTACAAGCTTATACATACCAAAAAATCTCTTATTACACCTATTTTTTTGACATTATTGTTCTTAAGCCTTGCTTTTCGAAAATTTATCTAAGAACCATACGTGTATATTCTGATCGTATTTAACCAGGTTCGATGTGGGCCTAAAAGTTCTGGCTTGTAATGTGAATCGCTATATAAATGAACGTTTTTAGATTTAATATTACAAATCAAACATTTGTTTTAGAAGCGAGAGATTCTGAAAGACATTAAGATTCAACACTTTTTTTTTCCATATTATGAATTCGATTTTATATAATTTAGTAATTAAGTAGTATTTCGGTATTACCGGTAAGAATTTTTCGATCTCTTTTCCAATTAAAATTCAAAATTATCTTCAATACTTCGATTATTTTATTATTTTATATTCGACTATTATAAATATTTAAGTAATTATAAAATAAGTTGCCCTGCTGGTTTTTTATTCTGTATTTTTCTGTGTGGAAGCAAAAAATAAAACATATTTTTTAAAACAGACAACAAAAAAAAATGGAAAATATTTAGAATATTCACATAAATATATAAAATTCCAATAATATTAGTTATTAATAAAATTGAAAAGAATTATTTGTAAAAATGAAAAAACATTTTTACTGCATATGGTGTACGATAATAATTGTTATATGATTTTTATTGTTCTCTAGCGTTTTTTTTTTTTTTAATTTTGCAATAATAATGGTACCCTGTAGGTTTTAAATTTACATATATTTTAATTTAATTCATTTTTAAATATCCAAATTTTTGTGAATATTTTGTTTTAGTTCGATGCTATGGTTGAAATTTTAAAAAATCCTGGTCACAAAAATTTATTTATAATTTGTGATTATTTTCAATATTATTGAAAATATTTACGAATTATTGTTATCTAATTGTATTTAAACTTGTTTTGTACTTAAAACAATTCATATTATCAATAATAATTATTATTTGAATTTAATAATTGCAAATTTTTCAAAATGCAATTTTGGTATTTTTAATTTTTAGGCAAACATACCAGCATATACATATATAATATAAATATTCAATTAAAACTGTAGGTACTTTAAATACATAGTTTTAGTTATGATGATTAACATTGCGTTAATAATACAATAAATTATTGATATTGAACAATCCGCGAACATAAAATGATTTCTTATGTGAACAGTTTGAAGTAATTTAAAACTTTAAATTTAATTCTTAAAAAAATTTCTTAACTTTTCATACTTTTTGCTATAGTTTCTCAGGAGAGGGAGCTGCATTAATCAAATTCCAGCAAATCATAACGGAGAGAGGTATGAAGAAGTTAAGGATTTTAGTTTATTAGTTATTTCTATTCCAATATGTCTTCAAATATTCTTCTATAAAATTAAATATAAAATTTGAAATTGAATTTTCAGAGATATGCAAAAAGGGATTGATAAGAATACCATTAATATATAGCCTGATTTTTTTGCTGTTCAATTTTTCATAATTCCATTTCTTATACTTCACGTGTGTTTTATTGCACTTATTATAGTCAAAACAAATCACTCGTTTGAATTCACCTAATTGTTGAACTATACGCTTCCATAATATTAACCTGTTAAGCGATTAATTGAAATCATGCGATACAACGTCTTTAAATAATATTTTATTTGAAAATAAGTAGAACTTCTGATTTATACTTACCAGTCGACAAGAATTTTAATTATGAGAAGCAATTTTTGATATCTAATTTTGTATATCCGAGCCGGAGTTTTTGAATTAGTCGCTCACCCTTCGAATGAAATTTCAAACAAAATTCTTCAAAATTGAAGCCATTAAAACTATTTAGTTATGCGCACATTTAAATTTACAGTTTTTTTTTATGTTTTACTGCAAATTCGAAAGCCAAAACCCTTTAAAAGATCGCCTATTATTTTTAGTTAATTTTTTTCTTTTTCTTTATTACTCATCATTTCTTAATAAATTCTTTCCACCAAACATTTTATATATTACAAAAATTGCTCATAAAATTACAAGATTATATGTTTAGCAATGAAAATGTTCAATAAAAAAAAAAGACCTTTTTTCGAAATATTTACACGCTTGTAAACTGAAAAACTTTTTTTAAGTAATCATAAAATTTACTTAAAGACACATAAAAGTTGTAATATAACACACTGAATGAAGGGTCCAGTTAAAAATTTTCATTATAAAAAGCCTTTTTTACAAAACAATAAAAAAAAACATAAAGGATCTGAGTAATATGAATGATTTTGAAATTTAATATTAATAGAAACATTTAGCATATATAAGAAATTTTAGAAAAATATAGGATCGCAAAGACAATCACAAACAAAAAGGAAACACATGGAATTGTAACCATTTCAACATAAAATTTAAGGAATTTTTAATTTAATAACTACGGATAAAAAATTGTTTAAAATTTTTAAAAATATAAAAACCCAAATGTTTTCAGAGTTTTTGTAAATTTAAAGGATAAAGTGTATTTAATTTCCGCATTTACACATAAAGCCTGTGAACCAGATCTTGAGCTCAAAGAGATTGTTTCATAAGCTTTGGGTGTATACACAGAAATTTTTTCTTAAAGTTGTACGGGAAACAAATGCCCTCCTTTTTTACTACAAATAAAATTTTAAATGTTCCATATCCAGTCTTAAAATTTCAGTATGTACCAAAGGCAATTAAACATTTTTGTAAAAAATAAATTTTATATACAGAATCATTCTGTCATTCTTTTCCTTTATTCCAATATGCACATTATTCATAAATCACTTAAATTTAAAATTTTTTGTGAACAAAATAATTTTTTACATTTTATAAAAATACAACATTTAGCTCAAAGTAATTTTATGTAAAGAAAAACGAAAATGACCAAAGATAAGCATTGGTTTTTCTTTAAAATCCGTTTTAAATTTGTCTTAATTTCTCATCTTTTTCTGAATGAAAATTTATAATTGACGAAGCATGTCGTTATCCTGGAAACAATGAAAACACTGTTTAAAACGTATCATGAAAACGAATACTTTTTCTATTTACACAACAGTATTGAAAAGACCTAAGTATGATTGTATTCTACAACAACTTCATGAAACCAACTCTTCAACTGAAATTGGGGAGAACATTGAATTTAAACGACAATAATTTTTAAAATTAATAACATTAATAAAGCAGTGAGAGTTTAATCAAAAGATTAACAAGAGAGTTGTAATCAAAAGATTAACAAAATATTTCTATGCATTAAAAATCGAAAAACACCTTCATAATAGCAATTTCTAACCAAATTTTGTCAAAAATAAAATATTGAATGCATTCTCTTGTGGAAAATTCTTCAAAATATATGAAAACTAATTTATTAAAAAGTACGAAAACAATTGCATTCATCATAACTCATAAAACCATACCAATCCAATTTTAATGGCGCATAAACTGTTTTTTCTTTCTTTGTTGTCATTCATTGCTGTTTCTTGAGAAGTTTTTACATTAAATATTTTTCATTGCTTTGTTTTATTTTCATTAGTCGTTGGAAATGTCAAAAGGTTTACTTGAAATAAAAATGACTGTATAATTGCATTTTGGTATCCTTATCGGAAATGGAAGGGAAAAGACCATAACGCATAATTAAAAAAAAATTTAAGAAGTTTGAACTTTTCTTTTCTTTTTGTTTTTAAATTTACTAAAGAAAATTTATTGATATTTTAAGGAATAAACACACAACATTAAAAATTTCAATATTTTCTAATTGAAATCTTATTCACAATAGCATTAGTGAAAAATAATAAGTGCCTGGATAGTAAACTTACGCCACGATCTAAATTTAAAATTAAGAAAATTTGTGCTTTCTTGTTCTTCACTATTCATTAACATAAAAAAAATTAGAAATACATATTAGAAATAAAATACGGAACGAAAAAACCGTAATATTCCGTAAAAACAGAATATTCTGGAATATAATTAAAAAACGTCACGATAATTTTCACAAATCACAATAGATTCCAGAATTCACACTCAATATAATAAACAAAATCACATAAAACGACATTGAGCCCCTCATTTTTTTTAATTTTAGTGTGAGTTTAAACAATTCATACACATAAAGTTGTGTATTTTTACCTGTGCACGTATACACAAACATGTATATGTGTATAACAAAATAAAGAAATAAAACAACAACAACTAAAATAAATTTTTAAAAATCAATTTCATATCGACTCTGTCTGAAATAAATTTTCTTAACACATTTTCAATTCACCCATTCATTCACTTTTTGCCAACCAATCAATAGTACTTACAATACGGTAACGGTCTCATATTACAAACACTTGCAAAAATAAGAAATTTTATTTTAAAATTATTTTTAAATTCAAAGCTTTTTCACTATTATAAGAAATCATAATCATAAATAACTATTTTAAAAAATAACAAACGCACATACATACGCAAAGATTGCAAACTAATAGGAGTATATCGTATATTGAATACATGTATACTGGTGTGTAAGGAGCAAAGGTATAATAATATCGTAATAGAAAATTCAATAGCGTCTTTTAAAAATCAGAAAAAAAATCAGAAAAACTTGAAAAACATTTTTAAATTTGACTTTGCTCAAGGGAGAAACTTATTCGAAAATTACTTTCCATTTGATTGCATAGTTGTGTATGTGGTATAAAATACACATTCTTTGAAATATAGAATGATAATGAAGTTGATCTGGCTACATATAAGTATTTGCATCAATGTTCTTTTATTTAGAATCCAAAAATGATGTCTACATGTTTTATTTTGGTTTAGATGAATGATTTAAACTTATTTAATGAACTTTAATTGTTATAACAGCTAGATACATGGAAATGACTGTCATTATACATGAAGTTCGTTGACTTTCAATATAATGCATCCAGGTACTTTGAATATTGTTTATACGGAGGGCAACACTTAAGATTTATTTCCCAATTAGCAGTGTATAGTGAGCATGTGTTCCTATATCGTAAACTTTCAAACAAAACTTTTATGGAAAATGTAGGTACCTATAAAAACAGGTTACATTTTTTTCTTATTGTCACTCTCAATGGTAATTCAATATATATTATATGTATATAGCTGGAACACAATTTATAACTACTAGCATATCTACTATATTTTATGTAAATATATATTAAGAATTGAAATAAACACACTATATACATACGTTCATCTATCAGGATACACAATTGTACATACATAATAAATTATATAACGTATATATGGAACATAAAACTTAATATAAATTGTATGGATTTCTGTTAAAAAATAAAAAGTTATGAAGCGTTTTATTAATTTTATTTAGTGCACATAATAAAATAAATATTGAAAACGTGAATGAATTCTATTAAGTTGTATATTTCATTCTGATAGTAAAATTGATGGAGTGAATTGGTGTAAAAGAATTTTACTTTTCTCTTTTTTATTTTGATTTTTATTTTTTTATTTCGTTACCAGAGAAAAATTTTATGAATTTTCTATCAAGCGTGAACAATACCACAATTTCTCGATCAAAAAAAAAATCATTTATTAAAGTAACACCACAATATTTTAAATGAAATTCAATAATAATAACCTTAAAAATAGATTTGTTGAATATTTCATTTTTTGTGTATATTTTAAGCTCACATCTTTTAATATAAAATCGTTGAAAAGCAATCTTTGTCAAAAATATCTTCGAAGTCATATTTTATTTTCTCTCATAATTTTGATTCATTTTCAGATAGTTCCGATTTTACTATTACTTAGTTTCCATTTTCGATTCAAAATCTTTACAATTTGAATATTTAACAAATTGAAAAATTTCGTATATTTCTCAACAAAGAATAGCCAACCAGCTGACACCCAATTTTATCCGAAAAAGAAGCTGATCGGCGATCTTCAGATCACAAATTGACAATCTCGAACAATAAAAATCTCGAATCATAACCTTCGAAATTAAACATCCTTTAATCATTTAAAACTAAACATCCATCAGGTGACTAAATCAAAAACTCCATTTCCAACTGTTTCGAGAAAACCCGATCGTCTGTAACTTTGAACTTCTCGAACTATCTGTTTAGTCTCAAGTCTACGAGCAGACGTAATATACTTGATTTCTCCAAGGCTAATAAATAGTGCCCATGAAGATAGGGCCACGAAACACAAAAGATTCTTTGGATCATGGTTAGAAAGACTTTTCAAGCAGTCTTGTACGGGAACCTAAATATTTAGAAATACAAATATTTTATATAGCAATTGAACGAAGAATTTATGTGGCAGATTCAAACTACATGTGTTGGAATAAAAGCTAAGCATAAAAATTAGAAATATGCACTGCCTTTCGATACAATTTTTTAAAAATATTACCATTCCAACTACTCAAGATTCATATATGTGAAAAAGTACAATTTCTTAGACACATTTTCATTCGTATTAATATTGTTATCAAAGGCGAGAGATTGAAATTAAGCTTAATAAAAAATTGAATTTTGGTTTTTTTTTTTTTGAATAAAATAAAAATTTCATTAAAACCACAAAAATTTTAATACTTCATTTCAAAGAGAAGCAGAAACAATTGTGAATTAAATAATATAATCTTCGTAAACTGAAAACTTAATATAAGAAAAGTTCTTTAATTCTTCAAAATTTCTAAAACCTACATAATACATAAAAAACTTATTATAATCCTTTTTCATACTCTCATTGTGTACTTGAATACATAGGAAAACAAAAAAGTTTATTTAAGTTTCAGGAATCATATAGTAAATTATCCAAGAACAAAGATGGATTCACTTTTAAACGCTTTTTCTGAACTACTGCTTTCAGCATCTTCTTTTTGTTTCATATGAAAGGACTCTTAAAATTTATTATGGTCTTTTACATTTTCCATCTTTCATATTTTTTATTTAACTTTTTGTTTTTATTACTTTATATTTTAGCTAACTTGGTATTTTGTTTTTTCCTTTCTTTTAATGCTTTATTTAAGTAACAAATATGATCTGAAATAAATGAAGTTGGTTTTTTTTAAACTATACACAATAGGCAACAAAACTGTTCTTACAAGCAATTATTCGCCTCTTTCCGTTTTTCAATGCGCCAGAGCTCTCATCCTCTTTAAAATAACAGTTATTATTTTGAAAAGAACTGTTTATATCTTTATGCTTCTTAATATTTTTTGTTTTTCGTTTGTAAGAAAATTAAGTTCATTATTGAATTTAAAAATAAATTTTAAAACCGAACCCACTTACTCAATTTCAATAAATTTGCATTTGAATTGATGAATTGACTCCTCTGCTTTTGTGATCGTCTTCTGCTTTTGTGATCGTCCTCTGCTTTTGTGAAGGCAATCAAGATGCTCTTTCCGGGATTTACAGTCAGTCCCTTTCTTTTGCACTATTCCACCACAACCCTTAGATATGTAGTGTTGTTGGGGGTCAGAGATCGTCTTTTGAAATTTGCGCTAGACAATATAAGCTACATCATCAGCCAAGCCCACATCCCGGCTTCAAAGGCCCGAAGTGTAAGGATTAAAACATACACCATATTAGACCATACAATATCGACTTTTGGGGCATCCTTTTCAAGCCAGATGTAAATGGGTGCCGGTGTTCCCCCAGACGGTTTGGTGGCAATTTGCGTCATTTCCTATTATCAGTTGAGAGTTCCTACTTCGATTGTACAAAGATCACGAAAGATCGTTCGGAAGATAAGACGAGCATGCAAAAAACTCTGTCTATCGCCCAATGACTTTACCTTCACCAGTGCAGCCACCTGATCCTTGGAATAGAGATCTAGATAACACTTTAGTTTTTTGTTAAATAAGATGCAGACTTTAAAAAGCCCTTGTGTAAGTGTCATTGCTTGATGTAAATTTACTTGGATGCACCTCACAGTCATATTACTTGTTTCGGCTTTTGTTGGGCAGAGGCCTTTTGTTTATGGGCCTTCTTCCCCTATTTTGCCTTCTTGCGTTCATTGGTAGGCAACTCCTTCGCAACCACAGGTGCAAATTCCGTTCGCCCAGAATAGACTTTCAAAAAAATTCCAGGCTCAATAAAATATTTGCCTTCAATGCACTGACCTTTGATCTATTCGGTTCCGCACCTTTGGTCGATTTCCTCCGCTTAACCATTAAGGTGATACAGAAGAAATTCAGGAAACTCGCAACTCCGCTCTCCGTATATCTTCTAAATCGGACTCTACGTAGATGAGGCAAACATGTTGTTTTGGCAGGTTGTCACAGTCCAATAACGTGATGTTGCAGCCTTTCCAAGGCTGGATCTTCCTGCAAATACTGGTAATTCAATCCCTGGTGTTTGGGTTGTAGCATGTAATGAATATTCAACTGACCCTTTGCCACGGCGAATTGTGGATAATGATCCACAACCTTATCCATTTCATCCATGATGACTACTTTGATTTTACCTCATGTGGACTTTGTATAACCATTCATTTGGATGCAAACAGTAGGCGATGGCCACTTTTTTTGTGCTATTGCATCCCGATAAGAGGTCTTTTATTGGCACTGCTGAGAAATGTTCCTAGGGAACTTTTTCTCAACATAAGCCTCCATCGACGTCTTGTTTGAGGGTCCTGCGTCTGGAATGTTGCTTTCAGACCCTTTCCTCTTTTAAAGATGGTTGATTGAAACAACTGCTCCAGAGGCCATCAGCTTCTCCAGTCGTTCCATCTCGTATCTGCGAGATACCGCCACTGATTTGGCCGTAATACGCCTAATCTCCAGACTTTTCAGTTCCTCAGGCCACTCTATGGGGTTAAATAATTAAAAAATTTCAAACAAAAAATTTTTATTGAATAAACAAAGATTGAGTAAATATGTATTTTATTCCGTAAAAATTCATTTGAACGTAGAAGAAACACAAATTCTTTTTGAGGCCTCAATAAGTTATTGTGTGAAAGGTAATGGCTTCAATCATTATTTTCATAGAAAGGTAAGAAAGTAATGTTGTTCAAAATTTAAGTAGGAGCAGGAATAATAAAAAAAAGTTAAACAAAACATTTTTAAGTTTTACTAAACCTCATTTTAAGTTTTGGAATTTTTTTCTTTTCTTTTAACATGAAAAATGCATTAAGCTGATTACAATTTTCATCTTACATATTTTAAAAATTCCATTTTTGTTTCGTTGGTTTTAAGCTTTAATAACTTTTAAAAAGTGATGCCTCCATAGAAAATCTGTGTAATATTAATTCGTTTAAGAAAAAAAAAAAAAAAACAAGAAGAAAAAGTGAAATTAACGAAAAGGAAGAAAATTTTTTATTATTTAAGTTTGAAACTAACCGCATTTTAATGTGCAAAATTTTTTTATTGCAGAAATTATGGAAACAAAATTTTATTAAACGAGCACTATGTGCTGCAATCGTAACATGCCCAACTTATAATAAATCAGTTTTTCAAAAACTGAAGATTCAAATTCTTAGATGAGGCTTGCTTTTTAGAAAGTCAATTTTCTAGAAAAATTTGTTAGTTTAGATCACTTAAAAAATTAGATTGATTCATCACATCTCTAAAGAAAAGTCAGTTACAAATTTTCATCAAAATTAGTTTGGTCAAAAGCGCGATACAAGAGGACACAAACAAACGCACTAGCAAACCAATACATTTCTAGGAATATTTTGTATTCTATGGATAACACTGTATCAAATTTGGTGCCATTACAATATCTCCCTTATTGTATGTAATTCGGTCCGTAATAAAACACTAAATGGATTAATATTATTTGCCTACGTTCTATGTGTACCTATTGAATTTCCAACTAAATTTCATAAAATTACCGCTATCTTTTAATATTTTCATAAATATAATAATTAAATACAGATATGTTTACATTCATATTTTAAGCATATTTAAGTTCCCAATTCCAAATTTTTTCTACATTATGGCTGACTTGATGAATTTTACTAGTATGATATTAAATAAGAATCGGAAAAACAAACATTTGATAATTCAAAAGACATCCTTTGTGAAATTTTTGAGTTTTTCTAATATAATATTGTTTTTCGAATTACTTCAAATGTGTAACTAAAACAGAACCATCAAATAATTTTATTCATACAATCCAATTACCTAAAAGTATGCAATATTTTTATTCCTATATAATATAACATACTTCTATAACTAAAAATATCCACATTTTTTTTATTAATATTTAATTTTCAATACTTACTGTTATTTAATTATTATTTAACAAAGTGTCTTTAATATCTATACATCGTACATCAAATCAAAGAAGATTTCGATTATGCAATCTAATAATCTTAACAAATTACTTTACTTCTTAAATAAAAATTTTTCCAATTAAATAAAATTCATATATTTCTAAATTATCTATAATATATGTACATAGAATTTTACTTTATATATTTATAGATCATAGACATAAACTTTAGCCTTTGATTTCACATACTATTCATATATTCTAATAGATCCTTAAGAAAAAAAGTTATTGATACTTATAAAAAAAAATAAATTAAGTAAATATTTTTATTGAAAGTATAAACTAAATTGCATGAAATATGTAAAATACATAAGGGTAGACATACGTTCCGATTTTCCAGGATCGATACGCTTTTTATACGACGGAGAAGTGTCTAAAAGTCATCACAGTTTAATATATTTGACTGAAAATATATAACTACGAAAATATTTGTGACACTGTTACCCCTTGTTGTTTTCTTAGAGCAATTCCTAGAGTATTCATTTTCTTTGTAAGTTGTAGTGAAAATCTGGCAAGTCTATATGTATATCATTAAAATATATAAAGCAAATATAAAATGTACTTTAATTAAGTTAAAATAAATGTAGAGGCGTTGAAGGTTGAATGTGTCATAATATAAAAAACAAATGTATGTTTGCATTATATATAATATTATATCGAAAATTATAATTTGTTTGTTTGTTGTTATACACTTCAATATAACATTAAGATTATGTTATACGTATATATATATGAAAGTAAATTTATGCAACTTATGTGCATTACTCATAAAATAATATTCTTTATTAATATATTCTTAAAATACTTACATATTTACGTACATACAAATACATACAATGTAATATTTAAATTTTGTGGTTTTATTAGAATATTTCTACATTATAATATACACAAATACATTACAAATTCTCTTATAATAACTTTCTGAATTTCAATTCATTCATGTACTTATAGAATTTGAAAATTATTATACAAACACATACTTTTAACTTAATAGACATTCATTCTAAAGAGTTTCAGGAAATGTGAGAATTTGTGTACAAAACAAAGCCATATAACAGTCTGTTATACGAGTACATTATTTGTTTTTTGAAATAATGCTCACTATAATGAGAACAAATATTTGCATATTAACTTGATTTTTATTTAATTCTTTTGTTAAAACTATAAAAATGTTGCGGCTATTTTTGTATATTTAAACCTGTATACTAGAAAAACATAGTATATTTAGGGTATTACTAAAATTTTTAATAGTTTATTATGAAAATTTTTGGTATTCACTTTTAATTCATATATAAAATGGTTTGCGTGTTTCGAAATTTCTTTGAAAGGATTTTAAACATATTTAAGTAATGGAGGTAATATTCACATAAACCAAAATTATTCGCGAGATTGTGTGTAAAATACTAAGATGCACATATTGTTATTATGTGCATGTAATATGTATTGTAATTTTCGCCTGGGTCAGATACCGTATAACATAAGTGAAAATTTCATATTTTATTGTATAATATACTTTTACTCTAGTAAATATATTTATGCAGGATACTCTTATAATTCAAATATTAAAGTTTTAAAGGAATATCAGAGTTCCGTGTCAGAGAACTATCTAGGATTTTAAAGAATATCTCTGATGGAAAACATTGACAAGTAAATGATTTCTATTTTAATATATTGGGTAACCCTGTAAAATTCTAATATTTTCTTTTTTCGATCATATATGGTACATTTTTTCCTTTTAGTTTTGAAAATATTTTGCATGTTTGAAAAATATTCTCAAGATAATATATTTTAAATAAAACTCTTATAATAAACTTTATAATTATTCTATGCTAATTACAATTTTAATTTAAAAGTTAGACAATTAGATTCTAAAATAAAAACTTTTACCCAAGAATTCAATTTTTATATTATACTCGAACTATAGAAAGTTTTAAAGTATTTTTAAAGAAAATAATGAAAGTAGTAACTTTAAATTCTATAAACATTAGATTTTATGTAATTTCATAAAATTTTGTAATTACTTTAATATTTTTTGTTTCTTTCAAATTTACTATACCCACTCCAAGTAATATACTTGATATATAAACTTTATATTAATTGTGAAAACGGATAATAAATTGAATGTTTTTTTTTTAAATACTTAAAACTTTTACAATGTACTTAGTAAAAATTAATTGATTGTTCTTAAATTTAACATTCATATTTAAATAAATTAATCTCGAGCGCAATTTAAAACCATCTTGTGTTACCAAAGAAGAGGCTGTAATTAAAAATGCAAATATACAACTATTATTGTAAAATAAAAAATCACTTACTTAATAAAAAACTCATACGTCCTCGCAAAGCTTCACTTGAGTATAAATTTCTTTTTTAAATTTTTCATTGTAAGCAGATTCAGAATTATTCTGAACATTTCAGTATCCCCTATTGTAGGATGAAATCGATTACAGATTTTTTCGGGACAAACAGACCACAGGGCCAGAGTTTAAAAATGACGATAAAAATGTCATTAGGTAAAAATAAGATTTGTTTAGAAGTACTGCGAACAGCAGATCTAGGTTGAATTTACTACGTGGGATAAATGAAATTAGTATGGACTCAGTGGAATTCAATGAATAAATGAACAACGCAGGAAGTCTCGACAGTTGTGTGTGTTCCAAAAACTATAAGGATAGAAAAATATGATGATATTTTAGGAATGTTACAAACCTACAAAAGCAAATCTGAGTAAGGTGGGTGGAGCGCTCCGATAAGACTACATAAAATTTTCTTTGCTATCTGGTCCTTCTCTGGGCAGAAGCGATACAATTCATTATCAACTTTCACATCACCGCACTTCTTTCCTCGTTTTGAAATTACAATGTCGTACGATTAGGGCCCAAGTCATACTGTATGTACTTCATCCGACTAATAACATTTAAGGTAATTAATCGTTTTTATAACTTTACAACTTTGAAGACCTTACAACTTTACAACTATAACTTAATCATCATCGGGCATTTTATATTTCAAGCTAAGTTACACAAAATAGTTTCTTAAATATGATCTTAAAGAAAATTTAAATTTACTGAAGCTTATATCAAGATTTCTTAAAGTCTAAAATATTTTTAATATCAAAGATTACCAGGAAAATTAAATTTTAAACTAAAAATAATTTTTGAATTTTCTCAAATTTATAATACTGAATTTTCAAGTAGTCAGTAATAGCTTCTTACATTGAGAAAATAATCTCATCGTAAAAACCATTTACTATTTAAAAATACACGAAAACATAGAGGTAGAAATTATTTTATATACATTTAAATAAGAAAAACCAATGGCGCGACGAAAAAAAAGTGATCCAATTTCATAAAAAAAACAAACAACAAAAATCTTGTGAAGTTAGATGAAAAAAAAAAAGAAAAAGTAAAAATTAAAGTATGCCACATATGGGTAAAGGATATTTTATAAAGGTCAACATAGTTGAATACCATGATGGTAAATGAAGTGCAATTAACAAACACACATGTACACGTATGAAAGGATAACACGTATTTTAAGTAAAAGCCATAATGAAACCAAAAATAAAGTACACAACAAAATTAAAGCATAAAATACATGAATATAAAAAATAGAAAATATTTACAACTGTCTGCAAAATGGTCTCTAAAAAGATGAAAAAAAAACTATAATGCTGCTTATTCTACATTCTTTTATACACTTTCAGACTGGTTCACCGTAGAACAAATATTTCTGGTGTTTTTAAATAAAATTACAAGACAATGAATTTAAATACAAGCTAAAATATTTAAAAAATTTGTGAAATTTCAGATTAAAATTTTCTACTCAGATGAAAATATAGAAATATTTTTAAAATACAAAAAGGTATGATTAAAGTTGAAAAATATTGAATAAAAAATTATAAATTATTCAGAACGAATACAGAATAATATTTTTTTAAATTAAATTTTGGGAAATATCAAGTTGTACCAGAACAAATTCCAGAAACAAATTCTTTAGAACAACAACTTGTACCAGAAAAAAAATTCTCCTTCGAGCTTAATGCGACCATCTGTGACGACTAAACATAATTGCTTATGCCGAAATAAGACAAGATTGAGATAGATCGTATTTAGCACATTAGAAAGCATACCGTAACAAATCTGTTTATTTAAGGCTTTCTAACTATGTTTGAATACTACCATTGTAAAGCAAGACCATATGTATTTAAAATCTTAGGCCAAGTTACGAAACATAAATTTGGCAGCATTAAAAATTTACACTGAACTTAAATTCAAGTGATTCCGAGAATTTCGTAAAAATTATATTGATTCAGAATGACAATAAGTACCTATTTTGAATTTATTTTAAAACAATTTTCAGTTTTTATGAATTAATTTTTAGAATATTAATTGGCAATGGCTGCGTTTCCTCATCATCAGATTTCGTTAGAAACAATACGTGTATCCGTTTTCCCTATATCTAGAATTAAAATAAAATGAATGATATCATGACATTATGGTTAACCTGATACAAAAAAATTAAATGATTTACAAAAATATTCTTAGAATTTTCTTGTACAAAATTTACATACATGTATATAGAAAAGTAGAATTAATAAATTCTTTTAAAAGAAGTTCACACAAAAAAATGCCAATATCCATAACACTTCAAAACTTTATTACCATTATAAAAAAATTTACATAAAACTTTTTATAACTCTTCAAAACCATTAAAAAATTTGAGGTCGTTTTATTACGTAAAAAAAAAAAGTGGAAGAGAATAAAACAAAGAATATCCTTACATGCAAAAAAAATTTTTTTTTTTAGCAGAATACTTTCTTTTAACGACTTTTAAGAGAATAATCCCTGTATAATAAAACCAGGTATGTATGATGTTTTATGAAACATGCAATACCATTATAATGTCCGCCAATTTCGTTGCAAAAAAAATCTAGGAAAACATTCTTTTAAATGTTTAAATAAATTTTCTATTATTTTCTAACAAATATAGACTTAAAAAGTTTTTATTATACAGATCCTTTCGCTTATAAAATCTTTAATTTCGGAAATATTGAATTAATTTACTAATATCTACCATAAAAAAGTTCTTAAAGAATAAAATTTTATTTTTTAAATTGATTAGCAATTTTGAAAATTTAATCGGAAAACAATAAGTATAAGGAAATTAAAAGGTATAAGGGGATTATTGAAGGAAATACCAACTTCATTACGAGTAAAGTGATATAGGCAGTTGCCCCTGATTACAATAATTAGCTACAACCTACTGATTTGAAGAGTATGAATTTATGATTTAGGTCTTCAAACAGTTTCAAAGAGAGAATAAATCGATTGAATAAAAGATAATTTTGCTTCTGAATAATGATTTTCTATAAACTATTTTAAAATCAAAATTAAAAATTTCAAAATTCTAAATAAAAAAGGAAACGCAATTATTGTTAAATTGAAAAATCAAAATATTTTTCGGAAAGACTTGAATTCAAAAATGTTAATTCAAGCAGCCTTGAAGCTTTCCATAATTTGAAAACCTTTCTATTCAAAAAAAACACTTGCTTTAAACATACACATACATTTCTTTTTTTAATTATTTTATTGGTTAATTTTTTAAAATAAAATTATATATTTTATGTTTACATAACCAATTTAAATATTCAGCTCAAAATTTCAAAAACCATGATAAAAATATACTCGTAATTAGCAAAGCAACCGCATTATTTATCCATGTTTTTTTTCCTTTATAATTTTTTAACTTTATAATACAAAGGATATAGTATACATACATACATATTTTTTTTTAATGAGGGGCCGGCATAGTGTAAAGAATTAAATAATATAATAATTCTTTAGAGAATTAAAGGCAAGAAAAAAAAAATACCCTTGACATAAAAATTTTATTTAAATATTCTTTTGATTAATTCTATATTTTCCAGAAAATTCTTTTAAAACAGTAAAAACAAAAACTATTGAAAATTGAAAAAATAAAAATCGCGTATAATAGCAATTATAAAAGATTAATTTTTTATTTTCTTGCTATTATTTATCTTTATTTCCTTCATATTTTCATTAAATATTCTTTTAAGATTCAAGTGGAAATTAAAAAAAAAAAAAGAAATACATGGTTTTGAAATTTTTTCATTCAAAGGGTAGATGCAATAAAATTTAAAAGTAAATGCATAATTTATTTTTATTTCGAAAAACAAAATAAAGTTCTAGTTCGGTTGACCTAAGATCATTTCACTATAATTCAAAGTAATTAATGAAACATTATTATATAGGTTTTGGTTAGTCTCGAATTGTAGGTAAATAGTACACTATTAATAGATTAAATTCCATACAGTTCTTTATTGTAGAGTCTGAAAACAGGTCAATTATTTTCAGTACCTAGGCTTTGGTTAGTCTCGAATTGTAGGTAAATAGTACACTATTAATAGATTAAATTCCATATAGTTCTTTATTATAGAGTCTAAAAACAGCTCAATTATTTTCAATACCTAGAATACATATTATAAAAACTGTCCCTAAAAGTATGCAATTTTTATAAATTAGAGTAAAAATTTGTACCCATTGTCGAATATAGCAAAATGTTTAATTCAATCTCTAATAAATATATAAATCATCTTAAAATTTAAATTATATTAGCGCATTCTTATATATGCATCCAATTTAAATCTCGATTTTCCATCATCTCTCTGTATTTTCTGTGCAATCATAACATTACAATTTTACGATTAAAGCTCAGAATTAAAAATTATATTTGAAAATTTTCAAATCATAATCTTTTATCAAAACTATACAAATAATTTTTTCATATTCTTAAATGCTTTAAAAATATTAACATATATATAAAAAAAAAACAATATTTAAAGACAAAAATTTAATATACCAATAAATAATTCAACCAATGCAGGGAAAAAATATTTAAAATTAAATCGTTTTCCGAATGATTTAATATTCAGAATCAAAAACTAAATCGTTGCTATTTTCAATTGTGAAGAAATTATAAAATAATTTCTAACAAAAATCATTTTCATATTCGATTAAATTTGTCACTAAAACTTAAATGGTGTTATATCGCCGCGTATTATTAAATTTTAAATAAAATGCTGATCTAAATAATTGTAAAAAATTTAATTTGAATTTTCTATTTCGAATTTGTAAAACATACAGTTTTGAAATCTAAATTTTTAAAAATAGCCCATTTATTTTCATCGTTTAAGAACAAAATTTCTATGTCATTTATTTGCAAGATATCCCCCAAAATACTTTATTATAAAAATATAAAAATTGAGCATTCTAAAGCAATAAAAATTTCATGTTTGCAATAAAATTGTATATAATTCAAAAAGTATCCTGTTAGATTGTATTTTGTTGTCATTTTTATTGTTGTAATACAATGAAATCTTTTCTAAATTCCTGAGAAATATAACAATTTTTATTTGTACAATTTCCTGTAAATCCAGTTGTTCACAACATAAATCAAATTCAAGATTATAAGTGTGACATTTTTCCCAGAAATAAGTTTACGATAAAATCTTGTATCAATTTTTTTTTTCCTTTTATTTATTTCATTTATTTATTTTTTGTATTTTATCTTTATTTTATTGGAAAACTGTCTCATTTTTAAATTGTTGCTTACCACATTATCAGATACTTTTGGAATCGATTTGTGGTTGTTTTATATTTACCTGATATAATCAAAATATTTTGTTTACTTTTCATACCAATCTGAATGCATACCAACTGTTCTACTCATACAATATTTTGTGTTTTCTTTTTTTTTTTTGAGTACATTGGCATAAAATTGCTGTTAAGATTTTGTTTTCAATCTGACAAATGAAAATCTTAATCTTGAAAATTATTTTGTGAATATTTTAAATTGCAAAATTCAAAAGAAGCTTTTAAAGGATTCTCGATATTATAAAAATATATTTTTATATATATGTATATATATATACATATTTAAATCTTTTAGAAATTTTAAGAATAACTAGTTTTCTTTGACCATATAAAATAAAAGTTAAGGTATTGAGATTAATGTCAAATAGTTTTATAACTTTAACAAACTTGATAATAAATTTTGAATTTTATATCAGATAAAAATGTTGATTATTAGATTTCATTAAATAAAGATAGAATTATCGTACAATCGCTGCTTTGATACGTAAAATTAATGCATTCCCCTTCATATATCTTCCATCTTTGGCAAAACGAGAATAGATAGAGTTCAGCATGACTATTAGTTCTAACGAACGAATTCATATAGGAGCATACATCTTTTGCTTTAAGTGAACTAAGTGAAAATTTTTATTTCAAAAAATTTGATACAATTTTTGTATTTTTTACTCACTGTAAATAAAATTTTTCAGAAATTTTATTGAATAAACAAACTGCTTAAATTTTCAATTTAAATTTTATTCAAATATTTTATATAATAGTATAATCGCATTCGCATTATACATGTTTTTCCACATTGTAAAATTTTTCCGATAATAATTATTACGAGAAACCATAATTATTTTACTTGAAAATTAATTTACTTTAAATAAATATTAAATTAGTTTTGAATAAACTAACATGTACATACAAATAACAATAAAAAAGTAATGGCATATTTATGTACTTACGCAAATGCAGACAATACGTTCAACAGTAAGTAGCATTTTCAAATTTTTCACATAACTAAATGATGCCTATATGTAGATGAAATTTCCCTTAAAAATCTACCCATATGATTAATTTATTTACTTCAAAATAACAAAATGAAATATTATAAATATTTTTTAGTGTTGAGAGGAGCACAATACATTTAAGATTTACATAAAAATCGTTTTGAATTCTGCAATTACCTTAAAATTTGTTAAAATATTACGAATTTGAAATTGCACAGTTTGAATCATTTAAAAGCTATTCAGTTTTAGAACTGATTATAAATTTTAAACTTCTCTCAAGTATTCCCCAAATGCTCTACAGTACTGCCAATATAACATTCCACAAATAAAGATTTTGCTAATAAAAAAAAATGAGTATAAAATTTTTATCATAATTGAGTTGCAGTTATCAAATTTGTTTTTCGTGTTTCGAAAAAGTACGAGAAATAGCCGGGAAAATTCGGCTAATACGTAATCGTTATTTAATATGATTTGAATTGAATAAGTAAAAG
The DNA here is from genome assembly GCF_029603195.1 of Condylostylus longicornis. Classification (NCBI taxonomy): domain Eukaryota; kingdom Metazoa; phylum Arthropoda; class Insecta; order Diptera; family Dolichopodidae; genus Condylostylus; species Condylostylus longicornis. The sequence goes on along the minus strand of NW_026577977.1, from coordinate 715,504 downwards.
AGATTAAAAGTTCTTATTTTGTGGGCAGTATAACCATAAGCATTGAAAACTTGAAGAAGCGGTGAGAAAATTTATGAACAAGCCATTTATTGATCTAATTATCTTAAAGGTATATAGTTCCACTCAAATTATAGTATTAGGAGCATAGTTCATTTTAATTTTCTACTCTTTGTATATTTTTACAATTAAACAAAATTAATTTGAACTATCAAAATCTATTATCAAAACTAATATAAAAATTTTCTTAAATTATATATCAGTAACTATTTAAATATTTTACACATACGCATACATACATTATGTAATTTTAAACAAAAATTAAATTGCAGTCATAAAATCGTACACTCAAAATAAAAAGTATGTAATTTTTGAAGGAACGCTGCCAGTTAAAATATAATCCGTTGATTTTCCTAAGAAAAATCGTTCCATTAAAAATATTTAGTTGAATTTGGTGAAAACAATGGAAATTTTTCCTTAACGCCGTAACTGAGAGCGAAACGACAAAAAATTGTAGTCCTTTAAATGCGTCCGTTGAAAAGTATAAATCAATCAAAAACTATAAAATGTATTTTTTGACTGTTGTTTTCATTTAATACAACTAAATCAATAGAAGAAATCCTTTAAAAAGTTAAAGGTAAATAACAAAGTTAAAGCTGTTAAATATGTTGAAATGTTTTTTTGTTGCATTTTTTTGTTAAATTGAACTCTTATTAATATTTTATTTCATTTAACATATTATTCATATTATATTTGCATAATGACTTAATTAAATAAGCTTGTGAATAATTATTTTTCACTAATTGAAATTTCTTAAATAAACAAGAACTAAAGTTTTTCAAATTGTATCAAGAACTTAAACGACTCCAATTTTCTAATGACGTAAAAATATTTTCAAGTTTTTTACATTTTAGATTTTCTATCCCGTTCCAAATTTATTTCGAAAAGAAAAATTTTTACAAAAATTCAAATATTTTCACATTCATTTAGATATTGAATGTTTATGAAAAGATCTGAGAACAATATTATACAGCTTTTTCATACATATGTAGATTTATTTAGAATTCAGGCAAAAATTTTTGTTTAGCCACAAAGTGCTAATTTTTGATTTTAATTGTTAATTTTGTTTTTTTATCATATCATACATATATGTCAGATGGATTATCAATAAATTTAAAAAGCGTATTGACTGGTTCACTGATGTCTCTTCACTGATAAATTAGGCGATATTAACATGGATGTTTTTTAAATTAAATGTTCTTATGTACGTACATGTTATATAACTCGGGCATTAGTTAAATTTTGTACAAATTAAAAAAAAACGTGATTTCATATCCAAATTCACATTTTATTCGTAAACCATTTTTTTCAAGAATCTATAAGTCGGTTTTTTCAGGAATCTGAAGAATAGCGGTTCCAAATTTTTTAGGAAGTTCAGTAAAGAAATATTTTGTAGTTCATAAAGAAAATATTATTTAAAATGTCGTTTGAAGTAAAAACCGGTTATTAATTTTACGGACTTATTTTTATGTAAAGGACATATTCGCTAATGGTAACGAAACTTTTTCCTTTAAAATCCTAGAAATGGAAAAGTTTCAATAAGACAACAAAATTTCCAGTCAAAATAACAAAAAAAATCTTTTAAAAGATAACGGTTTCTCAAATCACGCGATATTTATGAATTTTTTAATTTTTTAGTTTCATATGCACTGGCGAAACATGTAACTTAATGTTACTTCTTCACGAATGAGCATTTTCAAATTTATTTATTCAATACTGTTAAAATAAACATTATTCTATTATAAATATAATTAGTGTTAAAAGTCTTGTTCTAGAACAATAATTTTTAGAGCTGCTTAGCCTTTCTGTTAAAATCAATTTCGAAACAAGATTTTAAATTGCAGTAATATTTTACAAATCTTTTGTATGAGAATAATATGTGTTGAAAATTTGTACATGTACGATTTACTAGCAATATTTGCGACAGTTTAAGTTATATTTTCCCTCATGTTAAAATTTACATGTTTTCTATATTCATATTGTTTCAAAATCAGAACTCATAACTAAAAGGTATCACTTTTTAGTAAAAGAATCTCAAAAGAATACAATAGAAAAACCCTTGCAAAAGTTTTTTATAATGTGGCGAATTCTTATTATTTATTGACATTTGTTTTAGTTGACGATATGATTAAATTACCGCACGTAAATGTGTACATTTTAAATATGTATATAAATTGTAATATTTCATTTGTAAAAAAATATTATTAAGCAGTTCTGTTAAAACTTTTAAAGTTATTAAAATAATAATTAACTTTTTTTTGTTAGATGTAATTTTCTATTTAATTAAAAATTTTGTTGATAAGTATCATATTAATAAGAAAGGTTTCATATTCTAGGTTACGTATTAGAAACTAAAAAGAGATTTTAATATTTGTGGCGCCGATATTATAAGAAATAATCACAATTAAATAACTAATTCCTTTGAAGCGTAAGTATTTTCGTTTATTTAACGGAAACGATTTCGTCAATACAATTTTTCAAAGGAATACTTTTGTCCAAATTTACGGAATATTCCTCTGCTACGAAATTTTAAGCAAATTTTTTTGTTAAATTTACAAAGTATTCCTTTAAAGTTTTTTGTCAAAATTAAAGTACCGCTATTTTTCAAGTTTATTCAATGTGTGCAATATTTTTCAAGTTAAAACAAGTTTTAATTTGTAGTGAAGAAGTAGTTAAATTTTTGTGCGGAAGATTTTTTTTTTTAAATATGTATGTATGTACATATAAAAAAAGGTAAAATTAAAAAAGAACACCCCAATTAAAATTAAAAAAAAATAGAATATTTAGAAGAAAACTTAATAATTATTTGATTAATAAACATAAAATATTAATTGTGAATAATCAAAGAAAAGAATTCATTGCGAAACAAGACTGCAGATATATTATTTTCGTAAGTTATATGCACAATTCTTAGAAATTTCTTGAAGAGACTTGAATAATTTCATATATCGGTTATTACAAAAAAATCTATTGTTCTATAAATTAACTCACTTACCAATTTAAGTTTTCTTAGTTAAATGATAAATTGCTTTAAGTGCCTGAAAAATTTTTTTGAAATCAAATTATACTTTGAAAATTTAATACAATAACATAAACGCAATATGGAAAGTACATATCATGGATATGTTTGGATTGTAAACAGGAGTTTTTATATATTTCCAGCTTTCGTAAACATATGAGAAGAATTCACAATAATATTAATTTATTAATATTTTTTAATTTCATATAAAAATTCAATTAAATTATTCAATTATGAAGTTTATTGAAGCAAATACAGGAACAGCTACGTAGAAGAAGATGATGCAATACCAGAATCTGATATAATTGACATAGAATGTGAAGATTTCTTGCAAACTCTAAGTGAAATTTGCAGCGATTTGTCTTTTATCAAATATATTTCACGTAGAAGTAAGACAAAGTTATTTAATTTGTTTTTTTTACTTGGTCGTAGAATTGAATTCAGCCACAAACTCTATGAATGGAAACATGAACACCATCCTTAAAATCTGGACGCTCTTTTAAAATTAGTGATGCAACATCTACTTCAAATTTGAACTGAAGAATCACAAAATTTATGTGTAAGAAGCATTTTTATTTACACATGATTGCATATATTCAAAAAAATATTTCCTAAATTTAATTGATTTTTTTTAAGCATTTAAAAATTCATTTAAATTTATTTTTAATTTTTAAGATTTTTTAGATGTGAAATGACTCCAAAGTTCGACAAAATAAAAGGTAAGACTGAAAGTAGTCTTTTAACTGAAAGTGATAGAAATTACATTTCTCAAGGATTATATATTATTTTGATAGGAAAATTAACCTACCACGTTTGTATATTGAAGTTATACTCTACATTGCACACAAATTGAGGAAAATTTACCTGGGGAAATAAAGCAAGGAAAAACAGAAATAAGAAAAGTCAAATGAAAGTTCGGCGCGTATATTTTTATATTGTTTTAGAATGCGTGGTATAGCAAAGAAACAAGTAACAAATCAACAGGTAAATTTCCTTACAGATTGTGCAACAAAAGAAGGGGACCTCCTTGAGTTAAAATTAAATCGGATTATTGTGTTTAATTGAGTTTAGATAAAAATATAGAAGCAGAAATAAATGGTACAGTAGAATGTAAAATTTGAACTATAAAAAACTTTCATTACAGAGACAGAAGCACGAGAAATAAAAGCGTGGCTAAAATACAATTCAGGTGATATATCAATTATTAAAAAATGGGAATGATCCATTTCGTATAGAAAACAAGATAAAAAAAAATTGTGAGAATATTCGTGAAATAATAAATGAACGGCCAACGTTAAAAACTTGCAAAGGACTGAAACTGGAAAAAAAATAAAAATATTTAAATCACAAATAAACGTTACTCTCTTTTTATAGAAAACTATAGATTTCCATTATTTTTGGACAGAAGGCGACAAAAAATTTTATTTAAATTAGGGAATTTTCATGAAAATATATCACTCAAATATAAGAAGGAGTTAGAAACAAGAACCGACACAAGGGACACAACAAAATGTAAGTCTATGAAATATTTTTTTTTTTTTTTTTTTTTTTTTTCTTAAATAAATGTTTTATTTGAACATTTATAACATTATAATCTAGTCACTTATGACTAACAAATAATTTTATTCTGACTCTAATTTGCTAAGGATTACATAAAGTTAAGTATGATGTACATTTACATTTACTTAATTATTTCTATTTCTAAACTACGTTACTAGTTCGTGTGGTTTAGTTCGTTTTAATCTTCTAACCATGTCAGAGATGTCAAGAAGCTGGATTGCTTCGACATTAACATGTTGATGTAGCCTTCTTTCGTGGCTTTGTGCGAATTTCCTAATTTCGTTCTTTACTGATTCCACTTTCAGGTCCCGATGGATGTCATCATTACGTATATACCATGGTGCATCAACTATATGTCTCAAAACTTTGTTTTGAAACGTTTGAATTATTTGTATGTTGCTATTTTTGGTACAACCCCATAGTTGTATACCATAGGTCCACACAGGTTTTAGGACCTGTTGATACAATAAAAGTTTATTGTATGTCGATAAGTCGGAATATCTTCCTATTAGCCAGTACATTTTCTTGTAGCGTATCATTAATTCATCCTTTTTCTTTTTTACGTGCTCTTTCCAGCGTAATTTAGCATCTAGTGTCATGCCCAAGTATTTGGCCTTATTTTCATGCGGAACAATTGCGTCATTAATATAAATAGGTTTATAATCTATTGTTTTATTAGTGAAATCAACATGAATTGATTTGGTTTCATTCAGCTTCAGTCGCCATTTTTTCGTCCAAGCCTGTACTTTATTTAATGCCCTTTGGAGTTTTTCAGTTGACTCGTCGTTATTTATGCCTACGGACATAACTACAGTATCATCAGCAAACGTTGCCACTGTGTTTTCTTCTAGTGTTGGAAGATCGCTAGTGTATAATAGATACAGGACCGGACCTAATACACTGCCTTGTGGGACCCCCGCTTCTATTACTTCCAAGTTTGAATACGCATCCTCCTGCTTTATTCTAAAGTATCGATTTGACAAATACGATTCCAGTATTTCTGAATATTGCACTGGCAGCATTTTTCTTAATTTATGTATTAAACCCACGTGCCATACTTTGTCAAATGCCTGTGCTACATCTAAAAATATTGCTGAGCATACTTTTTTCTCTTCCAAGGACTTTTCTATAACATTTACTATTCTGTGAACCTGATCAATTGTTGAGTGTTGGTTTCGGAATCCAAATTGATGATCTGGAATCAAATTTTTATTCTCTATAATTGGTTTTAACCGCTTCAACAGTAACTTTTCGAAGAGCTTGGATATAATAGGTAAAAGTGATATGGGTCTATAAGATGAAACTTCATGTGGGGGTTTACCAGGTTTTGATATCATAATCACTTCTGCAACTTTCCACAATTGAGGTACGTATTTCAACCGAAAAGAAGCATTTATAATATTTGTTAATTTTAGTACCGCTTTTCTCGGCAACTTTTTCAAGATTTCCCCAGTTATCAGGTCGAACCCAGGAGCTTTTTTTGTATTAGTATTGTTTTTAATTTCGTTTAACACTTCTGCTACTGTAACAATACCAATATTATTATCCTCTTGTATTATAACATCACCAAACAACTCGTCATTTTGACTGTCTTGTTGTGTATATGTGATTTTGAGATGCTCTGCAAATTTATCAGCTTTTTCTTGATTGGTTTTGTACCAATTTCCCTGCTCTCCTCTGATTGGGGGAATTTGCTTTATAGGTCTCTTTAGTCTTTTTGTTGCTTTCCATAAAGAGTAATCAGTGCTTTTATCATGGGTAAGGTTACTAAGATAGACTCTAATCGAGTCATTTTTCAACTGTTTTATATCTCTCCTTAACCTTTGGGTCAAGTTATTCAGGCGTCTTTTATCTTTTGGATCTCGAGTCTGATGCCACTTTCTTCTTGCTTGTCTTTTAGCCCTGATCTGTTCTCTAACTTCAGCTGGATAGTTATTACCTTGCAATCTTGTTTTAATTTCAGGAGTGTTACTCCATGCTGCTTTCTGAATATTTGTTACTAGTTTCTCTACTTCCGCATCAATTTCTTCTTTAGTCCTTATTGCTACAGACATGTCAATTCTTTGTTCAACATCTATTTTAAATCCTTCCCAGTCCGTGTTTTTATTAACTAAAATTGGATTGCATTCTTTTTGGATCAGGTTTTCGCTTAATGTTAGCATTATAGGGGTATGATCAGAGTCCAAGTCATATCCTTCTTCAATTTTTATATAATTACTTGTTATATGTCTTGTTATAAAAAAGTCGATTAAATCAGGGATTTTGTTGGGATCGGTGGGCCAATACGTTGGCCTTCCTGTTGAAATAGGTTCACATTGACCCTCTTTGATTGCCTTGTATAATTCCTTCCCCTTGGGAGTTGTTAATCTAGATCCCCATGCAGTATTTTTTGCGTTAAAATCTCCGCCTACAATAAACCTATCTCCAAGAAGTTCAAAGAACTCCGAGTATTGCGATTTCTTCAACGAATACCTTGGGGGGGAGTATATACTTGCTATTATTACAGGGTACTCTTTTGTTTCAACGCGTACCACACTCGCTTGTATTTCCTCTGTTTCAATCTTCATAACTGGATTATGTTTTATGCTTTTTCTTATTATTACTGCACTACCACCTCTAGCTGAATTCTGTGGGTGAGTTGCATGGTAAGTTTCGTAGTTTCTAAGTTTAAAGTAGCTATTTTTGACAAGATGTGTTTCTGAAATAAGGCACACATCAATGCTTTCTATATCTAGGATTGCCTGCAATTCGTTTTTACGCCGGAGCAATCCATTAGCATTCCATGCTATTATTTTGAGTGTGTTGGCCATTGTTATGATTTGTACTTTTGTATGGCGCCTTTTTTACCATACTCCAGACTTTCAAGTCTCTTACCAAACTGATTCAGTTGTTCCATCATAAGTTGTAACGACTGATGTATGTCAACACTCTGCCGAGTATTTTTATCCTTAGATGTTCCAGCTTTTACAACATTAGCATAGCTGTTCTTTGTAGTTGAGGCTTTTGTATTTGTATTATCTGTTATCATATTTTTTTGTTGCTTTTTGTTACTATTTTCGTTTTCATTTAAGTTGATTTTACTTTTATTAAACTTTTTTTGCTGTTCGGGCTTATTTCTTAATTTTTGCAATTGTTTGACTACGATGCAACCCCTGTAGCTAGCTGGATGTGCCCCCCCACAGTGTACACATTTTGGTGGTTGATCTTTTGGTTTTTTGCAGTCTTGGGTAAGATGCTTTCCTGTACACTTGACACATCTTGGGTCTTTAGAACAGTAACTTTTTGTGTGCCCAAAATCTTGACATCTCTTACATTGTACTATGAGTTTATTCTTTTTTAGTGCCACAATTTCTACTACCGAGCTCATTATTCTGTCAATTTTGTAAATTTTATTTATGTCTTCTTTTGGATCAAATGATAGTAGGAACATGTTCAAAGGTTTCTTATCTTTAAAACTTTGTTTATTTACTACTTCCAAGATCTTATAGCCTCTGTTTAGTAGATTAACTTTAATGTCAGTAGGGTGATAGGATTGATGTAACTTCAACGCCATTACTCTGATAGGTCTTTGCTGTTTATTTTCGTACGAATACCATGGATACTTCCCTTGCACTTTATCTCTAATTTTTTTAAAGGTTTCAGCCTGCAGAGAATTGATTTTGACTTTGCTATTATTCAGTAACTTAATACTGTATGTATTCTTTGGAACATCTTCGAGCATAAGTTCTAGTACGGTAAAGTTTTCGACCCCTTCCAATATTATAGGTGGCGGAGGTGGAGGTTTCTTTATACCTGATTGCGGCTTTTCTACAGTAGTTTTTTGTTTTGTATTACTCGTTTCTGCCTTTTCATTTTCTTTTTTATTTCTAACTCTTATCCATTCTGTTTCCCTAGCGAGTTCCTCTTCATCTGTGTAATATTCAATTTTATCTTGCCCAACGTCTGAGTTGTTCGCACTTTCTATATTTACTTTGTTGACTCCTGTTTGAATCTCTTTAACTACTACTTCAGGAGAGTTTTTTGCTTTTCTTTTTTTTGCAGCCCTTTTTATCATTGCTGTCTTGACAGAGTTGTTATCTGTTTCATATTCAGAAGAATTGCATTCGCTAGAAGGTCTTTATTTTCTTTGGCTAAGGAAGGGTCACTATTTTCAATTTGAGTTTTTTTGTAATACTTGTTATCGTCAAAAAACATGTTTTTATCCATCTCAGGAGCACTTTTTGGTGGTGATCTACTCAGCATAACACTTTTTTTGAATGGATTATCGTTATTTTTTTGATAAATACTTAGTCCAGTAGCATTATCCATCACCTTGGCCTGGGACTCTACCAAGCGTGAAGAGCGGTCGCTGGATGACGGTCCGTGGGAGCCCACTCGAGCACTCTCTGCACTTACCGGCTCTGGGGGTCCGAATCCCTGAGCAGTAACAATTTTTAAATTTTCTTCATTCATCTTCATTTTTTCTTTTTTCTTTTGATTTGTTTTCGAAGTTTACTCTTCTAGCCTTTGGGGGCCCAATCCCTACCGTACAAGGCAGCACGTTTTCTTCCTCTTTCGTTAGTTCCTGACCAGCTTACTACACTGGGGTTGGTTACCCAATCGTTCCACTGGTTACTCAGGCAACAGGATTCACCACGAGAAGGTGAAAGTAGGAATTGATTAGGAGAGGCTAGGTGATATTATCTGGAAGCAATATCATATATGTCGCATCACTAACCCATTTGAATCCCAAGTCTATGAAATATATTGCATTTATAATTACATCATTGTTATTTTGCTACACAATTTACATTTTTCCATAAAATTTTAAAACAATCAGTAATTCTAAACCGGAATAAATCTCTTTTATTTTTTTTACAGCAACAAAGGATGCTTATTTAATATACCTGATACATTATGTATTAAAACCGACAGTTGTAAGAAGTTCTAAGTTAATAAGAAAGGCTTCAATAGACGACTCGATCAATTCATTTTTTAAATTTATAAATGGACAACTCAATGCACATATTATTAGTAAAGAAATGATTCAGCCTTGCATTCTATGCTTAGGAAATGATGTCTGGGATTCATCTAAATAATATGTTTGTATATATAACATAATATATGAAGTTGAAAATTTTGTGAAAGCGCTAAACATTTTATTCAAATCGTTTTATATATAAATATTCAACACTGACTATCCCAACTATTGCTGAAATATGTGGATATTTATTGAAACCTTTTTTTTTGGAGTAGACATTGGTCGTGATAAAAAAATCCAAATATAGAAAATCTTAAAAAGTTTTTATATACGAAAAGTGATTCAGAAAAAAATATTCAATAAATCTTAGTAAATATTGAGAACAAATTTTATTATTTAAAAATACAAACTAAAGGTTTTTCATTCAGTTATAATATGAAAATATAAAATGAAAAAACAAAAACTACTAAAACAACTTATGTTTGTAAACAAGTGTTTTATGTGGCCATATGTCTTATATTAAAAGTGTCCATCAAGGCAAAGAGTGCAAATTCAATTAAAAAGCAATATTCTGAAATTCAACAAAATATAGTTCTTTGAACTGTACTTTTCAACCACAAATAATCCTTTACGGAAACGGATTTTCCAATAATAAGTTCCTTTAATACAATGGGAATATCCGTAAATATCTTTTGGGTTAAAGGAATCTAGTTCGTTAAAAAACTAAAATTCAACAGTAAAATTTCCCTCACTGCAACAGAAAATTCCGTTGAAACCACAACTGTTTCTTTAAATCAACAAAACATTTTCCGTAGTCTTGAAAAACAATTTCTTTCAAAACAATGGAAATATTTGTAAAAATATTTTAGATTAACGGAACCCAGTTTGTTAAAAAAAAGAAGGCTTAACAGCATACTGTCCGTTGTTGCAGCAAATTATTCCGTTAAAAATTTTTCTGTACAACAGAAAATACTGTTAAAACAACATATATTTTTTTTCAAAACAACAAAACGTGCTCCGTAGTTTGAACCGGAATATTCCTTTAACATCGCAAAATTTTTCGTAAAATATCTGGCGATAAGCAACGGAAGAAAACAACTAACTACGGACCTTTTTCAACGAAAAAGTGCGTTGGATCAAAAACTACGGATTTTCCCATTGAAAGAATGGAACTTTTAGTTGATTTTACATACTTTTTATTTTGGGTGTACCATTCAGATTTAAATGATTTGAAAAATTTCAACATTTTCAGCACAACTTAAAGTACCTTCCTACATATATTTTGATTTCAATCAATTCAATATTCATTTATTCACACTATATGTATATACTACAAGTATATATACATTTTATACATAAAATATTAAAACAAAAATTTTATTATTTATTTTGTAAATATTTTACTAACTGCAAATATAAATTTTCATATTGATGAACTTTACCAAGCCAATACCTTAAATTTCCACATTTACAAGCAATATTATAATTAAATTCAGGATAAATTTAAAAGGGGCTAAGTACATACATACATACTATTATACGTGACTTTATGAAATTTGAATGTACTCAAAAGCATGGAAACATTTTCAAAATATATTTTTTATATTACATATTTTTTCTCTATTTAAACTATTATATATCGAATTTCAACATTTTTGTCAACAAACAAATTAGTGAATAGTAAATATTTCATTATTCATAATAGCGTGAATTTAATATTTTTCTAATTAAAAAATTTCTTGGAAATAATTTTTAATTTCCATAAAGGAAACTTAGTTAAAATTTGTAATAATAATATGGTTATTTTAGGGAAATGCATTGTCGAATTAAATACAAAATCATTAGTTTTTAAGAAGAATTTCTAGAACTAAGGCAACGCTTACATAACGCAGTATTATAATTACGTTCAAATATTACACTCTCTCATTATTTATATACTTTCTCATACTGTCTATTTACAGAGTATTTAAATTTTCTTTTCTTGTGTCTCCCCCTTTATATATTTCAATAAAATAAATTTTGAACTATTTCAGTAACTTGTCTTGTTTTCCTCGAATATCACATAAGTGCTTCTAATATTTATTTCAAATTTAGAAAATGTATTTGAAATAGTTCTTAGTTTTCAAGTTAAATATCTAACTATAAGGGCTAATTATAAAAAATCTTGTTATTTAGGTCAATAAGTTTAAAAAAATTTTAAAATTAATTAATTCATTAATTAATCATAATAAATGAATGGTTAACCACTGTATTGACTTTTTTTTTCAAATTATTCAATTAAAAATTAATTTTATTATTACTGTGGCATTTAACTTGATGGATTCGAAATGGAAAGGAAAAAAAAATTACTTTTTTAACCTATTTTTGAATTATTTTAAAAATAATTTTTTTGTTTTAAATAATTTCCAGATCAGAAACCTTAAAAAAATAAATTACATAATGAGAAAACCTATTCAAAAATTCATTTTATATAAACGGATTTTTATTTTTCATTATGAATAATAAAAGAATATTTTCGGATATAAAAAAAAATTTAATAAAATAGCTATATTTACTAATATTCTTTGTTTAAATTTGTTTAAAAAAATTCTATAATCACATTATTCTTATATAATAAATAGAGCAAAAATAATTTTTTAAAATTCAAATAAGTTAAAATATTCAAGTCTCATTAATGTTTTTTTAAAGAATACAATTTTTTAGCAAATCAATTGGGCTACTAAGGCAAATATATTGAAAATTAAATTTTAATATTTGACTACGATAGAACCTATCATAGCGAAACTAGTGAAACTTGATTATGAACTTAAAATATTGTAAAAATAAAAGTTTTACTAAATAAACAATCAAAAAGAGCGCCGTACGGTATTCTCCGGGGCATTGATTTTTGCTAATATAAGGGAAACTCGGTTATTAATTTAAACATTTGCATAACAGAAGAGAGACACCAATTTAAACGGTTGTTCTAAATTTTCCTAAGTCATGGAAGAAAAAAATTCGGTATATAAAATAACATTTGCAGTCTTCTATTTTTCTCAGTAACTCCAAAACCAGTTCATGTAGCATGGTGGCTCATTTACCAAATTGAAGAAAAATTGACAAGGTTGCCGTGCTGAAATTGATGAAAATTTCAGTGTTACAGAACATAGAAAATTAACGCTTTTCAAAAATGAAAAGTTTAAATTTCAAGTTCTCTAAATTTTAAAGTCATGTTATTTCGAAATCTGAACAGATTAACGCTAAAATAGATATTCATAAAAAAGCCCTTGTTATGAGGTTTTTGGATCGTATTGCAAAACGCACCTGTCTTACAAAAATCAATCGAAATTGACTCATGAAGACCTACACAAAGGTATATAACAGTGCAATCTGCACGACACAACCAGTATAACGTGAATTATTCAAAAATTTTACTTGTGTGCATATTGAGACTTAAATGTATATAGGCAGTTATTTCAGTATTTTTACTAATTCCTCACTAGGAAGTTTCTACTAAAAATTGGTCATTAAAGGAAATAATTCCAAATTAAATTTTTGTCAAAAAGATTTAAGAACCTCTAAAATTACATTAAAATTTTATAGAGGCTTCAAATAATTAGAATTTTACGAAATAAAAAATTAATATTCAAATTTTTCAATATAAGAAGAAGCTTTATGTATTCTTTAATTTCATATTCAATATTTCATATATACATATATATATTTTTATTACGAACTATTATTATTCACTTACATATACATACAACTGCATACTTACAAAATAATATTAATAATATAAGCATTGAACAAATTCACAAAATATGGCCGCTATATACATAATAATAATATGCTAGTTAAATTAAATTTTGTACCCAACACTCGTAATAAAATGCGAAAGTCAAAATCATTTTAACATGTTGATGAAACAAATGTCTTAGCAATTTTCAAAATATGAAACATATGAAAAAATATAAAGGAAATCTGTTAAAACGAAATGAAATATAAAAGAAAATTAAAAAAAAAAAAAGGATTTACGACAAGACGTAAATTTCTCGTCCTCGTTTTCGAAATTGAATTTACTATTTAATTGATTGTAGTTGTCTTAAAAAATATTTTTCAAAGCAATTATAAAGAATATTATAAGCAAACTATTAAAAGTTGTAGTAAAAGTTGTAGTAAGAAATTGATACATATTTTTTGATATCTTTTTTTGAAACCTTTGAATATTTTAAACCATTTTCAGGATCTATTCAAATATCATAATTCATCCTAATTATTTGTAGTATACTCTTTAATTATGCCATTCTAATATCTCAAGGTTTAGTTGCGCACGGGAAAACTATATAACAATTTAGAAAAAAAAAATTGTACCTACATGAAAAAGAATAATATATTCCGGGAAAATGGCATTTTCCCAGAGTAAGAAAAGAAAAAAATGAAGCTGTAATATGGTATAATAATATTTCACTTTTTTCCCATTTTTGCGGGATTTCATTTAATCACGTATGATTTACGTGCCTAATGAAAAATATTTTTTTTTCCTCCTATATGTTTGTGTTCATATAGACAAAATAAATTTTCATTCTGGAACAAGAAATCTAAAATGCTTTGCAAGTTTAATATTTTATACTGAAAACGCATTTACACGTCACAATGAAGACCCAATTTTAAGGTGAAACATTGTTCATTTATTATGAAATTGTATTTGTGATATTTTTTTTTTTTGGTTTTTTTTTTTCATGATATGACATTTTTTTATTAACGTTCTTATAGTGTTTGTGCATTATATAAATCTAATTCGGGAAGCCTGAAATTAAGGAAATTTCAGTTTAAAAAGAAGTACAAAATTGTGTCAAAACTTAAAATAACCGTAAATTAAAATTTCCTCATCTTCTAAAAAAAAATTTAAAGAAATTGAAATTTGTATATGAAACGGTATTTCTGCTAATCAATTATTTTTGAAATATTTAAAAATCAAAATGACTTTGAGACCTAAATTGATCAACTAAAAATGTCCTACTTTCCCTCATATTGCAAAACACACCGTACTAATTTTAAAAAAAATAGAATTACTTGAATTTAAACTTGCTCAAAAACTCAATGAACAATCAAGAGTCATGCTTACATAAACTGTATAACCTCACATCATATATGCCCATAAGGTATAGTTATAATGGTAGAGAGTACATAACGTGTAACGTATATGTGCATTCTACATGTTAAATAGCTGTAGTACACAAAATAAACTCTTATGTTTTACAAAGGTTTTCGTATGTTAAATAAATGTCAAGGACATTTTTACCTTTTTCTTGTTTAGCATCCGTTTTCAATTACAATATTTTTCTTAACCTTTTCTTTATACAGGGTGTCCGGGACTCAATGGTATTCCCGAAGCAGGGTGATAGAATACATGCAGACGAACAAAAAACACCTAGTGACATTTTCCTTTTTGGGCCCTTGTTCTCGAGTTATGGGGCCTCAAAGTTGAAACATCCAAAAACCGGCTTATTTTCACATTTTTATTTATAACTCGGGGAATGTGACAGGTAAATCCAATCTTGTACACTCGTTTTAAAGCTAATGAAATACTCATTCTAAAGGTTTACCAGCGGTTGCAAATACTTTTTTAGTTTCAGAGATATTCAAGTTCAAAGTCAAAATTTGTTAAAAAATTTTTTTTTAAATTTTCGTTTAACCGTCATTTACTCATAATTCCAAGTTATTAACCTATCATTTTTTTTACAGGAAGACGAGCCCTATATTCTGACCTTTATTTTGATATGACATAATGTTGGAAAAATTTTAGAAATAACATGTCTATCAGGCGAAAATTGAGTCCAAAACCTTAGAAAATTAACTAAAACAACGTATTTTTCAAACAAAAACAAATTTTTTTAATCTTTATTACGCAGTATTATGCATTATTAACTTGTACTTTTTCTTTTCCAAAACGAAAGACATTTGCATTACCTTTTTTTCTCCACAAAATATTTCCAAAAGTTTCAGGAATATCGTGTCTACGAAGATCAAATTTATAAAAAAATTAGTTATAATCGATAAATTAGTTATAATCCAAGTAATGTTCACCCTCTGATCATCTGCGTATTTTGATATTACATATTCTAAAAATCCAATTGTTGATCTTCAGGTATAGTTAATGTGGAAAATTTTAATTTTCATATTATTTACAAGAACGTTTTTTTGTAAGTAAACTTCTTTTTTTTATATCCATATATCCTTATAATAATACTTTTACTAATACTTTTAATTGGTACTTTTAATATTCTTATTCACATGAAAGTAGAGTTAGTAAGTATTTTAGTATTCTTAATCAGAAAAAAAAATTAAATACTTTTTATCATAACTACATTGGACCCTATTGCTCCAACCACTTTTCGCTTTTATTTAAATCAACTTAAGTATCAAAAAAATTGGAAAATTTCTGTTTCATCAAGATTTAAAACACTAATGAACTTCACCTAAAAAAAGTACTTTTAATTTTGATTCATATTATTTAAACTATTATTAAGGATATGAAATAGAAAAATTTGTATAAATAGCATTTTAGTTAATTTTGATCACTTTAATTTGGCTTTCCTAATAAAAAACACTCTTGTAAGTAACAAGAAAATTAAAATTTTCTATATTACCTACAGGTGAAGATCACTAATTACATTTTTTGAATAATAATAAAACACAAAGAAGGTTAAAGGGTGAACGTTTCTTGAATTATAACTAATTTATCGTGAAAAATCTCGCTTTTGTTGTTTTTTATAAATTTGATCCTCGTAGACACGATATTCCTGAAACTTTTGGAAATATTTTGTGGAGAAAAAAAGGTAATGCAAATGTCTTTCGTTTTGGAAAAGAAAAAGTACAAGTTAATAATGCATAATACTGCGTAATAAAGATTAAAAAAATTTGTTTTTGTTTGAAAAATACGTTGTTTTAGTTAATTTTCTAAGGTTTTGGACTCAATTTTCGCCTGATAGACATGTTATTTCTAAAATTTTTCCAACATTATGTCATATCAAAATAAAGGTCAGAAAATAGGGCTCGTCTTCCTGTAAAAAAAATGATAGGTTGATAACTTGGAATTATGAGTAAATGACGGTTAAACGAAAATTTAAAAAAAAATTTTTTAACAAATTTTGACTTTGAACTTGAATATCTCTGAAACTAAAAAAGTATTTGCAACCGCTGGTAAACCTTTAGAATGAGTATTTCATTAGCTTTAAAACGAGTGTACAAGATTGGATTTACCTGTCACATTCCCCGAGTTATAAATAAAAATGTGAAAATAAGCCGGTTTTTGGATGTTTCAACTTTGAGGCCCCATAACTCGAGAACAAGGGCCCAAAAAGGAAAATGTCACTAGGTGTTTTTTGTTCGTCTGCATGTATTCTATCACTCTGCTTCGGGAATACCATTGAGTCCCGGACACCCTGTATATTTAAATACATGTATATAATATAATATAGTAGATATGTTTTTTTTTGGTTCTATTCAAGAATCAAGAATTTTAAAATTTTTGTAAGTCCTTTTTGATTTTGGCTCACTCTAATCGATATTCTATATTCCTTTCTTTCTTTTTTCAAATTTTCGACTTTCTTTTTAAGTAATTTTGCTGCTGATATTGAATTGAAAATAAGTAGAAAATATGTCTATTCAAAAATATTTTACCCTTTTATTATTTAGATAGTGTTAATAAGATTTCTTAAGATTTTCCTTTGTTTTTCAATATACATTAATACACAACTCTAATTTTTTTGGAGGTGCCTATCTAAAAACCTAAAAAATATTTAATTTTAACAGCGAAATTTTTTGCTCAAATATTAAAGGATCCATTAAAGTTTGTAGTATACAAGACTATTAACACTTTGCGAAAACAGAATAAAAACGACAGAATAAAAATGGTTCTTAAAATACGTGATCCTTTGTATATTTTACGTGTATATATGAATGAAATGAAAATTAAAAGATAAAAATCTTTAATTTTGAATAAACTTGAAGTAATTATTCGTATAATTTAGTTTGATGTGGGAAATTGTATATTTTCTGAACAAAAGTCCCTTAAGGTGATTAAATTCCTCTTGTATTTACATAAAATAACAACATTAACTGTGTTGTTTTATTTAACCTTGAAAATTTTGTAACTCACAATAATTATATTATGTAAGGTATGCAAACTACCTTGTATCTTAAATTTTTATTCCTTTTGTTTTTAAGCGAATTTTAAAAATGTTACAGTTAATTTAAAAGAAAAAAAAAACGGTGAAATTTTATATAAGTTAGTTCTATAGGAATAACAATATTAATTTTTCATTAATTCTCTGAAGCCAATTGAATTAAAATGAGTTCAACAAAGTTCTGAATAATTATTTAAAACTGCAAGGCCTGATATTGTTTAAATGTGATTATACTTATTATTTTTCGTAATGAATTTTTTTTACCATAACTCTAGTCGTTCCAATTGATTCCGAAATAGAGTTCCACCTTTGTGGAACATCCCTCCGAAATGTTCTTCAAATTTCATTTTGGAATACGATAATTAAAACAGTTTTGAATTCTTAAAATTAAAATTCCTCCTAAGTATATGCAATATGATATAACAACAAGAGAATTAGTTTTAGAACATCATAATAGTTTTCATTCTAAAATAATTTGTTATTTGCATAAATGATTTAGAAAGTATAAAGTACAAGTTTTTGACTTAAATTTTTAGAAGGAAATGTGCTATTCCACAAGATTCTTCAGATGACCGCAAAATATTTAAAATTTTACAACAGTTATGCTGCTTCTGTTATATTAAAACTATGTATATATTTTTACACATGAATTTTTACACATTTAAGAAGCAAAAAATTTTTGCCAATTTTATAAATCTATTTAATAAATTCATTTTAAAGTATTCAATTAGTTTATGAAATGAACACTTCAATTCAAATCATTGAATGCATGCAAGAAAAAAATGAATATTATGTACGCTTATTCTACAATAATACAAAATATATACATACATACAAACATAACAATAATATACGAGTACATACATTAAGAGTCCTTTGAAAAGTACAAATAAGGTAACAATATGACTTGATGCGTAAATCAGATTGAATAAAGAATAAAAATAAATTTATTTTGATTATATTTTGCTTCTTCCTCTCCTTTCTGTTTTTTTTGCTTTATTTATATATTACATCCTTTTTGCATGCATACATGCATATATTACATATTATACTTACACACATACATAAATAAACGGAAAGTTTTCTATATTTTTATAGTTCTATTTGCTTGGCTTATTATTATTGACTCTATTGAAGTTAAAAGTACATACATATGAGCATTCTTATAGCTTGATTAGTGTAATATATGGTGGGTGTCTATTTGATTTACCCTAGCTTTTTTTTTCTGCTTTTCAAATATTTTTTAACTTGTTGAATTTTTTTCTTCTGTAAAATTTACAATATACACAACAATAAAATAATTATCGTTAATGAAATTGTCAAATATAATTATTGTAATCATTTCGAAAAGAGAAATATTAAAATTATGTATATGTATGTTCATATGTATATATGCGTTTGGTATCACAATTAAATCAAAATTGTTTACTCAAGTTTTACAAAACTCTGTGGAAGTGATTCAGAGCACATGTCAATTTTATGTTAGTCAAATGATCCACTCAGATCGTTACTCTACAAATAAATTGATACTACTTCAAATATTCAAAAATCTTTCTTGTTATAGACGTACTATTAAGAGAAATGTTAGCTATAAACTATTTTTAGTAAACATTTTGGAAAGAAAATTTGATTTTCACTCAATATTGCGTGATTTTCTCTCAAATATTTTATATTTCATATAGTTAAATCGGAAATTGCCTGCATATTTTCATAATTTTTCAATCAAAGGGGCACGAAAGACAATTAGACAAAATATTTTTTATGAAATTATTCTAAAAGAAAACAATAATCTCCATTTAAAATGATTTACAAATGACTATCGAGAATTATAGAGCTTAGTCATTGTGGGTTAAAACACTGTTGCTTTTATTCAGTAACAATTGTTAAAGAAATCAATAAGGGAAAAGGATGTTCGTTTTACGCTTGAAGTCTTTAGCAAAAAAATAAAAAATAATATTTTTCCTATGTAGGAAAATTTATTTTTTATTTATTTTATTTTATTTTCATTTATTTTTTTTTTTTTTTGTATTTGTTATTTATTCTTTATTAAGTTTTATTTTTTTTTTTTTGCTATTTCGATGCCATTTTCCTCAACTTTTTGAATTTATTTATTTTTTTTTTTTTCGCTTTTGCATTGTACTGTAATTTTGTTTTCCTTTTTCTATTGTATTGCAATTTTTTATATTGATGTTATTTAATTGTATACATTTATGTATGTGTGTACATAATGTGTTTTATATTTTTGTTGTCACCATATTGATTTATTATATTGTTGAATATGCGAATTTTGTTCATTTGCTTTTATTTATTTTTTTTTTCTAATGTTCAGCATTCAATTTCCTATTGAACATGTCATTAAGAATTTATTTTGAGAAACTTGTTATTGAAGTATTTGTACTCGTTATTTAAATTCTTATGTGTCTCTTTGTTACCGATTTTGTTTTTAATAATGTTTTATGTAACAAGTTATAAGATGGAAATAAAATCTCAAATGACTGTATGTACAACTATATGAATGTTTGTATTATTATTCTTTTAATATATTGGATTTGTTTATTGAAAAGTGCAAAGAAGGGAAATTCGTACAATAAGACTTTACAGTGCAATTAAAATTTCTTAATTACAGTGAATTAATTTGACAGTACAATTAATTAAATTGGATTATTCAAACTATTATAGCCTATTTAACTAAATTCGAGGTTTATCAATTGAATTGGTATAAGCGTAACTATAATTGTTTGCAAATATTAAAGTCTATATTCAATTGTTTAGCAAGGTTCTTGGCCTAACAACATTATAGTGTGCTGAACCTTTATTTAAGATAAATTACTTAATTTTCATACCGTTTAAAACTCTTTCAAAAGACGTCTTTCATTAAAAGTTTCAAATTAGCTAACTCCACATCAAATAAAGTTGAGTTAAACGAGCATTTCTCGCTTCAACAAGTGAAAATACTCCTTTTAAAAACATTCAAGCGATGTACTATATAAAATTAGTTTCATTCATATACGAATATATTTCAAAGATTGCATATATTTAGGATGATCAGTGCATACAATCTTTGAAATAGAGCAAAAAAATATTAGAGAATCATTAAAATAATGCTTTAATTTAAAGATTAATTACCCGTTTCAATTGTCCGATTTCTCATATCCAAAAACTTGCCAAATATAATCTTATCTCCCTTATTGTATGCAATACGATATACAAAATTTTACTGTTAATTTAAAGTTAATCTTTCAAAATTAACAAGCCCTCCAGTATTGGAATTTAACATTTTCAAATTTAATATTTAAGTATTTAAAACAAACACCTACATATTATTATTATTTTAATTTAAAAATGACGGTGCATTTAATTTAAGACAAATGTAACTTGTTCAACTATTATCCCTGGTCATCCTTAATGAATTTTAATTTAAGAATTTGTTACTAAAATCTCTTACATTTTGTCGTTAAATCTTTTCATTGAAGTAGTTCGTAAAAAAAATATTATTAAAGTGTTAAGTATTTAAAAAGAAATTACCAATTCAATACTTAAAGAAACAATTGAAAGGATTTATATGGTGAAGGATTTGTATATATGCGTATAGTTAAACAAACAATAAGTCATGTTAATGTTTATGTGTTTACAAATATATTAAAATTATCATATATGTATATATAACATCATTTTCATTCGAATGAAACGAATATAAAAACGTCTTTTGTAAAACTATTTTCAACATTTTATTTGGGTACGATTGAACTGACATTCAGAACACAATTAATTGGAACGTGACTAGCATATCTTTAATATCATGTATCTATATATATAAAAGTTTTTCATATGAGATATTATATTACACATATATTTATATCTACATACTGTATCTTTAACGGATATTGTATGTATTTGCTTTTTTTTATGAGTTATACGATGATTATTATTGGAATGATATATTAAACTCAATTTATAACAGTTTAATATTATATGTTGTACTCGTATGTTATTTTGTGTAACCTATACATATACAATTGTGAATATATTGGATACATATGTTTTAACAGCATTGTTAACTATTTTAAGTATAGAAAAGATATTACAACTTGTTCATATAATATCATTATTTTTAAGAAATAGGATCTGATCCTTGTAATATATAAATAAAAAGAAACATGTTAAGAAACGTGACCATTTTTACATGTTCTGTTTAATATATATATAAGTAAGTTAAATAAATACATATGAAAGGTGTTTGGTTTATTGTATTTAAATTAAACTTTAATGAAATTTATAAAATATTATAGAAAAAAACATGTAAATATACATACAAACATATAAATAATTGTTTAGATTTCAATAAAATAATTCCTAATTAAAATTATAATTTTTAATTAATTAATTAATAATAACGGAAGGAAAACTGTTAAAGAATTAAAAATAAATTTTAAACGAATGTTAAAATTAATGAAATTCACTGTAATTTGAACTTTATTCCACAAAATTCAGAACAACATTAATAAATAAATTTGTTGAAAACAATAATGCATTTACATACTGAATGTGATTAATATTTAAATTCCTCGAAAAATACAGAATACTTCTCATCACAAGATCACAGATTCCTATTAATCATTAAAATAACAATCAAATATGTAGTTACGTGCAAATTAAAAATCTACAATTTCCAATATGAAGATGCAATCCAATAGAAGGATTTTTTGGGATTCCCAGAGGTTGTGTTTTAGTTCAAGTTATCTTCGTTTTACTTAACCATTAAGATAATTCAACCATTAACCAAGTAGAACATAATAAAGTTTTTTTTTTTTTTTTTTTTCCTTTGTTCACTCCTAGAAGGAGCATAGGGCTAGTGCATGATTTCTCATGCACTAGTTTCATAGCGTCATAGGGTTTAACTAGGTAGGTGACTAGCCTGCCGTAAGAACGTAATAAAGTAGCAGTGTATAAAGAATTTAATAATCTATCTCGATATATTTATTAGAAAAACGGAGAATTTTGATTTAAAAGTGAATAAAAATTGAGATGAAAAAGGGAGATTCACGATTAGACTGATAATAATAAAGGTACGAATCATATTATATTCAAAACACAAACCCCTCAACACCTCCCATACATTACTATATCATTTACAAATAGAATTACATAATACTTTTCTAATGCATGACATGCTGAGCCAATATTTTTGTAATTTTATACAATCAAGTTGATTCCTGAAAATCGAAAATGAATTCATTTGGAAATAAATTAATTACAAAAACCTTAATTAGTATTTCAATCTCGAATTCTTTATAAAACTTAAAAGTATTTTTTTTTTGTTTAAAAGTTAATAGATGTGCTAAATAAATTAATAGACCAAGCGAAACTGAACTTATTCTCAATATTATAATATCCAATTTTCTTATACATAGAAACCTAAAATAATTAATCCTATCATTTTTGATTCCATGAAAATATTTTAAAAAATTTTTCCAATATTTTTATCAAATAATTATTCTACTGTGGTAGTGTTGTTGAACTTTCTTATAAAGTAATTATTGTTAAACAATTCTCGTTTCCCTATTTAACTTTGAAAAACTTTTTGTGTGGAAATATTTTAAATTCAAAATGAAAATGTTAAGAAAAAAAAAAATTAAATAAAATACAAATAGAATTACAATTGTAAATTTTTTTGTTTATTGTTAATCAAATCAAAATTATTGTCATTTAGTCGTGATTTGCATTTTCCTCTCGAGCATTTAAAAAGTTGATTGTGTCTTGAATCAAATACGAGTAGTAGTAGCTGAGTAAAATGAGAAAAATAACAATAACAGAATAAGAAATTAAATTAAGTTATACTTGTTAAAAAGTTTTCCTTTTCAGTATAAAAATTTTTATAAGAAAATTATGTTAATTTTTTCGAAATTAAAAAATAAAAAATAAATATCTAACATGGTGGAAAGTTTATCAGAAATGATAGAATGAATTAAAAATAATTTTAATGAATTTTGAAATAAAAATAAACAACTTTGTCTCTCAAGGATAACAATTTAATGTAATTATATTAAGGGACCAAAAATTTTTTCATTTTTGTTTTATTGTTTTTTTTTTTGCTTTGCAAGACAAATTGTGAAAAATTTTCTAAATATTTTGAAATATTGAAAAATTTTGTGATAGAAAATTTGCTTATTGATCTGTTTTCTTTTTAAAATTTGATATCTCAAAAATTATTAATTAACCGAACTTGATGTCAGGAAACTTGAACCAATATGAACTATGAAACTTATAGTTAATGTAATTTTAAAAAATAACATAATTACTCTGACTCATTGATCACGGAACACATTAACAAACCGTTTTTTTATGAAATGCTGTAGGTTTAATATCCTCCAAGATTCAACCAAATTACTTTTGATAATGCGTGGTAGCTATTTAAAAAAAACAATAACAAATCATCAATCAATTTTTATCGGAATAGTATAGCCCTACTAACAGACTCGCTTACAGAAAGTTTTGTATCACAGAAAGTACTGTATCACACTAAATGAGTTATGGCCAAATTATTTTTTGAGTTGTAAGACAGCTACTCGAACTCGGTGCTTCGTTCGCATCCATAGTTATTAAGGGTTTTTACAATAATAACTTAAAGTTGTAGGGAACAAACTAACGGATGGATATAGGCATAGCTTCATTGCACAGAATCCAACGCTAATCAAAACATAGAGTTGTATCTATTATTCAATGGGCTTATTCTTCGAAACTGGGTACGGGCTCATTTCAAGAATTAAAAATTAAATGTGGTATTTTTTTTAATGATATTTTGCATATTAATAATTTTAAAAAATATGAAAAAAAAAAACAAAACAACTTTATCAAATCCAATTTATTATAAATGCAGGAAAACAAAAGAAATTCTATAATATCCTCTATATGGTAAATTTCCGGATCACTTAATAGCTCAAATAGCGGAAATGATTTGTACGCAAGATGAAATAAAAGTGTATTAAAAATAAGAATATAAGTTCAATTTTCTTTTTTTTTCTACAATCATAAGAAAAACGAAACAAAAAATAAATAGTCATGATTCATTCATTTGCGATCAACCACTATAAAGTATTTTTATATATACAAGTATGTATGTATTGTAAAAATCCCATTTACAATACACAGGCCTGAAAAATAAATAAGGAAAATGTAAAATGATATCAAGAGGAAAAAGGAAGTAAAAGGAAAAATTTCTTAAGACACAATGTTTAAAAAATGAAAATGGAATGAATAAAAAATTCGATTAGGTGTTCAACAGGTAAACAAAGAACAACAGCACGAAAAAAAATTAAATTGACTTTATTATAGGTAATTCAGTGTCTACTCTGTCTCTCCAATTGGATTATAATAATATATAAATTAGCTTCCGAAAGAATTTATATATACCCTCCTTTCGTTTTTTTTTTTTTGAGAAAAATCCGTGTTTGTACGATTCTCCTTTTGATCATTTTAAATTAAAACTTTTATAAAAGAAAACGAAAACTTTTCTTCTTTTTGAATTAAAAAAAAAAGGAAATATTTTTTTCTTCTTCTTTCAATTGGAAAATCGTTATAAATTATTCTGATTTATGTTCGTTAAGCCCAAAAATATGATTTGAAATCTTTAATATTCAATGATCCATAAATGTAAGAAAAATTGGGTGAAATTCATTTTAAAGTACGGGATGAAAACAGATATTTTCGAGTAGATTTTACATTTTTAAATTTAAAAGTTTGAATTGTGGTTACGCATGTTCGTTTTTAACACCAAACCGAATATTCGGGCAAATTTTCGGGCACAGTGTAAATTTTTATTGCAAGGTAACTAAACAGTCAATACTTATCTTTTATATTCAAAGTTAAAATGCTAAAAAGTTGGTTGGCTGTAATAATAATTTGCTAACGCATATGCCATTGCTTTTCGGGCAGTTTTTCTTCTCCACATAATTATTATTAATATTGTGCTTAATTATAACTTTGATTGCACTTTTACGTAGATAATTTTTTCTCATAATTTAAAGTCATTTTGTTTTCCAAATATTTTTCTGAAATTTTGAATTAGAAATTTCGTCCGATCATAATAGTTCTAGAAAAATGATAATGGCAATCTCAATTAAGTTCAAATTTTTACACAATTATTTTTTGCCTTTTTGCTTTTTTTATACCCTGCACTTCGTGAAGGGTATATTAACTTTGGTATGGAGTTTGTAACTACTTGAAGGAGTCATCTGCGGTATGGACATATATATATATTCTTGCTCAGCGTAAAATTCTGCGTCGATTTAGACATGTCCGTCCGTCCGTCCGTCCGTCCGTCCGTCCGTCCGTCCGTCCGTCCGTCCGTCCGTCCGTCCGTCCGATCGCACGATAACTCAAAAACCAATAATGCAATCGACACCAAACTTTCACAAGTTTTTTCTTTTGTGCCAAGGACGAACTCTATTGTTATTGGACTAACTCGGACAACGGGTTCGGGTAGCTGCCATACAACTCCAAGAGTTTATTTTAAATATTTCAAAAACTAATAAAGGTATAAATATAAAATTTTGTATACATGTGTCCAATTATATTCTACACATGCTCTAAAAATTATAATGGGATAGCTGCACCGATTCGGGTGGCTGCCATACAACTCCAACAGCAAATTTTTTATATTCGGCAAAATAATCAAGTCAGATTCATGAAACTTGGCAGTCATGTGTCCAATTATAGGTCAAATATATTTCCGAAGTTTTGGAGGAATTGCTTGACAGGTTCGGGTACCTGCCATACAACTCCATAAGCTAATTTTAAATATTTGGAAAAAGAATAAAGTCAGATTCATGAAACTTGACAGTTGTGTGTCCGATTATAGATCAGATATATTTGTGAAGTTTTAGTGGAATTGCTTGACAGGTTCGGGTACTTGCCATACAACCCCAAAAGCTTATTTTAAATATTTGGAAAAATAATAAAGTCAAATTCATGAGACTTGGCAGTCGTGTGTCCAATTATGGGTCAGACATATTTCTAAAGTTTTGGTGCGATTGCTTGACAGGTTCGAGTAGCTCCCATACAAGTCTAAAAGCTTATTCTTAATATTTGGAAAAATAATAGAGTCAGATTCATGAAACTTGGCAGTCATGTGTCCAATTATGGGTCAGACATAATTCCGAAGTTTTGGAGGAATTGCTTGACAGGTTCGGGTACCTGCCATACAACTCCATAAGCTAATTTTAAATATTTGGAAAAAGAATAAAGTCAGATTCATGAAACTTGGCAGTTGTGTGTCCGATTATAGATCAGATATATTTGTGAAGTTTTAGTGGAATTGCTTGACAGGTTCGGGTACTTGCCATACAACCCCAAAAGCTGATTTTAATGTTTGGAAAAATAATAAAGTCAAATTCATGAGACTTGGCAGTCGTGTGTCCAATTATGGGTCAGACATATTTCTAAAGTTTTAGTGCGATTGCTTGACAGGTTCGAGTAGCTCCCATACAAGTCTAAAAGCTTATTCTTAATATTTGGAAAAATAATAAAGTCAGATTCATGAAACTTGGCAGTCATGTGTCCAATTATGGGTCAGACATATTTCCGAAGTTTTGGAGGAATTGCTTGACAGGTTCGGGTACCTGCCATACAACTCCATAAGCTAATTTTAAATATTTGGAAAAAGAATAAGGTCAGATTCATGAAACTTGGCAGTTGTGTGTCCGATTATAGATCAGATATATTTGTGAAGTTTTGATGGAATTGCTTGACAGGTTTAGGTACTTACTATACAACTCCAAAAGCTAATTTTAAATATTTTGAAAAATTATAAGGTCAGATTGATGAAACTTGGCAGTCGGATGTCCAATTTTAGGTCAGACATGTCCGTGAAGTTTCTATAGAATGATCTCACAGGTTCGAGTAATTGCTACACAATAACGAAAGGTGCAGGGTATAATTCAATCGGTTTATACCGACTGAAACGTTTTTACTTGTTTTGATTTTATTTGATTAACTTCTGGATACTATTTACGATATGATAATTTTAATTTAGTTATTAAATTTTAAACAAAAATTATTCAATATACATAATATAAACGTTCTACAGAAATAAGTAATGTGGTGTTCTCTTAAAATTTTGAAATATGCTACTGAAATTAAATAATATCTATAACTATTATATTTGTGGGTAAGTTATATAATATGCAAATGTAATAACTTTCAGAGACAGTCAATTATTATTGAGTACGTGATATGAATATTATCGCTTGATACAACAAAAAAGATTACGATATAGGATTTTGTTTAAAAATAGTAACTATAACATGTACGCGCTTTTTAACGAATACAATTTTACATGGGAAAATCAAAAAATCTTGAAATATCTTTTTTATAGAAGAATATAGAGTCTAACCTTTATGCCGAGACTTAATTTAGTTCGTGTGATATTTAATTTATCATATAGAGTACTGGTATTTTAAAACATGAAATATCAATGAATTTTATGTTAGTATATTATAATAAGAAAAGAATAGAAAATTTCCTGAAATTTATTGAACGTACTACATAAAATATAAAATTTTAGTGAGGTAAATGAACTTTTCATGTACCTAATGAGAGAAACTCTTTTTCAATTTAATATTTTAAAATCTCAAATTAAACTGAAAATATTTTAGTAAGAAAAGTTTAGCTCATATTGTTTCACTTAACAACTTTGCACAAATGGCCCGAATTGAGTTATTTATTGATAATGTATATTAAGTGAAAACAAAAGATATTTCAGTAGTAGCTTAAACTTCAGTGCTTCTTCAACAAAATACAAAAAATTACGAATTGATTAAAACGAATATTATAAAACCAATTTATTTAATTAATTTTATTGATTTTTTTATTCAAATGAGGTGTTTCCACGCAAACTAAAAGAGTTTTGATGGCATACCTAAAGAGAAAAATTAACCCAAAAGCGATATTTCTAAGAAAACAAATTATTATGAGCTGTCCATCCCTTGAAATATATTGACTACATTTCTCAAACACATCCCTTCAAAACTCCTGTATGTTAATAACTGGCTTTAAAAACTCCCAATTCATAAGTATACTGTATACATGTTTCTATTTTTAGTGTACACTAAAAGTGACCAAAATTTTTCCAAAACTTTTATTTTTATTTTTTAAAAGCGAAATTTGAAATTAATTTTATTCAAATCAATATTGAAAAGCAAACCTTTTTTAAGTTTTCAATATTTTTCCCATGTTACGTGAATACTTGGTCTTTATGAGAATGTGTACAACTTAAAAAACAACAAAATATAATTAAAACCATTTACATAGTAAATTTAAAAAAAAATAAAATCAAATTCAATTAAATTTTCATTTAAAAATAATTGAAATCAATGTTACATGATAGTTTTAATTAAATTTTCAAAAATTATAAAGAGAAAAACTTTTGTACCGTGCGTTTTTTAATTTGATTAAGATGCTTTTTATTATTAAACTCGCCTTTTGTTGTTACTTAACCTGTTGTTCAATTCCTGATTTCAAACAGGGAAAATATAATTTTCCAATATTTATTTCTTTATATTTTAGTTTTGCTTTTCTTTTCTAATATCAATTAATATAACATAGAATCGAATTTAATTAAATTGAATATTTGTGAAAATTGAAAAATAAGATCGGGGAAAAAAAAAATTTTCTCTAAATGATTTTGAAGAAGAAAATAATTTAAAAAAAATATTTTTTTTTCTTTTGTTTTCCTTATTGTTGCTTTTTCAGTCATTCAAGTTCAATTTTCTTTTAATTTACTCGTTTTTTCCAACGAATCAGCTAACCTAAACGTATACTTCAGTATATACTTGTATATACTTGTATAGATTGGATTAAATGTTAAAGTAACCTTTCTTTTGCAAAACATTAAAATTAAAATTGGAAAATTTTCTTAGATTAAAAACGAAATTCAAGAAGAAAAATTGAAATATCGAAAAAGGAACAATGTATTTGGAAAAACGATTTACTTTTCCAAGTTCTAGGAGGGCAGAGAGGTTAATTTTTTTTATAATATCATTCCTTTTGTTGTGGAATTTTTAATATAAAACAAACAAGATAATTTCTCTACTGAGTTCAACCTCTCTCGCTCACCTTTTTAAGTAAATCAATTTATGTACATTGTTGTTTATAATTTATTCTGTAAAGAGAAAATATTGGAAAATATTAAATAACTGATAGTGCTACCGCTTCTTGTTATAATTTTATATAACATTAGACCACTTCATACGAGACGATTTTAAATATTAGAATTCAGTTTCAAAAATTTCTATCAAAAGCAAGCTTTTATATTAAGAGATAAATTTATAGAAGTTGTTAGGGTAGGTAAAGTTAGGTTGACGCGGCTATCCGATGAGGCACTTAGGTCACTTGGGCCCGTTGTGATGCTGCAAGATCTTCATATCCCCACATTCACATGAACCAGTCCGAATCCCTTATAAACCAATCGCCAGATCCGTAACCCGCAGAAAGAAATGCGACTTAAGGAACTTCCGCTTTCCCCGTGCCAAAGCTGGCACGTGCACAGAAAATGAGGCACCGTTTTCTCCTCTTCCTCGTCACAGCAGCCCCTGCAGAGGTCGTTAGCGGGTCGTCCTATCTTTCTGGCGTGTTCGCCAATTAAACAGTGGCCAGTTATAACTCCTATCACAGCGCCGATGTCACGTCGATAGAGGGCAACAAATTCGCCGTGTGACGCAGATTCAGCCTAGATCAAAACTGCCTATTAAAGTTGTACTAAAATGGAAAAAATTTTTTAAACTGGAATTAAAAAATTTAATTGTTCAACCAATCCATTGCAAATATTTTCAAATTCTATTTTATCACTTTTATAAGACGTAACTTTCCATAATATGAATTATGTGTAGAGATTATACAACTGAAAAAATAATATTCCCTCTAATCTCTAAAAGAAAAAAATAAGATTTTTAGCAACGGTTAAAATATTGTTCTGAATAATTTATATGTCTACCCATATTAAGGGGTTCATTCTTTAAAGTTCAATTTAGTATTCTACTTCTGATTGTGATCACATAACATGTACAATATTTAGCCCATATAATATCAAATACATACGAGTATCTATACCTAAATATTTAACCCACACAAACAATATAATTTCAAATAATATTGGCATTTTTTCAATCAATTGATTGCTACACCTGAAATATACACTAACAAAAAAAAATGGTCCTTAACGAGTGGTGTATTGAGCATTTTATTACCAGTTCAGGAAAATGAAAAACTTATGTAATAAAATTAGCTCATATGCGACTAATTTGTACAGAACATATTTTTCACATTCACAACAACATAACACAAAAGAGGAAAAAAAAAATATTAAAATGATAAATTTTATATTCACAGGACACAGCAGGATTTTACTTAGGAGAGAAATACAAACAATTCCTTTTTCTTTTTCTTTTTTACAATAATTTTCTAGAATTTATTGCATAGAAAGAATTTATTGCTTTTTGTGGAATAACAATAATCTTGGTTTTATATTCAGTATTGATCATATTTTTCTATATAACGTTATACGGAAAAGAATATTAGGATCACCATACTTAGTAACTTACAAAAGAACATTTGTTCTACAATTAGAATTTCAAAAATAATTTTCTATTACATACATAAAATTCAAGCCAGTATGTCCAGTGCTGTGCTTAAAAACTTAGTAAGAAGTTTAAGTTTCTCAGCCGCAAATAGCTATTTAAAAAAAAAAATATTTTGTATATTACACTCGACAAAATATCAAATGGCTAATGCTTAATCAATATCTTCCAACTTACTATGAAAATGATTCTCAACAATACTTATTATAGAAGATTTAGAGGTACAATTAAACTTTTTGGCAAAAATTGTTATTTCTGAATGAAAATTCAAAATTAACCAAATTTTTTTGTAATTCAAAAATTAAATACTCGTATCTGAAGTAGAGCAGCAAATATGGAATCAATAAGCACATTCATTTTTCCTATGCTCTTATAGTTTTGTGCTTAAAACCAAAAGAAATTATTGTGTTCTTAGAAAATAGAATAGAGAAATAAAATTTCTATTAGCACCGTAATTACAATTTCAGAAAAATATTATAGTATATTCATATATGTATATGTAGGTTAGATATATGTATAACACATATGTGTGGACGTATGTGTGGACCAACATAAAGCCTAAAAGTATTGATTTTATATTTTTGTTCCGTTCTTAATGTAAATCATGCAAAAATTTTATTATTAAATACGATTTTTTTATTTCTTATTTAACTAAAATTTTAATGGCGCAAATTTATAATCGTAATTCGAAATTAAATTAACAATAATCATAAAAAGCAGATAAATTTTGTATTTTCGTTTTTATATTTTGTGCTTACGTTCCCGTTTTAATAATCCGACAGTATAAAAGATTCTTCTTTAATTTGTACATTTTATCGATACTTTAAATTATTTTTGTTGCCAAATACAACAGAGAAATTCGAATTTAATGAGAAAAATTTCGAATTATTCGTAAAAAAATTTGAGTAGGTAATAAAATTTTTCGTATCAATTGTTTTCATTCTTAATTAAATGGAGTTTTTGTGTGTCAAATTTTGATGCTAATAAAACCAGACTACCTAATTCATAACACTGCGAATTAATTATTTTACAAAACGTGCGTTATCACGCTGTTGTTATTGTAATACTGAACGTGTTTGGTAAATTTTTATGTGTCAAATATTTTATAAAAAATGTTACAGCATTAGAATAATTATAGAAAATTGAACTTATTCCTTAGTGTACCAGCTGACAAATGGAAAAAAATTTCGATATTTCAACATAAAAACCTTAACGCTTTTCGTAAATCTAACTCTTTATTTTCAATATTAAAATATTGCCAAAAATGGAATTGTGCCATTTTGGAAAATCTCCACAAAATTTGATTCAAGAAACAATCCTAGTATTTAACCTTAAAGTAAAATATACATTCAACTCTTGTGAATGATTTAATGATTTTTGACGCAAAAAAAATTTCTTTTTGTCTCTGTTTCATTCTTTAATTTTACCTGTTTCAATTTCTGGCAGTCAATCTAAACAAGAATATTCCTATCAATCACTATGAAAATATTAAAAATGGAAAAGCATCTTATAGCAACGAAAAATACTAAATTCACTATTAAAAGTAACCCTGAAAAGGTGTCATCAGATGTACAAAATTTTTAATGCCATAAATTTTTGAGTTTCTTTAATTATTTTTTGTTTTTTTTTCTTCCTATTTCAAAAATGTTTCTTGTTATTTGAATGATTTCTCCTGCTACACATAGCTTTTGTACACATAGCTTTTACTTTTTATAAACAATAAATGTATATTGCTTAAAGTTTTCCAACAATTTAATTAAAACTTTGTCAACACACCTACCTATAACTCATTGAAAAACTTCTAAAATGATTGAAGAAAAGTTTGATAATACAAAAAGTACATACAGTGTATGAAAGTTTTCTCTTTTAAGGACCTCTTCTTGAATGAATTTTAATTTAGAATTTTTTGCTACAGTCTATATGTAATCTAAGTAGGTATATAATATTATATTTTTCACATTGTGTTGTCTCACGGAGGTCACTATTGATTGATAGATGGAATGAATTGAAGAGTTCTTTCTGTAGAGCTTAAAAACCCTTAGTGCATTTTATGTAATTGTGAGTGTTTTATAACTTTTATATTCCAAGTATACATACTTTTTTATGCTTCTTCTTATTCGTCTTTATTTTAAAAATATGGATAAGTTTTGTGTGCAGCTAAAATTTTTGATAATAATTTTGTAAAAGAAAAAATTATTTTTTAAGGACTCTTAAATGGAGAACTTTAATTTTTTGACCGACGTTTGAGGTACCTAGATTTAAGAGAAAACTATTTTTTTTTTAATTTTTCTCTAAAGTGATTTTCTAAACTATCCATTACATAATCAACGGATTTTATACGCATTTTGCTTTTCCAAAATAATGATTTCTTAAGAATTTTATATTTGTTCGTAGAATGAAAAATTGCCACATTTGTAAAAGACTTTTAATGGAAAATTGGTCAATACTACTTTGCGAGAAATAAAATTTAATCTTATTAAGTATACTTATCTACTTCTTTTGTTACAAAGATATTTTCCCCTGTTTAAACTAGAATATAGGCGCTTAAATCTGACGTAATTACAACCAAAATATTCAAATGACATTTTAAGTATTTTTGATTACTGCATACATACTACAATGTAATAAAAATCCAAAAGACTGATTAGTCTGATCTTTTTTGTTTTGAAAGCTTTGGAACGTGTCTTCGAGCCAAAACTGCGGGACAGGATGGAGTCAGCTCAACTCTCAATATGATAGCACGAGTATCGGGTAAGCAGGTCCATCGACACCGTTGTTGATGAGATTGTTTGGACGGTGAAAAAATCGACTCAAGACAAGCACTCTAACGGCCATTTAAAAGTCTCTAGCCATTTTTGATGTGGAAATACCAGTGGTTCGCTGGATAGTGTCTAGAATCCTTTTTTCGTAACTGGTTGGCAGCAGAGTGACTAGTCAAATATGTATACGGATGTTCCAGAGGGATAGTCTGTCCGCTGCTATAGCTAATGATCATAAATGAAATTCTAGTGAAACTGGGGGACTTACGTAAAGGAAAAAGGTTGGGAGGTAACGGAGATTGAAATGTAGCATGGTTATTCTGGGGTTGCTTCCTGCGGGAACGGCCAATGTAATCATGGACATGGATGTGTTCCAAAATTGACCTTGGACCAGAATTCTTGTGTCGAGCTCCCCTCTCGTAGAGAGCTGACCTCTTTGAGAAGTTTTAAGGTGGCACTATTCACCGACAGTTCCAAGAATGGGAATAGGGTCGGTGCTAGAATACACATGGCTGTCTTAATCGTATCCGCTTCGTGTCTGATTAATCTTCTTTCAATCGGAAGTTTTCGCCATATTGAAAGAATGTTTATTCAAAGTGACTAAAACAAATCCTAAAAAAAACTGAGAAAATTACAGTTTCTCTCTATAATCATTCACTCAAATTTTATTTATGGCCAATCTAAACAGCGGAACATCAAAACGTTAAAAACAATACTGTTTACTACTCTTTTTATGTATATAAAACGGTGTAAGCTTTTGTTCAAACACAGTAGCTTTTAAATATAAAATAAAATGTTTGAATTGATTTAATTTTCAATTTTTTAATGAAAATATTTTCATTCAACCTTTTTTATTAAAATTCTTGTTTTAAAAAACGTGAAATAATAAAATTTCAGTTAAACTCTTAAATATCTTTTGACGAAGAGTTTTTGTTATACTCCCTCTGATTCTGATTTGTTTTCTGTCTATCATTTTGATCATATAACAGTTATATTTTTTTTTTCTCGAATTACTCTTCCGGTCAGTAAATTTTTTATTGCCATGAGGATATTTGGAAATTGATTGGTTTACAGGAAAATCCTATAAAAATTACAATCGCTTATATATATAAAACACAAGTATCACAAATTGAAATTTAATTGCAAGCAATAAACTTTTTATTTGTAAAGTACTTGAATTCAAACCACAAAAGTTTTAAACTGTTTGAATTCTTTCCATTTTGATTTAATTTTGTTTTTTTTTTTTTTGTAGTTATTTTTCTTTCTGCGTAAAGGTAATAATATATTTTTTGAAAGCCTTAAGGTTTTTAATTTCATATCCTTATGTTATGAGATCCTTACTTTATGTTTTTATGGTTTTTTACGTATAATAGCTGTTATGGCTATAGTATTTTGGTAAGCACAAAATCAGCATCAATTTAACTAAAGTGATAGAATTTCAATCATGTTATATATTTAAAACTATATTTGGTTCTGTTCCATATGATTGATAGGATACGATTGAAGAGCACAAATTAATTTATTCTTGAAGTTTGATGATTTTTGATGTAAATTTGATATGTTTTACCATTTGTGTATAAAAAAATCGTTTTACGTGTTAAATGTATAAATCGAACACAAATACAAAACATTCCAATCGAAAAATAAAAATTCACCACCTCATATCACAAACTAGTGTGCAACTTTTACTTAAGTTTCAGATATTCTTGAATCACATATATTTTAAAGCTCAGTTATATCTTTGAAATTTTTATTGAATAACTTTTATCAACAGATTTGGATAACTGTCATAGATCCCTGAAAGTAAAATTTAATTAATTATAACAATTTAATTTTTCTAATTATATTTCTCGAGGGTTCGCTCAAATAAATTTGGCCGAAATTTTTTACATGTTTTAACTATGTATCAGTACTGTTCTTCATATAATCTTTATAAAATACTTCAATATCAACTCGTTTTAAAGAAAAAATTAATTGTTATACTTATTACCATTAATCGCATAAAAAAACAAAAATTTAATTTTAGCATTTTTAACCTGTCGTGAATAAAAATTGGCTTTAAAAAGTATTAAAAATAACAACAAATTTCTTTTTTAAAATTTCATTCTTAAAGTATCGATTCTATATTAAATCTAAGAGCATTCCCAAGCAAAATAATTGTATATAATATATTTATAAATCTCAAACATATATATATATATATGCAGATATTTCACATTTCTAGGTAGATTACGTAAATAAATACTCAATACAATATAGAAATTTTCCTGGGAAATTATTCGTGACAGTAGTTATATTATAACTAACCTTTTCAACTGAATAAATGACGCTTAACATAGAGTAACATAATATACAAAATTTATAATATACAAAATATGCCGATATACAAATATTTTAGGAAAAAGAAAGAAAGAAACAACATTTTAATTCCTTACAGATACTTTCTTTATTTTGTTCAGTTCTTGTTTTTTTTGTTTTTTTGTTTTGTTTCATTCGCATAAGGATCTAAACGACGTGTATAGAATATTTCAATATAATTTTATGTACGCAGCAATTTATTCAGTTTAAGTATACAAAAAATCATGTTGAAGATTACTTAAGCACAAATTTTTTTTATCCTTTTTGTTTTTTTTTGAAAATTTTCAAAACAACAATAAATTAACAAACAACCAATTCAATATGAACTTATAGAACAATAATTTTATATAAGAAAATTATTATATGCGTTTATATTGGGTAAAATATAATATCTGTTATAATAGAAAACTTGATATTTTTTGCACCATCATTTGACAAAATCAGAACAAAAAAAAAAGCATTAAAAAAATTAGTCTTGTTTTTTTTTTGTGTTATTTCGGAATAATGAATTTATCATTTTAGTAAATCACCTCACGCAAACAGATTATTCCCTATATAAAATCAGTTATATTTACTCAAAGATAAATGAAATTAATATAGCGTAAATTTGAGTCTAAGGTGGATGAAACTAGTCACAGTTGTGGAGGCTAAAAAGGATATTTAAAAGATTAAACCTGAAACTTAGAATTCTTACGTTAATGTATTTTTTGCCTGATTTTTATAAAGTCTTGTTATAAGTCCCTTTATCCTGGGGAGTGCACCAATTTTTATGAATCAATTTTTTTTTTTCATTATTTGTGTTCCATTTGCAAAAAAGTTGGTTGTTCATCATAAATCTTGCAAATCAAAATAGAGTGCTAATAAAAAATATTGGGGTTCTATATAGAAAGAATGAAATTATTGAAATTTTTAGATTAGCAGTTGTTGTGATGATAGTCATTTACTCAAAGACTTCCAAATATTTCATTTTTAGTTAGATGCAATATTTACTGGATCTAAATAGTTTCATTATAGAACAAGAATCACATAAGGTTAATAATTTTAGTTTTTAACCTCTACAGCTCAAAATCTGTCCCTCATAATATGGACAAGATTAACAATAAATGAGACTGGAAGGCGAAATACTTTTAAATAGGAAAAATATTGCTATTTTGCGTTCGCCTGAATATATTCCAAGAATTTTTATTTGATAATATTACCAATTCTTTTCTTATTAAAAAAATAGTTCATACTGGTCCTTATCAAGAAAAATCTTTCTCTACAGTGTTGTATTAAAATAATAAGGATAGTTTATGAAATAAAATTTCTTTAAATAGAAA
Organism: Condylostylus longicornis; assembly: GCF_029603195.1. Lineage (NCBI taxonomy): Eukaryota > Metazoa > Arthropoda > Insecta > Diptera > Dolichopodidae > Condylostylus > Condylostylus longicornis. Next base: position 677,673 of record NW_026577977.1, on the reverse strand, counting down.
AAAATATAATATTCACTTTAAGACAGTTTTATAAAAAATTTCAAAAATTAATTAACTCTTAATATAATTTTATAAACTAAAAATGCATATATATAAAAATACTTAAATAAATATGAGATCATAAGATATGAGTTCATCCAAGTCATAATCTTTTTATGTTTACTTCTCTGATTTGCATTATTCATTTTACTTCAACATAGAAAACATTTTAAGCATATCAGCATTCATATTGTGTTCACTTCAACTCTATACATGGGTTAATCATTGCAAGAAGAAAGAAAAAATTTTAAAGTTGAAATAAATTTTTTCCCTAGACAACTAGCAAACAACTGGAAAAATGGAATTTTCTTCATATAATAATAAAGAATGTTAAAAAAAAATATTTTAGGAACAAAAACTTAAGACAAAGTATGCATCAGAGTCTATGCAATATCGGAAAAAATAACAATAATCCATAATACTTGTTTTTTGACCCTGAAAGGAAGTTTTGTATTGGAAGTGCACCCTTTTGATGTTTGTTCTATGGGATTCTACGAATTCAACAATAATTCAATCTTTAAAACATCTGTTTCAATATTCGGTGTGTATTTCTGTATTAACTACAACATATTTGAGTAACAACAAGTAGGTCAGAACTAATACAAATATTAAAATTTGATGACAAAAAATTTGAGTTTTAGTTTTAATTTTTTTAAAATACTATATGTGATGCCATGGTATCTCTGCCAAAATTTCACCAATAACAGAGAACAGATTTCGCTTAAAGCTTTTTCTTATGAGAACCTATTCCAACAAACTTTTGTTCTCCGATATTAATAAATCTGAAGTAACAACTTCCTTTTGATCAATTTCACTTCCAATTTTGTAGCATCAATTTAGCAATAACAAATTTTTTAATTTTGAGATTTATTATGAATGAATTCCACTGTATATAAATTGTATGATATACAAATAGCTATAGTGATTATATTTTATATTCATAAAAGTATAACGTGCAAAAATCCAAAGAGCTTACATGAAAATGATCCTTTTTGTACATGTCGCAATGCAGACAATGCAAATTAAAGAAGAATTGTGGAATAATTTTAGAGGAAAACATACCGTTGTATAATGAAAGAAAGTGGTATCTCATATCAAAAACCGAAAAAATGCGGTCAAAGTGCAATATTGCACAGTTAGTAAAATAAAACGAAAAAGTGAAAAATATTACGATTTAAAAAAAAAGGGATACAAACACAGGAAAAAAAAGAATGGCAAAAAATAAAGGGTTTTTTCTTTATTTCAAAAAAGGACACTCTGACATTTAATATAACCTCTAAAAGTAGTAGCACTAAACGTGTGGCAAAAAAATTATCATCTTCTCTTTAATTTTTTTCTTTTTTTACTTACAGGTGTACATTTTGGTTTCCATGAAAATCTGAAGAGATTGGAATTCAGAAAAATTGCGATGATTTTTTTTTTCACCGCTATTTAAATTTTTTTTTAATTTTATTTTATACAACATTGAATTTCTTTGATGGTTCAAAAAAGTAAAAATTAAAAAAAAATAATTCGAATTGAAACAGTAATTTTATATTTGATGGTTCATAAAAAGAAGCCATATGAATGATATTGAATATTTGCAGAATAATGAAACAGTGAAATATTCAAAAAAGAATTTTCCAAACAAAATGAGCAAATAAAATTTATTGTATAATTGTGGAAATACAAAATAAGTTATTCTCCCGATTTCAATAAAAATATGAAAATTCCAATTTGCAGTATTGGTAAAATTTCGATTAACAATTCAAAAGTCATAGCTGAAACATCACTCTTTTTCGTCAGTATATTATTGAAAGAAGTGATTACCTATGTTAGTAATTATTTCCCTTATAAGTATGCAAATATTTATACTTTTTCAAGAAAAACATGCTCGAGTTCGAGTTTTTGTTATCCGAAAAATTTGAAAATGTTATAAAACCAACTTGCATTTCAATACATAATATTAAAGGTTTTCCCGTCGAAAATAAATCCAGTTATTTTTTAATAACGGGATTTAATTTTTTATTATTATTCAATTATTACCATGAAAATCAGTAACATTGATCATAATTATTAATTAAACATAAAACTAAAATAACTAAATAAAAAACTCATATGTAAAATTTTTTTTTCATTGAAATTTTAATAGAAAAACCACATAATCCTTGTATCAAAAGGATGAAAAATCATCGATTGTACCAATTACAAAAAAAAAAAAAATTAATTATTTTTTAATTTGAAAAAGGTCATGTTAAAAATTCATTTATATTACTTTTTATGTAGAAAAAAGTAATTAATAAATTTATTTTTATGCATTCGTTAATATTTCGTAATATGCAATTAAATATATGGAATAAATTAATATATTACAAGTTTTTAGAGTTTGTATGACCTTCAAAATGTTACCTTGGTACAATTAACTATTTTTCAACTTTGTACATAAAGAATAAATTTATGAAATGGAATAGATTTGAAACTGGAGTAATACCAACTATACAATGAACAGTCAATTCAGATTTCAAAATTTTTCATCTGAATACGATATAGCCATTTCCTTTCTAAATTTCCATACAAAAAGAAATTTTTTTAACAACATGATTGAAGAATGTCGGACACAATTTTCGATCTCAATTTTTCACCTGAACTCATTGTTTGTCAGGTTTTAAAGGACGTTTGTAAATAATAACAACATTTACTACCATAATTAAAATTTGTCTGTCATTATTAATTATAATGTAGGGTAAGCATTTTTTTTTATTAAAACTCTATCCAACTCATGTTAATAATAAAAAACAAAAAACCCATTCAAAAAAAAAAACAAAATTTTCTTAGAAAAAGTAATTAATTTAAAACGTATTATATGTATGTATTTAGAAATATTTTAGAAGTGTTTTTTATCACAAATTTCACTATTATCATCACGGTTGATACTTACGAAGGGTACTTTTCAAAGCACGAGTTTCAATTTAAAATTAAACAAGCACAAGAGTGAATATTACAAGAAAATATAATCCAAGGACGATTGCCTTTCAGTAATTTTATATCTGCAAAAAAATTAAACGAAATAGAAAAAAAATTTAATTGTATATCCATATATACTTAGGTATATACATGCACTAACATGATATATACATATATTTCTTAGAATTAATGATTAAACAAAAAAAAACGACGATTTCTAATTTTTGTTCAAACTTACGTTTTTTAAAAAAAAATCTTGCTACAAAATTCTTAGAACATTCTGAAATAGAATAATCAAAAAACATTTTTATAGATAGATAAATGAGTTGAATACGCTAACAAGATGTAAATCCAGTATGCTATGTGCTACTGTTAAAAAAATAGGAACTTCTAGAGTTTTAATTTTGATTTGAAAACAATTGGAAGAAGTTACAATATCACATTCAAACAGAAGCACCATTTGGCGCAGTTTGAGTACACCGACCGCAACATTCTACTTATAGAAACCAAAGTTTGATAACAAGTTAATTTCTTAAAATGGAGCAGTTTATAGGTGCATGAAGTAGCGCAATTTGACGCCTTTCGAATATGTTATCTATGAGACTAGTGCAGACGCTGATTATTACTGATAAGTTAGAAATATTTTACGCCTTGAAGGCCAGTTTTGTTTATATAAATCGTCATATACAGTTATAACACAAAATTGGGCATCTTAAATAAGATTCATTAGGAATAACCGTTGGGTTGCATAACGCTTAAAAATATTTTCATACATCCAATATTCAGATTGATTTGAAATTTAATTTTACTTTACAGAATTTCACGTTTTCGCGAGCTTATGCATAAAATACCCACATATATATTGAAAATTATAATGCAATAACATTCGCATGTTGTACACATAAAATGTAAAAATATCATTCTTACGTAATCAATTAATCTTATAAATAGATTTTTCATTTTACTAATTATCTTTATTTCATGTCAGAATTTTTTTTCAACCTCTTCTAATATGAATATTACATATAATTTAATACCTTCTTAAATCAAAATTAATTATGAAAATTTAGCAACCAAAATTTACTCAATATATTTTGTTCAAATTAGAATGACAAGACCTTTGATTTCTTTTTCATTTCTTTGTGTGTTTTGTCTGTCAAATGGTGAATGATTTAGGTAGCATAATTACCTTTCAAATATCAAAATAAGAACATAGTAATTTTCATTTATTACATCATTTTACAATTATATGATTATATTTTATTTGATGTTAACGATTACCCTTATCAGGCTGACAGTCAATTACCATTAAATAACAAAATACTTCCATTAATAATCTCAAAAAAACAAAAAAATTGTAAAGTACCGCCATTTCATTTTAGTTTAATTAATTTAAAAGGAAAGGTGGTAATTAGTTATCTATATAGTCTATAATACACGTATATTTAAATTACATAGAAAAATATTACCTTTTAATTTTTTATTTTCTATTTAAATGTACACGACAAGTTAAATTATTAGTTATAATTATTAGTTGTAAATACTCGTACAATATAAAATATTCATTTTTAAATTAATGAGAAATCTTATTTTTGGATGGAGTTCCAAATATTTCATAAGCACATTATTAATAGCATCTTCCATGCTAATCGTAAAGACGTATGTTAAATTTAGCAAATTTGAATAAACTTAAAATTTTAGAATTACCAACATTTTTATTTATTTAATGGAAATTAAGCTAAAATAACAATGATTTTTCTACCGACACCAATCAACGAACTATTTTACACTATTCAATTTGCAATTTAATTTTTATCAAATTTTAGAGAGATGGGTAACAATTATAGATGGATAAAAAAAAAGAATTAAATTAAACATTTCAATAAACATTTTTTTAAATAGTAATATCACCGATTTTTTTTATTTATTCAAAATAATTATTATTAAAAAATTCAAGAGCACTAATAATACCACAATTACTATAATTATTACAGCGATAAATTTTTTTAACGAATTGTTTTGGTTGATTATAAAATATTTAAGTTGAAAACAAAAAATAAAAATAAAATCAAAAAAAATAACTCGAATATAATTAACCACTTTGGTTGTGTAGGAGCCTTTCTCATTGTTTGTTCCTGTTTTACTCATCTTTTTTTAAATATTCATAAAGAATGTGTACATTTCAATTATCACCATTAATTACAATAAAATTAACTATTTTACTTTTCACACAATTACCAATTTCACTCTTTTTTTTTGCCCTCTTTTCTATTTTATGACTGATATTGAAATATTTTTATGTTGCTAATTTTTTTGCAATATAAATACAGTTATGTATTTTAAATGCCAGTTAACACGAAAACAAAAAACTTTTTTAATATATGAACCTCAGCAACAAAAAATTCACACATCATATAATTTCATCAATTATTCATTTGTCATATTAATTATTCTATATGGATTTAACTATATTTAATACATACTTAAATATTTTTATCTCTACCACATTACCACCACAACAGCAAAAGCAACAGAGAAATTTTAATACAAACAATTTAAAGTATATTACATAAAAAAAATAAATTATTTACGAAAAATATATTGAAAAACTATACGTAAAATAATTATACGATAACTTGTACTCGTATATACAAATAATTCTTACAAATAATTCCGTAAACTTTTACAAATAATTCCAACAGCAGTGTAAGAATAGTTGTGCACGAAAAGTTTACGAATTAAGTGCAAATATTCACAATTTATCATAAACATAAAAAATATTTAAATTATAGTGATTTATTTAAAGTTTTAAAAATTGCATATTTTCGGGCAAAAATTTAATAAAATAATGAAAACTTTGTCAAATTTAAGGCAATTAAATTTTGATAATTCATAGACACAATGGTATTACATAAATAAATATTATGACAAAAACGAAATACTGAATTCTGAACTTCAAATAACACTTAAAATTATTACCAAAAATGAGCCAAAATCAATTACGGTCGCAAATTAAACGTAAAATTATCAAAATTGATAGTTTACAGGATACAATTGACAGGTGACAGTTGACAGGTGACAGTTGATAGATGACAGGTGACATATGACAGGTGACAAATGACAAGTAATAGTTGAGAGTTATCAGATGTCAATTGACAGATGACAGTTTACAGTTGACAGTTAACAGATAGCAGACAATGCAGGTGACAGTTAACATTTGGCATTATTATAATATTAATATTGGTAACAATAATAACACAAAAAAAATGTTACCCTATTTATGTAACTAAATAATTCTTTATACATAATGGAATTGGTTGATATGCCATAGGTTACTATTTATGAATTTATATGTTTAAATATGTAAAGTAAAAGACCTAATTCTATTAAGCTTGCTATTTAGGTTGCAGGGAATTGTAAATATTTTATATTGTATAATATTTACAATTCCCTGCAAAGAACAAATTGATGATATATTTATTTAATAAGAGAAAGTTATATAATAAGTGATTTAAGATTTACAAAATATTAGTTTATTTCTTAAATTCCTCCCCATAGCTTAGTATAAAAAATATTAAACCAAATAAAACCAATTTCTTAATGAACAACGAAGAAAGATATAACTACATGTTATAAAATGCAGTGGTTCAAACTTCCAACCAGTATTTTGATTATTTAAAACGCCAAATTGATATCGAAATAATATGGTACATAACTTTCATCGAATGTTTTTCAAATTTTCAAATATGTACTTAAAACAAAATTATTCTTTGAAATACGTGCAATATTTTAATGTTTTCGTGTAAAAATAAAGTATATATATGAAAGTAATTAGCCTCAGCAGTTATACAAAATTGCATATATTTTTTAAAAAATTAATCAAATGCACTATGAAATCTACAACAACTAAAATTCTCTTATAAAGAGTAAATTTATGCTGTATTTGTATACATGTGCATAAAAGAAATTTTTATTAATAATCATTGCACTGTTAAAAATTTTTCACAAAAATCCATTTAAATATTGTTCTTACAAGACATTTTACATTCCGCAGACATGTACGTAATACATTCATAAAGCTATTTGTAATTTACGCAAATTTTTAGCATGAATTTGCTTAAAAATTTGTTTAAATGCAAATTATCCTTTGCAGTAATCTTTTGTCATTGTCATCTCATTCATTATTACTTAAAATTACAAAGCCGTATGTATTATAATATTTTACTTCCGTATGTATTACACTACCAATTTTTCATGAATACACACTATGCTTTATACATAAAAGATACATGTTCTGTGCATGATGTTCTTATAGTAAAATTTTAAAGCAAATTTATACAAACTAAATTCGTAGTGCATTTATCAAGATAAATTTCTTTTGAATTTATTATTACATATTATTTTATATAAGCTCTGTAGTATGTCGCGAATCTTTGTAATAGAAATGCAAATTTTCTTAAGTTATGCTTTCTCTTTAGGTAGTTTACAAATTTTAACTGAATATATAAGGAAATAATGTTATTCACATAATGTGCATTTTAAAGATATGAGAGAAAATACATCAAATAATAACAAATAATCTACTAATTACGTATGAAGTAAAAAAATCAATAAATCTGTCTGTCTTTTTATTTTTCATTTCACACTCTTTTATAGCTTAAACTCATAATTACCAAAACCAAAAATATTTTTGTTTTAATAAATTTGTATAAGATTTCAATTGATTCATATTCATACATAGATATAGTGAAATTACTGCATAATTTTTAAAATATATTTGGTAGCAAAAAATAAGGTTAAATCGAATACCAGCTTTTTTATCGTTAAAAATGCAATAAACTTTAAATTGAACTTCGCATTTAGAGTAAGCAAGGAGTCATTTGAATTTTTTATTGCAAAAATTGAACGACTTGTAATTTTGTTTCTTAAAGTAAATGGCCTATTCATTCTCGTGTTGTCAGAAGATTAATTCATATGACTTTTACTTCTACTGATATTTCTACACGTTTCAAGGACAAAGTAAAATTCGATTAAAACAAATTTCATATCCAAGAGCTTGGATATGGGGAGCCAGAGAAATGAATACAATATTATTATTTTTTGAGCATCTAGTTTTTCTCTATCACCCTGCATACTCTAAAGTATCTAAACATCTTTTGCTGCCATTTTTCCCCCTTGTAAACACTTACATATATATGAATATACAAAAATAAATATATTCCATAAAATAATTGTATTTCAAAAGTCATCTAATAAAATTTAACTTAATAATTATTCACTTGCAAATTAGATTTTTTTAATTACTTGTATTTTATTAATAATTTTTCAAAAATTTTTAATTTGACCTTCATATGCTCATTATCATTGTTGTCGTAATTAATATTTTAATTTTTCAGAAATTAGATATTACGAAATATGCAATTGTTAATTATTGTAATTTAATGAATGTAAAATGGATACGTTATTGTATTTTTAAAAGCATATACACATATACTAACACATTATCATAAAATTATATATGCTTTAATATTTAACTATTAAAATTTATTTGAGACGTGGGAGTCATAAAAATACAGAGAAATTTTGTTTTTTTGCAAATTATTTTGCCTTAGGTTACTATGGTGTAAATAAAAAATTTTAATCAAAAATTAAAATTTAATTTTTATTATAAATTTTTGTTTTATTTTTACATTTGATATAAATTTCAAATAAAACATTATTTAAAAGCAATAAAAACTCAAAAACCTAGCTAGCTTCCTAGTTATTCAAAAATTTTTGTAAAAATTCTTTTAAAACTATTTATGCAATTCAGCCTAAAAAATATACTCGTAAAACTATACCATTAACTCGTATTAAATTTTAAAAATTTATTTTATCATTTTCTGATTTATTCTAAATAGGCCTTACAATTTCAATTACAATAAATATACATAAATTGAAAATATTCCCCCATGTTTATTGTAAAAATAAACGAGTCAATATCATATAGATTTTGGTAAAATCGAAATTATATAAAAGTAAAAAGAATTAAACACCAAAAATTTTATTTATGATATATGTACATATATACATACATATGTATATGTATGTAAATGACCGTAATGGTCTAATTAAATTTAAAGTTAAAAGTGAAATGTATTTTGAAAATTGGTTAAATTATTTAGAAACTACTGAAATTTTATTTATATCCGCATGGTATGAAAAATTTTTCGGAATATGAACGAAATTGTTTGTCTAAAGATTTTAGTCTGTTCGTTTGTAATGTTAATGAATGTTGACGTGTTAGCGTGTTCTGAAACTAACAAATAATGACTTTCGAATTGAATGCAAACCTACAAATTCTTTGATAAATGCTATATTAATCGGTTAGGGTTTAAGTTTAAATCCTGGAAAGGTCAGTTCCCAAACCACGGCACAAATACTGTTGGATAGACGCAAAATTTCAACTAATATTACTTAAACAAATTTTCTAATTGAATTGTAAATTAGAATGCTTAGAATACAAATTTTTTTATTAAAAATTCTTTAGACTGATCAAAAGAGTTTTTGAATTTGAAATTTAAATATATTAGTTCAATCACATAAAATGGAGGTACATAATAAATGTATACGTATATATTTAAAAGAAAACTTAAATAAAATGCAGTACTACCAGATTTATTACAATTTACAAGTCCAACTGAAGATGATTCTATAATAAAATTGATATGCCCATACAATACAATCGTATTTCTAATTATACATAAACATATTATTTTTTGAAAACAAAACATATTTACACGCACGTATATATTTTATATTCCAATAATAATCATTCTAATCCAAAATTTTCCTAACTACATCAACCCTTATCATTTACTTAAAGACAAATTACTTCACATAAAAATTACATACAAACGTGTATATATTGGCATACTCAAAATTTATATTTTAATCAAGAGGCGGCATATGAAAGTTTTTCTCTTGTATAATATACAAAAAAATAAATTTAACCTCTTTAATCTTCTTCTTAAAAGCTTACCCAAATGAATAAAAATATTTGCGAGTTAAAAAGCGAAAAAAAGGTTGAATTATTATTGTCTTAATATAAATTCCAATATACGTATATGTATTTGTGTGAGTTCGAGATATCAAACACGAGACTTGCATTTTAATACCTCTAACACTAGGGTGTTTACCAAGAGATTTTTTGTAAATAAAAAAATTTATAAAAAATTGAAAATAAGGAAATATAAAATAGAATTTGATAATTTTATAGACAGATTGAGATAGAATATATAGAATTTACTGAACTTAAAAACATGCCCATTACATTCTATTAAAATTATTCACCTTTTAATAAATTATTAAAAAATTGTTCTTATACCAATCAGGAAAAATAGTCCTAATGCTTCTTAATCATTCTTTGCAAAAATCGAATCCTTCGTGATAACATTATTGAAATAGATCTGAAAATACTTTTAATATTTTTAAGTCATATACATATTTAATATTCTATGTATATCGTACCCAGTACTACATCCTTTTTAAAGTAATAATTCACTCATTGAATTCATTCGAGTCTTATATATGAATTTCAATTGAAATCATTTTAATTGTCATATTTTTCCCGCAACAATATCATAACTTTAAAAATATTTCCAAACCTATAATTTTATTGACATATTATGTATATATTAGAGTTAATTCAAAAAAAATATATACATATAACACTACATCTTAATTAATAACATATTCTTAGTGGAATACTAAAATGAGATTATTATAATTTAAATATTTACATAGATTGTATAGCAATAAATTTTTTACATTTAAATTCCTCAATTGTTGCAAATATACGAAAGATTACCAATATTTAGTTTATATTATAATCTTAATAAAAATAAATTAACCTTAACGTTAATAATTATTGTATACAAAATTGCAAATTGCAATAATAAATTTCTTATAAAGTATTAATATTATTAAAATACATATACATACATACATATATTCAATATAATGAATATTAAGTGCGGTTAAAATTGCATAAAATCGCTTTTATATCCTAATGTAAACATAATCAAACGCACACAAAAATATACAGACAAAATAATAATAATAAAATAATTTCACACTTAAATAACTATATTATATGATTTCAATTAAGAATATTATACAATTTGAAAATTTCCATTTACATAGTTTATACACTCATGAATAAATATTTTAAATTTTTGTAGATTAATTTACAAAACAAAGCAATCTAATATTCATTTAGTTTCTATACCATTATAAAATAATTAACGTAACTAAATGGAGTAAATGAATTTTCTACATTTTCTATTCTATAATTTGTATATAATATGTATATATGTATAATAGTTACATTTTTTCTTCATTTTATTTTACACAATTAAGATTCACAAAACCCATTGTGTCCTGCACAAATAAAATCTTATGAATATACATACATTGTATATATTCTTTGGTGACGATATTGTATAAGATATGAAAAATTATTGTATTGTATGTATTCATATAATATGAAACATAAGGTAATGCATATATTGAAACCTTGACACAAAATTTATTTAAATGCTATATATAAAATATAACCATAAAATTTAAGAATACTTTTATATACAAGAAAAATATATACAATATATAAAATGATACAGAGTTCTTAGAGTCCTAAAATCTCCCATTGAATTTATTTTATTTTGAAATGTAAAATTGTATAAATTCTTTTGCATCCTTCTACGTAATATACTTATATATATGTAAGCATTTTAAAATTTCTGTTTATTGCAGTTAGTACATTATATACTATTCTATTATACTATAATAATATTTTCGATATAGGTTTCCACAAAGTGGGAAATAATTGACTAAATTTAATGAAATAAAATTTTAAAAGGACAAACATTAAAATTTTAAAATGGTTTTTCAAATTATTCTTATATTTCACACTATATTATATAAGGAATTTTTGTGGTATTATTAATAAAATATTAACATAATAAAATTTTCTGGGTAAAATATACTCCGGTTCATAGAAATTTACTTATATAATATGTAGATATGAATTTAATTTGGTTGCATAAATTCAATTACTTCCATTATCGCTTTATAATTTTGCATCAATTAAAATTTGTTTCAACATTTTGAATCTGGAAATTGTAAACAATAATTGTGAAAAAATTGTGAATGATTTTGGATTTTTGTTCTGAAATTTAAAGATGAATAAATTGAATGATTTATTTCTGCGAGTAATTTTCTGAAATGCCTAAGAAAAATTTTCCACTTATAAGGAAAATGTTATTAGTTCTAAGCGGAGATATTTGTACTAAATAGAGTAGAATATTGCTGATGTTCTTTTTATGCGATATTTTCTGGACAATCGATAATATTTTTTCATTCAACAAGCTTTTCTTTTTTAATTTATACGAAATATCGGAAGTAATTTAATTTTTCAATAAATAAATGGAAGTATTCTGTTCACCTATTACTAAACTTTTCATTTAAGGTCTAAATATTGTATGAATCAAGGACTGTCAATTTTCCTTTTACTAACCCAGACATACAGTAAATTAATGCCCCTTATATAAATTGATTGTCTTTTAATAATCACCATTAAATTATGTTTTTTTTTTTATAATGAATTCATCAAAAAATACTTTATGCTTTTCTTGTCAATCCAAAATCTATGTTAAATCATTTTTAAATAATTTTAACAGATAAAGTGCATAGCATAATCTTTAATAAATTTTCCCATTTTAACTAAATTTTTTATAAAAAATTTAAAAATATTAAAAAAACATAAATTACATTTTTTTTTCCTCTCGCTCAAACCTTAATAATTGAACATGTGAAAAAATTAATGAATTGGAAATTTTTGCTTCATTTACCTTATTTACTTATATACCAACACTAACCATATGTTGAAAAAAAAAAATACCTATGTATATAGTCTCCAAATTTAATACATTCATTAATATAATGTGCAAGAACATATGTTAATCTCAGGAATATGATTAAATTTATAAACATATTGGCATAATACGTTCATATTTAATATACATATATATAACATTTTTGTTGAATATGTTTTATATATAGATATACAGTCATCTATTATAATGTAATAAATTATCTGCATCCTTTTATAAAATATTAATGATCATAATAAACATAATTGAGAAATCCCGTATGTACTATTTTTGCATGCAAGTATAACAATTTTAAGTTTTACATCATGCTTGTTGCACAGAAACATTGTAAGAAACATCATTATGAAGTTTATAATTTTTGTAAATAAATATCACACAAAATTTAATAAGCTTGGACTATGAAAATTGAATTCAAATTCTATGAGTTAATTTATAGACATTGCCAATAAAAAGTTACTTTGGCCAAATAATTTTTTTTGTTAAAGATTTAATTACATGAATAATATAAACTCCTCATTAGGCATTAGTAAAAATCTTAATTTAATATTTTTTTTTAATTTATTTTAAATTAAATTAACAAAGTAGATTATCTAAAATATAAGTTCGGACTAAAAGAAGAACTATTTTCCAAAACTCTCCAAGAACATTCACATATTTTTGTTTCTATTTCGAACAGTTACGACTGTCTACTATTAAAAATTTGTCTACTTGTTATTACTTTGTCTGCTATTAAAAATTTGTTGTGCAAGGGTATGGCCCGCAACAAGAGTTGAAACTATCGAGGCGTGTTTTCTTCGAGTTTTCATAGAAAAAAATTGTACGCCAGGAAGGGAGTAACTTAAACGTCTGGAGGTAATTATTTATAACGCAAAGTTAAAAATAATTATTTGGAAAGAATTTTGGCTGAAAAATATTCATAAAAGCTTAGAAGCTATTGGAACTATAGAGCAATGTATTGTTCGAAACAATATTTATATGATTCGGAAAGTGCAAATGAAAAGTGTTAGAATGAAATGCTAGTGCTATAAGTTCGGCAAAAGTTTAAGAATTCTAACATTCTACGAAAAACGAAATTTCTATTTATCACATAGAAGATGGTTTTACTCGTATATAATCATATCCAATTAAAGTTTCAAATATTTTATATAATTCACGGAGTTGTTTTCTTAATAATCATTGGTTGTTTAACATGATTTGTTAAAATCTTAGATTTCTTTTCTTAAAATTTTTTATCAAAAATAACATCAATATGAACAATTTCAAAAAATTATTGCAATGTCAACAAAACATCAATTATACCAACATCATTTTCAAAACAATGAACCTCATAAGCAAGCAACAATATTTCAATTACTTTTATACGTATTATACTGGAATGGTATTTTTTATAAACATATTTAATTTACCCTCAGCAATATTTATTTCCATGGGAAATTTTTAATTTTTTTTTTTGTTTATCTACATTATGTAATTATTTCTCTATTTATTTTTAATATTGAAGTTATAAAAGTAATATAAATTTCATATTTTAATATTGTATGTATTTTTTTCTTTCAATTATTATACACATAAAATGTGAAGCTTATTTAATTTAAAAATATTGTATAATTATACAATTCAGTATATAAATTATCAACGCAAATTAAATAAATGCAATTGTCTTAAATAAATATTGAAATAATGTGAAAAATTCAAAAATATTCAATTTTCGTTTAAAAAAAAAAATATCCTACATAATGAAAAATATTATGTGAATATCAAAAATTACTTATTTAAATTATTTACCATTAAATAATAACAGTACATACATATATGCTTTTATATAACAGTTTTAAATTAAAAATAAAAAGTATATTTTGGTTACCTTGAATCAATAAACAAAAAAAAACAACAATTTTGTTTTCATTTATGTATTAAAAAAAAAATAACAATTTGGAAATGAACTTTTATACGAGTACAAACAATTTATTACTTTCTATCATAATTAATATAGAGTTCCGTGTAAACAAACAAAATAATTCAAATATTTGTGATAAATTTGACCGTATTCAAAATATTCATAATTTGCTAAATCAAATATTTGGTTTAGATGATGTTAATAAATTTTAGAATATTCATACTATGCATCTCTTTTGAAGAAGTTAGAAAATTTTTTAGTAAAAATAATTAAACTGTTATACAAATTTAAGTTTTCAAAGATTTAAACATAGTTAGATAAACTATAAACCTTTTTATATCAAATTCGAAACAACATGATTAAAATTACTTAAAAAATTTTTTTAGTTCTACATTTTAAAACGTTGAATATTGAGAATTAACAGCGTTGCTTAAAAATTTAAATAAATTTACAATAAATATGGCGGTTATAAGTGGGTGATTATACCATCATGTAATTTTAAAATTAATATTATATTACAAGATTAATTATTATGTTAGAATTATTATACTTAATAAGACTTCACACTACACTGTTGCACTAATTAATGAGAAGAAGAAGGAAGAAAAGGAAGTATATTGCTTTCATATGTAGAAATTAGCATAGGTAGCTGACTTCGTAGGGATGCTACGAGAATTTAATTTTACAATATTATTTTTAATTATAATAATGACCGCTACATATCCCTCTATATCAATTGATCGTACCCTTTTTTAAATTTTATAATTTATACTAAAAAAATTGATATATTTAAGTTTTTCATTTACAGTGTTTGCGAGGACGAAACGAAATAGTGTTGACCTCAAATAGCAATATTAAAGGCGACAATATTATTGTCTTTATAATTCTGAAAAGCAATAAATTTTAATAGATTCCAAACAACATGTTTATTTTAAGCCCTTTTTTCAGAACGGTAAGTTGTAATCAAAAAACATTGGATAAGTAAAAATTTCGTGAAAATTCGTTAAAATCCCTGGAACTAGGAAACACTTGAAATTTGGCACCCAGTCCGGAACAAATGTTTTACACATTTTCGATCCTCTAACCAATTGTATATATTGTTGTATGCCTTTCTGATCACCTTGTATATGAAATAATTTTTATATATGTATGTATAAATAATAATTTAAATTTTTTGTATATGGTTTTAACAATAAATCTTAATCTGATTCATTTTTAACAATATAAAATCTATATAGAAAAGTTTTCTCTAAAATTCCATAAATATGTGGTTAAATCTCTTTCTTTTTTCTAAGTTTATTTCTAGTTTTTATTAATTTCTCAAATTCAATTTCTCTTATTTATGAATAATACCGAACAATAATAATTTTTTTCTTATTGTTTGCTTTATAAATTTTACTTCTAATTACAATTGAAATTTAAATATATTTTATAAAATCAATTGAACAAAATAACAATAAATATATTATAGATTTAAAGAATTTTAATTTAGTAATTTGCTTTAAATAAATTTTCACGTAATTATATACTATTGTATATACAATATAGAGAAAAGATTCTGAAATCTTATAATTTATAAAAGCAAAAGTCTTCATTAAATGTTTAAAATTAAATGCAAAATGAATTTAATTACAAAATTTCTTATGCAATTGCTTTTCATTTCATACTGTACACATTTATATATACAAACACATTTATGTGTTATGTCTTATTTTATGAAATTAAAGGATTTATATACATACATATATATTCTTTATTTTAAGCTTTTTATGTAAAATTAATTTTCATTTGTTTTTAATTAAAATTTTCATTTCATCTTAACGTTAATTGCAATTTTGCTTTTCCTTTTTGCTGCCAATCTATATGATGATATTATAAGAAGAAAACAATATTTTTTAATAGTATTTAATTATAAATATATACATACATATGTATATATCTGTTCTTTTCAAGGACTTTCTCTTAATAACATTTTGTAAATTTTGTTGAATAAGTTTATATATCAATACAAATTTTGAATATAATTGCATATAGATTTAAATATCTTAAACTTAATTGTACATTTTAATAAGATTTAAATTAAAATGAAAAAATTTTTTCATTATCATTTTTCATATATGAATATATCTATATATATAGAGAGCATGTATGTATATAACAATTCAAAAAAATAATTTTTTTAACAATAACTTCTTTGATCTAAGAAATTTTTGATTCTATTTAAAACGAGAAAAAAAATAGAGTTGACCTTGTCAACTCTGTGATACCCGTACGAATTTGTTATCGTATGTGCGAATAACTAATGTGCCATAAGTAACTATGGGGCAGACTATGACTTTAAGTTGCCGTATTACCATATTAATTTATGCAAAATTTCAGTACTATGTGTTATTCAAAATACTGGTTGTGCCAAACTACTATTGATGTTGTATGGCAGCTACCAGAAAGAGCCAAGAAATTTTAGCGAATTTTATCAAGCACATCGGCCCTACTAATATATTCACTTGTGTGAAATCTCAATATCACAGCTTTTATAGTTTCTGAGATATAGTCAAATAACTTTTGAAGTTGTATGGCAGGTACCAGAAGGAGCCAAGTAATTTCAACACCTTTTATGAGACACATTGGTCCTACTAATATTTTCGTTTGTGTGAAATGTCAATACCATAGCTTTAATAGTTTCTCAAATATAGTCAAATAACTTTTGAAGTTGTATGGCAGGTACCAGAAGGAGCCAAGTAATTTCAACGACTTTTACGAGACACATCGGCCCTACTAATATATTCACTTGTGTGAAATCTCAATATCACAGCTTTTATAGTTTCTGAGATATAGCCAAATAACTTTTGAAGTTGTATGGCAGGTACCAGAAGGAGCCAAGTAATTTCAACGACTTTTATGTGACATATTGGCCTTACTAATATATTCGTTTGTGTGAAATTTCAATACCATAACTTTAATAGTTTCTGAAATATAGCCAAATAATTTTGCAAGTTGTATGGCAGGTACCAGAAGGAGCCAAGTAAATTCAACGACTTTTATGTGAGACATTGGCCCTACTAATATATTCGTTTGTGTGAAATTTCAATACCATAACCTTTATAGTTTCTGAGATATAGCCAAATAAATTTTGAAGTTGTATGGCAGCTACCCGAACCGGTACCCCGATCATGTCCAATTTAAATAGGGTTCTGGCACTTACTACAATAAATCATTTGTGAAAATTTGGTGAACTTAGCTCAATTAGTTTTTGAGTTATCGTTCGGACGGACGGACGGACGGACGGACGGACGGACGGACAGACAAAGCTAAATCAACTCAGAATTTGACGCTGATCAAAAACATACACTTGAGTCTATATCTAACACCGTTATTTCTTAGCGTTACAAACGGTAAGGCAAATTTAGTATACCCTTCGAACATACGTTCGTACGGGTATAAATATAAATGCTAACAAAATACATAGAAACCCACATATTTCTATCGTTTATTTAAATTATCAAAAATGTTTACATGAGGTGCTACAGCTTATACATTTTGTGCTTATACATTATGTGTTAAAAAGACTGTCAGCCATTTCTTTCCTTAACTTTGCTTTACAATCAAGATTTCTAAAAGAAAAACATTAAAAACGAACATTACTTAATTTATTTTTTTCTAATTTGGAAACTCGATAGTGTTCAAGAAATATGTTCCAACCACTAATATTTGGGTTTGTCTAAAAATCCACAAATAAACTTATATTCTGGAAAAATTATTATTCAATATGTACAGATTAATGAAATATGTAGCTAAAACTAAACGTATTTCATCATTCCCTCATCGTTATTTGTACTTTATCATTTACAGGACAACCTATATTAAATACTTAAACTTACGACTTCATTACACAATATGGTACATAAATTATCAATTTGAATTTAAAATCTTAATTTCTATCAAAATTGCACTTCATATCTCCTTATGTACATACAGAAATTTTTAAGTATTATTTTCAATACTACTACCTATATAGTTATCATCTAGAAATTAAATTTCAAAGATTAATAAAACATTTAAGATTACGTTGCATTGTGAATGTAGTATAACATTGCTATATAACAAAACTTTAAATATATACATATATGAATTTCTCTATATTATCTTTATTTCATATTAAAAATCAAATAATTTTTACTGACGTTAAAAATTATTTTTAATTAAATTATCATTAAATAAAATAAATTTAATATTCTTGTTAAAATAATAATAATATTATAATATGGTATCAATTGCAATTCCTCGTATATTTTTATAACAAATAAAATAATATTGTAATTGGAAAATGTATGTGCCTTGCGTAACAATTGCTGTAATGAAATATTATAAAAAATTAATTGTCAATTATTTAATGTAGCTCCACATGACACGTACAGCGTATAGTTATTATGTTATTCATTAAGAAATTTCTAATGCCATATATAAACATTTTTACTCACTTTCCTAACTACATATAAAATTAATCGCATATTTTTTCAAAAAAAAAAATCTTTCCTATATTATAATTTCATATTATTAAATTTTAGAATAAATTGAAATTCATGGAAATGTGCTGTACGGAAAAAAATTCTAATCGATTGTATAGCTAAGATATTCTCCCAAATCATATGTAAATTCCTCGCTCATAGGATGAGTTCATTACATAATACAAATATATTAATAAAACTGTGTGATATTTAAAATTTTAAAATGCATTCCAATTACATATGTCTAATTTTCAGTTGTTTACACGTATTTTAGTATACACTCGTTATATACTTTCCTTTAAAGATTCGTGTTTATTGCAGACATTTATATCGCAACATACTCACTCATGTGCGTGATAATAAGTTCCAATATAAACGGTGATTTGCTTAAGGAATTTACATATTATATCTAAATTTGGTTATATAATACATTAAGTTTTTAATTAAATTACATGACCTTTTATGAAATGATTAAACGCAAGGTTAAAAATCATCAGGATCATCGTTTAATCTGTGATGAACCGCAAAATGCTCTCTAGTATTATGTACATGCAAATATTATACGTACATGCGTATATCATTACAATGTTAAAACTTGTATCAATCTGTTTTAAAATTTAATTTTTAATTTGCTGTTAAAATGATGCTTTAAAAACAATACCATTTTAACGCATTTGATTTTACCACAAATTCAAATACTTTTAATTCTCCTGTACCTTAAGTATACCTTTATACCTACATGCCATTCAAAATAGTTTTTGACGTCCCGCATTAAATTGTTGCTGCTATAAATATTGAAATTGCAAGTTGTTAGTTTATTTAACATAGGTATGTGTGTAATGTGCATATGTTATAAATTTCTTGTAATAAAATGAATATACTTTCGTATGTGTACTAAATTTTGAGTTTTCGTCTTCTCCAAACAAATAGAACTAATGATTGACAGTCTTTAACTTTAAAGGCTTTATTTTCTCCACATAATAACATGGAGAGAAAAAGAGCAAATAATTAAAATATTTTTTATTCAAAAATAATTAAATATCTTTCGTAAAACAAGTATAATATTACACTTTTTTAAATTTTTAATAACAAACAAATCGACATCTCTTTAAAAATAGTTTATTTTTCTCGATAGCTGCCCTACTACGGAAAAGTCCGTTCCCACCGAAAAATTTACACTCGAAATTTGATGAAATCACATAACCTCCCTTATTGAATACAATGCGGTTAATAAATATTAAACGGCTTTTGTTGAACATACATTATCGCTTTTATTTTCGAACACAATACCAAAATCTCCAATTTAGGAGACTTTAGTATTGTATTGGAATCGTGTTGGAGCCTTTGGTATTGTATATAAATTAATATAAAAGACCTAATTTAGGTATATAAAAATCTTTTTTTAATGTGCTATAAATTCGTTTCGGGGACAAAATTTAACGTATTATAAACTTACCCATTAACTAACTATACAAATTTCTTGGCTTTTTATGTCAAATTTAATAATTATAAATTAAACATAATTTTTAACTTTAATTTCAAGAAAATTTTGTTTCTATAAATAAATAAAAAAATTTTTATTTCTCAGCAATTTATAATTTCATTATACTTCTCCGAATCTTCAATAAAATTCTAAAGAGTGCGTACAAATAAACAAAATAAATTTGAATCAACCCAGTGGTTTATAAAGAAGCACCTTTATCTTAACAAAAAAACTTTTTTTTTAAAACAGTTGCCCACTTTGTAATTATTTCGTTTGTACCAAAATTATATCATGAAAAAGGGAAATATCGCATATTTATAGGCAAAATTTGACGGACAGTCGAATGGGCAGAATGAAAATAAATAGCCCTTTCTTTCAATTATATTGAAAAATGCTAAAAAAAACAAAAAAAAAAATAAAACTCACATTGAAGGGAAATTTCCCTAAATTATTCGAAAAGTTAAAGCAATAAAATTTTTGATAGAACTTTTTATTTATTTAAAAAACAAAAAAAAAATAAAATTAAGCAATATAAAAAAAGACATAAATTAAGACATACATTTGTCTCTTTTTCGCTAATAAGCACTTTTGAAATTCCCATTATCATTTCACGGTTTAATACAAGTATTTTGTTTTTATGTTTATCCCTTCTTCTTTTTTGTTTTTTTTTTTTTTTTGTTTGGCGTGAATAAACGATGACACAGCGGAAATCAAAGCTTTGTCTTTTAATTGCATAACTTTTTAACATTTATTCGGATAAATAATCAGCATAATAGCAGTAAAAAGGATTCAAAATTTCCTTTTTATATTAATTATAAGAAAGTACAGGAAAAAAAAAATTAAAAAAAGAATTTTTGTTTAAATTAAAAAATTTATTATAGAAAAAGTCCTTAAAAATATTTATTTAATAATTGATAAAGGTATGCTTATATTTTACAGTAATATTTTTTTATATATCAATTTTATTACGTTCAAAGTTACCGAAATATTAATGAACAAAAAGTTTGAAAATATTTTTTTTTATTTTTTGCAACTTTCTCCAGAAAGTTTTAAAAATTTGCTTGTCAACTAATGTTTGAACCCTTACATTTATAATGAATGAAAATTTATGCTTGAACTCTTACTCGATTAAAGCGCTTAAATATATTCAAACATATACTTCTACACACATGCAATAATATATACCTTATAATACCTAATTTTCTTATATACTATATTAAATTTCTACATGTGTTACGCTTTAAATCTTTATTTTAGGTACTTTGACGAAAAGAAATTAATAGAAACTGTCAAAAAAATAGATCCTTTAGATATATAATAATATAAAATTTTAGTTTAAAATTAGAAAGATCATACTACTGCATACTATACAATATTACATAACATGTACTTATATACGACCCTTATATTAGACTTGCTGTGAAGGTCACTTGTAAATCAAACCTATAAAATTCATACGAAATTTAATATACATGTTATTTTTTACAAGAAATAATTTAATATTATCATGTTATACCTTTATCTTTGAATTAAATAACATTTTAAAACTGAAATATAATATATAGTAATAAATTTGATAGATATTAGAGTATGGCTATAATGTATACATGAAAGGGACAATTTTCTCTTCAAAAATTTAAAAATGGAATAGATGCAATACATAAAATATTATTGCTAGACAATGAGTAATGTTTAAAGTGTATAAACTTACTAACATAATGTGGATGTAATTCTATATAGATGTTAATTTCATTCAAGCACATTGTCTTTCTTCGCCTTTCTCGCTTTTCCTTAAAACCGTTCGTTCCTTATAACAAAGAAAACATAACAGCATCGATAAGACAAAAAAGTTGATTATCATGTTTTTTGTCTAATTTTATTTTATTACCTTGCTTCAAATATATATGCTTTAAACCTTAGTGTATTCCATTTTCCTTACAGATTTCCTCAATTTTATATGAATTCCCTATATTATTCTGGCAATTTGTTTTAATTTAAATTACTTGCTTTTTTTTTCTTATTTTCTTTTTTTCTCTTTACTTCTTCACTTTTTTCTTTTCTTACCATTTTAAAATTATTAAATAATTTAAGATTTCCTTTAGAATATTTATTTAAAAACACATGACACCAGCACTCTTATATATACATACATATAGAGTACACACACGCTTATATACAAATGCATAGACTAAAACATCAACATACTGTTTATCAATATTAATATGCTTGTAATTGTTTTTATCAAGGTTTCTCCTGATGTCAAATCATAAAAAAATTAAAAAGAAAAT
This sequence comes from Condylostylus longicornis, assembly GCF_029603195.1. Lineage (NCBI taxonomy): Eukaryota > Metazoa > Arthropoda > Insecta > Diptera > Dolichopodidae > Condylostylus > Condylostylus longicornis. The sequence goes on along the minus strand of NW_026577977.1, from coordinate 654,586 downwards.
TTAAAATCCTTAAAAAGTATATAAGTAACAATCATCAATGAAGAAAAAGCATAAAATAAACCATCTGACGCTTTTCTCAATTGCATGTTTCAATACGTGTACATACATACATACATGCACATATATTCCTAATAATATGTACTTCTTAAAATTGTATATTACTTTCAAAATATTCTTATGTACTACATCCAGACTTTTAATACACATATTAAGTATATTCATGACACAAAAAATATACATGAACAATAATCCCTTGATAGTCCTTCCTCTACTTAAGTTAAAAAAGAGAACAAAACAGTAAAAAACATGAAAAAAAAAATAGAAAATAACATAACAATAATTTTTGACATGAACAGTAAATTTTCAAATTTTATAATATATGTATATACGTTATATGTATCCTGTATATCTAAATAAAAATAACGAGCATCAACAAAATTTTATAATATACTATCGATTACTTACATATTATTTTCCGTATAATATTCGTTCCCATCACAACACAAACCTCAAATAAAAAGTATAAAATTTTTTTCTCATTTTTAAAATATAAAAGACACCGAATCTAACAGAATCCATATATATCTATAATTTTTCCTTACACCTCTCCCACAAGGATGCACAATACATCTATATACATAAAATTATACAAACACAATATATACAATCACTGCTTTTCCTATATTTGCTCCTTTTTTTTTCATAAATTTTTTTTTTCGTTTTTCTGTTACAAAAAGAACACCAAGTATAGTAAGTAATAACGTCATGTTTAAGTCAAAACTCAAAATATAAAGATTATTTTACATGATAAATATGTTTTTCTTTTCTAATAAATTTTTTTGTTGTTTAGACCCCAAAAAAAAAAAAAAAATGATTCCAATACTCCTTTTCATTTCCCTTTTTGTTTTGTTTTATGTCTTTTATAACATTTACCCCATTCATTTCTCCTATATATATATATATGTATGTTTGAATCTTTGATGAAGCTGATGAGTGGTTTATTGTTCCTTTTATTCCTTTCTATTTTGCTTTGTTACTTTGTACTCTCCTGTTGTTTCTTTTTATATTATATATATTGGATTCTCAAGAGCTTATCTTGAAAAACAAAGTATATAAAATGCTTTGTACTTTCTATATAAAATATTAATATTAATGCATATATATATATGTATGGATATTGTACTTACATAAATAATATCTTTATAAGAAGAATGTATGTTATTTTTTTAACTTTTCCTTATGCACTCAAGATTACAATACCTATATGAAACAACATTATTTATAATGCCCGTTTATTAACAAAAAAAAATTTTTTACATAAAAAATTAAAATAATTTAAAAATTCTCATTTGTTTCAATTTCTTTAAAAGACTTTAGTATAAGATAAAACAATTTTCAACGAAATTTCAATTCTCTTATAAAATAAATGGAATAATAATTAATATTGCGTTACCTCTATATCAAAATGACACTCAATGAATATCTTTTTGTTGTTTCCAAAACCAAAAGTTAAAATATTTTACTTTAAAAAAGTAAAAATTTCTCGTCCCATACACATCTTAATCAAAATAAAAAAAATTCCTATTGTTCAAATTGATAAATCGAATTCCCAATTGGGTTTCTTCAAAAACCACCTAAGAAGCACAATATTGAAAATGTTGGCGTTTTCATGCTTAAATGCTGAAGTTTTTTCACATGAAAATCCAAATTTTTTTAATCGAATATATCATATTTGAGTATAACTTTGCCATACTTTGAGATGATTCAAAGTTGTTCTCTACAGCAAAGTTCAAATAGAGTTTTTGTATATGAGTTTTCGCTATCATATATTATGTGCATGTATAACACTTTTCTTTTAGTAATTGTAAATAAAGCTAGTCCTTTTATGCTACGGATATCCTGCATAGAAATCAAAAAGAGAAATTAAAGTTCTTTATCCTTATCTACCATTATTATTCACCAAACAAAAATATAAATTGTTATACATAGCCGCATATGGACATTTAATTTCTTCATTAAAATTTTCATAGCATTTATATAATAATGACAGTAAAATTAAAATGAAAAGTGAAAATTTTATCCCGTATACCAAATAGAAACCCGTATACTAAATATACTGAGATATATACTATACTTTATATTAAAATAACAGAGTTATAATATTAAGCGAACATATAGCAACCAAAAATTTAATACTTCCAGTTATACATTTTAATATTATTGTATTTTATTTTTATATTTTTATAATAAACCTACGCTCTTAGAGAAATTTTTGCATTCAAACGAAAACAAAAGGAAAACATCCTCTTTATACATATTGTCTCTTTTTAAATACATATATATAGAATTGTCAAAATATTCAAGCATTTAATTTCCTATAAAAATATATATACTTTTTTATATTGCATAATATTATAATTGTAATAATATATTTTAGTATATTGTATAACAAATTTCTATTTTGATACGAATAATATTCACCACAGCACATAATATTGTTATATATATAATGTATGCTCCTTTAACATTTTAATTTAGGAAATTTTCTCTTTTTTTTTCATAGCATAGAATAATTACAACAAAATTTATTCTATATTATCCTGTACAAATAACCTGTACGGTCTAATAGAATCCATCAGCAAAATTAAAAGTATATAAGCAAAATATAAAAAAATATGAAATATTTAGAACATTATGCTCACCACATCACGTTGCATTTTGCGGTTTCATATACGATAACAGATATTAAGCATTAACAAAATATTATTCATTTCTAACTAGTTCTCTTTTAAGGATATTTTGGTGTTTAACATATAATATATGTATGTATGTATAATATAAATTGATTATACTTGTTAAATTAACATAAATATTCACCATGATCACATGTTTTAGGCATCTGATGTTGTAAAAAGATGGAAATGTATAACCTTATATAATTCTATTTTAAACTAAAATTAACGAGTTTAAATGTGAGCTAAAAATTTTACTACGATAAATTTTTTGGACTATGTATACTTAAAATATACCTAGATCTATATTACGTGCCTCTTCAAATGTATATGCAAATATTATTTCCTATACATTAGAGAATATTAAATTTACAAAGCACACAATTTTTTTTTACACACATTTACTATGTATAACGTATGTGTCATCTATTGTTAAGAAAAAAGTATTTACATTTCATATTTTTCCATTAGCGTTTAATAAATGTGTCTTTTTAAGACGAAAATAATCGAATTTATCTTTTTATCTTGGAAACAAAATAAATACTCAGTATACGTACATATATATTATGTATATTTACATACACATAATGTACATTAAGTGTATAAGAAATTCTTTTGTTATTTTAAATAATATCAAATCACCAATTGAATGAAAATATTTTATCAGTTCCTTAAAATTTCTTATTAGAAAATATTTGTATAATGTAAGAATTGTACTATGATTTTCGGAAATAATCGAATACAAAGAAGATGCGATAATCTCCGGAGAATTAAAGAATATTTTAACGTTGCCTATTACATTGTTTAAAAAGGTAACTTTTCTTCCTGTTATTATGTAAAATGTATATATAGAATGAATAAATGAATGTATGTAATTTAATTCCTTGTTTTGTTTGAAATATACTTAAATTATACAAAAGAAAAAAAATTTTTTTTTTGAAACTCGATATTTTCGCGGAAAGAAACAATATAAGCTGAAAAAAAAATATATGTTAATAATATACATATATCTATGGATTTATATATTTACAATGAAAATTTAAAATCCTTAAATATCCTTAAATTGTTAAAGTATAAAATGGAAATCTTTTCCGATTATTTATTTTTAAAACAAGATCAGGCTATGAGTTCAAAGAAATTCCATAGTAAAGATTATCATTTTTAGTACAGAAACAAAATTTGCGAATTTTTTTTAAATTTACAATTTCTATAAAAATAAGGAAATTTAATACCATTAATCTTTAATAAGAAAAAAATTTAGTTAAAAACAAAAATTACATAAAATAATCATAATGTTTTTAGTATATTTAAATCCAATATAGCCAAACAAATTGAAACAAGAAATTATTAAATTCAAAAAAAAAAATTTATTTTTACTTGCTTCTTTATTGATGAGAAATTAACGAAATGCGGAACCCGTTCTTCGGATGTTCACAAATTCAGAATATTTTTTTTTCGAACAAACAAATTTTCCTCGAAGATTTTTAGACAAATTGACTTTAGTCCGAAAATTCGATTACACAATAATTTCTTATTTGATATAATACATGAATTTTAGTAATTTAGTAGTTTGACATCAGAAAAAACCTGCTCCTCCTTATAAAGTTCTCCATTTGCTACAAGAAATGTAAAAATGGAAAATGTACGTTGAAAATTTTTCTGCATTTCTGCTATAATGACCGTGCAAAATTATAAATATTAATAAAACAAAATTAGTTTTTTTAATAATTTTATAATAATTTTTATTAACCTTTCTTGCAATATGCATTTTAAAATAAAAGATGAGGTTAGATGTAAGTTTCATGACTGAAAATTCTATAATCCTATAAATTCTAAAATGAGCTACAAGTACGATATAAAATCCCTGATAGTAATATAAAGTTCAAATGATAATAATTATAATAACGCATTATGAATCACATAACTTGTAATTGTACGTTAAATTCCAGAAACCTGCAGGATCAGTTAAGGATATAAACATTTATATAGACACAAACATAAAATATAATATTATATTCCTTTTTAAAGTTGTATTTCATTCAAAATTTTCATTATCTTCTTCTTTTGTTGCAAATTTTTTATTTCATCATGCAATTTATTTTTGATTTAACACTGTACTTTGTATACATACCATAAAATCAACTCATTTCACGAACATCTTTAAAAAAAAAAAATATTTTGTAATTTTAATTAAATTTTTAACTTGAATTTCTTCCATTTATTTTTTTAGTTTTATTTTGAAGTCAAAAACTTTGACTAAGTTGCTTTATATTCTCATTTTGATTTACTAAATACGTTTTTATTTTTATTTTTTTTATTATTTTTTTTTCATTTTTTCACCTCTTTTCATTATTAAAAATCGTTTATCACCCACCGTTCTCTTCTTGTTTTTTTTCCGTTTATTTCTCTTAGAGCCATACACAATAGAACAAAAGAAAAAATAAATAAAATGGAGAAATAAAAAAATTTTCCCAACTTTTACAAAAAAAGCAGTTTCCCAATTTTTTACACAAAAAAAAAAAAGAAAAAAAAAAACTTTGTTTTTAATTTTCTTTTCATTGTTTTTTTATTTCTGTTTTACAAGTCTCTCAAGCTACATATACATAGCATGCGGTTGCATATAAAAATACAAAAACAAAAACAAACAACTAGATAAAAACATAAAAACAACAACAACTCTCTGATAATTAAAAGTTATTTAGTTTCAAGGATCTTTTTTTCACCTTCTCGAAGTCTAATCATTTTATTTGCTTCACGATCAAATGACAAGCTTAAAAGAACTTTCCTAATTGCTTTCTATCGCTTTATTTATTTTGAATCAGATTTCATTGAAAAAGTTTGGCCCTTCTTTTCGCAATGTTGTTTTCTTGTTATTGTTCCATTCGTTTTTTTTTTTTTTGCTTTTCTCAACTTATACACAAAAATACTTAATTGGAGAACTTTGTAAAAAGTTAGGAAAAAAATATGGAACAAAAAAATTTTTCCTCATTTTTAACGCAATGAACAGAAAATGAGGAAAAATGGAATCAACCAGCTAAAAACAATGTACAAGGTTAAGGTGTATTGCATGGTATAAAAATCGGCAACAAATCAAAAATATAAGTGAAAAACAAAAATCAAAATAAAAATCGAACTTTATTCCGTTTTTTTTTTTTGTTGTTTTTTGTTTATGTTAACAGCCCGGAAATGATATTTTTTCGCTATTTGAGTTCTTAACTTCTATTTAAAGACATAAAATTTTCAACAATAATAAATCAAATTCAAGGGGAAACTCTTTTAATACTAATTTTATTGGAATTATCGAGAGATTAATTATACCAAAAAGAAGAAGAAAAAAATTCGAAGATTTTTAATATTCAAAAATGAAAAGGTGCCTATTTGAAATTGGAAATGAATAAAATATTAATAAATAAGAAAATAAATGTTAACGTGAAGAAAATATGAAAAAATTATTCTATCAAAATCGGGTAATTGTATAGCAAAATTGAATTGGGAGCAAATAATTCATCCTTATATTTTGTTTCATTTAGCTTATGACTAAGAGACTAAAAATGTGATTCAAGAACTGTCCGATTTGTCTAGAAAAATCCTATTTTAAACTCCCAAGCCTGAGCATACTAAGGAATATTCTTTTGATAACGTATTCCTGCATAAATTCTTTTCCATTATAAGAATCAACGAATTTCGGACCCATGTCCAAAACAATGCCAACGCCGAAGAGGCAGTGCCGGACAGTCGCAAAATCTGCACAGAGGGGAGCCCAATTTCACAAGCCCATACAGGTGGTACTTAACTGGGCAGTGCCCCGTGAAGAAATTCGCAATAGCGCGAACCCGACTGCTGTTCATTCCCAGCAATTCTGCTGTGAATCCGCTGGAGCACGCCGAAAAGAACACTTTCGCATTACGTCACCTCTTCGTGCCCCGACAGTGAAGGCCGCATTCCGCCGCGGGCAAGCATGACCTTCACGACGAAAGAAGGCAGCCCCAGACCCTCTCCGCGCTAGCCCATCGGTAACCTCGTTGCCCGCATGGTCACTGTGGCCCGGCACCCAAATGAGCGTGACTTTGTTCTCCGATACCAATTCCACAAGTGCAGCAAGACAGCTCCACACCAGCTTGGATCTAACCTGAGCCGAATGAAATGCCAACAATGCAGCCCTGCTGTCCGAGAACACATAGATGGTACGGTTTTTATCCCTCTTTCTAAATTAACTCTCAGACAGATCTCTATTGCATGTATTTCGTCTTGGAACACCGTGCAATTCGAGTCAAGGGTCGCATATATACGCATGTCCAGGCGGACACCGTATACACCTGAACCCACACTCGACTCCGTTTTGGACCCGCCTGCATACCACAGGCTAGAACCCGGCTCAAGTACCGGGCTACCCCGATCCCACGTCCATGGATCGGGAAACAGAACCCTGCACTTGCGGTTGAAGTTGCACCACGGCAGACAGACATCCGTGGGCCAACTTTCGCCCCGCCTCTTCCTCGCCAGAGAGAAGTCGGTAAATCACTAACAGAGCTGCCTTCAATATATGGAGGTGCAGTGATGGCACCTCAATCATCCTTTCAACGAAGTGATATCCTGGAACTGATCCCCTAGGTCCCACCGATGAAGCTCCTACACTTCCACAAGGCCACCGTAGCCCTCCTGATAAATCTATCTATATGGGTACTGCAGGAGAGGCTATCATCCAGGGTTACCACCATCCATCACTAGAGTAACTAATACGTTCACTAGAGTAACTAATACGTTGACCAAACAGAATTGGGCTTGAATTGCTCTTGATGAGATTTATATTTAACCCGAAGCCTTCGCACCACCTTTCCACAACACGTAAATTGTGCTGCAGAAGATCAGAAATAGTGCACTCAAATTTGCCCCGTATGAAGAAGGCCGCACTGTCGGCGTAACCGCAGACACATGCCCCGGAGCCCATGAGAGCAGCTATTAGATCATCCACTACAATGAACCAGAGGAGGGGCGAAAGAATCCCGCCATGCGGACATGGTGACCTTAATAATCCTAGCTATGGTGACCTTAATAATCCTATCCTGTAGCATCCGATTAACCCATCTGCTCATCGTTGCATCAATCCCTCGTTTGTGCAACTATTCACAAACGACATGATATGGAGTGTTGTCAAAAGCTCCTTCTATATCAAGGAAGCAGCCAACTGCCACCTCCCGCGCTTCCAGTGAGTTTTCAAGGACCCTACCAGACCGCGCAGAGCGAGCGTAGTAAACCTTCCTGATTGATAGGCATACTAAGACCCATGCAAGGGATTGGTTCCCAGTGTGTCGTCCCTTATAAACCTATCAACCACCTTTTCCATATCTTTCAATAGAAAGAAAGTAAGGCTGATGGGACGGAAAGTTGCTTGGTCGCTTACCTGCCTTCAGAATATACGTCACTTTAGCCACTCTCCATGTCTGTGGGAGAACCCCACGCACATCTGGCACGAAAAATTTCCAACAGTGTTCTAGCTATACACCCGTTTGCAAAAACGCAGGATATATCCCGTCATTACCTGGAGATTCGAAGGGCCTAAAAGAGAAAACAGCCCATCTAATCCTGCCAATCGTGAAGACTAAACGGGATCGTTGCCAGTCATCCCTACGCGTGCGTTGAGGCCATAAGCTCCAACGTCTGCTTTCCGTTCTCAGTTCTGAAGCCGTAAGGCCGTTCCATTAGGCCCAACTCGCCAGCATACTTTTTGAAAGCACCCTGTGAAGACACGCACTTATGGGGAGTTCATCAATGCAATTGCAGAACACCCTCTTCGAACTTCTTTTCGCTTTCTAACTTCTGTTCGATATCCATCACCGTTCTGACAGAAGTAGGAATAGATAAAATCCCATCAATGAGGAGCGTTTCGAATTGACTCCAATCTGTCGAATCTGTTAACGTGATCCTTCACTATGTAAGGGTCTTGAATAAGGGCGATATCAAGGTAATCCTTCATAAACCTATGAGCCAGAACATCCGTTGATGCCCGTTGTTGATAGTAAAAATGCTGTCTTTATTTACATATACTTGTAGTAAAAATTTTTTAAGTACACCAAAAATTTTACAGTGGCTAATTTAATTCAATATTATTGCAAATACAATTTTCTTTTAAAAATATACAATGTTATGAATTAAAAAGTCATTACAATGTTATGAAACATTTACGGAAAGTTTATTTTAAATTTGTTTTAAAATTTTTGAATGATTCCTTAACTCTCATGGTCGAATACATGTTGCAAGAGCATACAGTTTCTAAAAGGCCTTTTACAGTAAATTATTTGTTTTTTTCTTCCTACTTCACTTCTAGAAGGAGTATAAGGATGAGTATAAGGATGATGCGTGATAGCTTATATAACTATGCCCTAATTTCTTTTGACATTGGGATTTCCTTATAACTAGGTCGTCTTCTACAAATACGTGTGTTATATAAATAATATAAGGTAGTTTTAATAAGTTTTTGTGTTTATGAGGGCATAAAAATAGAACGCAATTGTTAATATACAACAAGTTACGAGTTACGACCGTGGAAGAAAATACGGTTTCGTTATAAACATACTTTACGAAATTTATCAAAAAGAAACTTCAAAATATAAATTTATAGGCTCTTTAAATTTTATGAGTCTATTATAACATACAACAATACCGAAAATTGTAAAATTATTCAGATTTTTTTTAATTATCAACATAAAACCTAAGAGGTAACCACCTTATTCTTATACCAAAGATTAAGTGACATTCAAAAAAAGGCAACCTGTTAATTAAAATAATGAGAATTTTCAATTTCAAACAAAAGCTCTTAACTTTGAAAAACATAAAACAAGAAGCATAAAATGCAATATCTGAAATTTAATTAAAAATGTTAAAATTGTTGACAGCCATTATTTTATATAGTCAGCCTTTTCCTGAACTTTGACGCTAGTTCAAAAAAAACAGTAGTGAAAATATAAATATTAAAAAAAATTGCTTTATTTTTTTTTTTTTAATCAAAAGAAGGATAAGTGTTTAAAAACTAGTACAGATAACTTTGTCAATCTCAGTAAGCAATATAAAAATGTCATAAATAATATGGTTTGTGTATGAATATATGTATGTACATATATTATACAAGCAGTTACATATATTGAGCTGACCGTGACCACATTTTAATCTGACATATTCTTCATCATTTTTTCATTGCTTTTATCCTCCTGTATTAAGAGTAATATAAAATATATGTATATAAAATAATATAAGAAAATAACAAAAACATACAGTAAAAAAGGATCACCGTATATAATATGCCGACCCGAATATTATGTATTTCCCTTGAGAAATGTTTATAAACATAATACATTGTACATATAGATATATGTATATTATATATATATTTGTTTTTGTTACAAAGTGGAAACTTGAAGCCCAATAAAATGAATTATTGAACTGTAAAATAATAGGAGAAATGATTGATTGATAATTTGATGCGGATAAAAAATTTTGATTTTAAATATTATATTTTTTTTCCGGTTTTGCTCTTTTCAATAACTTTATATACACAATATTATTTATATTTATAAGAGTTCATAACGAAGTTCGATATGTCAAAGCAATATACGGAAAAGAATTAAAAATTTAATAATGTATATAAGGAAAAAATTTCATAAAATTCATAAAGTATTTATGATTTATTAAAAAACTTCTGTAATTCGTATAAGAACAGTAAAGAATAACAATAAATATAAATGATCAATCTAGTATGTATGTAGACTAGCACATGCAACTTTAATAAATTCATATGAATTAAACCAATTTTCATAGTTTTCATACTTTATAAACATTTATTTAAAAATTGGTTTAATTCTTCCTCGGAAGAATTAATGAGTTAGAAAGAGTGTTAATCCTTTTTTTTAGAAAAATAATATTCTACTTAAGTGTTATTCTATTAATAAATCGAATTTGTAATGTAAAGTAAATGATTATGGCACACTATTAAGATGTGAACGAAAATTTAACGAAGCTGTAATTCTCTTCATTCGTTTGATAACTAGATATTAGCTACTCGGTTTTGTAGAAATTTTAGAAAGCTTACAGGTTCGTAAAAAAAGTAACCGAAAATTCGGGTAACGACGTGTATTTTAGCTAACTACATTCAGACAACGACGTATATTAACCTGACTTGTAGATTATAACCAAATTGAATCAGCTTTGAAAATTCAGTATTACTGCAATACAGAATTGAGGAACGAGCACACTTACATAAATATAAACAAATGTATATATATGAATGTTCAAATACATAATAATGTTTATTAATTATTAATTTTTCATATTATACTTTTAAATTCATTTTATTTGATTTAATATGAAAAATTCACTAACCAAAAGTTTTTAAGCTACATACAAAAGCATACCGCATTTAAATATTAAAATATTCTTTATAATTTTTTTTTTTTTTGCATTTTTCTATCATTGTGAAAAATCGAAATTAATTCATAATTAAATTTATTTCTCTGTTAATTAAATGAACAATTTTTCAATTCAATAAGTTTGGCTTTATAAATTAAATCAGAATACAATTAATAATATATAAATCATGATTGAATTCAATATACAATTTTCTCTTTTAAGCACTTGATAATAATGCAATTATTGATTGAATTAAAAATTTATAAATAATGTACTTGATAATCTTAAACAATATTGTGCAGCAAATATAATAAAAAACTAAGAAAAAACACAAAAAAAACATTTAATTTCACTTTATATAAATTTTCGTTTTCAATTGAATTTTCCCATGAAAACTATGTTAATTATAATATAATATTAAATGCAAATATAAGTTATGTGACAACACATAAGTTGACTATTTTTAATTTAATAAGAAATTTTGAAGGGTTTTTATTCTGCATGGTCTTCAGAATCGTCTCGTTTCGCAGTTGTAGATTTTTCTTTACATAATCTCCAAAATATTAATCGCACAATAAAGTTCCGATAATATTACATATCAAGTGATCTCCGTGGTGATGTTATCAATTGATAATCAATCACATATGTATGTATGTGTTTAGAAGAAGGTGAGAGCGAAAGCGTATTAATATAACTATTTTAAATAATACCACCTATAGTTATAATTATACCTATATACATTTTAATCAAAATACGTACCGCATGTTCCAAAATATCAACAACCGGATCTCTAACCTTTAGTCGGCGAGAGGGGCGTCGCACGGCTTTACTTATGGCGCTAAACAAAAAATTATGATCATTGAAATCCACAACGGAAAAATTGACGAAAAAACCCTCCGCCGAAATCTAGAAAAACTAACCAGATCACCGAAGCCGACCCTTACAAATCTCTGCAACTTTGCCAAGGCAATATTCGATAATTCCTCTAGCCCAAAAAAAAGAAAAAAGCTCACCCAGTATGAGTCTACTCCTCTCCTTTAAAAATGGACATTCGCAGAGGAGGCCACGATATCCTGATAGTCTCGACTGACATCCGAAAACCTTAAGGTCTACAATCGGACCTGCTTCTAACCCATTCAAAATTTTGACATTTTTCGTTTTTTGTATAAGATTTTCCTTTTAAGCAATCTTTCGCATTGTATGAGAAGCTTGCTAATACACAACAGGCGAACTGTTTTGATTCGCATTCTACTTCCCTTCTTTGTATAGGTCTTTCCTTACATCATTGACGAAGCATTAAAACCAGAAAATAAGACCACTTAATTTTCTTCAATTAATATTAAATTTTAACAAATGTGAATTATTTTAGAAGCAACTTATTAATTTCAATGCTATTTAATACAATCTAATATTTTTATAAACGCATAATATTTTCATGTACCTTATAAAATCGATTAAATATTTCAATACCTTTAAAGTGAAAACTTTTCCTCATTTGTATTTACTATTAGCTATCAAATATTCCGTAGAGACATGATTGCAATTTTCATATGAAAAATTTCGTAATGAAGACATCATCAATTCAAAGATAAAAGAAAAATATTTGCTTTGAAGTACGAAAACTATGAAAATTATTCAAATTGTATAAATTGCTTTGATGTCTGTTTTATTTCTAAATTTTTTTTTATCAAATACGAGTAACATTTTTGGTGGAAATATTTGACGGTGTTTTTTTTTTTCGTTTGATTTCCACTTTCATTTTCCGATTTATTAAAAAAAAAATGTAATGTGTTTGATTCATTTAAAAATTTAAAATTATACCGTCAGCACAAGTTGAGCTATAATTGAAGTACACATGATTTCGAATTGTTTTGGCAATAGAGTTGCCAAATTATAATTGAAAAAATTGTTTTTAGGAATACGAGTAGCTTGCATATTTAAAATTTTTCTAGTATAATTTTATTATACTTATAAACTTTTCGTATTTTTACAAATTTTTCCAATACTATACATAAATTCAACAGAAATTAAAGGGTTATTGTTACATAATAGTGACAAAGGCGATAAATTTTCATAATAAAATTATGCTCCGGCTTGCTTTCTTTTAAAACAACCGAAACTTTTAACTTTATATGAATCTATTTATTTTATTGTTCTGGAAAATCCTACATACAAATTGTGATCTAAAAAGATTCCTAAATTATAAATCAAATAAGAACTTCTTTAATCATATCCTATAATTGTTCGCGCTTAATTTTGTCACATCAACATAAAATTTTATGTTTCAAATGAAAAAATGTTAAAAAGTTTTTAGAATTCCGAATATTTTTTTTAAAATGTAAAAATAGAAGAGTTAAGAGCAGTTAACTTTTGTTATTATACATATATGGAAAAAGTAAAAAAAACTACACATTTCACGGCTAAACAAAAGCTATGTATGTTAATTAGCACTTTTCCAAAAATTTTTTGAAAATAGTGCTTATTAGTTTCACTCTGTCCACGGACGGACGCGTGGACACTTTTTTTGTTTACAAAACTTCTACGCCCTTGAAGATTGAAAGCTGAAATTTAATACATACATTGACCTTTACTAGAAACTTATTTCCATAGAACAAAATTTTTACCTATCTCCCCCCCTCTAGAAGTTATACCCCTCCAAAACCCTAATAATGGCCTTTTTTAATTACTTCTTGCAATGAAACCATAAGCATTTTTGAAATTTTGCAAACGCAGAAAGGCAGCGGCTTGCTTCCCTTAGCGCGGTATAATATAGTTAAACTTTAGAAAAACAAAATGGCCGTTCAAATTTACCGTTATCTAAAGTCCTTTTCCAAATTTTTGATGTCGTTTTTCTTCTAGACCCTAGCCTGTAAAAGCTTGAAGTTTTAGGGGCTTTTAGACATTAACAAATAGTTCATTTCGTTGGAAGAAAATTTTTTACCACACTCCACCCCCTCTCAAGTTATCGCCTCTTGAAATTTGTAAAATTTGAATTTTTGACACCTTATATTTCCGAAACCGCAAGCTTTTTCAAATTTCTATAAACACAAAAAGCTAACGGTAAATTCCATGACATTAAAAAATATAATTATTTTTCTTAACTCACACAATTAAACCTTAAAATCGAGCATTATGTTAGCCCCACTTTATATTAATTTTTGCTTTATTTCAAAGACTGCATATATACATGATCCTAAATATATGCAATCCTAAATGAAAATAATTTTAATAGTGTGATAGGTATACATAGACTGTATTTAAAAGCAGAATTTTCACTTGTTGAAGGGAAAAGTGCTACAATATAAACCATTGATTTGACCCAATTTTATTTTTTGCTTCGAACTAGCTTAACATTTTTATTTCTTGTTTTTTTCTGGTGTAGAAAGGTTTCCATAAAATTCAATATTTAACAATATTTTGTTCGAATAAGGTATATTTTACGGATTCGGCGACCTGGTCAATGGTGCAGTGGTTATGTCATTGATCCTTTAACCGAAGGGTCTCGGGTTCAAACCCCGGTTTGACCGGCCACTATAAAAATTATTTTCAATATTATATAACTTAACATACAATACTAAAAAATATTATACAAGTAATTTTTAAAAATATATTATATTCGATATTAAAAACTAAGAAAAATAAATACTAAATGTTAATAAACTTAACTACTTAATATAAATAAAAACCTACGGCTAGTCACCTACCTAGTTAATTCTATGACGCTATGAAACTAAGGCATGATATCATGTAGTAGCCCAATGCTCTTCCTAGGAGTGAAGAAGGAAAAAAAAATACGGATTCGCTATTTAAATGATTACAAAATTTGGATGATATTATAAGCTTCAGTTTGTGATTTTGGATTTTTCATTATTACGAAACTATGTACATATATATATAATGAAATCAAAAACTATTTTAATAATAATCTAAAATTAAAAAATTTTTTAATATTGTTTCGGTGTCTTTGACGCTAGGCTCAAAAAGATCAAAATTTTAACTGCTACCACATTTAAATAAATATCTCATCTAATATGGAAGAAACCGGTTTTCCTTTCTTAATTAACATCTCTCTTAAATTTTCTGCAAAAGAAGACAAATAAAACGGAAACTAACCTATCAGAAAATTGAACTAAACATTTTAAATGATCAAAGTAACCCGGATATTAATTTTTACATTAATTTGTTATGGCTTACATTAAAAATTCTTATTGTACCCTAAAAGTATGCAATAATTATGTTATTACATTTTTTTTTAGAAAATTGCTAAACACTAATTGTAAATTGTCTCTATATGGAACACGATTTAAAAAAAAAGGCTAAAAGGAATTTTGACTTACAAACCATTAGTTGTGACAAATAAAGACAACTGCAACAACACGTGACAATGACAACAACATTTCCCATTTAAAAAAATAATTTAATGTTAAATTATATTTAATTAATAATTT
This sequence comes from Condylostylus longicornis, assembly GCF_029603195.1. NCBI lineage: Eukaryota > Metazoa > Arthropoda > Insecta > Diptera > Dolichopodidae > Condylostylus > Condylostylus longicornis. The sequence continues at coordinate 639,006 of NW_026577977.1, read as the reverse complement.
TCCCAGTAATTTAATATTATAAAATTAATAATTATTTTTTATTAATAAAAAAAAAAAATTAGAATTCACTAGTAATGAAAAATTTATAAAGCCGTGCGTTGCACATACATTTTTTAACCCACCTTATCTGAAATCATTATTTAAAAAGAATAACAACTTTTTCATCATTATCATTAAATTGATTGCTTTCTTTAGAAATCAAAAAATTTTTTTCAACACTTAAATTTTTTTTTTGTTTTTTTTTTCTCTGTACAATTTTAAAAAATTTTCATTATGTGGTAAAGTGTTTTATTCGTCTTCCCTTTTATTTTTTGCTTTTACAGTTATAACTCATTTCCACACAGCTCTTTTACCACAATATCCGCTTCAAAAATGTTTTCTCCATTACTTTTATTAAAAAATTCGCAAAATAAAAAAAAAAAGCGAAAAAAAAAATTTTTTGAATTCGCTTGAAAAAATTAAATGAAAAAAGGTGGAAAATATGAAAAAAAAAAACTCGTTTAGTAAAAACGTTTTTTTTTTTTACAGTCTGGTTAAAGGAAAATATTTGAAAAATTTCTAGAATAAAACAATTATAGAACAGTTATTGTTTTTCTGGTAAAAAAAAATAAACTAATTTTTTTTAAATACCTTTTTCATGAAACGTTGCTTTAAAATAATTTTTTTAAATGATCACATTGAGTACTGCTGTTGAAAGCTCAAATTATACTTTAAATGCAAACTTGTACTTCTTGAAATATAAACGGTTTTTATATATTTTTAAAGAATTAGAAAATGTATTAAAGATTGATGCTTTTATTTTCTCTGAATTTTCTTTATTACCTCTAGACAGAAATCTTTGGATTATAAGTATTCTAAACTATAATAATAATATCAAGAGAGCATAATCTCATTGCACATTTAATTATATTAAAAGACCAGTTATTGAATTATAAATATATAGTAAAGAGTACTATAAAAATTAACACAGAGGATTCGACAAAATTTATTCAATCTGAAGCCGACATTAAACCCGAATTTTACAATATGATAGAAAATTAAAAATGAACTAAAAAGCTATTAAAATTAACTTTTAAAGTAATTGAATTTTTAAACGAAATAATGTATAAATGGAACACAAAATTCAATATATTTAGGTGTGTCTAATAATCGAGCTACTGATATTATTAATTACTAACACAACGTGTAGTTGTTCATAGTTTTTTTTTTGATTCTTATAAGAAAAACTAATTGAAATTTTTTCACACAATTGCAGAGCAGGTTGATGACGTAATCAAAGGAACGAGTAAAGGCACAAAAAATACTAGTGGCCTACCGCTTTCTAAGTGGACGCTTTATCAACTGAACTACAGTACTGAGCTACGAATTATTAATTTTGTTGAAAATATTGAACGATTTTGGAATATTTTCGATGTTAAGTTTATTCTAAGTGAATTTTATTTTAGTAACATTCAAAATTTAAAAGGATCTCTAAAGCTCTAAGAGGTACAGGCAATCAAAATTTAAAGACTTAATATAAAAATTAAAAATTCACGAAATTTATCGAACTGCCCTAACAATTTCATTACAATTCCAAATAATTTTTTTTAATTTCAAAAATCCAAAATTACTTGTAATTATAATAAATTTATGTGTATATATACATACATATATATATAATATGTAGTTCCTAAATCAAGTTAATAGGACTACAAACAAATTTTCAATATTATGAAACTTATACTACCCATATGATAAAGAGGAGCTTTTAAAATTGGTTAAATGACCTAAGTAGAGAGCTTTTTAAAAATTAATAATGAGTTTTTTTTTCTCTTTTTTATAAGACACTTCGAAATTAAATACAATTTTAAGTATGCACTTTAACTAAATCTTACAGATATTTATGTACTCAAATATATAGACTATTATATAAAGCAAAAGAGAAATTTTTTTTTTGTGGAACACCTATAATATTCTTTTAAACCACATCAACAATCTTAATTTTTTGCAGTATACCATTTTTTTTTTGTAGTATACTACATAATTTTTTAAAATTTAGTATTGAGAGTTTTAATCTTTTTAATCTTACATTCCTTTTTCATAATGGTACTTTTTATGTGTTTTGCTCTCTTTTTCCTAAAATAGTAAATTACCACTCCGGCTTTTTTTTTGCTCAATTCTTTGCTCTACAGCATTAAGCATTTTTATATGAAATATTTTAGATTGTATTGAGATTCAAATTCGACATTTTTTTTTCATAACAGCATTTCACGTATATATAGGAACAGCCAACATTTCCCAATTCGGTTCAACTTTAAATTTAATTTTAAATTAAATTTTTTTATGCTTAAATACAAGCCTGTTTTTCTTTCCCACACTTCTCCTCCCTTGGGGATTCCATTCTAGGGCCTAACGCGCCAGTGATGTTGTCGGCCGCCTCAGAATGTGGCCTACACATTTCCACTCTTTCCTTCTTGTCTGGACCCAGATTGGTTCCTGCTTTGTCAGAATCCACAACTCCTCATTCATTATTCTTCTGGGCCAGAAGATGCGGCATATAATCCTAAGGCACCTGTTTACGAACACTTGCTATTTTCTCATGTTGTTCTTTGAAACCAGCCACGTCTCACTTCCGTAGAACAACACAGACTTGACACACACATCAAATATTCTGATTTTTGTACCCCTTGCTATTTGTGTAGACCTCCACACCGGCCGCAGCCTTCCAAATGCACTTCCGGCCTTTGATATTCTGTGTTCTATGTCTCTACTCGTGCCTCCATCAGTTGCTATCATGCTACCTAAGTACTCAAATTCTGCTACCTCCCCAATATGGGTATTTTCTAAATACATGGATATCTGGCTTGTAGATTTTATTCTCAAGCATCTTTATGCGTAGACCCAAACGTAGATCTCAGCTCGTTGATAGTTGTTTGCATTTCTTCTGCTAAGTGGCTCAATATGACTATGTCATCTGCATACTCCATACTCTAGAGTTTCTGCGAAAGCTGCCAGGTTATCCCCTTCTACGTGCTTCTATTTCTTTCATACACTTGTCAAGTACCGTGATGAAGAGTAGTGGAGATAAGGACCCTTGTCTTACATCCTTGTCTTACTCCTGCTGTTGTTGTTATTGGGGTACTAAGTCTACCATTATGCGACACCATTGTTTCTGCGTTGTCGTACAAAGATCTTATTATATTTATAACTTTTGCAACGATTCTGTGTCTCTTTAGTGTTGTCCATATCATGCTGCGCTTGATGGAATCGAATGCTCGCTCGAAATCTATGAATGTTGCATATAACGGGTTGTTCCACTCTATCGACTGCTCGATGATCAGTCTCAAAGTGCTCGCAGGTTCTGTGTACCCCCGACTTTGTCGAAAGAACGCCTGTTCTTCTCTGATTGATGCATCCAATTTTTCGACTATTCTGGATTATATTATTAGGGCTACAACCTTTGTAATACTGCTCAGTATTGTAATACCCGTCCAGTTTCTGCATTGCGTCAGATCTCCCTTCTTGGGTAACTTTATAATTATTCCTGTTTTCCAATCTTTTGGTACGTTTTCTTCTTGCCATATTTTTTCTATGATTGGTGATGATTGGATAACAGTTGCAGCTGTTAGCTCTGCAGCCTTTAATAGCTCAGCCGGTATGCTGTCGATTCCTTCTGCCTTATTTGCTTTTAATTTTCTTATGGCTTCTATTATTTTTCTTAGTGCGGGGGAGGCCTTGGTTGATTGTGGTGTCCTCTCTGATGTTTATGACTGGTTTTTCTTCTACATCTTGGATGTTCGTTTCTCTCCATTAGTTTAGTTGTTCTTCAGCGGAGGTCATTATCATGCCATCTTTGTTTCGCACAGGCATTTGTTTGTGACTGCTCTTCCTCGATAGTGTATTAATTTTCTGATATAATGTTCTTGAGTCACCTCGTCCAGCAGCCGTCTGTGCCTCTTTTGCAATGTTGCTGTAGAACTTTCTTTTATCTTTCCTGGCCATTCTCTTTATTCTTCTACAAATATCTCTGTGCTGGCTTTTCAGTTCCGTGCTGTTACTGGTAAGTAATTGGAGCCTTATACGCTTCCTTTCTTCTAAGGCAGCCCATGTTTCTTCTGTGATCCAATCCTTCTTCTCACCTTTTATGGGACCCAGCACGTCTTCTCCAACTCGGCGATAAACATCTTGTATTTGTTTGTGTGACATATTTTGTTGGCTATTGAGTGCTTGTTGTATGTTTCTTACAAATTCTTCCTTTGTATCGCCTGATTTTAATTTTTGCACACATATTCGCTTCCTTCTGGAGTTTGCTGGTGCGTTTCTAATCGCCAATTTGCTTCTTATGTCAGCCGTAACTAGAATATGGTCACTCTGAGTATCTGCGCCTCGCCATGTTCTTACATCCAACACCGATTTCACCCACAAGCCTGTTTAAAATATGTTTATTATTTTTAATAAATTTAATTGATTTTTAAAATTTTAAGTAAAATTTTTTTTTTTGGATATTCGATTTTCCTTACCCCAATTAATATTATACATAATTTGATAATATATTAAAGAAATTTAAGGAAAATTTATATTTTCACCTATAAGTCATTTAAATTTAAATTATGCATCAAAATTTCTTTAAAATGTATTTAATAAAATTGAAAAGATAACACGGTACATAAATATATATGCCTACATATACGAGTATTACGATAAACACGATTTCCCCTTGATAAAGTTAACTTTTAAAAAATAAATTTTCCAACCCATCGTCATAGTTATTAATCTCTATAGTAGAATATTGGCCCTTTATACTATTAGAAGAACATATTTAGACATTTAGGATCTTTCTTTTTTTTATGTTCTTTACTTTGCTTTGGATTAAGATTTAAGGACGTGTTTAGAATTTATTCTTTAACATAATTTATACAAAAATTTATTGACTTTTACATTATCATGTTTTTAGATTATATTTAAATACATATATATATATATATATATAAATTGACGGTAAATTGACACGAAAGTAACTTAAATAAAAACGTGCCTTTCAGGTGCACGTGAATTTTGCTCGAAAAAAAAACAAAAACATTTTCAGAAAATTTATTCACGGTTTTGATGGATCTTATAAAAAATAAAGTAAAAAATAAAGAAGAAAACTAAATGAGACACAGGAAATTTTTTATCAAAAAATTTTTTTTTATTTTTGAGACTTGAACAAAAAAAAAAATCTATTATTCGTATACTAAAATATTAAGATGTGTGCAAAGTAATTTCCTTCATCAAAAATATTTAATTAAAATCGGAATGACATGAAGATTATTAAAAAGGAATTTTTTTTTTTCAGTGAAGAAAATTTAGTATTGAAATAAAAACAACTAGAATTTTGATTTTATTTTTCCTTAAAAAAAATACTCAAATATAAAGGAGTTTTTGCGAACAAGTTAAAATTTAAAATTTCAAAAGTAACTTAAAAGCGATGGCAAATTTATTAACTTTTTAGTTTCTTAAATTTTTTTTCATATCGTAGTTATTTAATGAGAATTTTAGTTAATCTTGTTGATTGAGAGAACTTTTTCCGTCTGCTGAGAAAGCCATTATCAGCAGACATCAATTGAACTATAAGGAATAATTATACAATTTCCTAAATGCTTTGTAAAATTTTATTCATTTTTAGCCCTTTACCAAAAAAAATTAAAAAAAAAGTGCTTATTCGTTTCGCTCAGTGCGTTTGTCCGTCCGTCCGTAGACATGTTCTACGAAACCTTGCAGACAAAATAACTTCTACACCCTTGCAGATAGAATAAAGTGAAATTGAAAAGAGAGCTCTTTCTCTTACTTCTAATAACTTGATTGAATGAAGTTACTAGAAATAAGAGAAAATTTTTACCCATCTCTTCCCTCTAAAAGTTATTATCCTCAAAAACTTGAGGTAACATAATGCCATTTTTTGATTATTTTAAGAAAAATATATGTGCCATGCCATCAAAAAATATAATTATATTTCTTAACTTATGCTACTAAACTACTGGGTTAGTAACATGAGTTAAGAAATCTTCCTCATCTTAAGTGTATACAATCTTTGAAATGTTTTGGTATATGAATGAAAATAATTTAGGCTGCTTCCGAAGGTATCAAGCTAGCACTTCGCACAAGCAATTTGCACTTGGACTTTCCGAAAATATTTTGTAAATGAAGTGTGGATTTAAAAACACCAAATTTTTTGGCTGATAGTGTTGAACGAAGTGTAATGAGCTTCGAACAAACTAAATCCTATTCGGAGTTTTCGAGGAAGAAAAATAGTGCTATAAATTAGATTTTAGTGTGAAGGTACGATACGTTCCGAAACAGCTTTAAATAACATTGTGGTTAGATTGCTCTTAAAATCATTTTTTTCACTTGTTGACCCAGCTTTATTCGATTTGTGAGCAAACAATCGTGAGTATAAATCAAAAAATTTTAATCATTACACCGAAATTTGATGATTAAATTATATTTTAATTTTTTGTAATTTTTTAATTTAGCAATTACCAAATATTCTCCTAAAATTTCCATATTAAATAAATTTCAAATTCAAGCCTATTAAAAATCCAAAACAAATTATTAAATTTAAAACAAAAAAGCCTCATTTTTTCAAAAAAAATGTGCCAATAAGATTTAAAAAATTTTATATGTATTGGTTACTACTTTAAATGACTATCTGTATGTCTATCCCCTTCTGAAAATAAATCAGTATAAAACAAATAACCAAATTGCAACAAATCCAATATTTCCAATTTTCAAATAAAACAAAATTTTAAATATAGATATACAAAAATATATGTATGTATATGTATGTATGTGTTTATATTTTTGAAACTTAAATTTAATTTTCTTATAATGTGTATAAAATGCATAAGGAAAAAAGTATACTATTTTCCAAATGATTAAATATTCAAAATCAAAATTTTTTTTTTAAAAATGTTTTATTTTTCAATTGGATTAAAAGTATGAAATCGATTTTACAGTCAATTGGAATGAGTTTAAAAAGAAAGTTTCTCTATTTCTGTAAAATCTATTCATGAAAAGAAAATATCAATTCAAGTCTATCTATCATAGTTATAAAATGCATTTATAAAATCAGGCATTAAACTTTATTTATTTTCAATAGACCAGAAAACATTTTCATGTTCATTGACATTTTTAAATTTCATTATACCCATATACATACATACATATACATAAAAAGAAACAAAATTTTAGCTTATTCTTTTCAAATAGCTAAAATACTTGTATATATACGTATGTATAATATTTATTCATAATATACGTACATATATAAATAGAAAAGCAATTTTATTTATACTGTGAACAAAACATTCTACTAGGTTGAAAATATAAATATTTTCTCTATTCACCGTATTCAGTTTGCTTCAGAAATCAAGTTACTGGTTCCTTAGAAAGTATTCGAAACTGATAATGTACAATAATAAATAATATTATGCATTTTCAAATGGGAAATTTATTTTTTCTTAGCGAAATTTTTCTTATGAATAAACAGAGCAAATCAGAGGAATATGATCCTTAGAAAAATCTTGTGATATCATTTAAGTGCTCTTCTGCATAATCGTTATAAGTTTTGCATAAATTCTACGTTAAAATTCTTTTATAAATTCACAAAAATTTTAAGATTTTAGGAAAACTTTGCAAAAACGTTTATGTTTCCTTGTAGAATATAATTTTCAGAACATAGCGACTACTCTTTTACTGTATATGAACCGGATTCTGAAAAATAATTATGAAACAATTTTAAATCCATCAGAAATGATAATACCTTTAAAATAACCTTATCTGAAAATCTGAACATTTATTTTGAACCTTCTTAAATGCCTTTTCCAAGGGAATATTTTTTTGACCAACCATAATCTATTAAACAAAAAAAATGTGCATATTCTTTAAAAAATTTTCTCATTAAATTTTGCTTTAAATATAAAAAACAAAAACTCAAAGGATAATAAAGCGAAAATCTTTTTAAAATGGCATCAAAAACCTTTTATCTTGTATTAGTGCTTAATATTTTTTTTAATTGTCATAAAGTTTTCAGATTGTCTTCTGTTTCATTTAATTTAAAAAAGCAATATAACAATATTAATATTATTTATTTTTTTTTAAACAAAACGTCAAATGAACCATAAATATTACGTACCTTCCAATGACAAAACAACCCCAGAATGACAACTTTGTTAAATGAAAATACGAAAATTATAATTAAAAATCATAGTATGTATAAATTGCAGAATATGCACAAAATTTTATAAGATTTTGGAAATTTGGTGAGAAATTCTTGATTGCAAGCAACCAATTTCATAAATAAATTTGAATTTATTATGTTTGGAATCAATAATAGCTCTATAACAACGGCAAAAAGCCGTATCATGTTGATTTTCTACACATTAACAATATTACAAATTTCAATTTAGTGGAGCTATACAATTGTTATAGGAAGAGAAAGATAACAGCAATACTTTTGTATAAAAATTCATCGTCAATATTTTACATTCTTATCATTCCACTTATTCAAGGATTTTCATATGTGATTTTATTATGTTCTAAGCTTATAACAAAATCCTATATTACGTCTATGTGTGTAATATATTGAAAGTAAAAACAAAAACTATTCATAAATTTGCTAAATTCATTAAATATGCATGTACATAATATTAAAAAAAAAATTATATTAAAGCCAGCTATTGTCTAATATTCAAGTTATATATTATATAATATATATCATACTAAATCCGAAAAGTTAATTAAAGAGTATTAAAATATAAGTAACCAATTAAAAGCGTAAAAAGGAAAACTTAATAAATTTCTTTTATAGAGTAAAAATCTTATGAAATAACATAACGATTTACTTTATTTATTACTTGTACATATATATGTACATATATACAATTTAACACCACATATTGAGTATACAAGAAACAGAAAATAGTTATTATTTTTCCGGGTAATTTTATAAAAATTTTGAAATTTAATTCCGACAAACAAATTTGACCTGATTTGTTTTTTAGCTTTGCTTTTCAAAATTTTTATATTTTCATTTAAAAATTCTAAGAAATTCTGGTTTTTGAAATACACATTATGTATAAATCGAATGTCATTTACAATATTAAAACTATTTCTTTTGAATTAGTCAAATATTTTTTGAAAATGCCCTAACAGCATTTTTTCATATTGCATTGATGTCAAATATATTGAATTGCTTAAAAAATATTCTTGTCAAATAGCAAATAATATTTTTGACACAAACAAAACAGAATTTGAATTTATTGAAAATTTCAATATAAAAGTGAATTTCAATTGAAATTTATGTTAATCAACAGAATGTTTATTTTCTATACTATTTTTATTTCAATTTTCATTCACTTTTTTAATCAAATTACAGCAAGACAATTACTATTACCATCAATTCAAATATTCATTACCATTTCAAATATTATGGTCACTACATCATAAAGTATTGTAACAATTTTATTACACCATGTTTTATTGAGTTGTATTGGCCTCACTTTGCCGACGGCCGGGCTGCACAACAATGAATTGAAACAAAAAAATTATTCAGTTAAATTTATTTACATCAATATTATTGCAAACCAACTCAAATGATTTAATCACTGACCAACTTATTCAATGTAAACAAGAAATTTTCTTACCCACCATAATTTACTCCGATACTCATTAATGATCGGGAAAGTTACATAACATATTTATTTAACTAACTTATTACTTTATTTTGTTGCAATGCAATATAAGATTGCTGTATATGTAAGGAAAATCCTCTTTTTATTACATAGCATATTTTTTAATATAAAAATATTCGAAATGAGAATTTTATTATTGTGTGATGTTTTTTTTTTTGTTTTTATTTTTAATATTATATTTTGCAACTTTCCTTCTCATTATATAATCCACAAAACTTTATTTATATAATATAATTTTATTCCAAAAGTAAAATTTTTTCATACCACCTATTCCAGATAATAATATTATTTGTATTTCATGTATATGTATAAGAAAGAATAAGATTGGCTTAATGAATTCATTACTAATAAAAAAGTATATTTTACTTTTTTATATACTTGACACGAAAAATAAAATTATCTTAAGCTATGCATATGGTAAGGTATGTTCTACTATATAAATTCATTTATATTCATTTTTATTGGAACTTAAACACATGCTGCATAATTGTATATAAATTCCTCTACATATATATGTATATATACATCATATATAGTTTATAAGTTGTGACATCAATTTTGTAGTTTATGACACAATAATAAAAGAAAATTTTCTATGCTATAGCATATTATTTTGCATTTTATTGCCAATTTCCCTATATTCGAACATGAACTTTTCGAATTTATTTCAATATTATATTTTCTTTTATATAATATGTATATTATATAATACTGATTTTAACTATGTATGTAATTTATATATAATTGTAACAAATATTTCAATTACTCGCGCGAATATTGTCCAATTATATTTTATAATATTGTAATAGCGTATGTATGAATAAATGATTTAAGAAAATTAATATTGAAAATTTTAATTTTATACAATTAATTGATGAAAATAACTTAATTTACTTGGATATTAGTATATAAATAAAAATGTATTAAAAATGTATAGTTAATATATGTATACATATATATATGTAGTTTAATACATGCTTCTTAATTTTGTATTAATTAAACTTGAAAATAATTTAGTATATTTATTGTGTGTTATTTTAATTATGCGTTTGGAAAAACCACTAACCACTTTAGATGAAATTGAAATTTTAATTGATGACAAAATATGTTTTCTTAAAGGAACTTGAAAATTTTAAAATTAATTGGTCATTAAAACTATAAAAATTGTAAGTTTTTTATATTAATTAATCTTTAACGTTTGTTAATTTTTTGTATGAACTAGGATGGTAAAACATTTATTAAATTTTATAATATATTTAAAGCATGTTTTCTACTAGTAAACAAAGTTTTGAAATTAAAACTAGAACTAAATAAAAAACTCTTATTATTTACGGAAATCATATTGCAAATGGTAAAAGATCCGCTAAAAAAATAATTTGCAGTCCATCCTTTATAATGTTAGAATGGCATGTTCGTCAATTCCACTTCTGTCAACGATAGGGGTTCTTTCACGGGTAAAGGACCATAATTCCTTTTTTATCTCTCCAAGATCAAGAATCGGGCCCAGGAACTTAGTCTCCCTGCTAATGGATAGCTGATTGCATTGAATTTCGGTGGAGTTATGCTTAGAATCTTATATCTTCTGCTGAAAGCCAGCAGCCCGGTCAGAAAGGAGTTTAAGAGCCCTCTGAATTAGCCCATTTATGGCGAGAGGGTGTTTACTAGATACGGCAGCCGCCAAGTCAGCAGTGTTGGCGACCACTATAGTCCCTCACCTCCAAAAGTACTAGTAACTAAATAATTATCAGGTTCTGGAGAAGACGAAAAAACACACCCCCTTAAGGGGTGCCCCTTCAGACAGAGCGTTTAATACATGGCTCAACAAAGTTAGCTCTGATAGCCGGACCCGGCAACATGTTTCCTGTCAGGCAACTCAGGAAGCCATGTTTGATTTGAATGTTCCGACAGATACCCGACGGTCTCTCGACCGTAACTCGACATTATTGAAAATGCTCTCAATATCCTGGAAGGTATCCAATTTGTATTCTCTGCAGTCAAAAGATTTTTCAATATAGTGTATCAAGGAGTGTAAGGCCGTTTTCGTTGATTTACTCTTCCGAGACGCATGTTTAAATTAAATTGCCAGTTGCCAGCAGATAACTTGGCACGGGTGGGTCACTTACCAAGACCTTTTTAGGCCTCAGCAGTACCGCCAATTCTTCCACAAAACTCCTTTCAGGCGAGCTTCTGTGTCTTTCTCAGCTGCCTGTTCTACTTCCTAAGGTTATAGTTGTATCCGTAAATTCTGTGGTTACATTTAAAAGTTTTTTAAGGCAAATTTTCAGCAACAAATTTAATTTTAAATTTAATTTTCAATTTCGAATTCTACATATGGCTAAAGTCTCGTATTAAATTGTTTTGGAATTATTGACAAAAATATGAGAAGCTATAGTTAGAAATAAATTTTAATTCTAATTGTTATTGTCTAAGAAAATTCTCTCAAAACTGCATAGAACAACTTGCTTTTATTTAAGAAGTTTATGAGTTATAATTAGGCTACAACTGTGGCATTTTTATAATCTTTTAAAAAAATTTTAAATATTAAAAAAAAATGTATTTTTCTCACAGGATCTTTTCCTGTGTCCTGTTATTTTTTCAAAAGCTCTCAATTACTTAATCTCTGATCTTTTTCTAATAAAATGAATCAAAAAAAAAAAACATTCTGTTACGTATACATACAAATGTACATATATATAAATTTACCAAATTATACTTAAACCAAAAGTAATAATTCTTCTTTTTTACTTTTTTGTTAAAATATTACAGCTATCATTATATTAAATAATCTGTTGTGGTAGTGAGTACTTTTTTTTTTTTACACTAAATATATATACCGTATATTATTATGTATGTAGGTAATTGTACATACACCTAAAAAACAAAACTTAATCTTAACACGATACCAGACAAAATTTCTAACATAACAGTGATTTGTTCTTTTGGATTTAATTTTAATCTTTTGTATATTAACTTCATTGTTCTTAATCCTTATAAGATATCACAATTTATTTATTTAAATATATAGGTATAATGTATATATATATATATATATATATATATACATATGTGCAGATACAAGTTTTTATCATTATATTTATATGTATGTACATATACGTATTTGCAAATAAATATTTCTTTTTAAAATCCTTACACATATTTTTTGATGATACTTAAGTAAGTGAGTATTTACAACACATTTAAGGTTTTATGCACATACAACTATAAGTATATATGATGAGTTATATTGAAAGTAAAGAAAAAAAAAACAAAAATATCATAAATAAAATGAAAATAAAATTATTTTCTCCCGATTATTTTTATGCGGAAAAACATTTCAATTTTCAACTTGAATAGCAACACCAGCTCAGCGGTATAACGGTAAATTATTTATAATAAATCGGAGAGACGATTAAAAAAGGATGACATTTTAGTTGAAATTTTGTTTTAAATTTTTTTTTTCCTTTTGGATATATGAAAACGACATACAACACGCTTAACTGATTTTTTTTTTCGTACTTAAGTTTAAGTATATTCCGCACATTAAAGTTCAAAGGAAGAAAGGAAAATGTTAAATATAATATTGTGAGGATAATATTGTTATGTATGTATATGTATATGTCATATGTATTAAAAGGAAAAAAAATAATGAAATAACAAATTTATCAAAAATTTCATTTAAATCATAACGAAAAACCGAAAACAAAACAAAAAAATGGTGAATAAAGGAGGAGGAAAGAAGTCAGGATAACACAAATGATTTATAAAAAGCACAATTATTCTCAACAATATTGTGTTACAGCATTTTAAAATAATTGAAGATTTTACATATAATTATTGTACATACTTATGTACAAATGTAAAATAAAGATGAAATTAAATAAAATCATTTTAAATTATCCGGAATTAAAATACAAAAAAAATATTTGAAGAGTGTTAAATTTTTATTTAATAAAAAAAATTCCATTACTCTTTAAACCAAAAATAATAATCAAAATAGTTAAATATACCCGTAGAATGCCTCATAATCGGACAGTATGAAGAAATAAAATTTTGCAAAAAATTATCTGATGACCAATTTTTCAGGAGCCATTCAATAACAAATTACTAAAATCAATTCTACTTTTTCTTCAACTTCGGATATAAAATGTGCTTTTTAAGGCAAAATTTACTTATTTTTTTATACCCGTACGAACGTATGTTCGAAGGGTATACTAAATTTGCCTTACCGTTTGTAACGCTAAGAAATAACGGTGTTAGATATAGACTCAAGTGTATGTTTTTGATCAGCGTCAAATTCTGAGTTGATTTAGCTTTGTCTGTCCGTCCGTCCGTCCGTCCGTCCCAACGATAACTCAAAAACTAATTGAGCTAAGTTCACCAAATTTTCACAAATGATTTATTGTAGTAAGTGCCAGAACCCTATTTAAATTGGACGTGATCGGGGTACCGGTTCGGGTAGCTGCCATACAACTTCAAAATTTATTTGGCTATATCTCAGAAACTATAAAAGCTGTGGTATTGAAATTTCACACAAACAAATATATTAGTAGGGCCAATGTGTCGCATAAAAGTCGTTGAAATTACTTGGCTCCTTCTGGTACCTGCCATACAACTTCAAAAGTTATTTGACTATATTTCAGAAACTATTAAAGCTATGGTATTGAAATTTCACACGAACGAATATATTAGTAGGGCCGATGTGCTTGATAAAATTCGCTAAAATTTCTTGGCTCTTTCTGGTAGCTGCCATACAACTTCAATAGTAGTTTGGCACAACCAGTATTTTGAAAAACACATAGTACTGAAACTTTGCATAAATTAATATGGTAATACGGCAACTTAAAGTCATAGTCGGCCCCATAGTTAGTTATGGCACATTAGTTATTCGCACATAGGATAACAAATTCGTACGGGTATCACAGAGTTGACAAAGTCAACTCTACTTTTTTTCTCGTTTAACATAAATAATATTGCGTACATCGAGTAATAAATTTTGTATGATTTTTCTCACAAAAACAATAAAAAAGAACACCAAAAGAAAATTCTTCTTCCTTAAAGACTTAAAAAGAAAAGCCATATACAAAAAAAAACAAAATAAAAAGAAAAACCCGAAAGAATACCATCAGAAGATTAAGAAGCAATAATCTGTATATACTTACATACATTATATTGGCGAAAAAGAAAAAGGGAAATGTCTTCTATCTTCAACAAAATTTTCTTTTTTTTTTGGTGTGTGTAGGAAACAGGTTAAAAGGAAAACGAATTCATTAAATTTTAAATGCTATAAAAGTTTATGTTTTTGAAAATTTCATAATGGTTTAATGTCTATAAAAGAAATTATAGAATTACATTATATCCGTATATATACACTTACAAATTTACATGTACTTATATATTGTACATATACTTATAATATAATCAATATAAATACATACAAGCTTTCACTTTTAAAGGATGTACATAACTTTTACATAATATTATATACAGAGTATATAATGATATAATTTTATGATTTTAAATAAAATTTAAAGATTGTTTTGTAATAAAATAAGAAAATTTTAATAGATTTAAATGTTAAAAAGTTGAGTGTTTTTATTTTAAAAAAGATCAAAATATAATATTAACTGAATTATATTGTATATATTATGTACAATGAAAGGAAAGTAAATAAAATTCAAATAATTATTTTTTTTATAATAAAATAATGGAAATATTTAACATTAAATTTTTTATTTTAAATTTACAACAATTTTTTTGAAAAAATTTAAATTTTTAATTTTAAAAAATTTAATAATATTACTTAAATAATAATTATTGGAAAAAAAAGAAGTTGCTCATAAATGGTGCTGATGACTTGTAGTTCTTTGAGATTATTCACATTATTTTGTAATGTGAATTATTTTGTACGCTAAACCCATACTGAGAATACCTAAATTAAAAGTATTTATTGTGAATTGTGCACAAATTTTACAAAAAATTATTATGAAAAAGATGAAATTTTAATAAAAATTTACTTACTTAAATTCGAATATTTGTATAATGAACTTGTACAATAAAAATACTACAGATATACATAATACATGCTAGATAGCACAATCAAATAACTAGATCATGATCTAACATCTAAATAACATACAAATAATCACACAACAAAAACGAGAAAACAGCAATAACACATACATAACTTGGAGTATAGTTATGAGTTTCGAATTTAAAATTTAAAAGAAAACTGGAATCACACTGCTTCTGCAAGCCTGTTTTTTTAGAAAATAATCCACTGTTCCAATTATAAGCAAAATTTACAGTTATTACAGTCAAAATTTTAATAAGTGATTTATTTCATTTAATATACATACAGCGCCGGATCTTCCATATATCTATGCAAAGTAAGCATATTCAATGAGCGTCGGAAAACAGGGGTGCACATTAAATAGCCTCTTTTTTTTAAAGAAGGAGGACACACTTTTTGGAAACCACGTATGTTGTCTCCATAGTAGAGAAGCGTAAATCAATTATTTTTAGAGAGATATCGGTCTGTTGGTCTGTCGATCTATTGATCTGTCAGTCTGCCTGGCGGCATCTCTGCAGATTTATCGGTCTGTTTGCCTGAGGCGATTTTGATAAAATTTTCAAGATTCGGAGGCAGAACTGGGAGCCGATTACACATTTTTTTCCATATCCTCGGAACTAGTTAGTAGAATTTCTTTATATTTAATATGTATTTGAGTTCTGATTGTTAAATTTTTCGTCAAATTTACATTTTTCGAGAAATGTTAGATAAAAACTTACTAATGTCCTTAAAATTGTGAAAAATTGTTTAAAACGCATTTTCGTAATCTTTTGTAAACTGCAATACTATTTTTAACCTTTTTCTTTTTTAAAATCAAAAAAAATCTCTTATATTTTAAAGTCTTTAATAGTTGCCATTAAACATTCAAATTTAAATTTGAAAAATTTAAAATTTATTTTTCTCGTCTATTAAACAATGTTGAATGACTATAATTAGTAATGTCGACTCCAAAATTTTTTCAACTTCGATTTTATTTTATATAAGCATTACATATTTATATGATCTCTATGTTTAAGGAAAAAACTTTTAAAAACTAATAAGATAAAGAAAAGTTCAAATTTTGGTTATAACACGAAGTTTTCAAAGTATTTTTTTTTTTGGGTTTTTATTTTTTACAAGAAACGAGCACAACTTTAGAAAAATTTTCAATAAAGAAGATGATCGTATCATCGATGAACATAATAATTTTAACTTTAAAATAAAATTTTTGCAAACTTATGTTGTCTGAGAAGTTTGTCATAAAAAGATTACTTTACTCATCATATGTTGAGAAGTTATTATAGATGTATCTAGTTTAAAGAACCCATAGAACTAATCCAAATCTATCAAATTTCAATAAATTTTGTAATCAACAACAAAACAAAAATAAACATTATAATTTTTGTATGACATATTGAGTGACATTGTTTACTGTAAACTCAAAGGCAATATTGAACAAATTTTTGACGAAAAATTAAATTTTCTATTTTCTAACATGCGCGTTTAATTGGTTTCGTCTGTGACACCACGACTAAAAGAAGGAACCAGAGAAGGAAAAAAGTAATAGCTAATAAGAGTTTAATTACATTAATTAATTTACACGAGTTCAATTACACTAAGCTTCAAAAAATTCTTTGGGTACCGCAAAATCACTATGAAAATCCATATTCAACCAACTGTAAAAGTAATCTAATTTTCACATCCCTTTCGAACGTATTATTAGTTGGAAAAAAAGTTCATTCAAGGGTGATATGAAATAACAGCTTACCGAACTCGGAGAAAGGGACGAAGAGATATTTGAACGATTATACCATACCTAAAGTAAATAATAGTTTCATAAACAATATTGAGCTTTTTATAAAACTCGAGCAACTAGAACCGAATTTCTATAATGCTACATAAATAATTTTTATATAAACCCAAATATGTAAATCATTTAAAATTTCAATGTAGTGGAAACCTTAAGAATTTTTTAAAAAAATTTCAACCACTTGTCAATGATAGGTTATCGTCATTAGCATATGTACGTATTATAAGAAAGAAAAAAACTCCAGTAAAACAAAGTTTATAGTATTGTCATTGATATTCGCTTAACTAAATTAAGAAATTTGTGTATAACACCATATAGCATAAAATTTTTTCTTCGAGAACGAATTTTTATAAAATTTTCAAATAAATTTTAGCTATAAAAGTTTGAACCAGAAAAGTTTATACTTTATACAAATTTTTCCTTTTCTTATTATTACATTTTTTTTTATTCCCAAAAAGTGCCAGGAGGAAAACATAAGTAAAACAAATTTACAAAAAAAAAATAATTCCAAATTTCTAAAGTTTTAACATTAAAAGGTTGATTAACCTTAAACGAGAGTCATGCTTGACTTTGCTAATCAATAAATTGAAAAAAAATATTTTCCAAAGCGGGAACAGTACATTGACATTGTTTGGTTTATTCAATCTTAATAACACCGAATTCACTTATCATAATCAGAGTCTGATCTTGTTATGTTTACTTGTTCATTGCACCTAATATTAGAATTAAAATTTATCTGTTAAAAAACCTGATGAGTCGTGCAATTAAATTAATTAAAAAATTTATTTATAACAATGCAATTAAAATGCTCTTAACTGAAATTTATGAAATGCTTTCATGTTTCGGAGTAAAACTTATTATTGCCAAAAGAGTATTAAATTTTAACCCATTGGCGGACATAATTGAAAATTACACATGAACATATAGTGGCGCAATACTGCATTTACAAGTTCAATTTTCTGAGAAAAAGATTAACTAAAATATTGTTATTCGGTAAGTTATTTAAAGTATGTATTAAAATGAAGAGCTATACAGACACTGCCGACAGCAAATTAATTTAAAATGTGAACTCCGAAATTTTAATATTTCTTCTGCTAATTTACAAATGAAAACGGAATAAGAAAATTTTTTACTTTATTCATACTAAAATCTCTATTCCACTTAAAGTAAACATTTCTATTACATATACATAAAGTCAATTTAGTCAAGGTAATGTCAGTTAAAAATAAATATTATATTTACACTGAATTTAATTGACAAGACCTTTTTACATATTTACACTTGCGATTTGTAATTTTTTTTTTCTCATTTCTAGTGAATTCATTTAACAGTTTATATCCATTGTTTGTTAACACAAACTGTTATACATACCAATTATATACATATATACTATGTATGAAGTTTAAACATTATGAATTTTGAAACGCCTATAAATATGCATTTCAAAATCATTTGTTCAAAATAAAAAAAAAAAAAAATTTTTCTTTCCGCTCTAAAAATTTTCAGTAACCGAATTAATATAATTTTTTTGTGTACATGTAGATCTATATAGGAATACCATTGTAAAAAATTATTCATTCACAATGTCATATGAAAAATAGATTCAAGGATCATGTAAAAAACATACATTTTTTTGTTTTAAATTTTGAATTACATAAACACACAGACATTTTTCACGCAAAATATGACGTTTTACATCGTTTCGCTTTCATTACACTTTTGTTTACATTTTTTAATTTTTTTTTTTGTTTGTTGTTTTATTGACATTGTAAAAGTGACCAAAACTAGTAGCCGTATAATTTTTAAATTTTAAAAAGGGAAAAAGGAGAGTTTGGTTTATAAGCGTATTGTGTGATTAATTTGCAAAAAAAGGTTTTATATAAAACGCTGTTCATAACTATTATTCAATCATTAACTGCTGATATCGAGCTTAAGAAAATATCTTCAACTTCTTCGGAATTGTGAATAAGGAAAATAATGATAACAAAGCGTTCCAGGATTTTCATCCCTTCTTTATAGTTTTCTTCTTCTAATAATCCTCCAAATAAGGTAAAAAAAAACGATATGGTAATTTGAGCAAATGAAAACAAAAAAATTAACGACGTATATCATTATATAATATTACTATTATAATTAACATGGTTTATACATTTTTATAGTAAATTACAAAATTTACGAAATTAATACCATTTACTTAATTTTTAATGCTTTATACCCATTTAAAGTTTTAATTAGGATCCCTTCATTAAATTTTATTAATTTTTTTCGAAATATACTGCAAACTACATTAATATTAATGTGGTAAGAAAATCACGTCGTATATAACACCTACTACAATTTCAAATAGTTGTTCATTTCAAAATTTAGAAATAGCTAATGTGACCTTGAAAAGTGTTGCCATGCAAGAATTCATAACTTCAAATTACAATATAATCATTTACAAACCAATTTACAAGCTTACCAACTGACTGCAACCACACAATTTAATTGCAAATATTTTTTTCCATTAAAAAACTAGTATCACATAACGTTTGCTCGTATTTGTGCATTTTTTTTCATTGAAAATTTCAATGAATCTATTATTATTATTTTAATAAAAATTTTTCATCAAACAAATAAAAAATAATTTTAAAAACATTGTTTGTACCGCACCCCGTAAAGCCAATATATCGTAGTTATTGTTCGGCTCCTGTCAAACTAAAATCATAATTTCTAAAACTAAAATTTTTAAATTTATGTAAAAAATTTTTGTTATTTAACTAGTGATTAAATAGTGATTATAATTTTTTACCTATACCACAGAAGAAGAAAATGCTTTTTTGGGAGGATATCGGTTCAACGGATTGGAAACGATCTCGGGGATGCCTGTTCGTAATCTGCAAAATTTTTTCAAGGAACTTGAATGGATTTAGTAGAGAAAGATGTGTTCCGGGGAAGGATTTCGATGGGCCTTCTAGTGGCCTAGTGCTAGGTGGCAGTGTTGAGGTCACCAACCTTCCTCTTTAACTAACTACTTATACTTATTCCATACTTAAAATATAAATAATTTGGTAACACTGTTTTGCTATTTAAAAAAAACAATCTGTAATAATATTTTTTACTATTTTTTTTTTTTTTTTTTTTTGTAACTATAGGTACTTTGATATTTGCTCAAATGTAAAAAATGTGGTAAAAGTAAAAAAAAAGAAAAATTAAAATGAAAACAGTTGCATTTAAAAAGTTTTCTTTTAATAAAAATGGCAACAACACCTTTAGTAAGAATTTCAATTTACAGAGGTTTAATGCAGAAGAAATATTCTTTCGAAATGTTAATAGTTTATAATTTTTTTTTATTTTTCTCCATACAAGTACATACATACATATATATTTATGTATGAAAGAAATCAGTAAATTTTTGGAAGAAATAAAGTAATTCAAGTTTTTTTTATTATTATTAAAAATATACAAGTAATGAAAATTACTTGTTCCATTAAGAGCTTTGTGAAATTTTACATGAATATTAACTCATGTATAAATGCACAACACAAACATATTACATAATATGTATTATGTATTTTCTTATTAGTTATACAACACTATAGGTTATTATAATAAACACATGCACATGTATGCATTATATTTTATGCTTCGTCTCTTTTCTTTTCTGTAAAAGCCTGAAAAACATGGGAAATTTTTCGAATAATTTTTGCTTTCTTTGACTACATATTTCTTGACTAAATTATTTAAAAGTTATTTAAAAGTAAACTTTAACATTGGTTTAAATTTTCTTTTTTTTTTTTTCTATATAAATTTTAAAGTTGAACAATAAATTTTTTGGATTAGTTTTTTTTTTATAAGAGGAAATACAGGTGAAATATTTCGAATTGAATATAATGTATACGGTACACAAAATACGAGTATTAGAAAACATGCACTTTAAATTTTGCATTAAACAAAATATGCATTTTTTGTAATGTTATGTAATTATTTGTATAAGATCAGTGCATATTTATAAAATTGTGTTTTTAAATGAAAGTAAATAAATTTGGATCAAGAGTCAATGGTTTGTTAAATAGCATATTTCCTTTAAATTTTAAACTATAGCATTAAAAATTAGGTAATTTAAAGTATTTTGATTAATACAGAAAATTTTATTCTAATCATTGCAAATATTTCAAGTAGCCGACTAAAAAAGCCCAAATAAATTGATGGAATTAAATGCTTTATTATGTGAAAGAAAATAATTTATTTATTAAATTTACTTAAGCACGAATAAGCACATTTTTATACTCTACACTTCGTGAAGAAGTCTTCTCTGGTATGAACATATACATATATATATTCTTCCCCAGCGTAAAATTCTGCATCGATTTAGACATGTCCGTCCGATCGCATGATAACTCAAAAACAAATAATTCAATCGACACCAAACTTTCACAAGTTTTTTCTTTTGTGCCAACGACGGCTGCTATTGTAATTGGACCAATTCGGACAACGGGTTGGGGTAGCTGCCATACAACTCAAAGAGATTTTTTTTAAATATTTCAAAAATAAATAGAGATATTAATATCAAATTTTGCAAAGATGTGTCCAATTACACCTCACATATGTTCTGAAAATTTTAATGGAATGACTGCACTGGTTTGGGTAGCTGCCATGCAACACAGAAAGTTAATTTTAAATATTTGGAAAAATAATAAGTTAGATTCATGAAATTCGGCAGTCGTGTTTCCAATTTTAGGTCAGATATATTTCTGAAGTTTTAGTGGAATTACTTGACAGGTTCGGGTGGTAGCCTTACAACTAAAAAACTTAATTTTAAATATCTGGAAAAATATTAACGTTAGATTCATGAGACTCAGCCGTCCTGTGCCCACTTATATCAAGTAATTGCCATTTGGCAATCAAAGTTATTTCCAAATATTTCAAAAACAAATTTTTAAACTCAGATTGTCAAAATGGAGGGTTTTATTCAATCGGTTTATACCGACTGAAACGTTTTTACTTATTTAATTTTTATTTTGTTAGAAATGTACTAAAAATGAAGTTATATTGAAAATACTACCGTATTATATAATGTAGGAAACATAAAGGTAAACTGCAAGAATTTATAAATTAAAATATGAATATGTACATGTGTGTATACAACTTTTAAAAACATTTAATACCCTAACATCTGGGAAAGTTTTTATATATACGAACTGAAAAACTATTTAACTAATAATTTAATGATATTACAATTCTGTTACTTTAAAGTTGACTAAATACAAGAATATTGCTTGAAAGTTGAAATTTATAGCTTAAAATATTGTACAAATAATATAATTGTTACAGCAATCTATATTAAAAAGATTATGGAGAATAAAATTATTTAAAATTTAAACTTTAATTGTTTAAAACTCTTTGGAACTAACATCTATTCTATATATAGAAACTAATTTTCTAAATAAAAAAATAAAGTGTAATATAGAAATTTGCAATAATAATTTATTAAAAATCTAAAACACACAAACTTGAATTTTGTTAAAAATTTGCAAAAGAATACCCTTGAAAAATATCAGATACCAATAAAAAACCAAATGCATAAATAAATTTAATATTTCCCATTTTAAAAAAAGACTCAATAAAACAAAAAATTTCCTTATAAAAATCACCACATTATTTGTTTTTATAAAACTGTCGTGTTCACAATCATGATTTTATACACTCTTTGTGGAATAAATCGAATTTATTGCCTAATTTATTCACAAGATTACATTTTTTATATTAATAAAATTTCAGGTATTTAAAGAAAATCCCCAGGTATTTTACACTTTATAATTACCCAATTACAAATTTTGAAACATACAAAGGTAATATTTTTAAATGTATTTTGTGGTTAAAATATATTTTCTAGCATACTTTTTAAAATTTATTTAAATACTTAATATTAATAATTTGGCATTAGAAATTTTTATATTATACTTTTCGAATTTCACAAAAATATTATATATTTTATTTTATTTTATTTAATTTGCACCAAGCAAGATGCTACATAATTACAAAAATTTACATAGTTTACAATAATTGACAAAAATATACATTATACATACTTATAGACTAAGTTGAATTACACTAACAAAACATTAAATGAATTTATGACACAAATGTAATATGATACATTTAAAAAAAAATAATAAAAAAAAAAGAAAGAATTTTATTATGTTATCATTTATGCTGAGTAGGTATTTAATATTAATATGATTTAATAATTGTACAATTAGGTCATACGTATAATTATCATATGATATTGTACTAGGTCAGTAGTGAATTATGAATTTTTTTTTTGAAGGTGTATTTTGTAACTACTGGTGAAAAAAAATGACTAAAACGATTGAATACAGTACAACATCTATTTATTGGTTCATTTTTAGCATATTCAGTCCTATGCGTATATTCTTTTAAGAATTTAGTATGTCTGGTAGGTCTGACGTCGTTGTTGATAATAATTTTGTCTCTAATGAAGTCCACGTCTATTTTTCCTGTTAGGACATCATAGGTAAAACAAGAAGACAACAAAGACCGGCGTGACTGCAGACTTAACATATTCAGGGATTGAAGTCTAATTTTATATGAAGGAAAAATTTTGGAAGTCATTGGGGTTATATTGGCCTCTCAAAGCAAATAACAAAAATTGTTTTTGAACCGACTCAATTTTATTTCTGTGTACAGAAAATGCCGGATCCCAAATAATACTGCCATATTCAAGAACAGAACGAACAAGGGAGCAATATAGGGATTTAGTTACTTCAGTATTGTTGAATTCTCTGGCTCTCCTCTTAATGAAACCTAGCATTTTGCTTGCTTTAGAAACAATAGAATCATAATGAAAATTGAAATTGAGTTTACTGTCCATAATAATACCTAGATCAGTAATATGGTCAACGCGTTCTAGAATGGAGTTTTGAAGTGAATATTCTTGAAAGAGGTTTGAACGCTTACGTGAAAAACTAATAACATAACATTTTTTAACGTTAAGTTCTAATTTATTAGTCTCGCACCAAGAATTTAGATGTTCTAACTTTAATTGGAGATAATTAGTGTCAGAAATATCCCTTACAATATGATACATTTTCAGATCATCAGCATAAATCAGATGCGGAACACCCGCCAAACACTGAGAGAGGTCAGAAATGAAGATATTGAAAAGAATAGGGCCTAAATGACTTCCTTGGGGAACTCCAGAGTAGACATGGATAGGTTTCGACTTAACACCCTGGAACCTGACAAATTGGGTCCTTTCAGTGAAGTAAGATTTTAACCATCCCAATAGTGGGTTCCTAAAACCAAATTGTCTTAGCTTATGCTCTAAGACAATGTGATCAATGCGGTCAAAAGCTTTGCTGAAGTCTGTATATATCGCATCCACTTGAAACCCTCTTTCCATAAACGAAAGAATATCGGATGTAAAAATTGAAAGGTTGGTGGTCGCAGAGCGACCAGTCCTAAAGCCGTGTTGCTCATTATTTAGTAATGGGTTAACAATGGGTGCAATTATACCCGTAACCAATTTTTCAAGTAATTTAGGAATGACAGATTGAATGGCAATTCCCCTATAGTTTTCAACCGCAGTCTTATCCCCCTTTTTATGAATAGGTATGAGGTATGAAGTTTTCCATATTGACGGGAAAAAACCAGAGGATAATGATTTGTTAAAAATCAAAGTAAGCGGATATGATAAATTGTGTCTACAGTTATGAAGAAGTATAGGCGGTATAAGGTCCGGTCCAGGTCAAACCGTATATATCCTCCTACAGTTAAATTTATAAAAATAAAAATTAGATATCAGAAATTAATGGGGCCGGATATTTTTGGAAAATAAAATTGGATAAATAGTCATAAAATTATTTTATATAAAATTTGATAGCAATCTAAAAAATAAATTTTAATCATTAAAAGTAATAAGTCAACTCAATTCCAAAGTATATAAAGAAAATAAAAGAATCGAAGAGTAAGGTATAATCATATAACCCGTATATCAATCATATCGTAAGTAATCATATAACCCGTATATATCCTCCTACAGTTAAATTTATAAAAATAAAAATTAGATATCAGAAATTAATGGGGCCGGATATTTTTGGAAAATAAAATTGGATAAATAGTCATAAAATTATTTTATATAAAATTTGATAGCAATCTAAAAAATAAATTTTAATCATTAAAAGTAATAAGTCAACTCAATTCCAAAGTATATAAAGAAAATAAAAGAGTCGAAGAGTAAGGTCTGTCAGCTTAATCTTCTAGTAATAAGCACACTGTGATAAAATATGTTTTGTATGAATTTTTTTGAGATCATCCAATTTGGCTGTTTATATACAACTTTTCAAAAGCCTATTGAAAATTCTCTATTCAAAATTTCTTTTGAATGATTGTCAAATTGAAATACTCAGATTTTATTATACAAAATAATTGTTTTTTTATAGCAAAAAAAATAATGATTTCAAATTTTTTTCATTATTTCATAAACATACCTAAAGCAGAGCTTGTACTATACCACCGTATTTTTATAATTATAAAAATTACAATTTAATTAAATTTTATCGTGCGTTCAAATCTAATAGTGCTATTGAATAAATCGGTCATTCATACTGTTCGTATTTTAAAAGACTTCATCGTTTTTATTCGTTTTATAAATTAAATAAGTATACATGTATGTATGTACCTATGTCATATAAAAGTCTCTTCAATTATAATTTATTTTTAAATAGTGTTACGTTTAATAAATGAAATGCTTTTTGTAAAAAAAATTAGTATAAAACAAAAAAGGACACAATGTTTATTTTGTCACCGCATTTTTGTTAATTAGAAAAGGATGAAACAAAATAAAGAAAAAATGTGTTCATTAGAAATTCGGGACGCAAAATTGATAAAAAAAAAACTCTTAAAAGAGATGGGAAAAAAATAAATCCTAAATAAATATTCAAATTGTTGTTAGGACGATAAAATAATTTTCTGTAATTGAAAAAAAAATAACTATGTTAGAAAACGAGTAAAGTATAGAATGAATTTTACAATCCCATTAGTTAGCATGAGAAAAACGTAAGGTACTCTTTCATTTATTCACAATTAAATTTCAATAAGCACGGTTAGTTTAGTTAGTTAGAAAGGTGAAGTGGCACTCAACCCCTGCCGCCTAGCGCTAGGCTAGTAAAAGTACATTCCGAAACAACACACCTCTCCCTGCTAAATCCATAAAGTCCCTTGAAAAAATTTAGCAGATCACCCAAAGGATATACCCAGCATATTAGCCACCTTTCCCAATAAAAAATGTCCCGTTAAAATGTCAACCGCAATATTGAGATGCTCCCTCCTCAATACCAGCAGCTCACTCGCCATTGCACGTTCCTCTTCGTCCATAGGATCCTTGTCGTAGAACGAGTTCGCCCGTAATACCAAAGCGAGTCCGGCCTTCTTCTACCTTCCTCATCTATATTGTTCTTCAACTCACACAAGAGCACTGAAGTTCATTGTCGGAGTATCGCATTGCCATTAGCACGCATAATGCTCTCAAGGCTGTTCTGCACCGCCTTACCAATCCACATTTGACAGGGCATTAACCCATCTCCTGAAGAGCCACCCTGTTATCTACGTAAATTGCGACACTCAGCCGACGAACCACCCACCACTGCTTTTTCAGCGGCCCTCGCCACTGCAAACACGTCGGTATGAAATTATTTTTACTAAATATTTTTAAAATATTCGCACTATATTATTTTATGGCATATGTATATGCATGATGTTAACATTCAAAATAAATTCAACTGGATATTCATATATGTATGTTTTAAAAAATTTTCCGACTTCGGACACTTATAGGGTAACATATTGCACTGATTTTTATTTATGAGCAGTAACTAATTTTTATGCCTACACTATCTCTCATCAGTTACGAAATAACGAAATCCTAATCTTAATATAGTGAGCACTTCATTGCTTCAAATAAAGTATTATTATACATGAATTTTAAAATTTTCCTAAAATAAACCTAAAATACATTTTCATAAAATTTTCAAATTTTTTCTTCCAAAATGGCACTCACCTAATAATAACAGCTTAAATTTCAATATAAAGAACTATATACGTATACTCGTAAGTATACGCACGTACGTATAATATATATACTTGATATACCAGTGGACTTACTAATGCATGTGCGAATATAATATGATGCGATCAGATATCCTTATTCTATAATTATTTTAAATATTATTATTTTAATGAAATATTTTTATGCCTGAAAAACAGTCGCTCATTTAATTCATATATATAAATTTATTATAAATATACTGATTTCAAAGAAAGAACTTTAAACCATACATAAGACTACACACAAACATATACTAATACGTAGGCAATATTCCTGTTAATATAGGAACTTGAATATAATTATTATTATATGTAAGTATAATTATGCAAATACCAAAAATTTTCAACCGCATGCGACGTGGGAATACTGTTATGGTAAAACTCAATATATTTAAATATACTTAATGCAATTATCCAACCATTTTACATTATGATATTGGCATGTGTTGATGTCATTAAAAAGAAAAAACAGGAAGAAAAGTAGAATGTTTACAATTAAATTTTAATGTAAGAAATATTTAAATAATTTAATTAAAATTATCAAAATAAAACTCGAATGGAATTATATGCCAAATTTTATTTTAGGAATTTATGAGATATTGAAGAATTTCTTGTATCACTTTAATTTATGTTGTAAAATAGACACGCGATTTTATTGAATTGCATTTTGTTTACTTAGAATTTTATTCACTAAAATAATTATTGTAAATTTTGTAATTTTATCACGTTCAATGAACTCAAACAGCCTTTCATTTGGCCTGACCTACATACATATATTATTTTCTTTCAAGTAAATTTAATTCTGAAAAAAATTTTTTGAACAGCAAACGTTCTTTATATGGTAAAATTATTTTAGCGGCAAAACCCAAATTGCTGTATAACTTTTTGTACATATTTACTATATGTATAATATAATATATAATGAATAATACTGAATCAAAATTGTATAATATTGAAGCTGAGATTTCATCAGAAATATCCATTCAAAACCTATTTGTTAATATGTATCAGCATAATTTACCAATGATTTAACAGTAGATACACATGTATACATGTATGTATTTTGTATATATGTATTTTTAAAAGTTAAAAGTAGAAACACATCTTAATTGCATCACATTATCATACACACATATATACTTCAAGAATATACAGACATAGATATCGAATTATGAAAAAGAAGAGAAAAAATTAATAAGTACATGCAAAGGGGAAAAGAAAAACGAAATGGTTATGAAAAAAAAAGGTACCCATAGAGAAAACAAACCAGCCATTAACTGTTATAATGCTGCAGTAATTATAAGTTTTAAAAACACGAGTAATTTTTTTTTTTTTCGTTTTTTCACATCAAAAAAACGGTTTGAAACGTTTTGCTTTAATGAAAATTTTTTTTTTAGTCATTTTAAAAATTTTCTCAATAGGAAAACGCATAAAGAAAATAAAAGACCAAATTAAATATTTTCATTACCAGTGTATGACGTCGTTTATACTAAAGAGGAGTTTTGAATATTCGTGACACTGTTAAAAATTGTCGTTATTTAATGCAATTCTAGGATATTTATGAGTTCTTTTACATATTCTACTATAACAGACTTGAATTAAGTAGTAACTAAACAGTTTTTCTTATATGTAGGTTTATCGGGGAAAATTCATTGATTTTGATTTATACAGAAAAAAAAATTGATTTTGAACCATGCATCTGCCACAAAAAACTTAGAAACTAAGTTATAGAGTCTCCAATACTTTGAAGCCATTTATTATTTTTCTCCTTCAACAAAAGGAGTTGTTATTAGGAAAGGAATATGCACCAGACCATTCTGAATATGCTTAAAAACTGAAATTTGCCAAAAATAATCTGCACCCGCAATATATAATTAAAAAAGATGTCAAACTAGGATTCCAATGATGACTATTAGTATACATATAGAACTAAATATTATAAACATAACATGTAATTTTGATTTACTTTCCTAATATAGGGGAGTTTTCGTTTATTCAGTTCTAGCTTGTAGTACATTCGAAAATTCACGCTACATAGACTGAAAATATAGACGGTTTGGAAATTACTAGCTGCAATAAAGAGCGTTTAGAAATTCAATCTGCAATAAAGAAATGCTAGAAATGTAGCGCAAACCTCTAGTATAAATTTTTGTCGCTGCCTCATGAAAATTTTTTTTTCTAAATTTAAAATTCAAAAAAAAAAACTTTAAATTTTAAAATGGCAGGTTCAGATATTCAAGGGTTATTAAAGTTTTCTTTAAGACTTCAAATCTTGTTAAAATTTCCTTAATATTCAGTAAGTACTGGGATACAATTTCATAAACAATGTCATTTCTATTATTTTCGAATGACTGATTATTTAGAAGTTTCAGAATTTGTAGGCTGCGCAAACAAAAAAGAACTCAGTTATATTTTTTGCATACTGTTTAAAGCTGCGATTTAAAAATTTTAATTCTATTGTAGAACTTTCAGCGCAGCGTGCATAAACGAAAACTCCCTAGCAGTATAATATACCGACCGGATACTTGATAATAAAACACATACTTGATTTGTATAAATGCAAAAACGAATGTTAATAGTGTTATTGAATCGGTCTTTTTATTAAGGATAAATTTGTCATTTTTATATACAAAGCATATATTATAATTTAATGAGTATATAATATTAAAATGATTATATTATAAAAAGACATAAGCTGTAAGTTAATACTCTTCAAGAACAACATTTATAAAATATCGTAAGTATACCGTAAAGTTTCATAATAATGATACTAAATAACATTTAAAAATCATATTACCGACGACTTCATTAAATTTTTTTTAAGAAAACATCAGTGAAATTTACGCAACGATAATCGGTGTCATTAAAAACCAAAACAAAAAAAGGCATAAATTCACTTAAATAAAAGGATATAAAAATCCTATAACTGATTAAGAGGTTGTTCAAATTCCTTGAACCATATTATTTTAACAAATTTAAAATATATTTCTATATTATATATTAATTTAATTTTCAAAAGATAATTATACACGTGCAATGATAAATTTGTCATATTGATAATAAACCTAAAATAGATATCTTAATATACGTATATAAGTACATTCATATGTATATATATGTAGGTTTTGCAAATATTTAATCCCTACTAATTAAGAATTTATTAAAACTAAGTACTTGGAAAAATGTTAATGTTCGAATATATAACGTTAATTAAAACGTTTACAATATTTAAGTCTTTTATATGTAAGTGTATGTATGTGTACGTAAAATATTTATATACAAAGTTTTTCAAAAGAAACTTGTTTTTTTTTTCATTTAAATAAAATTCGTGATAATTTTTAATAGTGTTAAGTTCTGAAAATAACAACTTTACAAGTCACAGACTTTTTTGTTCTAATTCTTAAAGCACACATTATAATATACACATTTCAATATAGTACATTCATTAATAGCAACTGTCTGAAATCTTTCGTATAAATTAAATTTTTTTAACTCCACTACTCAGAACGCATATATTTGCAATATTTTGATTAGATAAATTCAACTATAATTAATCAAAATATTTAAAATGCTTTTTTAAATCAAAAAAGAAGGCGAATACACGTAAATTTGAAACGCGAATAAATGCACATACAATCACAATGATTTTTATCGAAAATAATGACATTACTACTGCATCCGTTTGTTGGAAATCCCGAACCACTGCAAAAATCACATCCAACTTAAATAAAGTTCTGGCTTTATTTAAGTTGGATGTGATATTCTTTTTAAGTTATTGCTTACACGGACAGGTAGAACAAGTTCTATTTCCGAGCCCTGATATTACTTAAAACTTCACTAGTTCATTGTTTCAATAATCAGGTTTTTAATATGAAATTTTAAGGAAATCTTTTGATTATTTCTCTGCATAATAATCAACTTTCTGACACCGAAATTTCTCAAAAAGTTAAGGGACATGTTTAAAAATTTCAAGAAAATTCGTCGATTATATTTTAAAAAATAATCAAAAACACAAAATCGACAGATAGTAAAGATGCAGAGACCTAATATATCCCAAAAGTTAGACAATTTTAAATTAAACTCAAATATAAATTGAAATAATCTTTTAGCCGTAATTGACGCAGACAGACCAATATACCGACAGATATACAGACCAAAAGATCGACTGGCCAACAAACCCACAGACCGATAGAAGGACAGAACGACAAAACAACAGAACGACAAACCGACAGGCCAACAATCCGACAGTCCGAAAGACTAACAAACAAACAGACCGACAGACGGGCAAATATCTCTCTAAAGGTAATTTTTTTATGCTAAGCATAGAGAAGCGCACTTCCGAAAACATATCGAAATTCGAAATTTGATACCATCACATGATCTCCATTCGTATGCAATTCCGTCAGTAAAAATTAATCGAAAGAAACAAACGTATTGAAAGATTCTCTCTTCAAATACGGATAGGTAGTAAATATTATTTTTAGGTGTTCACATACCCTAACATAAACTTCATAATAATATTATGTTAGTTATTTTCATTATTGAGACACTAACTTGAAAGTTGAAGTTTTCGAAAATGATAAATTTTCATTATTTTTATACATATGTATGTAAAGTTTTTTATTATTTTAGTGAAATTAGAATATTCCTAAATGTATAATAAAAGTCCAATTAAAAATATTATGTAATATTATATATGTATATATCTACATTATATACATATACATACTCGTATGTATGATAAATTAAAATATAAAATATTTTAATGAGTTCTATTTTAACGAGAAATTGTATTAAATGCTCACCTGATGGTAAGAGATGTGAATATCATTTTATTTACAATTATTAATATTTTTGTATTTTTAATGACATAAGATTATTTGAATTAATGATGTATAGTATTATTTATAAACTATATTATATACATACATATTATTATGGTAATAATTTAAATGAATTGAAATAATTATTTTGTTGAAAACAAAACAATATTTGACCTCATTTAGAGTTTAACATTTTAGTAGAATTTATAATAGTGAATAAATTTTTTGATTTCATTTCAAAAAGAATTTTTTTTTTAATGTTACCCAAATAGTGTAAAAATACTTTAGATTTTATATTATTGGATCTGTTAATGTACATATTATGTATCTTTTATCATTTTTAATAAAAGGCGGAAATTCAATTTGAAAAAAATTACATTAGAGAATGCAATCATTTATACATAAATAAAATATTGTATATTTTAAATTAAACAATTATACGAGAATTTACATTTTTGTTGTACTCATTTAATGTGCGGGTCTCTGTGGCAATTCCCTTCCGATTGCCACAAATGCCGATTTTTAGGTTTTTTTTTTGTAATCTTTTCAAAATCAATAATTTTAAACAAGGAATTTTTTGAAATTTTCAAAACGTCATACCACTTTAAAAATTATTTTTGATCTTAGACATTGATGAAAATGTCTAAACCTTGTTATTCATTAACAATTCTGAAAAAAAAAAACAGATTAACCTTTACTTTCGATATCTTAATTTTTAATTCACAAACAGTCAACATTTTTGGACAGAATTTCATCGAAAACCAATTTTACCAATTTTGGTTTTTGTCGTAAATTGGTATTAAATCACCTCTCCTTATTCTTCGTCTAAACTGAAAATGCTCGTAACATCATCCATTGCATTTTCAATATCTTTTTCAGTTAAAACTCTTTGTATTTTTTCAAATTTGTATTCACACAACTGCCTATCTAAAGATAAATTTTAACCCCAACTGCCTATCTAAGGAAAAATCTTAATGATTCTGCACTTATAACGTGTGTATACGAATTATGTATTTTATAGTATTAAACCTAATATAAAACCGAACTGACCACGAAACAAAAATAACTATGTTATATGAAATTTTTTCCTGGAAACACCAGCTAAACTATCGCTAAAAAAAATATAAAGACTAAAAAGAACTATACCTAAGTACCTAATTAAGGTTCCACTTTTTTTCGAAATAAATCAACTAAAAACTGGAAATAAATACGCTCTATGTATAATTTGGAATGGGTTTCACATTATTCTTTTTATTAATAAAGTATGACCATATACTTGGAAGTATATCGGGTGATTGCATTTAAATTATTTATGCATGTTTAATACATAAAAGTCCTGCTTTACTTATTCCATGTATAAAAATTCCAAGTAATTTTTTATTTTGTATTATAATTTTCTATTTTTCTTAATTTTATATTCCATTAATGTTTGCATTTATATTGGTATCTAAATAAAATTCCAATTACCGTTATTACTCATGTAGAAGTAATTTTTTGACGTATTCAAAATATTACATGTACAAGTTAAAAATGAAAAAAAAAATCATAAATACACAAAGGCTACAAAAAAAAAAATTTAATTTTAATTTTATTGCACACATGACCTAATTTAATTTAATTTATACATTTTAATTTTTAGTTCGAGAAAGCAAATAAATAAGCTAATTTTATCCTTGCACAAAAAAAAAAAATCAACATCCTTTCAATCTGAAATATACAAAATCATAAAATAAACCTAAACAAGAAATATAAAAAAAACCCAGGAAAATAATTTATAAAAATTTATTTGTACTCATACATTACCATGTTTAAAAAAAAAACAAGTACTATACTAGATAGGTACCAACATATTTCATAAAAGCACCTACATTTTATGTGTATAGTTGTACCCACTTTTTGTATACCTAAATATATACGTATGAAATAATGTACTTATAATACAATATTATAGGAGGAAACACTTTTACCCAATTCATAGTTTAGTATAATAATGTATAACCGAAATGAAGTAAATAGAGTTTGGGTATGTTAACTCTAGGATAATAATTTTGTTCTAGGGAATAATATATGAGTAAACAAATTTACCAGGGATGTGTAAAAGTTTTTTGTAAGGCAGCTCTAATGGCCAACCTTGTACTTTAGCGGACAATGACAGCTTGGTTTTTCCAAAGAAGTGATAACAAAACAACACATCTGTCCTAATTATGCTAAAAAAAAACATAATCACCGTCAAATTTTGGTCGCGTTAATCATCTAAACCAAATACCTAACAACAATTTTTGTTTTAATATGAAAATTATTGAAATATTGAAATATTCAGACCGGAATCCGAAATTGAATTTTCTGACAATGGAATATACTAGCTTTTCTGCTTCATATCCGGCAACGTGAGTATATTTTTGTATAATTGCTGAAATCAAAACAGGATTAATAATTGAATTTGTCCCATTCAATTCGAAATAAATCGAGAAATCATTAATGTGATTATTAGTAAAAGGTATTATAAACGAAATATTATTAAATAAACATATGTACTTTGAAATTACTAAAAAAATATTATTACACCTGAAATGAGTACAAAATATTTTTTATTTATGAATCAAAAAATAAAATCTTATTTTTTTTTTCTTTTCAATCAAAATATTGTGCTTTTAGTATGCTCTAGGAGCAATCTTATAAAAAGAAGAAACTAAATCTAAAATCACAATTTTCATTATATTTTTACTTGTATTACTATATAAAAATTTTTTATTTAAAAAAATTTCATTAGTGTAAGTAAATGATTACTTCATTATGTACTCCAAACTCCAGACATACTTACTCGTCAAAATACTTCACCTCAATTTTAATTTAATTAAATTAAATAAATGCGAGGGCTAAAATTTAAATTTCAATCTAAAGAAATGTATAATACAATATATTTGAATTGAGGGAGGAATGATAATATTTAAATAAAATATTTTTATAAAATTATATTCTATTTGTGTATATGTATGTATGTATGTACATATATTCTATGACGACAGCTTGATTTATATTTAATATTTATTCGGGTCTACTAAATTTATTTAAAAAATTTACGTATATAATTAATTTGCCAAAAATAATAACATTCAATAGTTGTGGGTAATAATTATGGGTAATTGTTGTGGGTAAGAGTTGTGGGTAATAGTTGTGGGTAAAAAATGGTTAAGATTCATTTTAATTTAAAATCATAGAAATAT
Organism: Condylostylus longicornis; assembly: GCF_029603195.1. Classification (NCBI taxonomy): domain Eukaryota; kingdom Metazoa; phylum Arthropoda; class Insecta; order Diptera; family Dolichopodidae; genus Condylostylus; species Condylostylus longicornis. Next base: position 603,283 of record NW_026577977.1, on the reverse strand, counting down.
CCTTTTTAGCCAATTTAATCACTGCTTGCTTCATTTTAAGTTAAGGGTAATGAAATATTTCAAAAATCTAAATAAAGATCTAATACTCTATAACAATCGACTTGTTTCCATAAACATAACTATTTAAGTATGTTACTTGTTAACATACAAAGAGGATCAACCAAAAATCTTCTGAAAAGTAAACGAATATTTTTTAACAAAACGCGTTTTCATGTAGTATATCAATGAATTATTTTACATTTCCTGTTCATGACAGTTTCATCATTTCGTTTAAATAATTCTTTCATTTTCATTTCGTTTAAAGAAAAAAAAAGAAGTCTAAATAAATTTTCAAGTCTTATTTTCATAATTTATAAAGTCTTATTTATTTATGTAGTTTAGAAAATCTCAAAATCTGTCTCAGTTATAACCTACTTATATTTTTTAATATGTGTATTGCACGGAAATGTGTAGATAATTTTACATTTTGATTATTATTATTGCATAATATGTAATTCAAAAGTCAATTTATCAAAATATAATTTTATAAAAAAATGAAATTAATTTTATAAATAAATTGTATTGCGAATGCATCTTTATGTTTACCGCACAATTTTTACTTTTCAAATTTTCATAATACGAATTAACAGATTGGATGGAATTTACAGCGAATCACAGTTTGTAATCTTACAAAATAATAATTTATATTATAACGATCCGAATAATAACCTTATATGTATGTACATGTGAGACGGCATTTTTTTTATTGATATACATTTAACAGTCAATAATATAATTTTGATTTATTCTAAAATAATATCATAATCATAATTTCAAAGAAGCGTTCTTAAATCGTAAAAATGATTTAAAACAAGTGAAAACGTTTCAGTCGGTATAAACCAATTTATTTATATCCTACACCTTTTATTCTTGTACAACAATTAATTGAACCTGTGAAACCATTCTATAGAAACTTCACGGATACGTCTGGTTTATAATTGGACCAATTTTCATGAATCTGACGTTATTATTTTTCCGAATATATAAAAATTGATTTTTGAATTGAACGGCAGCTACCCGAACCGGTACAGCCATCTCATTAATATTTTTAGAGCGTATGTAGAATATAATTGGACAAACGTATACAAAATTTCATATTTATATCTCTATTAGTTTTTGAAATATTTATAATGGCAGGGCAGCTACCCGAATCCGTTGTCCGAATTGACCCAATTACAATAAAATGCGTCTTTGGCAAAAAAGAAACAACTTCTGAAAGTTTGGTATCGATTGCATTATTGGTTTTTAAGTTATCGTACGATCGAACGGACGGACGGACGGACGGACCGACATGTTTAAATCAACTCAGAATTTGACACTAAGCAAGAATATATATATACATGTCCATACCGCATTTTTAACTCCTTCAAGGTGTTAAAAATGCCGTACCAAAGTTAATATAACCTTCCCGAAGGTGCAGAGTGTAATAACTACAATTATGCGAAAGAATTCAAACTACGTTTCTTGTATAATTCTAATTTAGAGCAGAGTAAATTTACCTGAGCAACTTCATGATTTTACTCGTTATTTTTAGGCAAAATTTTTTCTTATAAATTATTATAATCTAGTTATTTAAAAATAACTTTTACACTAAATATAACCTTTACGAACTAACTTAAATAAAATTGTTATCGAAAATTGATTTAGTCTTCGAATTTCAAATCGTATGATATCTAAAATGATATAATCTGGAAAATAACAAAGACGTGAAACAAGATTCTATATTTATTCGAATACGTCATTTAAATTTGAATACTAATGATAAATAACTTCTCAAAATCGTATCTAGTTATCAACGTTATTAAAAAAAATTATTATTTACAATGCTATCATTCCAAATGTCACATAAAGTGTTTGCGATTATGTATACCCATTACAGAGCTTAAAATTTTCAAAAAACAGAAAAAATCACAAATATGTTGCATTTATTTGTACAAGTGAATATATTAACTAATCATTATCCATATACTTGAAAACTAATCTCCTTATAATGATTTAGACACAATAACAATAACTAAGATAAGAAAAAAATCTATAAAATTGATCGTCTCTAATTTTAATTTACTTATTTTAAATATCAACTTGAATGAGCTTCGCATTGATAATTTTTACGGATTTATAATGAAATTATTTTTAATAATATTTACAATTGGATTATTTGGTGTTATTACAGGTATTCATTAATACGTATATAAGGTAAACTCTTACTTGTTTTTAAAATTTTCTAACACAATTTACATATGTACTTGAAGCTGAAATTAATCCACGTATTGTTGGAGGACGTGAAGCAAAACCACATGAATTTCCATTTTTAGTATCAATAACATTAACAGAAACAAATAAAAGTAATTGTGGTGGAACAATATTATCTGATAAATGGATTTTAACAGCTGGTCATTGTATTTTTAATAAAGATTTAGATGAAATAATTATTAGAGCTGGAAAACATGATTTAACAAAAATTGAAGAAGGAGGTAAATTTATTAATTTTTTGTTTTTATTTTGTTTTCATTTCCAATGTATTTATTTCTTCCAATATATCTGTTCTATACATATAGAACAAATACGTAAACCAGCAAAATTTATTGTACATGGAGATTTTTCACCATGGGCTATTGGACCAAACGATATTGGTTTAATTGTATTAGCAGAACCATTAAATTTTACAAATACTGTTAAACCAATTGATGCTATACCAAAAAGAAATGAAACATTTTCTGGTCCGGCAATTGTTAGTGGTTGGGGTTCAACTTCTTTAACATTAGATCCAGAATTTCCAGAAAAATTACAAACAGCAACAGTACCAATTCTACCACATAATATATGTGCAGATGCATTAACAGCTGTCGATTATACAGAAAAACATTTATGTACTGGACCATTGGGTGGTAAAATTGGTCATTGTGGTGGTGATTCGGGTGGTCCATTAGTTATTAAAGATAATAATGGTAAATTTATGGTAATTGGAATTTCATCATTTAGTTATACTCCATGTGGAACAGAGAATATACCACCAGCATTTACAAGATTATCATCATTCATAAATTGGATGGACAGTAAAATTGTTTATTAATTTTAAGTATAAAGTAAATTAATAAAAAGATGAGTGAAAAAACTTAAATAGTAAAAAAAACCTAACATATTAGACTTTAATGTTCTATGTACATAATATACGCATTTATCTGATCAAGAATGCAGTGGTTATGGCACCGATTCCTTAATTAAGGGGTACCGGGTACAAACTTCAATAAGATCACTATAAAAATTATACTTAATTATATAACTTAATAATACAAAGGTTGATTGTTTGGTTGACATGGACGGTGCAACATGTCCACTTAACCCTAATTAGCACAAATGAGCTGTTTTGTAACCACTACCCCGTAATCACAAGGCTGTCATTGAACGTACAGTCACAGGTGGTTTATTTATTTATTTATTTATTTATTTATTTATGTTTAGCACAAACATTTTACATAACTTAAAATTAAAGAATGCATATACAGATACATATTTTTTAGACAGAACAAATTTTTGACTTAAAAATTAAATTTAAAAATTATACAAAATGAAACTTATTAGTAATAATATTCCATTAAATATGAATATAAACAATGAAAAGCTAAAACAAGAATTTGTTAAAATAAAGCAAAGGGTTATACTTAACTATAAGTAAATAGAAGCTTTTTTATCGTGTCTTTCTTCAGTGAAAAGTCAAGTCTGTGTTTGTTGAATAAACTCAGTATTCTGCTGACAGGTTCATGTTTCTCATAATTAGTCCTATGAAAAGGAACCATGAAAAAATCCGGGGAACGAGACCTAAGGTTGGAATTAATCACAATTTTATTTAAATTGTCGGGGGAGATTAAGTTAGTTTTCATAAGCTGAAAAATGAATAACAAATCCGTCACGTCTTTTACCTTGTGTGGGTAGATCAATTGATTTGAGTCTGTGCTCGTAAGGTGGAAGAATGATGGGGTCTTCCCAAGGAAGAAGGCGCAGTGCACACCTCAAAAAATTTTTTTGAATAGACTCAATCCTACTAATATGTACATCATAATAGGGTGACCATACTTGTGAAGCATATTCAAGATGAGGACGGTTAAGATCATTTTGAAGACACAACGCATCATTTGTAGATTATCAAAGTCATACGGTTCTCTTGAGTAATCTACCAACAATATTAAACAATAAATATTAATAACACTCAATATTTAATATTAGGAAAAAACAAAGGCAGCCTGATCACCGTCTGGTTAACTGAATAACTTATGAAACTGAATTTTGCCTATTCAATTAGAAGATTCTCTGTACTCTAAAGTGAGTTAAGGGAAAAAAGTAAACGTAAATTGAGAAATGTGCGAAATTAATTATTAATACGGAAATAAAGTCAAGTAGTATATCCCGCTTTTTCATATCATTTCTTATTCACTTTTAAATCAGAATTCTCCACTTTTCTAATGGGTATTTCATTTTCCAATTAAATGTTTGCATTTTTCTCATATTTTCTAAACACCTCACCTTCAAAAACAAAGTGAATAAATTTCGTTTACATTTTAGGAAAAAAACGAGATACGCAATATGCAAATATTTCACTCATTTGAAAACTATATTATACAAATATTTACTCAATATCTTCTCACTCAAATTAATTACTCAATTTCTTCTCACTTGGTGAGTAAAATAGCTAGATCAGTCTCTTAATTTTAAACTAAACTCTTTCCTCTTTCAGTTTCGTGAAATTATTAAAACTATTTTATTTACGATTTCTTTCGTGAAATGTTTTGGTAATTCTTTAATCTATTATGGTATAATTATTCCCGCTTTTCGAATATGTGTACCAGCCGGGTCGAAAGGGTTAATTTATCTCTGATTCTAAATTTTAAAATAAACTTAAATATTATTTTTAAAAAAATATTTATAAATTTAGTTTTTATTATTGTAAATAATATTTTAATAAATTTTACTCCTAGGCATACAAACATTTATTCATATTATATAATTTTTATTATTGTATTTTTAATATTTATAATTTTATAATATTGTTAAACAATAATTGAATTTAAATAATCATTTTTCTTCTTGTTTGTTTCACATGAAATCTTTAAGTTACTAATTCCAATAGCCTAAAAAATTAAAATCTTTTATTTAATTTTAATATATATAATGTAAATAATATTATATAATATTTTATATTATATATAAAATAAATAATTTTGAAATATATAAACATAAAAATTAAAAAATTATTTTACATATGTATATTACCGGTTCATTTATTGAAAATGGTTTTAATAACATTAGAATTGCTTCTGGTTGTATTTTCCATAAATTTGATATTTCTTCTAAATTATATAATGAAATTTCAGTTAAATTGAAAATATTTCCAATTCTTAATTCACCATCAAAATAAAATGAAAATTTTGAATTTTCAATTAAATATTCAATTGTATGCCAATTGTTATTCACTGAAATCTGAAAAAAAAAATACAAAAAAAATATTTAACAATTAAATATATTATATTTATAACATGTTATATATATATATATATATATATATATATATATATATATATATATATATACATGTACAACATGCATTATTTTACAAAGTTTTATATTCCTTTTTGACTATGCTTCAGTACTTATATGTATAACATTTTACTTATTGATTCAAACTCATTATTATACTATACAGTAAATATACTTAATTTACATTATTAAAATGTTATACACAGATTAATATTATATATATATATATAAAATGTTTTAATTAAATTACATTTTTATTATATTTTCCTATATACAAAGAAATTAATTTTGGAAATTAAATAAAGGTATATACGGTGAAAATACTCGTATGCATCTAACATATCAAATTTTAACAAATACGTATAGTCTTATTAAATTTAAATAGATGATTATAATTCTATACTACATTCAACATACACATTCTATATATGCGTCTAACAAAACACCAATTTATTCAAATATTTTGTATTATTATACGTGTATAATATGTGTAACATTTCCATTCAGCGAATCACCTATTTACATTTCTTCCACAAATTTATACATAATAATTAAAACTTTTACAACATTATATCTCTATATTTAAATATTTACATTTAATATACCTAATATATTGAATTTTACAAGAATTCAATTTTCTATGTGAAAATTAACATGGTTCATTATTTTCATTTCATATACAGTTATTTATCAATAATGTTATGCCTTATAGCGTATCTATATATAATTCTTGAAATAATTTTATTGACCACAGTAACAGGAATATCTAAATAAGTGGTAATATATTCTATATTATATTGATAAAGAAACTTACAAAATGAAAATTTTGGAATAAATGTTAGTTTACTATTCATGTGATTTATTTACGAAAATATTTTTAATAGTTTTAAAACAATTAACGGGTGATTTTTTTCTTCAATTAATTTCTCTTTATTTTTAATACTGCACGCGTTATTTGTTGGTCGTTTTCAATATAAAGTTGTAATACTTAATTTCATGAACACATTTATGCAATGATATGCAATTTCATCAACACATAAATTATTTTATTGTTTCCCCAATAATATTAATTGAAAATATTACGTTTTTTGAACAATTACTTTAATTATAATTTCATTACAAAAGAAAAAGTGGACTCGATTGCAAATTAACAAAAAAACATACAAGGTGATATTCCGACCGAAGTTTTCGAAAAACAAAATCAAAACTGCTTCCTCCGATTAGATCATAAGTTGTGACCAACATTTAACAATACATCAACTTATATTAAAATAGAATGAAATTTTTAAATTGTACCATAAATATTTCTCTTTAAATTAAAAAAAAAACAATAGCTGAAAAGAATCACCCGTTATATGTATATTTGAAACCTAAAATAATGAAAGTTACAGATGATTTATATTTCTACATAATAGAAAAATTATTTTACTTACATCATTGATTTCATATATATCCTCATAATGTCTATTATTTTTATAATGTTGTTGTTGAATTTGTATTCTAATGAAACTGCTTGATGGTAATAATTCAATAAGTATAAAATTTCCATATGAATCCATAATTGTATATAATTGTAACCATATATTAAAATTAGTTAAATCCTTAGGCAAATCAACAATTTTATATGTCATTTTAAATAAATAATTTGAAAATATTCCAATTGGTAAATAATTTGAAATATCTCTTTCAATATTTTCATTAAATATTGAATATTTTTCAAAATTTTCATATTTAATTACAGATGAATTTTTAAATTCTTTCAATAGATCATGTTCACCTACAATAATAATTGATATATGAAAGAAAAAATAAAAACACGAACTAGAAAAAGAAAAATATATTTAAAAAATATGAATTTTTAAAATTAAATGCAAAATATAGTGTTTATACTAGGAGAGCATTGTGGGCTGTAACAAGTATATTAAGGTTACTTAATAAAGTGCACTGCCGTTCAGAATAAATTAAAAATTTTCGGTCTAATTGTGGAATAAATTAAATTCAAACGTATATCAGAAAATTATAATCAAAATTTAAATAAAATAATATAAAACAGAGAATATATCAAATATTACCCAAAACAAATTTTAATTTTTACCGAAAAAAGCAGTGTACTTTTAAAACCAAAACACGAAACACTTTACTTTGTTATGAAAAATTTGCTTATACTAACTTACCACATGAGTTCATTTTTGAAATTTTCATGTAATTATTAATTTTTAAATAAGAGCAACTATAAATATCCGTTTGTTGTCTACTTATAATTGGATGAACATGAAATCCAAGAGATCTATACTCAATCTAAGAATAAAAGAAGGAACAAAGAATAATATAAAAGTTAAATAAATTATAATAAATAAGCAGTTTCTCTTGAACTCCTTCACTTTGGCTCTTCGACCAAATTAGATTAATAACCATAATAATCACAAAAATTACTTTTAATTTTTTTTTTGTAAAAAATTACTTTAACTTACCTTTCTTCCAATATAACTGACGTACATTGAGCCAAAAGATCTCCAATCACTTGGTGTCATTTCAAATATCAAATGATTATTATTATTTATATCAATTAATAAATTACAATCAATCCAAATTTTTAAATAATTTTGACCCAATCTATAAATAATTTTATGAAAAGAACTATCGAAAATCTGAAACAAATAAATTATAATTGAAAAATTGAAAACTTTTTCCACGTGTATTATTATATATATTATGTACACATAAAATTCACCTGTACATCTGGAAATTCAAATTTTAAATTAATTTTTGAACTTTTCATATAAAATATTAATTGTTCTTTAGGACATGTTGTAAAAGTAATTGATATTTCACTATTATTATTTGTTCCAATTAAATATAAAAATTTCCAATCATTTTGTTCTGGGATTCTTCGAAATTTAAAGAATGCTTCAAATGTATGCCGTACCAAACCATTTTGAAATAATATTTTTGTATTTTCTTTAAATTCTTGAAGATCTCTTAAACGATAACCATCTATAAATTAATAAACATCATATAATGAAAAGTTAATTTAAAATTTTTTATAAAATTATTATACCACTTAATATAACAATTGAAATTAATATTGAAAAAATTGTAATAAAAAATTTTTCATTTAAATTGAACAACATTTTTTACATCCGTATATAAAAACGAAAAACTCTCTCGTAAAGGATCACATCTTTTTTTAAATATATTTTGAAGCTAATGAACAAAATACATTCACATAATTTTTATTCTGCCTTTATATGATTGAATTAAAAAGAAAAGTACTTTAAAATATTTCTTTCTTTATATTGCATAAGGTAAATGTATTCAACTAATTGTTGTTTAATTATTAAAATTTTGTAAAATCTATTACAAATTCTTTTTATAAAATCTCGAATCAAAATCAGTGAAATTTGGTAATAGTAGCCTTCTGCACGAAAAGATGGCAATACAATTTATCAAAGATAATTTGAAAATAGTCTAAAAAAATTCTAAGAAAATTCAAAATTCAACCAAAATCACATTATTAACTAAAGATAACAATCCAGATTTTAATTCAAACCAATAGTGTCCAAATAAATTTTGTTATAATTTTCATGTATATCAGGAGGCATTGAAAAAAAATCTATGAATTTATAAAAATTAAGAATATCGCTTCAATGTTTCGGAGCACATGCAACATATTCAAATTTGTTGCTATAATATGAACTTTCAATTTATTGGTAATGTTACCCTATAGTTTCTAATAAAACAAAAGCAACACAGTAATTAAGGAGAATAAAAAGCAAAAATATAACCATCAGACTTCTTTAAATTGATGAATCACTACTTTAGTGTGTTTTATTATAATATTGTTGTCTCCAATGTAATAAAGAAAGTATAACAGAATGTTAACTAATGATTTTTATGTTCATTGGAACGATGTACTACAAATATTTTGGCAATTTATGCTTCCATTTATCTTCTTCAAATCGTTCAAATTCATTTAAGGTCTTATATTGTAACTTTAAAATTTAAAAAAAAAATAAGAAATATAAAAAAACAATTATTGTCGGAACCTTATAAAAGAGTTGAAAAATCGTGACAAAAAAATTATACATATATGTGCTACTAAAATGTATTGTGAACTCAATTGCATTTGTATAGCATTTTGTCATTTAAAATAATATTATTCTTATTTTATTAGCTTCTTGTTATTGTTTTAAAAATAAATCATATTAAATTAAATTGAAAAGTATTATTATAAAATAATATTCCCTAACAATCATAATTATCCGAGGCATTGTATTTGTTTCGTTAGGGAAATGAATTTCGGTAGACGGGTCGTTGGACCACCGTACCTGCGTGTTGGAGAGATGATGGCTTATTATAAGGGGATATGCATGCAGTTGACCAGGGGCCCCCACGAGGAGGTAGAGCATGCACTTGGATAGGAACTCGATAGTTGCAACACTGGGTCAGCGACCGGTCAGTGTCTACCCTATAGAACCTACCCCAGACTCCCTTGATCAGGAGGCGTATAAATAACATCTCCAAAAACCATGTTCGTTGGAAAGAATGCCCTTTGCCCCGTTAGGGGATTTGGCCACCATAATCATAACAATATAGCGCAAAGTAAATAAAGTATTCGATTTTGTTCTTATAGTGGGCAAGTAGTTATATCAAATGGACAAGTGTTGAATATTATATCTTCCCCACTCGTTAATAATAATGATATTTTTCATTTCGGCAAACGCACTGTTGATCTAACAGTAATTGTGAACAATGAGTTGAACTCAAGCTTTGTAATCTATTGTGTGTATATAATATGACTTCAATTTTTGATTTAAAAAGTTCAATATTTCCAAAGTTAAGTTCAAATAAAGAAAATTTAAGAGATTTAAAAGCTTTTTTATAAAATATTTAAGTATAAATTTATTTTTTACCAATTTTAGCTTGAATTTATTGCATTCATTGAAAATAATTTTATTATATTTATGTCACGTATGTAGCTATTTAAAAAACGAATAAACTAAAATTTTCATATTATATTTTTTTTTTGTTAGCATATTTTTAAAAATATTTTAATTTCGATAATCATTTATCAATTTAAAATCAATTTTAGAGTAAAAAAAATTTAGTTTAATAAAAGTTTTGAACGTGATCTCAAGATTTTTTTACAAAACTTGTATATGATATTATGTTATTGTTATACGATATACATATATAAATTCAATTTAACTTCTATTACAATTTATTTTAATTTAAATGTTCTAATCTCAATTAGTGATACAAAAAATGCTTCGTGCAAAAATTTTATTAAATATTACAAATTAACCTTAATTTAAACGAGATTAGATATAGTTGAATAATTAATTTTAAACTAGGGAGATAATTCGCATAAAGTTTCATATACAATCTCTTGCTTTTTATATGTTAATTGCAGCTTGGTAGTTTTAATAGTTTCTCAGCTACGAACAAACAGCTTATGAAGTTGTATGTTAGCTACAGCAAGCAGTGGAGAAATTTCAACGGTTTTTATCCCTAAAAAAATATTTGCTTGTGAATATTTTTAAAACTATACGGTGAATAGTTTCTGAGATATGGCCATAAACAACTTTTGGAGCGTTCATGAGATTTCAACAACTTTTAACGAATATAGCTGCCAATTTACCATATTTGTTTTCGCAAATTTCAGTATTGTATGTTGAGCAGTTTTTAAGACAAATGCAAATAACTTTTCAAGTTTATTGGCAGATACCAGAAGGAACCAACTATTTCAACGACTTTTATCAAACTCATCAATTTTTGACCTTTATGACCTTTGACAATGTAACTTTCCAATAGAGTTAAGTATTTATACAAAACGAGATTTTCTTATACGTGTAATCTTTTAAATTGTGAAAAATGAAGTACATGTAAGTCTCCAAAACTTAAAAGACATCGTGATTTTCAAGAACATCTTTAATTTATTTACTAATACTTTTATAAATATAGTGTGCTTACAATTTGCTTAATTATATTTAAACTTACCTTTTTAATTTGTTTGCCTTCCTATTCACATATGCATGTTTATAAGCCCATTCATTCTATTTAATTCATATGAAGATTCATTTAAGAGAATTTATAATAAAGTTTAGTCAAACCATTAGTTTGTAAAGAAGCACTATTCCCTTCAAAAATTGAAAATACTGCTTGTAAAGGCAATGTACTACATTATTTAATTTAGTTTTATTCTTGACCAAAATATTTAAAAGATTGCATACATTTGGGATGAACAAAAAAATTAAAGAGGCATTAACATATTGGTTAAATTGGAGGGTTGAGAAAGTGAGTTAAGAAAAATGATTATATTTTTTGATGGCACGATATTTACCGTTAGCGTTTTGCATTTATATCGAAATCTCGGAAGACGAAACAGGATCGAGTTAGAAAATATTTTTCTGCTAGCAAAATAAACCGTTTATTATTATCTGAAACTGTTAAAATTTCAGACTCCTACGACTTATCGCATAATATTTCACTATAGGATTCCTCAAATCCCAAAGAACTTGATTAAGTACAAATCAACGCGGTTCCCAATTTAATAGACATATATTTAAACTCTTAATATAATCTGCATTGTGTATCGAATAGATATCAAATACAGACCCAACATTATACAACCTCAGATGTTTTAACTTGTTTTTTTTTGCAATATGCAGTTATAGTATACAATTTTTCTGTCTTAAAGTACATTTCGTATACAAATATTGCTAGATACTTATGAAATACAAAATACACTTCTATAACTTATAAAATATTCTAAAGCTAAAACATCGTAATATTGACTTTTCTGCTTCACCTGTGAAAAGATAAAAAAAAATTATCTTAGACCTCAATAAAAAAAAAGGTATTAACTCAAATCCCATTAAAAATCACTCAAAAAATATTTTTAATTAGATTTTTTATATGTAAAAATTAAAAAAAAACAAAAAACAGCGCAAAAAATGCTAAAATTGAAATATTCATCATCGTTATCAACCGTTCTGCACTGTCACGAATTTCATTTGTCTATAATTCAGTATCTATGTAGTCGTTAACATCAAAGGATCAATAAAATTTTTACATAAATATAGAATGTAAGAAATTAAAATCCTATAAACCTTAGGATATCTGCATAATTCCTTGCTGAAATTTAATATTAAACCTTAAAATATTTTCATTCCTTAAGACCAATGATACTGCTAGTACCTTAAACTAAGTTGCAAATTAAATATATGTGAGTATTTTAAACACTGGAATACAATGTAAGCATATATAAGGTCTATACGTATAAAAAGCAAAATATACGATCCTGGTATTACAAACATAATAAGAATTATGGGATGAAATTTTCTGAGATTTAGATGTGAATGAAAAATTTTAATACAATATACATATTTATGCATGTATGTATATTCTTAAATAATTATGATATATTATTAGGATCAGTGTATAACAGTGTAAAATAAATACGCGAATAATATTTCTATATGTGTAGTGTCATTCATTGTATACATACTTTTATAATTTTAGCACATTATATACTTTCGTATAATACTTATATTGTGCTTCGAAAAGAGACAAATTTAATTTTCTATCTAAAAAATGTCTACGATATATATATATACACACACATATACAGAAATAATTAACCAAATCTAATAATTGAGTTTTATGTTAAAAGAACAAAAAAAAAACAGGAATAACTGTAATCGTTGTTCATAAAATGTGAAATTTAATCAAAATTAAATCAGGTAGAAAATTGACATTTCCATATTCAATCGTATATATAAGAGCATTCATATGCATAAAATTATTTAAGGAAATTTTTTAATTACATAGGCGGGTATTATAATATTCATACATGCAGAGATATACATTATCTATATAATTATATATTTGCAGTATGTATTAATTTATTTTTCAATTGCATATTGTAAGAATATCTTTTTTGAAGCAGAATTCGAATAGAAAAACCGCTATCCTATATTTTATTTGAACTAATGTTGTTGCTCTAAGAAAGACATTTGACCCCTGAACTATGAAGTAGATGAAGACATTTAATACTTCTGGGCTAGCCATGTGATTTATGTCAATATTTCTTTTCGAAAACTCGTAATATTCATAGCTATATTGCATGGGCACTAGAACTGCTATTGCTTTTCATTTACATTATATGTCGTCTCGATAAAAGGGATTCGGTATGCTAGCTGATGTCAACGTAATATTAAAATTATTATTAAATTTAAAAGAAGTGTTTCCATATTATGTTATCGGGTAACATAATAATTTTACATTTCATAAATTATTATTGCAATGGAATATTATATAACAACATATAAAAATTATAATTTAATATAAACTTGTGGGGCATTATACGCTCTTATATTTTTACACTTCAAAAAGTTATTGCTTAAAATATTACACATAAACTTGAGTTATTTTAAAATAAATTGTACATTAATTATAACTTGGCATCGAAATTCGTAGATCAACTCAAAATTTTGCAAATTATTTCAAGTAACGTCTCAAATTACACACTGCTTTTTTCGTTAAACAAAGAGCTACTTTTCAGCTTTCCATTATGCATATTAATTTTTTTTTAAATCGGTTAATAATTATGCATGTTATAGCCAAGTCATACACCTTTTTGTCGAAACTAAAAATATTCAACTGGGATTTTGATGGTTAAATATTTATTTGTATGCTCCGCATCGAAATTAAACCTTTCTGCTCATTAGAAATTATATCAAGTCTGTAACGTGATTCATCCTGCTTAAAATAATAATTTTGGCCTGTAGTTACCATCTTTATTTCATTATTTCAGTGCGTATTTCATTACAAAATATACAATCAAAATAGAATCAAAATTCAACAGGTTTCACCTTTGACTAATATTCTAAGACAACAACGCGAAAAATATAATAATTTTGATCATTAAATGAAATAACGTTAATCGTTTGTCTATTTTCTTTTTTATTCTTCTTCCTAACAAAATCAAATTAAAATAATTTATTTTGTAAAGCAATGGCAATCGATTAAAAAAAAATTTTCAAATGGAAATTTTATCGAGTAAAAATTTAATTATAATAATGATTATTCAAATAAAAATAAATACTGAAAAATTATTTTCTTATTATTTTGAGCAATTATAATTGAACTTAATTTTTTGTTTTATCTTAATACTAATTATAATTTTTATATATATTATATAATATAGAGTAAAAAAAATGTCTTCTTATTATTAAACTTAACGAAGCGCAATGCTAACAAAATATAAATAGAAATCGCCGTATGCCCGTATAACAGTTGAACATAGTACCTACAGTTAATAGAATGATGTACAAATAATTATTATTAGTATAGATTTCCTATTTTATACATACATACATATATTATATGTTTGTATATGTATAAAATTTTCTTTTCTAATTCTTGAATTAAAGGATTTAAAAATAAAAAGTATGTATGCAAGTAACATAAATTACTAGCTGTTGATTTTAACAATTCCTTTATTATACGATTAAAATCCTTTATATATAACGTACGCTATATATACAGATATGACAAATAAAAACAAAAAGACAAATTCATATAATATATAGTAAAAATATTTTTACTTTTATTTTCAATTTACTTCTATAATTCACACCTCTTTAAAATACAAAGAAAAAAAAAATTGATATTTTTCTTTTTATTTTTAACTAGCTTTTATACTCTACCTAAAAATATGTTAAAATATAAAATTTGTATGCTATTTTAATATAACATTATCCCCAACATTATCTCAATTACCCTAAATATCTCATTAAAATTAAAAGATAGATATTTAAAAATATAATATAAAATGAATGTGTAGGATAAAAGGGAAAGAAAAGCCAAATGGAAAAAAGTCTTTATAATTAAAAATTCATGAACTTTCAGTAATTTTAATTAATCAAAAGAATTTTTGTTGGTACCCGTTGATTTAAATTACATTTTAATGGCTTTTTTTCTTATTATTGTTATATATACATATACATACACTGTCAGCTAGCTCTCGCTATATCATTTTTATAATAAAAATGTATACGAGTGCTTTACGAATTAAATTTGTTGAATAAACTATATATAAAGGAAACGAATGAAAGATAAATTAACGAATGATTCTAAAAAATAAGAAGAATAGTATACCCGAACTTACCATCTATGTTACGGTTTATTCATTCATTTATTTATTCAGTCGTTCAGTCATTTCGAAAAGGAGAAAAAAAAATTTATTTTCTTTTATGCTACAATAAAAGAAATTATCATAAAAAAAAATTTTTTTTTTTTTATCGTGAAAAATATTTTACAAGTTGTGTCAGTAGTTGATAATATTGGCAAAATAAAGTTCAAGAATAATATTAAACCGTTAATAATTCAGTCGGAGGAAATATAATTTTTTTACGATATTAGAAGTAAAACGGTATAAACCTATACTAAACATAATATAACATCATGTATTGTACACATAAGTTGCAATAATTATTCATATAACAATAAATTCAAGAAATTTTATTTTCGTTAAAGCATAAGGATGATAAATTTATTTTAGATTTTCGACCATAATTTTTATTATGTAATCCTTTAATATAAACCGCGGTGACTATAACTGCACATTATTGTTAAAAATATGTTCTAAAAACGTTAGTATTGTCTTCTTACTGAAAATAATCTGGAATATATTAAGACATATACTCTGAATTAAAAATTATAGTAATACGATATTGATACGGAATATGTCTGTATTGAGCTGTTTATTGATACAACAGTATTTTTCTGAGCAGTGTTTTAAAACAGTATGATTGCAGTAATTTTGAAAGTCGCACAAATCTTATATTATTTAGATATACAATTTTTTTTGCTAAACTTCAGCAGAGAATTATTGTTTTTGAGATTTTTCGGAAATTATTAAAATATTCTTTAAACACACTACTTTGGTACACTTAGTATTTTAATATTTCTTATAGTTTAAATAATTTTACTCCTTCTTCATTTTACATCAATATTTGGAATTTATATATATGTATATATATATATATATATTTCATGGAATTATAATCAAAATATTTATTTTAAAAAAATATAAGTAAATCTTTATAATTTTAATCCTTTTTAACTTGTTCCGTTTTTTTTACCTTTTTTGTTTTTTTATTTTAACCTTTTATTTTTACTATATTTTAGATTATTTGGATTTAAAATTTATTTTGTAAAAAAAAATTTCGGCCTTGCTTTAAAATCTTCTACTAAGAATTATAATAACTTTTACTTTTAATTGCTTTATTGCCGATTACTAACATCAATGCAACAATTGAATAATATTGAAATAAATGAAATATTTTAAGAATAATGATATTGTTAAGTAGTTGAAATTAGAAAGAAAAATCATATAATAATTAAAATAATTTAAAATATTAGCTAGGTTTTTTACTGTGTAAATTAAATATTGATTAATTTAAAGATGTGGCCTACCACTAAACATTATACAGTAGAATCGCAATTATACTAACATGTAGATATTTGAACGGTCGGTTATGAGAACACAAAATTATTTATATTGACTATACTCAGTTTTATCAATTTATTCCCACTTATATGATCAAAATATAAGTTTTGACGTAAACTTCAAAAATATATGGTCCATGTGAAAACGTGTAATAATATAAAAATATATTAATGTAATGAGTATACAAGTATAATATTGAAGAATGGTGTAGATGCAATAGAATTTCCTTACATTTTAGTCTATTTGATACCTCTTTCATTTCTGTTAAAATTCCGGTTATCTATTAAAATTCGGACATTAATTAGTTCTTACTAGTGTGACTCTACTGTAATTAGATTTCTGCATATCATATAAAATGGTATAGATACTAAATATACAGTAAATATTTTAATAAAAACATTTTAAGCACTTAAATGATTTCAAGTTAAGCTATTTCAGGTTTATAATTATAGCTTACGAATTTTTCTACCCTAGGCCTAATTAACAGATTTACAGCCTCATCGTGTATCTGGCTTTTTTACTCAATATTTATTCATTTTCAATTCAGAATTCTCAGTATTTTCTAATGGATGTTTCACTTTTCCAATAAGATTCATTTTTAAATTTGGATTTTTGCATTTTTTCTCAAATTATCGACTGCACGTATCACTTAGCGAGAGTAAAATAGCAAGAAAAACGATCAGGCCCTTTCATATACTTTTTTTTACTTTTAATCGAACACTAAGTACACTAAGTTTTGAATGAAATTACCCATAAAATTAATGTGTTTGTTATCTTTTTTATATAAAAAAGGATTCTTTGTATAATTATAATAAAATAATTTTGTTTGATTTGTAATTTTCTAAAAGAAAACAAAATAAAAACCGAATTCCTAACATTTAATTTAGAATCTCATAATATATGGTTACACCCATATTAGACTATTTGTAAATTTATCTTATTTTATAAAAATCTATTACCACATAACTTCAATAAATCAACTTAAGCAAACTAAAAGCTGATGTTAAAAACCAATAGATCATAAAAACTTCCACGTGGACGCTATTATATGCTCTAATTTTAACTTCAATAACTTAAAAGGAATTTTTTCATTTTTTTTTCCCTCATTTTATAATTCAGTGATTTTTCGTCCTTTTTCTGTTTGTTTTTTTTTTTTTTTTTGGTTTGTTCTTTTTTCCATTCTCTTTTACTTTTGAATAGTAGGAGAAAAAATTTTTTCTGTTCTCATACTTATGTTTTATTTTTTGTTTTTAATGTTCTCTTTATTTACACTTTAAAAGGGCATTTCTAGCGGCGCATAAATGGAAAAAGGTGTTTCTTGTCTACAAAACATTATGAACTCATTAATGACTCATTAAAGCACAAACATAAGAAGGAAACAAACACACTAAAAACGATTACCCACATTCAAAGAAAGAAAAAAAAAAAAAAGGAGCAGAGTAAAAGAACGTGAATTGAAAAGGTGACTTTTCATTTGGAAAAACGAAAAAAAAATATTAAAATATTTCTTTGTAAATTAAACAGAGGTGAAAAATTAATGTTTAAAAGTAATATTCAACATAAAACTTGTTAAAATTGTTAATGTAAAACTGTGTATGTATTTATATACAAAAAAAAAATAGTAATAACAAATAATTTATCCTGCTTTCAATAAGGATCTTAAATCCTTTTTAGGAAATCATCAATAATTTGCTTTTGAATGTTGTCTGATTCTTCGACATCCTCAGTTCCTTCGACATCCTTCGACATTTTGTTCAGTTTAAACTCCTGTTACACTGAATATTTTAGTTTCATGATTCTTTTACGTTTTATAAGACCATGTGAAATGATAAACAATCAACAGGTACTCGTTTCTCAAACCTGAAATAAGAATGAATTTTATTGCATTTTAATTAATTAGTTCGCCCAAATGAACACAATTTATTAACATTTTTTATTAATAAAAATCATATATTAAAAGAAATATTATTATTCTTTTAAAAAAATTAAAACTTAAATTATAAACGGAATACCAAATCTAAAATTACTGAGATTATATCCTTGACAAATACATGCAAATGCACGCCTATAAAAAGTTATAGCCATAAAAATGTAATAAAATTTATTATTTTTCAAAATAAAAAAGAAAACCCAAAGCAAGAAAATAACATAAAATTTTTGTTTTACTTACTTTCATTAATAATTGCTTTTGATCTCTTATACTTTATAAAATGTACATAATTTTATATTTTTTTAATATAAATAAATCGTAAAACAGCGGAAATCAAAGTTTCCTTTATTGCAAAAGTTTTTAGCATTTCTTGAAAAAAAAAGAGAATAAAAGGGCAAAGAAAAGAAGAAGTCCTTATGTAATATCTTTAACAAAATTCGAAAAATTCGGAGAAAATTAAAATCCAAAACAGCAATTAAGCATATTTTCAGTTCTAACCATCATGTGAATTAAAAAGTTATTACCTATTTCCCTTTTGGTTCTATATGCCACCATATAAGTAGGTTGTTTAATGTTACGGAATATTATTTTCAAAGCTATATAGCTAATTGGACCATTACTTGATAATATTTCTTTTATTTCTCAATATTATAAATATTAACATGTACACTTGTATTAGTATATATTATAATACTATAATAATATATTAATTAATGTATTATATGTACTTGATATCGAATATTGATAATTTCTACAAAATGTTAAATAGCATACATAATATTTATTTTAATTTTTAATTTGCAATCCTAATTTAAAAACGAAAATTTTCAAGGAATAATTCTGATTTGCCTCAGCTTCCGTTTCTTTTGACAAAGTGAATCAAAAGGTTTTTGATTATTTACAACTTACAGTAGCAAAATTTTTGGAGAAATTTTTGAATCAAAGTAAAGCCTAGCAGACATAATGCATGTTACATATTACATATAATTACTTTAACATATTACATATTACATATTTATGCACATAACTAGTTTTAATTTCAGATCGAACATACAAAACAGTTTCTATTCTGGTTTACAGTATTGTAAGAATTTATAGAACATAATATTAAGAACTAAAACTATATTCAATTGGATTCAATTAATGTAACTTGTGATAATAATGATAGCATACCTATAATTTCCATAAAAGTTCCACTAGATAGTTGAAAAGTAAGTTATCATTCAAAGCGATTTCTCGTAATACAAATATTAAATATTTTGATTGGAGTAACTAAAAATATTAATTTTATAATTATTGTTAGGTATTTAGAAGAGGAAGAAAAAACCACTCGTTTTATTTAGGTATTATTATACTTATTGAAATAACTGCTTCATCCGTGTTGCTTATCGTAACATGAGATGGAATCATTATTAAATTAATGATGATCAAAATAATTCTTTGGATTTGATTGTGACATTAATTTTTCTTTTATTAATAATGCCAACATAAAAAAATGTATATTTATACATTATAATATCTCAGTTTTTACTTTAATTCCTTGCTTGTTTCTTCAATGTAAAATAGTTTTTTCTTACGTTAATGTACCTCCCGAACTTCTGTCATAAACGTTCGACAAAATTTTCTCTTTCTTACAAAACTGAATACTAAAGCTTATCAATGCGATGCATGGTTTATTACAAGCATTCTTATTCACCTAAATAAGATAGTGCTGTATTCTTTCATTTTGAAAATTTGTTATCTTATTATTTGTTGAAAGTAAATAATCGAATCTATTTATATAAATCTCTTAATAAAAGAATTTAACAGTATATTTTACTTTAAAATTAATAAAAACAAAAAAAAAAAATAATTTAAGACATTATCATATCCTCAAAAACTTATTTACAAAATAAATCATATTTATTTAGATGATCGCATTTGATGATAATATCTTACAAGAGGTTCTCTCTTCGGCCAAACTACGTTTCGGCCATAAAAACTCCAAAACCTAAAAATAATTTAAGAGTAATATGATGTTAATATAATTTATGCGCAAAATCGTAGTAATAATAAGTAGATTGAAATTACATTCCAAATAATGCTCCCCCTAAATGTGCTGCATGATCGAAAAATTTCCATCTTAATAACACTCCAGCTAAATCAAAACATATTATTGTTTTTATTGCCTAAAAATTTCGTATAAATTATTAATTTGATATTTATTCTATAAGCGCATAAACTTACAGCTGCTGCTGAAAACGTGTACATTGGAATAAAAAGTATACTTAATCTAGTATCAGGATATTCAAAACATACAAAGGACAGAATCGCCATTATAGCTCCAGACTAAGAAAGTAAAATAAAAAATCTTTTAAAGACAAATTGATACAAATTATTTTAAACAATAATTATTACCGCTCCGAGTGACAAACCAGGTTGATTGCATGCAGCTTTAAATATGTAACTTGCTAAACTGGATATTACTCCAGCACTTAAATAAAGCCCTAAAAATTGTTCTTTGCCCAATGAAGCAACCGCTATATTTGAAAAGCTATGTAATACATACATATTGGCGAATATATGAAATAAAGAATAGTGACTAAAAGTAGATAAAATCATAGGCCAACACACAGCTCCTAAAAATAATATAAAATTTAAAAAGATTAAAATTCTATTAATATATTATATTTACGTGCAGCTGGATTGGAACAAAAATATTTAACCATCATCGGTTGGTATCTGGGTATTCTCCACAAACCAAATACTATTAGATTGAGTACTAAAATTGGTGCAAATACTCTATCTCCTTTGGGTAAACTATTCCACCAATACTCAAAATCATTTTTAAAATTTTGAACTTTTCTTTGGCCATTTCGAAATATAGAGTTAAATGTTTTTGCTCTATTTACTAATCGAGATCGTATATTTTCATATTCCCAAATTGAGGCACCGCAAAACGAGCCAACTGAAAACTAAAATTTGAATTTTATTATTCCTTTCTAAACATAATATAAAAACAAAACAATCCCTTACAGCTATAGTAAAAGCAGTAGCTTTCTTTATGGAAGATGAATGTATTGGTCCAGTTTCAGCTCTTATTCCTTCAAAAGGCGTTGGAACTAAACTCCCTTTTTTAGCTTCTGCAGGAGGACCTGGTGTTGATACACGACTTCTATTAATTTTTTTGAAGGTTCTAAATGGTTGTATGTACCCTTTATTCGTCAAAAAATTTGAAGAGCTTTAAATTAAAAAACAATTGTTATATACGTTGATGTAATCAAATATACGTATAAATTTTTACCCATATTTATAGACACCTTTTAAACAAAAATTTTGCCACATTTTAATTTAAAAATTTTTTTGAATCACTAAATTTAATACTAGATCAAATAAATTCTGATGAAATAATCTACTAATCTATCCAAATTTATGTTGTCTATTTTTGCTTTTGTGTTATTTGCTTTTCTTCAATACAAAAATGTATATTTATGAAACAAAGTAACAATTCTCAATACACAGTATGACAAATGACAGTACAATATGTCACTTCCTTAGAATTACCCACTTCATACTTATTACAGTATTTCCACTGCAATTTCGTACTTTACACTTTATTCTTATAATTACATTTTTAAGGCAAAATATTTAGCAAATTGACTTTTAAAAATAATAGAAAATGAATATATTTTTGTATGTTTTTGGATTTTTCTTTGTGTGCTACAAACCGTTAAGTAAGGATAACGTATATCATTTTGCACGAATATTAATTAAATTATATAGGCGAATAATGTATCAATTGAATCAATTGGCGAATAATTGACAATCAAAATTTTGACAATTAAAAATTTTCACAGTTGCTTTCTAGTAAATTCACCAAAAAAAGGAAATAATAGATTTATTTTTATGTTTCTTTTCCCAATTTTTTTACATAAGCAAAAACATTTCAAATTAATTAAAGAAAAAAAAATTTAATATTATTAAAATTACATCAGTGACACTCCTATGAGAATTTCATGTTGTTACCAAATTTTGGCGTAAAAATATAATAAAGTACACTCATTTGTGTCTTTGGCATCCATTTCAACATTACATAATACAAGTCTAAAAATCAATAAACTCTGGTCCCATAATATAAATGTAATATAAATAAAAACTGAAGTTGAGTGAACTATGAAAAGTGTTTGTTGCATTAGATTGCTTATTGCATTATTTATAACTTCTATAACAAAACGTTGTTAAATTTTTTTAACGTTGTCAATTTGGGATGTTTCTAGTCAGTGGAAACTAGTTTTGTTTTGAAATATCAATAAAAATAATTGATTACTTTCTAATAAATTTCTTGTAAACAAGGAATTGTGAAGTATGTTTTGACTGTAGAAACTCACCTCTAGACTTTTTGTCATGTTCATGCCATCCATTAACTCACCTCACCGGTATTTCAGACAGAAATACAGAATTCAGATGTGTGTGGAATGTGGATTGTGCTTATCTCTAACGTTACTAGTTAGCAGTTAGTTAAATTTTTTACCAAAAAAAAATTATAAAAATGCCTTCATTGACCTTGGTATCAAGCAATAAATGTTTCGCGGGTGATCAAAATGTAAGTTGGTATATACAAAATAAACTGAATATGCTATTTTAATGATATAAGGGGTTCTTTTAATCTAGGTCTATTCTCATCAATCCAGTACATTAAATTGTTCTATGAAATTTTCTATATATATACCGCCAAATGCTGATATTGAAAATAAGGTTCCAGTGTTATATTGGTTAAGCGGTTTAACATGTACGGAAGAAAATTTTGTTATCAAAGCAGGCGCTCAACGATATGCTGCTGAGAATGGGATCGCTATAGTATGTCCAGATACGTCACCACGCAACGTGAATATTCCCGGTGAAGATGACAGTTATGATTTTGGTTCTGGGGCTGGATTTTATGTAGATGCAACTCAAGAGCCTTGGTCTAAACATTATAAAATGAATAGTTATGTTACCTCTGAACTGATAAATTTGATATCAGACAATTTTCCAATGCTGTCTAATAAGAAAAGTATTTGTGGTCATAGTATGGGGGGCCATGGTGCCCTTATATGTGCTCTTAAAAATCCTGGATTATATTGTTCAGTTTCCGCATTTGCTCCAATATCAAATCCAATAAATTGTCCTTGGGGTCAGAAGGCATTTAAAGGTTATTTAGGAGAAAATCAGAATGATTGGAAAGAGTTTGATGCAACATCATTAGTTGCAAATTATAGTGGAGTTCCAATTGAAATTTTTATTGATCAAGGAATTGATGATAAGTTTTATAAAGAAAAGCAACTTCTACCAGAAAATTTGGTTGAAAGCTCAGCAAAAAATAATAATGTCCAAGTAGTTTTGAAAATGCGTGATGGATATGATCATAGTTATTTTTATATTGCATCTTTTATTGGTGAACATATTGAATATCATGTTAAGCATTTAAAATAACGCATGTATTAATAAACATATTAATTTTTTATTTTGAATAAATATTTTAAATTTGTAAACGTTAATTGCAGTTTTATCGGTATTTAAATTTAGTTACATTACAGAAGCAGAACTTAATTATGTATAATCTTTTCTAAATTAAACACCCAAAAAATTTCCTTTTAGATTTTCATAGCGTAAAATGTAAAATTCTTAATTGGTTAGATTTAGAAACCCGAGATTAAAATATTGTAATAATATTAGATCTTAAATGAGAATCTCGAAATATCAGGTTCGCGTACAATTGTAGGTATGGGTAGATAAAATGGGCTCATATGTATATATTATATATTGAATATATTATATATTGAATATATACATATATTCAATATTATGTATATACTATGTACTTATTTTATGTTAACAGGCACATTTCTGATATCGCCTGAGTCCGCATACAGTAAACATGAAAATATTACATACATATATTAGTACCGTTAAACATACATATGTATATTATGTAAGTAAATTTTGAAATCTTTTGAAAATACGTTAAGAAACTTATGTAGCTATGTCAGTCTTGTAGCTATGTAAATGAATCTCGAACATATGTATATATGGAAGTACATATAGAAATATATTCATACTACATATGTATGTAGTTTTTCACAAGAATCGGAAAATCATTTTTCACCAATAACAATTTATCGAACGAAATTTCAATTTTTCGAAAATAAATATTAAAACAAGTAATTTTCTTAATACTCTAAATGGGTTATCTTACATGCATCACGTACATTCCCTTTTATAAGTATATATCCATATGTACTTCCATCAACATACAACATACACACATCCTACTCATACGGTATACGAATTAAAATGTTAGTTCATATAACATGTACTGTAAGATTTTTCAATTTTTGTGAAATATAAATAACTGAAAATGATTTACTAGCCCTGTTATTTTTATAAATGTTCGTATGTGAAACATATTATTTTTTAATTCGGGCTTTTTGCGTTTCAATTCAGTTGCACTTTAAAAATAAGTTGGTAAGTGAATGTACTTCACGTGCTTACTTTTAATGCATACAATATTAATTTACATCATGGCAATTCTTATTTTGGGTATTCCCCGGCAAATAAGGTTATCTGAATTACATACATGTGTATATAGGATATACTGAGTATTCCCCGAAAAGTATGTAATGCTGAAAATTTTCAATCATTAATAGTATATAGTATAAAACTGTATGATAATAAGTTTTTTTGCATATATCAGGATTAAAAATTTGAAATTTTCCTTCTATATTTCTATTTAATATATTTCTATTATAATATAATTCTATATGATATTTCTTTAAATCATTCAACGGTTATCTGATATTACCTGCATTCCATTTCATTATTATTACATTTACTTTGTATGCACATCTATCTATGCTTTAGTTTGTAATTAATCAAATCTTAATCTACGACCATTAAACATAATTCAATTGGGTACTTAAACTAAAACGGAGACGATTAAAATAATATGTATTAAATCTAAGAAAAGAATTATGTTCAAATTAAGTATTCGACAAGCTACAATTAATTCTCTGAATTAATTCACTTGTTACTTAATGTTAAATCATTTCCACAAATAATTTTTAATAAATATAAATAAATTGCTTTATTTGCATTTAAATTCGGATTACAAACTAGAAAGGTCAAGATCTTTTTAATTGAATTGCTTATCTGATAAGGTAATTTTTTCAAATATAGAAAAATAAAAAATATATTGATTAAGCTCATTTAATTTTATTTAAGCTTTAAACTTTAAATGCCTTTAAATAGCAAGTTATAAGAGCATTATTATTCGTATAATAAATTGAAACGATTATTTTTTAAATAAATTATTATTACATAATTTAAGGCTTACATCTATCCAAAAATCTTGGATACAAACAAACTTCTCTAATATGATATCTGTTTAGTAACCAGCACATAAAACGTTCCAAACCCAAACCGTAACCACCATGAGGTGTACTACCGTACAATCTTTGATCAGTATACCAATAATATGGTTTTGGGTCTATACCTTCACGGGCGTAACCCTGTAATAGTTCCTCATTGTCCCAAATCCTCATAGATCCGCCAACAATTTCTCCAACATTTGGTAGTAACACATCGACGCTCTCAGTTAAATTGCCATCTTCGGGGCAACGATACATATAAAATGATTTTATATCTTTAGGAAATCGGCATAGCATTATTGGTTCATTAATTGCATCCGTCATTTTTCTTTCTGGTGCTTCTGGAATGTCTTCTCCAAATTCGTAAAAGGTTCCATCATCTTTTGTCACATTGTTATCCTTTAGCCATTTGATTGCATCAGAATAATTCATACGACGGAAAGGCTTTTTAGGTGGAACAAAATCTGGATTCAATTCTTTTACAATATGACCATACGGGCTCTTTAAAACCCGATCTACTACATCACATATTAGATCTTCCAAACGATCTAATAAATCATCAAATGTGATAAAGGGGCACTCAGCTTCAATATGAGTATATTCAGCTAAATGACGTCTCGTACGACTTTGTTCAGCACGGTAACTTTGTGCAATACAAAAAACATCACCCAATGTAGGAATACATGTTTCTAAATAAAGTTGTGAACTTTGAGTTAAATACGCTTCCTCACTAAAAGAAAACGGTATGTTAAGCAATTTTATAAGATTATATTTTTTCTAGATATTTACCCGAAATATTGCAATTTAAATAACGTTGATCCCCCTTCCACTTGTGTTTGAACTAGGGTTGGTGGCGTAACTTCTGTATATCCATTTGCGAAATAATGCTCTCGAAAAGCCTGCATAATAATTGAACGCATTTTTAAAATTTTTGAAGTATTCTCACCGCGTATCATGATATGTCTGTTATCTAATTGGACATCCGGGTGTGCTTCTTCATTCAAAATACTTTCAGCGCCACCGGCTGGAGCATTGGCTATTAATTCCCAATAGTCCACATGTAACTCATGACCTCCTGGAGCTGTTTTTCCTTCGGGAACTTCCTTTAATATACCAAATAGCGCTACAGAAGCTTCAGTTTGTAATATTAGAGCATCATAAGTTTGGCAAAGCTGATCTGTAAGAACACATTGTAAAAAGCCACTTCCATCTCGAAGTGTAATAAACATTAATCCTTTGCCTTGACGTCGTAACCTATGTACCCAGCCAAAAATTTTTACTCTCACATTTCTCTCATTTGCCCCATCAATTATTTTTATTCTTTTAGCAACTGGCCAAGAAGGATCTTGCGAGATTTTAATCTTTTTTGCTTCTTCCAAATTCTGTTCTCTTTTCTTAATATCTTCAGCTTCCCTTTGTTCTTTTTCGGCTGACTTGTAACTTTCTCGAACCCAAATTTTTTGGATCTTCTTCAATTGAGATTTGGCAGCAGGCTCAAATTTTTCACCACTATCCGTGTTCTTTGCATCTACCATTATTTTTGGAAACGGTTCTTTCCCGGCATGTCGCATCGCTTGAAGGATAGTTTTGTACGGGGAGTTCTCGGTACCACATCCATTCTCATCACTACCGGTTTTTTCAGAAGTATATATTATATCTGAAGTATATATTAATATAAAAAATATTGAGTTGGCAATTAACCTAAATTTTCTAAATGCACATGCAATAGGTTATTTATACCTGCAATAGACATTTCAGCAAGTTTCCCTTCTGGCATTTTATTTGGCTTTTTTAAACGTAAATTTCACACTATTACAATAACTATACTCAATTATCCTTAAATTTCAATTTTATTCTGCAATGATATTGCATCAGACAACTTTTATTTATAGTGCAAATTCTGCGGCCCGCTGTACATTTACAATGTGTATACTTTGCTTATTGCCGTCAAATAATTGTCAAAAATTAAAAAAACTAAAGAACTTTTAGTTTTTGACAAACCAAAATCATTTCATATTTCAAAATCCTTTCAAGAGCTCAGAAAGTTATTCATAGAATGCCATAATACGTCAAATGCCAATTGACAACTTCAAATTAAGAATTTAGCGAAAAAGTGGTGAGAATTTTAAACCACATCACTTCAAGGAAATTTAAAGTCTGATCATCTATCTGGCTATTTTACTCGCCATGTAAGAAGAAGTTGAGTAAATATTATATATTTGAAAAATTCGATTTTCGAGTGAGAAGTATTACTCCGTATAGTATATCTCCTTTTTTTCTAAAATGTACATAAAGTTTATTGATTTTGTTTTTGAAGGTAAGGCGTTCAAACGATAATTTGAGAGTTAAACGAAAAATCCAGGTTAAAAATGAGTAATCTTTTCTGAAGTATGAAATATCTATTAATGTGAGATGAAAAAGCGAGATACACGATTAGGTTGTTAATCTGAGTCTTAAAAGAGTCGTATTTGTGATTGAATCAAAGTTTGTTTGACGTCAAATAATAGAAATCACGCTATTTCCATCGAATTTACTGTCAAAATGGCGACAAAGAATATTTTAAGCAATTTTTTAACACTCCTATCAGCGGATTCTTATTTTAATTACAATTTTCATTGCAAAATGTTAAATTTTGACGTAAAGTATGCACTTCATCAAATAATTTTAGCTTGATATATAAACAATCATTGAACTGTATCGTAGATATATTTTTAGATTTTGTCTATTTTGTGATTTACAACATGATTTTGTACTTCGCTTTTTTACTTACTTTTTACTCATTTTCAAATCAGAATTCTCAGTATTTTCTAATTTATGTTTTATTTTTGCAATAAGATTTCTCACTTGTTATATCTCACTTTATTCTTCTAATAAGATTTTTGCATTTTTTCTCAAATTATCGACTGAAATACTCACTTTCAAAAACATAGTGAATTTATTTTGTATGCATTTAAGAACAACGAGGTACACAATATCAAATAATCTTCTCACTCAAAAATTACATTATATAAATACTTTCTTTTACGTTCTGGGTAAAATAGCGAGAGAGACGATCAATCCTTTAATATTGAAAATTTCACGTTTATTTTTAATATAAAAATGTCACCATCTGTTGACGTTTAATTATCAATCGTTAGAGCGGAATGTGTTTTGTAACCTTAATAAATAAACAATGGAAGTTCATGGTTTCTTGATTTCAGAGAGGATTCAGATCTGTTAAAAATAGTTTGTGTTGATTTTATATTTAGTTTCATGTTCTTTTGAACGACCAGTATTGTCAAATCATGGTTTACATGTTCAAAAACATTTAAAAGTTTCATAGGGCTCACATAATATTTTGACACTTCAAATTTCAAAAGTCATTGAATGTAAAAAATGAAACTTTAATTTAACTATTTTAAGTCTGCTTTTAAGAAAGTGGACGTTGGATTGATTCTTTTTCATCTGACAAAGTTTTCTTTGACAACTCTGAATCTGATGACATAGAAAAGAAAAACACCAATGTAAGCTCATCGTAACATTATGAGATGTGACATTAATCAAAAACCATAATTGACAAATGACAACACTTTGCGGCTACTTTATCATCTGGTTTTGTCCGTATGTTTTGAGTTAAAACATAAAATTAAAAAAAAATTTAAAAACAAATTCAATACGATTATAAAAACTGCGAAAAAAATTGCATTATTTAATTTTATTTTTTTTCAATTGCTGTAACCATTTGAAGTTAGAAGATTTTTAATAGTCGTGACCTCATATGCATAACCCATATGCATAGCATACGTAAATGAAAGTATAATTTACCAAGTAATGAACTTTTGTATTCCTTAAATTTTTGGAAAACAACATATCATGGAAGGAACCTCGCCAGAGCAAATGGTTTTCCAGGCACTCATGGCTGCTTGTAGTCAGGACACCGAGATATTAAAACAAGCAGAACAAAAATTAGCTGAATGGGAAATTCAACCTGGTTTTTACTATACTTTAGTTAGTATATTTTCCAATCATCAAGTTGACGTAAATGTAAGGTGGATGGCTGCTGTTTATTTAAAAAATGGAATCAATAAATATTGGAGAAAATACGCAAAGAAGTAAGTTTTTCAATTTTAAAATGAATTAAACATAACTAAGGTGTTGAAACTATAGTGAGATTCAAGCTGAAGAAAAAAGTAAAATCCGTTCACAATTAATATCAAATTTTAATGAACCGGTTGCACAAGTCGCTGTGCAAATCGCCGCTTTAACAGCGAAAATTGCAAGATTAGATTGTCCTAAAGAATGGCCTGAAATAATTCCAGTTTTGCTAGAAGCAGTTAGAAGTAATGATTCGCTCCAACAGCATCGATCTCTCCTGGTATTGCAACACGTTATAAAAGCTTTATCTTCAAAACGTTTAATGCCAGAAAAAAAATATTTTGAAGTAAGTATTGTATTTGCAATATTATAACAAATTCATATTTATACTTTTTAGCAACTAACTTCGGAGGTTTATAGTTACATTCTCAATTTATGGGATACGTATACAACGCTATTTTTCCAAAGTCTTCAAGAAAACGGACCATCTCAAATAACAGTATCACTTTTAGAGAAAGCTATTTTGGCTTTGCGTATACTTAGAAAATTGACAATTTATGGAATATATAAGCCGCACAAATCTGAACATTGTATGATGTTTTTAGAAGCAACATTTCGTCGGATTGGGGAATCAATAGAATGCAGATATGAATTGAAACGTAGAAGCTCAGCAGATGAACTGGTAGAGTTAATAGAAAAATTTATACTTAAGCAAACAAAAATTTTAAACGAGTTCCTAGAACAACATCCAGTTTCATTTGTAAATGTAATATCGACGGCATTAAATTTTTCATTTAATTATGTCTTCCACAATGGAGCCAGTATGATATTTGATGGAAATGTTATAAATTTTCCAAATTTTGCAATACATTGTGTAAACCTAATGAAAGGAATTTTATCAAGTAGAGCATATACCACATTTGTTCAAGAAAATTGTTCGACTGAAGTCGACATTGCAGTAGCGTTAGAAACAAAAAAAGATTTTTTTACAAATGAACGGTTATCTTATATATGTGAAAAAATTATAACTCACTACTTTTTATTAACTCAGCAAGATTTAGATATGTGGATTGAAGATCCTGAAGGTTTTGCGGCAGATGATGGTGGTGAAAGTTGGAAATATGCCCTTCGACCATGTACCGAAACATTTTTCTTAACTTTATTTAGTCATTTCCGTACAGAAGTTAGATGTGAGGTTTTAAAATATATTAATAAAGCTCAAGAAAACCCATTGACTGCAACATCCGATTTAAAAGATGTTATATTAAAAGATGCCATTTATAATGCGGCTGGTTTAGCTCCTTTTATTTTATTTGATGAGGTAATTCACAAATTATATTATTTCATACATAAAGTTTTCAAATTGGTTTTGTACATTTATCAAATGTACATATATATTTTGAAATAATCTAATAAAAAAACATTTATAATTTCTCGGCGCTATAGTTTTAAACATTTTTTGAAAATATTTCAAAATAATACAAAAAAAACAAGAATTGAAGATGTTATCTTCGCTATTTTTTTATATATGGTATTATTACGTTTTATTTATTTTAGATTGATTTTGATTTATGGTTTAGCAATCAACTTTTAGCTGAAGTTAAAATCACTACTGACACGTGCAGGATAATTAGAAGAAGAATTATTTGGCTTATTGGTAATTTTCTGAATTTTGCGAATTTATCATTTCTTTACTATTTTTGTTTATATTTTAGGACAATGGTCTGGTGTAAAACTATCTAGAGAATTAAGACCACAAGTTTATGAACTTTGTTTGCATTTATTGCAACAGAACGAAGACATGTCGGTCAGATTAGCCTCTTCAAAGTAAGTACTTCTTTAGTTTTTTTTCTGCAACACTAGTTTTCTGGTGAAAAAAAGAAACGATAGTTATTGTTGTTTTAAAAAATATAATTTTATAAAAAGTATTCAGGATTGGGCAATAATTGATTCAATCCAAGGAATATAGGTTGATAAGTTTACGTAAACACCTGGTACATCTTTCACAGCACATCCAATACCCCACGCCACTAAGCCCACTGCATACCATCTATTTAGACAAACATATATTTATTATATAAATAATAGTCTAAATTATATCAAAGTTTACCGTCCGTTTGATGAACATACTAAAGGTGAACCACCATCACCAGTACAAGCATCTTTCCCATTTTCACCACCAGCGCATACAAAAGTTGTACCATTTAATACAAAATTCGGTCCAAGTCTAGTTTTTCTTAATTTTTCTTGACAAGTATCTGTCGATATTACTGTTACATCTACTTCTTTTTGAATTGCTTGATACAACCCGTTAAAATCATCTTTACCCCATCCTGCAACATAACATTTCTGTCCTGAAAATGAGTTTGGACTTAAGCAAATTGAAGCTATTGTTGGAACAGGCCCCAGCTGTACTTCACTAGCTAAACGAATTAAAGCAACATCGTTATATAAATTATTAGAATTAAATTCTGGATGTATATATAATCGAGTTATTTGAAAGTCTTGTGCTGGTATTGGTTCTGTAATCCCAGAAGCATTCCATTCGCCAAGTCTTACTTTAATTGATGCAATTCTGTTAAGAATAAACTTTAAGATCACTGTATTATAGCTTATATTATTTTAACATATTTACGGTACGTTATTGACTTTATGTGCCACCGTTAAAACATATTTTGAACTAACTAAAGCACCAGAACCCAAATAAATTTCACCTAAAGTCAAAATGGCTGCTTGCCATGGATATGCTCCAAATGCAGCTTGTCCTGGACCACTTGGTGCACTTCCTGGTGGTGGTGGATATCTGACACCACATTGATAAGGTGAATTTAAACAACATCGAGCTAATGCATAGGAACAAGTATTAGGAACTGGTGTATTTATATCGCTAGGCTAAAAAATATTTTTTGAATGTAGTAAAACGTTAAATTTTTCATTCACAAAAATATTGAATTACATTTGTAACTATTCGTATATCTAATTGTCCACTGCCATCATTTGATTGATTTGGGCATGATCCTGGTGGTACACAAATACCTTTACATTTTTTAAAAAATATTTAAATTTCGTATTCTCTATTTTTGTAATATTTTTTGAAATAATCAAAAATAATAAGTGTTTGAAATCCTCTAGAAATTCTCATTTTACAAGAACATTATTTACTAAATATTAGTTAAATAAAATTTGAATAAAGAATTATAATTGTATTATACGGATTTTCAAATACTGAAATATTGTAGCGCAAGTTAAACAAAATTTCATAGTTTTTTTAAAAAATTTATGAGTTGTATATAAAATATTTGATTTATTTTAATTTGTTATTTTGTTTCACTTACATGTTGTTTTTGTAACTGCTGTTGGAGCAGTAACCGTACCAGTTATTAACTGACGTATAAATCCTGAAAAAAATATCCTTGATAACTTTTATTCAAAAAAGGTTTAAAATACATATGTATATATGTACATATTATATTATAGATTGAACATGAAACAACACAATATTTTAGACCTAATATTTGTTTTTAAATCACTTCATGTTCTCTTGTTTTTTTTTTGCTGACGGCACATGTTTTAAAAAATATTTACTTAGAAATAAAATGATAAGTAATTGTCTACTAATTAACAAATCAATTTTAAAGAGCTGATACTTATCGACTGAAATTTTAATTAAAAGAATTGTTTATTCATATTTTTTTATGTTAGTTAGATTGCTATGTTATATCGTATATCGAAAAAAAGAGAAACAAAAATAATGAAAATCTGGATGATGTCCAAGAGCTTAAAATATAAATAAAAGAAAATCAATGTAAAAATATTTTTCCTAAGTTGTACGAAAATAAAATAATAATATACGTGCGGGAATGTAGTCGTAGCTAAAATACAGGTCAAGTTGAAGGTTTCTTATTTTTTCATTAAAATTCATTTGTAATGTTACTACTATTTGAAATATTTTTTATGAACTGAGCAGATACATACATACATATTTGTTATTCCAAGTAATACAGAACAAAAATTAAGCTAAACGCCGTCAAACAATTTGCTAGGTCAACGCGTATCAATACTTTATATTTACTAAAAATTCGAAAACTATTCGCTAAAAAAAAAATAGAAACTAAAATATTTAAAAGAAAATAAAAAAAATTTGACAGGGACAAAGCTATGCAATTTTTTAAGAGTGTCGTGAAAAAAAAGAGAAAATTAATTTGTAGACAAAATCTTCTTATGAAACAAAAAATTAAAAATAAATAAATTTTAAGTTGTGCTACACAAATATACACACATGCAAACTTGTATATAATTTATATGTAAATATTCTGGTGAAAGAAAAGAAGCAAAACAAAAATACGAGAAGAACTGAAACATTTTTAATATACAAACACAAAAAGAAAAACAAAAATTAAATAAAAAAAAAAGAAAGCAAAAAGGTGATGAAAAATAACGAGAGTGATGTTAAAAAAAATAACACTGTTATATTTAAAGTTGATGATAGTTGCTGTTCTAAAAAAGTTCAGAATAATTTCTATGAAAATGGATATTTTCATCAGGACGTATCATTTGACGAAACAATTAATAATATTGGTAGTGATCCAATAAGAAAACCTCGTAAACGTTTAATAACAAATGAATCAGCTGATATTTCAACAACATCTTCGAAAAAACCTGAAATACCAGATGGTGGTTATGGTTGGATTGTTGTTTTCGCATCATTTTGTATATCTTTAGTGGCTGATGGTGTTTCGTTTTCATTTGGTCTTCTATATACCGAACTTTTGGCTTATTTTAAAGAGAGTAAAGCAAAAACAGCATGGGTTGGTTCATTATTTTTATCAGTTCCATTACTTTTAGGACCTGTAATGTCGAATTTAGTTGATAAATATGGTTGCCGTAAAATGACTATTATCGGTGGATTATTGTCATCAGTTGGTTTTGCATTAGGTTCAATATGCAGTTCCATAGAAATGCTTTATATAACATTTGGTGTTATATCTGGTATTGGATTGGGAATTGGTTATGTTACAGCAGTCGTTTCGATTACATTTTGGTTTGATAAGAAACGTACTTTTGCAACTGGTATTGGAGCTTCTGGTACTGGTATTGGTACATTTATTTATGCACCATTTACAGCATGGTTAATAGAATATTATGGTTGGAGAGGAGCTACATTGATATTGGCTGGCACAATGTTAAATTCTGTTGTATTTGGTGCTTTAATGCGTGATCCTGATTGGTTAAACGAAGAAGATGTCTTAGATAGTAGATGCCAAAGTGAAATTACATTATTAAATTGTGATACTAATTTTTTAGAAGTAAAAAAATTAATCGATGATGGTGCAACTAATGATGATATATTAGACTCATTAGTTTCAACTTGTAATGCTAAACAAAATGAATCGATAGAAGATATTACTAATCAAAAAATTTTCAAAATTAAACGTTATCATAGTGAAGAATTTCTTCCAAAAAATAATTTAGATAATTTTTATCCCTTAACTACTACAAAAAGTAAACAAGAAAAATGCTTAAAAGCTCCTTCAATTGCTTTTAGTCTATCCACAATTGCGAGTAGGAGTACTATATGTGAGAGATGTGATGAATCTAACAGGACAAGTAAATATTTAGCAAGTGCTGAATCACTTTCACCTTCTGAAAATATATCCTTAAACTCATTTAATCCGTTTTCAACAGAAGAAAAAAGGTCTGTTGATCCTTTTACTTTAAAATATGTTCACAATAAAGACATTAATGAAAATAATGTTGATGGCCGATATAAAAATAAGAGACGTTTATCGTTAAATGAAAATCTTATCAGTCACAATTCTTTGCCTAATTTACAAATTGATTTAAGAAGAAATACTTTAGGTATATTAAAAATTAATAATAACGATAAAAAGAATTTGGAAAATTTATATATTTTGAAGGAGACATCAACTAATAAAACTGAAAATATTTCTACGAAAATTGATACTATTTTGGATAATTGTGAAAATGTCATTGAATTAAAGAAAATTAACAATCGTCATTCATCTTATAAGAAGAGAAGTTCAATAAAAAATCAACAGTGTATTCAACCTTCTCGTTTTCATCGCAATTCTATAATAGCTAGAGGAATTGGAAATAATATTTTAAATATATATAAAAATAAAACAACGTATCATAAAAGCTCATCTTGTCCAAATATTTTAAATAATAATGGGAATAGCACAAATTCTATTATTCTGTTACCTTCAAAGAAAAATATTGAAGAAGATGTGGAGGAAAATTTAACATGGCGTTCAAATCTAATAAAATTTTTAAAATCCGTATGCGATTTTTCTTTATATTTAGATTTAAAATTTTCATTATTTAATTTTTCAACATTATTTTTATTTATATGGTATATAATACCATATTTTTGTATAACAGAATATATGATTGAATATAATTATACGGAAGAAGATAGTGCCTTTTTAATATCAATTATTGGTATATTTAATACAATTGGAATGATTACTTTAGGATTTATTGGTGATAGACCATGGTTAAATGTTAATATTATGTATTCTATATGTATGTTATTATGTGGTTTATCAGTAATATTAATGCCATTAGCAATTAATTGTTATTATTCTTTAATTGGTTTATCAATAATATTTGGATTAACATTTGCATCAACATTTTCATTTACACCAAGTATATTAGTTAGTTTAGTTGATTTAGATGATTTTACTTCTGCTTATGGTTTAATTTTGTTAACTGAAGGTATTGGAAGTTTATTAGGACCGCCATTGGCAGCTTTAATTTATGATTATACATTAAAATGGGATGATTCATTTTATGTAGCCGGTGCTTTTATATCATTTTCTGGTGTTTTATCATATATTGTTGAATTATTAGAACGTCATGATAGAGCAATAAGTGAAAAAAATGGTATTTTAATATTAAATAATGATATTATTAAAAAGACAAATGAAATTATTTTTGTTTAAATTTTAATAATTTCATAATTAAATTTGTTGATGAAATTTTTCATAGATACTTATTGATTATTATTACAAAATGCAAAATAATTACTTTAACTGTTGTGTACTTAAAAAAAATTGAAATATAATTTTAATTTAAAGTTGTTCTAATATTTTATAATCGGAAAGAAATTCAATAAATTGTAGTATATTCTTTGTAGCAAATTATTTTAATTAAATAAAATAATTTTTTTTTTTGATTATTTTTAGTCACAATTGAATTACTATATTTAGGAACAAATTTTTTTTTTGAATTGAAGTAGAACAAGACATATATGAGATAAATCACATGTTGACATATTTATAAATAATTAAATAATAAAACTTTTATAATGGTTTCAAGATATTTACTGTTATATAAGATAAATATTATATTTTTGCAATTATAACAAAATTGCATTCTTAAATATGTAACTTGTTAATATGAACAAATTGTTTTAATGTTATCCTTTTGTGTTATATAAAATGATAGTTGATTTTTAAATATTTTATTAAAAATTAAAAAATATATTGTTGTAAAATTAGTCAAACTTTGTTTTTATATCAGCTACCGTCATTAGTATTATTCATATACATTTAACATAAATTTAAAATATTTATTAAAAATTTTAAATAACAATAATATTAAAAAAAAAATATAAAATACTTATACTATTATTATAAACACTGTGTTTTTTTTTTAAATCTACACATTAGTTTACCAAAA
Source organism: Condylostylus longicornis (assembly GCF_029603195.1). NCBI lineage: Eukaryota > Metazoa > Arthropoda > Insecta > Diptera > Dolichopodidae > Condylostylus > Condylostylus longicornis. The sequence goes on along the minus strand of NW_026577977.1, from coordinate 565,101 downwards.
TTTTATTTTATAAGATATTTATTAATTTATTGCCGTATACATATGAAAATATGCTTATTTAATTGAAATAAAATTTAAAATGTAAAAATTTGGAAAATTATATTTGGTATTTTTAAAAAATATCCTTGTAAGTTTGAAAAATTTAGTTAAGAAAGAGTAGCTAAAATGATAAACTAAACAACATTGTTTTGAATTGTTTTTGAAATTTTTCCACTTGCAAGAAAATGAGCTTGAATTTAAAACTAAACTGATTGAGTGCGGGGTTTGAAAGTTATATTACATTTCTAATTTTTGAAAATTTATGAAAGCTTTAGGATACAATTGTATTCGTGCTAGATTCAAATCATTTGTTTCTATTTTTTTTTTTTCAATTTTTACAATTTTTAGTAGTACTGGACTTTTTAAAAAAAAATATTTATATACTATGGCATATACAAAACGTGATTAGCTGATTATTAATTAATAACTTTAATGTATAAAAATTAGAAATGAAGTGAGTCATAGCATAGCAAATGTAAAAACAAATTATTTAATTTGTTTTCACATGCAAGGATAACAATGCAGCTCTTATTCTTTATTAACGTATTCCCCAGTAATGAATAATAGCTATTTTGTAAATTCAAAATAAAAATAACATTGAAAAATTCCCATATTTTGTTTTATTTTTATTTAAAAATTTATTTTATGTAGATAAACAGATTGCCGCATTTAAACATGCAAACGTAATTACATGATTATTTATATTATATGTAATTACAATAATATTAAATATTTTATATGTATATGTACATGAAGTATTTTATAATTTAGCAAATACTTACTATTAGCATAATTTTTCTTATATTCATTTAATGCTTCATAACTACTGAATGGACTTTTTGTAATTTCATCCTGATCATAATTATTTAAACAACTTATTAATAATAAATTATATAAAATTAAAAATAATTTTAACATTATTTTAACATTAAATTTATAAATTAGTTTTATTTTCTTATTCAATTTAATTGAATAAAATTTAATATTTTTTCTTAATAAATGTCCTTAGAATTTAATATTCACTATAATGTAATATTATGTGATATATAATACAAATAATTCACGTAAAATTTTTCACTTTATATTCGTATAAATTAATCCATTAATTTATAAAAATTTTTTCATTATGCACTCTAAATGTGACAACTTTTAAAATTGCTTCAAAATTAAAATTTGTTTCATGTTATTTCAAGTGATTAAACAATTAATTTTAAGGATTTTTCTTTAAAAATATTTTTTTCTAATTCTATAATAAATATATTATTATGTATGTATCTACATACATATCTGTAGGTCTAACAAACTGGTTTAATTCATTGGATTATGTTAAACTAAATGAAAACAAATTTTAAATTTCTTGTTGATTTATATTATTCATTTGCTTATATTATAATGGCATGCAAATAAAACTAAAAAAAAAAAGTATATAATATATAGATATATAGAAAAAGTAATTTAATAAAAATTAATTAAAGTAATTGAAGAAAATATAATATGACAATATTATAGTGATGGGTTAATTTAATTGTATACATTGTATACAATATATATTATTAGTTTAAAGAACATAAACTATATATTTAATTTCAGTTTGATTTAATTTAAATAAATAAAAAATTCGAAATCGTATAAAGAAACGAGGCTATATGGAAAAACAGTGGGTCTTAGGCCTAAAATGGTCTACTGGACCTACACTAAAAATTGTTCGAACAATTGTAACGTATTCTTCTGTTATATGGTGGCTCAAAGCTGAGCAGGCAATGGCGCTGGCTGCTTTCACCCGACTGCAGCGCCTCGCGTGCCTTGGCATAACGGTCGCCATAAGGACGTGCCCAATGGTCTTGATGGAGGCTCTCTTAGGCATGGCCCCGCTTCATATTCACCTTATGTGGCACTACGAATAAGGCAATACAGGAAGCCAAAGCCTGGTGATCTTAGGGACCATCTAAACATCATTAGGGGAGATTAACGGCTTACACGACGGCTTATTCGAAATCGTATAAAGAATTAAATCTTGAATAATTTATTTTAAAGTTTATAGGTATTAGTTATTAATATACCACTTAAATTAATTAATATAATTTTAAATTACATATAATTAATTCTTGCTAATAGATTCCATAGAATTGTGAACATAATTTGAAACAAAAATCGTTTTCATTATAAAATGTTTTAGATTTTGAGTAGATTTTTCTTTTTTATTATATATGTACATTTAGACCACAATTATAGGTTTTTTAACGCTTATTAAGAATAATTGTTCATTGCTGAAATTTGAATAGGTTTACATTCAAAACGATATTAAAACTACGATAATATTTTAATCATGAAATCATAGTTTTCCGATATGGCAAGAACCGGTTGAATTTTTTATATTCCGACACTTTTTATATCACAATATGAATGCTAATCAATATGGAGCAATGTTGATATATTAAAACTTTAAAGTACCATCACTTAAAAATAATATATCGTAACTGTAATACATTTTTTCTTTTCTTGCATGTATTGCACAATTTTTACCTATTTCTTTTTTTTAATAAAAATTATAAATGACGTGAAAAAAAACTTTGCTTTTGTTTAGTTTTGGACTTAATGCAAATTGAAATCAGTTACCTATTACGAATTTTTATGATAGAATCAGAATAATAAAAAAAAAAACTATTTAGTTTTTTTACTATTTTCAATTAATTGGAAAATTTAAATAGAGGAAGCTTTTTGAATTAAGAAAACAAAAAAAAAGATAATTTTATTTACTGTTGTAAAATGCTGTAAATATTTTACACTTTAATGAACAAACATTGTTAAAATAAATAATTATTTTATTTTTGGGGTTATTGTTATAAATTTTAAGTGTTATTTTTTATGTTAATGTTTTTATTTATTTAGTAAAGAGTTAAGTTAATAGAGTTTTCGGCATAATTAGAGAAAAATAGAATGACTTTATTTGTTGGTAAAATCCAGTTTTTTTTTCTTGGTTGTAGAGAGTAAAAAAAAATTTTAAAATTTGACATATATAAGCAAGTTTATATAATACTAAAATAAAAATTTTTACTATGCCCGTTCCAACTATTTAGGTGGAAGTGTTTTAGTAATTCCGTTATTTTCAGTTAACTTCAATGTGAGTGGGTAAAATGGGTATAGTATTAAAAAAGGGGGAAATGCATGTTTATTCAACATATTATTATATTAGTTTTTTAAAAAATTTTTTAGTAAAAATTCTGTTCGATTAATTAAGGTAGAAAATTATAAACAATTTCTTAATGTAAAAGTGTCATTAATTTTAAAATATATGCACAATTATTACACTCAATTGTGCAATTATAATAAAAGCTCATTGATATATTCGTACATGTGTAGACTATTAAAATTGAATCACTAATTATGTCGACAAATGTGAAAAACTAATTAACTAATATAAAACAAATGAGGAAACTAATTAATATTAAAATGAGTATTTGTAATTTTATAATGCAATTCAATTTAAAAACTACAAATTATTTAAAATAATAAATTCATTCGATAATTTAATAATCGAATGAATTATCGAATTTCGCAAGTTGTGCTTGGATTGGTTTCATGTCATTAATTGCGGCCTGATTATATTGTATAATCCTCATAAGAATTTTTATATATTAATACAAAATAATATTATTAATTAAATTTTAAACTAAAATTACTATAAAAATTCCGTGAATTTCCCAATTTTTTTCAAATTTCCTTTTTTAATTTGATATTATAATTTCATTACTATTTAATAACAATATGATTTTTTTTCAAAACAAAGAGAATGATTTTTGATTCACCTATAAATTTAACACTGAGGGAATTTCCCATATTTATTTTGAGTTTGTTGAAATAAATTCCCTTTAAAAGGAATATTTTTATTTATATTAATAAATTTTTAAAAAATTGTCTATAAAATCATATAGGTACCCACTTTTGTTTCAATATGATTGTAACAAAACTTTAATTTGAAAATTATGATATTAAAAATAAAAGCTAGAGTTCTGAATTTTATTAGATTGATTAATCAAATTTTATATACATATAATTATGAATTTTGTTTTTTTTTTTTTTTGCTTAAATTTAGAAAACAAAAACATAGTATGTAATTGATAATTTTTGGGCAAATATCCAAATAATCTGTCCTTGTTTTTTTTTTTTTTATTGGGTCATTATATATTTTCAGTTTTATTATTTTTGATTTTCCTACATAAAAATTTATAATATTCTAAGGTTAATAATATTAAAATTTTATGGTTTTCATTATAATTTACATCAGTAAATTGGTACAATAAAAAATTCAAGTTGGTATTCGTGATTCTTGCATTATTATTTTAATAAAATAAACGAAATTTTGATATCATAAAGATTCCATTTAAATTAAGCTGCACCATGGCTTAATTTATTTTGAGAATTTGATAATTCGTGTTTTTTAGCAGATATCTTAACGTAACTTTAAATTGACAGCACAATTCAGAAACTACACCTCATTAACTGAATTGTGTTTATGTAGCGTATTATTGCAATTGCAAATTCAAAGCTAGATTCTCGTCATTTACATATGACAAAATCAAAATTTTGAACATAATTTAAACGCAATTAAGGGCTTATTTAAAAAAAAAAATATAAAATTTTCAATTTCTCATTGCAATATAAGAAAATCACTAATAATAAATTAATTTATATAGTAAAATTAGTTTTTTTAATAAATTTCTTTTCAATATTAAATAAAACAAAGCAGCCATAATCAAATTAGTTTTAATCTAGACTATCATGCCATTTATTATTTTACTAAAGAACCATATAAAAGTGATGGTGATAAAAATTTAGCTTTAAAAACTACCTAGACAATTATGCACATATGTATATATACATATACGAGTATATACAATGTAAAAGTGTATATGTAAACATGGAAATGCAATTTAAATAATTTAAATAACCTAGATTATGATCAATAATTACATATTACTGCTGAAAAATAAAATGCCATTAAAAATAATTTTTATCTTTGTTTTACATACATATGCAAAATGTTAAGGTCAATCAATATTTAATTTTAATACGAATATTTTTTTTATTAATTATTTTGAACTCAGTTTTTTCCAAGTACTTGGTATGGAGTTACTATATACTTTTAAGGGTATTCGAAAATATTAAAAAGATTCTTTGTTCCATCACTGTGAATTTCTGAAATTCAATATAAAAAAAATTTCACTTGAGGATTTGAAAATTTTATTTCAATTTCCATTTTAAATGGAACTTTAATGAACGGAAAATTTGTTTTTCTTTTATTAAATTTAAATTCATTTGTATAGCTTCGAACCTTATTGGAAATGGATTTTTGATATTCAAATAGCTGCTTCTTAATTCAAGAATGTACCTACATATATATTTTATAAACTTTTTAAATTAATTCAAAATTAATTAATTTTTATTTAATATCGACAATTTTTAGAACATTGATGATGACAATTGATGATTTTGATTTTTCATCAGAATCATTTTTACCTTATTTGGAGCCTGGTTTTTCAGCTTTATTTTCATTATTAAAAGAAGCAAAGGAATGTGATACAAAAGTAAATAGAATATTTTTTTAATATTTTGTTTTTAAATTAATTTAATATAATATGTTAATTAATTTTTATTTATTTACGTTTTAGATGAATGTACTTTGTACCATGTCATTTATAGTGGATAAAATGGGTGATAACATACAATCTCATGCTGACAATTTAATATCATATTTACCATATTTATGGAAAGAAAGTGAAGATCACAATATGCTTCGATGTGCCATTATATCAACTTTGGTAAGAATTAAAAAGAAATTAATTGTTTCAGTTAATAAAAAAGAGCCTAAGTGCTTAGTTTGAAAAAATTTTTTTAACTAAAATTTTGTTATTTCAATGTTCCACAACAAAAACAGGACATCAGTTTTACTTTAAAGTTTAATTTTGATTTGTTTCTTGAACTTGTAAAAATTATTGAATTTCTTGTAATTTTACCTTAAAATTTTTTTTTTAAATATTTGAAGTGGATTTTTATTGAATTAAGTTTTTGATTTTAAAATTATTATTTTAATTTTATTATTAATTAATTTTTTTAATAAACCTTGATAATTATTAATTTTTAGTTACAAATAGTTAAAGCTCTATACGATATTCCACCAATTTTGTCACCTTTTTTATATCCTGTAATATCGATAAGTACTAATATTAAGGAACCTTCACATATTTATTTGATGGAAGAAGGTCTCGAGTTATGGTTAGCTGTTGTTGAAAATACTTCACAAATATCGCAAGAACTGTTACAATTGTGTGAAAATTTGCTACCAATAATTGGTAATAAATATTTTATTATAAATTATTATAAATTTTTTTATTAATTAAAATTGTAGTGTTGATATAAATTTAATTATAATTTCAAATATAATAACTAAAATTATGATAAAATTTTGTTAATTTTTTTCAGAAAACTCATCAGAAAATTTAAGAACAGTTTTACATTTAATACAAGCTTATATTTTGTTATCACCAGAGGTATATTTACAACGTTTTGGTAAACAAGTTGTGTCAACATGTGCTTATTTATTAAATGACATGAGAACGGAAGGTATTGCAATGGTCATGAAATTATATGAAACAATGCTTCGAGTTGAACCAACAATGGGTTTAGAATTACTTAGACCAGCATTACCACACATATTTAAGTAATGATATTTTAATTACTTGTTATTTTCTATGGTAATTTATTAAGCTATATTTAATTTATTTTAGGCAAGTTTACGAAAATAAAGATTATCCATTAGTTATGAGTATGTATCTAGCAATATTAGCAAGAGTTTTAATTATAGATCAACAAGTTTTCATTGAAGCTCTTCAATCAATTAATTTAGAAAAACCATTAGAAAAGGTAATCGATGCATGGATTTCCAAAATGCCTTTAGTAACACAAACGGAAAAACGAAAATTATTAAGTGAGTAAGATATATTTGAGTATGTTATTATATTGAGTAGTTATAATAAGTATCAACCTCAAAAATTTTATAGATTAAATTAATGTTAATGTTTATTTTACTTATTTTTCTATTTTAAAGGTCTAGCTTTAGGATCACTAATAACTGTAGATAATCAAATATTTTATGAAAGATTTCCTGGTATTTTGCAAAATATTTGTGAATCTCTAAATGATATTATGAAAGAGGATTATACAACCGGAGAAACTGATAATAAAGTTGTAGAGTATGTTTCAAAATGAATGACGTTTCAAAATTATGTATTTATTTGAGTTCTTTTTATTCAATTTAGTTCTTTAGTATTTTTTGATGAAGAAGATTTTAATTCCATTATGTGTCCCGTTGAAGAATTTGATTATAATACGTACCATAGTGAACGATGTAGAAAAATATGTTTAAAAGATCCTGTGTATCGAATAATTTTAAAAGATTATATTCAAAATCAAGTAATTTCCAGTATTGATCGCCTTTGAAAAATAATTTTTTAATTATATTTAATTTTAGTTGGGTACGCTCAAAACGAATTTAGGGGAACAACGTTATCAAACCTTAATGTTAACTGTTGATCCATGCATATTGGCCAATTTAACAGAATACTTAAATATATATATTGCTGTACCAAAACAAATTGATGAAGCCGAGGATGTATGAACCAATATTTTATTTTTACACGTTAACATATTTTATTTTTTTAAGGACTGATTTTTTATTTGCCTTTTCTATAATATTTAACAAGAAAAAAAAAAGAAAAAAAAAGTATGCTAATAGAATAACAAAAAATTTTTTAAAATAACATTTAAATATATAATGCAAATATATATAACAACAATAACTTATTTGTCGAAACGAAACAAAATATAAAAAACCAAAACATTTTTTTTTGTACAATTTTTGAAATACAAAGATGTTCCGTTTTAACTTTCAAAACCTTAATATGAATGTAATATTAAATATATAATAAAGTGCCTAGAGTTTGCCTCTAGTTAAAAACTAATTAATAATTAAAAAAAAATATATTATTAAAGTTGTATTTCTTTTTTTTTTTTTTAAATGATTTAGTTATTTTAATTCCTGTACAAAAATATATAAGCAGTGAATGTTAAATTATTATAAATTTTGTTAGAGATAAGTATTAGTTCTTGTTTGCAAAAATATTGAGAATCGAAGAAGTTTTAAGAAAAACATAATCAAAGTTGATTTATTGGTAATGATTGAGTTAAGTTAAAGAAAAACATAAAAAGTTGAAATTATAAGCAATAAAAAAATACCTATGAAATACATATAAAATATTTTCATATAGTAATATATTATAAAGGAGATGGAATTGCTATAGTCCTTATATAGGTAGAATTATATATCGCATTCCTGTTAATCGAACAACTTTTTCATATTTCAAAATTAAACCGAAATTAGTATCATTCGTTTTATTTACAAAATTTTTTGATGGATTATTAATAATATAATATCTATATCATATATAATTAATTATCGGGCAATTATGTAAAATTTTTTTTATTGCAATTGCATTGTTTGCTCTTATAATTCTGCATATATTTCAGTAGATATCTCAAAGCAGTTTTTTGAGAAGCACAGTTGCATAATTTCTTTTAACAATTGCCACAGTAATTATTATATTGGGTGCTATTATTACTTTATTATCATATTAATTATATTGTATTTAATAAAAATTTGCTCAAAATATTAATGCATAAATATGTTTAATTTAATTTTAAATATAATAACTTTTAACAATTACCATATTATTTGCATAACAAATATCTAATTTATGGAAAACAAAAAGAAATCTTTTGAAGTTGAATATCAAAATTAATAATCGGAATTACCTTATTAACTATTATTCGATTTTTTAATTTGTTTTAACATTGTTGCATATTCAGTAATAATAGCATAAACGTAGATAATTCAAATTTAATATTAAATTTGATATACTTACATATTGTTATACATATTGATTGTTTTTATCTTTAATTAAAGTGGCTATTAAATGTTTTTATTATTTTACGGGTAGTTTAAATTGGCAACATTTTCGCAAAAAATATCTATAAAAAAAAATAAGATAATTTTAAAAATGCAAATATTTTAAAATATAATATTTATATTTTTTATATTTAATATAAATTATTTACATAATTATGTATATTATATGTCCAACTAATTATTAATAATTTTATTTAATTTACACTCAATTCAAATATTATTTAGTCCCATCCAATCAATTACTTATATGTATAATTAAAAGTTACGGATTCTGCCGTTCTTCTTTATTTAAAATTATACAGTTTTTAGCTTACCACAAACTTTTAACATCAAAATATTGTATAACATAAAACCAAAATAAGTACCATTAAATCATAAGTTATAAATGAATCTGAATGAAAATTAAATTATTATTTTAAAATAATAAAATACATAATAATTATATTTATATTCAAAAGAAGCAATTGAAAAATATGTTAAAAAAGTTAAATATTTATGTATTTTTTTTCACATTTTTGATATTTTTTGTTTCTTTTAGAACAGTAAATATGAAAAGGAATAAATATCAAGTTTTACGATGAATGAATACCTAACAACATTATTTATTAAATTTTGTAATATGTACTCGTGCATAAACTCAAAGAAAAACTGTAGAATATGCTGAAAGAATAGAAATGAAAATGATTTAAAACAATTATGTATATTTTATCAATCACAGAATTGTTTATTGAAAGTTATATTTTAAAATTAACTTAATATATAAATATATATGTAATTCAAAAAAATTCCTAATTTTGTTATGCAAAACAAAAAATTTAAAATTGGTTTTTGTCAATTATTTTTGTTAAAAGTTTACTAAACAAATTTAAAACAATAATTTAAAAATTTTATTAAAATTATAAAAATTACGTTTAATAAAAAAAAATTTTGTTGTTTAAAAAGTAAAGTCGATAAAAAAGGAAATTATATGAAAATAATTACTGTAATTTTTAAAATTATTAGAACACAATTCAAAAAGGAGTCAAAAATATTGAATGATAAAAAATTAATTGAAAATAAAATTAATAACAATTATAAAAAAAAATTAGTTTATTTTATTTTACAGGAAATTAGACGGTGTCACATATTCTACTACAAAGTTTTTTCCTTTTGGACTAATAATTTTCATAATAACCGGCATGCTGTTGTAAAAAAAATTGCTAATAATACAATAAATCAACTACTCATTACATTTACAATCGAAATATTGCTAGATTATAGACCAGGAACGTCTAATGTAAGACGACTAAGAGGTTGTATGCTAAATTTTTAAAGCATTATGTTTGTGATTTGAAAATACTGACATAGTACATAGATTTTATAACAAAATAAAATTTCTAATAAATCTCTGGTTATTTGTCTAGTCTTTTTTATTTGTAGTAATGCACTTAAAGTAAATATCTGAAAATAAAATTTAATGAATTTAATTTTGTTTATTAAGTCTGTTTAGCGTTAATGTCCCATAAAATTAATACAAAAATGAGCGATAATATAGAAAAATTTCAATCGTAGTTATTAATAGAATTATATAAATTCTTATTTTTCAAAGAAATTTTGCAATTTACTTTATTTTTTAAAAAAATATGAGTTTGGATTTTTATTATATAATTTGTAATATTAATTAAAAAACATTAGAAAAAATACAAAAAACGTAAATGTGTATATGTATATGTATGTACATAAATTTTTAATATTTACACATTATTTTGTCTTATTCTTTACGAATGATTCGAAATTTTGTTTTCTTCATTCAAAATATGGCGTAAAGTTTTTATATGTATTTGTATACATTCATGTAGTCTATATCCTTTGCAGTGATTATAAGTTTATAACTTCAAGGATATGTTCTGTATACTCTTTTAAAAAATACACATGTTTGTGTGTGTGCAAGTACATTTATTATTATTATATTTTTTTTTTTTGTGTGCTTAAATTAACTGAGCGCATAGTGAGTGATTTGTGTGAGCTCATCGTTTGTTTTTTTTTTTTTTTCAAAGATTTTAAATTATTATTTTAAGCAAATATGAAGCGAAAACATACCAAAATAAAAAAATATTTTTTGAAATTATTATGATTTTTCAACTTGATGACTATGTTTATTATCTTGCTTCATATAAATTTAAAAGAATTATATAAAAATGTTCACAATATTTTATTAGTAAGATAAAAATCTTACCAATAATTTTTCAATGCAATGAATTTAAATCAAATGTATTTTAACATATGAATTGTCAATAATAAAATAAAATATACAAAATATACTGTTAATATAGAATAATTTATATTAGCAAATTAAATGTTGATCAACTTATGAGAAAAATTTAAAAAAAATTTTTAAAAAATTTAAGATTTTTATTATTCTAAAATCATTTTTTTGATTACTTATAATTCTGTTTTTTGTACATTATTCCCTGTATTAAATTTTGTGAATCTTCAGAAATTCAATGGGTTTCATAATAGAAAAGGTTCTTCGGGCTTTCGTTAATATAATATTCTTCTACGAGTCTATGTCATTTTGGTATTTTTACATAGCATCAAAAATTATGTTCTATTAGTTGATGCAGATAAAGAATTATGCGTAACGTACTATTTTATCATTTATTAACTTTACATAAAGAAAAAATTAATGGTAAATTTATTAAACCACAATGAAAAAAGAGAGAGACTGAGGTCAACAGCGTAATCTTTGTAATTATATGTGTATAAAATAATATAATATTTTCGGTTTTAAAATTTAATTAAATTTTTAGAATATTGAACGACAATTGTAATGATATTGTTATATTATAATATAATATGGTTATAATATTATATATGTATGTCCTATGACAGTGAATGACGGTGATAGGATTTTCGAAAAATTTTAGGTATGTATAAAAAACAAATTACTATATATCTTTAAATAATATTAAGTTTGAAAGATATTTCCCTATAAATATGAAATTTTCAAATTAATATTGTAAGTATACAATTATTTCGAACAGAAAGAGAAAGACAGCAGTTCTTCCATCGTAATTTATTCGTAAATAAATAAGTTTCACATAATATTAATAACAAAGATTTATTCTTAAGTCAATAAACTTCAGTTAACTAGACTTTTATATAAATATGAATTTATTAATAAAAAGGATGCTTTAAAATATTATTACGTAAATAATTTTAATTTACTCCTATTAAATTAAATTATTTATATACACACGAATATTTCCTGTTAAAGAAAAAATAATTGAATATTTTTTTTTTTTAATTCATATATTCCTTGATAATGCAATTTATTTTTCCTAGTTGCATCATATTTTTTTTTTTAAATTAACTATGAAATGAGAACGTCATATTTATATGTATGTCTACTACATTTTCTATAACAAAAAAAAAACACAAAACTGTACACATATTTTAAGTATGTCTATTATATAAATAAAAAAGTTATGATAAAAAACAAAAATGTCTGCTTTTGAAATAATTGCAATAAAAAAAAAACTTTTTTTTTTCTCATTTGATTTTGTCGCAAAATTGACCCAATTTTATGAGCAAAAATAAATGATTTCGCTCTATTAGAAGATTAGACTATTCCTGAAGATTTATTCTGAAAAATGTTTTTTTTTTCTCTATCATATAGCTGAATAGAGTAGTTTTGCTTGTGATGAACACATCAGATATTTTAATTTTAATAAAAACGAATGCAATATTCTTTGCATGGTTTGTTTATCCTAGCTTCCATATATGTATACAATATATTAATATTAAAATGCATATGTTGTATAAGCTATATATGCAAGAACAAATATACACACAAAGATGTACATATGCATATATACGTCTTAATAATTTACATATATTTTTATATTTAATATTAAAATTTTATATAAAATATCAACTTGTACATTCGCTCTGTATATACTATGTGCATGAATATATATTTCTTAAAATAAGTATATAATGTTATATAATATTTAGTTGTATCTACAGTTTCTTTTTTCAAATTTCTGATCTCAAACCACAATAGATTTAATATAATCTCATCAATATAACGAGAATATTAAAGCAGACGTTAGGCTTTAAAATATACCCAAAGGTAAAAAAAAATAATAACGATGATCTTATTCTCTTTTTTGTCAGATGATAAAGAGAAAAAATTTACCTTTAATTTCTGCAATAATATACTTGTAAATATAAAGAAATAAAATAAAAAAATAAAAACAAAAAAAGCTAGTCATATATATGCATATATGAACATATATATTAATTATGTACATATGAGTATAAAATATAAAGAGAAGGTTAAAAAAAAATAAGAATATTTTCGAAATCAAAATTTAATTTACGACAAATTGTACGACGCACGTCATTTTGTAAATTTGCTATAAAATATTGTGAAGACTGGGTTAAAAGTGGGAGAGCCATTAACTTTTTCAGCATTGATTTCAGTTTCATGTATATCAAAATTACAGTTTTGCTATTAAGTAAACAAAATTCTGAAAGTTAAAATTTTGAATTTATAAAATAAGTTTTTTTTCCATAAAATAAAAAGTATTTGCCTTAGGATGGTAAGCCTTCGGAAGAAATGCCGCTACTGTTCATTTTGAGAAATCTATAATATTATTGTAAATTTTTAAAAATAATTGTTAATTAATTATTGCATTTTAAATTAAATTATTTTAATGAAAATTTCCTACTTACAAAACCTTGTCGAAAATCGATACCTTATTTGTTTTTTTTTTTCCAGATTATCTGAGTATAACTGTATTGTATTACGTCTAGCTGTTAGTTTTCTTTTTTTTTTAATTTATATAGTCATTGAACCGATAATTTAACATAAAATTGACATATAAGGACTTATGGTATTAAGAAATGCTTTTACGCTACACATTACTCAAAAATTAAACGGAATTGAAATAAAAGTAATAATGTATACTTTTATTACATGCGTTTATTCTCTCTCTTTATATATGTATATATATATAGTATATGAGTGCATATATATGAATGTTAATATAATGGTTTTGAATTTATTTTAATACGTATATGTTTGTAAGTATATATTTAATAGGATTTAATTCTTTTTTTCATTTTTTTGAAATGAAACATTAAAATTACAACTTTTCTAATGGTCTTTTACAAGAAGTAAAATCAATTTCCAGAAATTATACAGTTTGCTATGAGTATTTAAAGAATTAATTTATGATATTTTAACCAATAATTTGTGATTTTAATTTATTAAGAATTTTAAATTAAGAATTTAAGAAAACTTCAAAATTCATATGAGGAATTTGGCGATTTTCTATAATTTGAATAACTTATTTTTCTCTTAAATACAAATTCATAAAATCTGTTATATTGTTATATATAAGTTATTGTATTTAAAAATGGTAAATTAATAAACGAATTTTTTACATAAATAATTGGTGGGCAACGAACTTGCCGATGGGCTGGCACGGGGGGGATTTGGGGTTGACGAAGGCGTTTCGTCATGCGAAATTTTTGCTTCCATTATGCTCGAGGAAGTTCACCGCATAATTGTTGGGAATGAAGAGTAGCCGGGTTCGCTCTATTGCAAATTTTTTTACGAGGCCCTGCCCGGTGAGGTATCACCTGCATAGGCTGGGGAAATCGAATTCCTCCCTGTGCAGATTTTTTAGGAGCGGTGATGAGACAGTCGTGCAAATTCTTTGCAACTGCCCGGTACTGAAATTATACAATTCATACTTGGAGTGGGGATATGGTAAGTGGGGTCGTGTGTAGGCTACATTATGTCGCGAATGGCTGCGGTGGCTAGGGGGGGTACTTCTGATCCACTCGGTATCCCTTAACAATCTACAATCTACTTAAATAAATGAGACATACATGTAAACACAAAAAAAAAAAATTGCAAGGGTAAACAAGATATGGTGTGAGGATTTACGAATCAAATTTTTATACCATACACTTCTTATGGATTTTAAAGTTATTGTTTCATACATATATGGAAGATTATAGAATACAAAAGTGTTTTTGAAAGGTTTCATTTTAAATGTATGCATTTAATATTCTTATATACAAATATGTGTTAAAAATTTCTGCAATTGGAATGCTCTTGAATATTCTATTATTTATTTATAAAAATAGCATTTTTGAAAAAATGTTGAGTTTTCTTTCTTGCTACTTTAATTAATATTAAAATTTTTATTAAAATATATTTAAATTAATTTTAAGATATGTAAGCTATGTAATGAAGAAAAATATAATTTTCAAACTCTTCAAGTACAATATTGATTACTAAAAACGGAGATCTTGATAATTCACAGAAAAATTAAATTCAAACTCAAGGATATGGTAACAAAGAAAAAAAATACATGTATAAAAATTTTTCCAAATTCATATATATTTTTCGTTTGTGTTTGTAGCTTTTAAAATTTTCATAGATTCGAATTATTTTTATATGGTTATTTTTAAATCACATACTAAGAGTGAATTAATCTTAAGGATGAACATTACACTGATTTTAATCAATAAATTTTGGATTTTCTTATAGCATAGATTAATTTGCTAGCTAAAACTATTAAAATTTGGTTCATAATAAATATTCAAAAAATAATGTGCATAAGATTGCCACTTACCTTAAAATTCTATAAATTTTAATAACACTTCAAAGAAATTCTATATGTACTGAATAGAACTATATATGAACTCAATATCTACGTCTTTAAATATATGAACATTTTCATAGAATTTTCAAAGATTTTGTCAGCCTATGCTAATTTTTACTCTTATTGCATATAATAATGCTTAAAAATATTAAATACTAGCTATATGTATGTAAGAAAATATTGTAAAGAATTTCTTTAATTCGTTTTTTAGCTTCAAAATTGTAATATTGTATGACATTGATTTGGAGTCTTCAGAGAAATTCAGAGCTTAACATTTCAATGGTAAGTGTGTATTTAAAAGAATTTTCATTTTGAAATTTGAATTTATAGAATTGAATTAATAAAATAAAATTATATTATACCATGACAACAATTTTTGTAATAAGTAGTTTAAAATTACGAAAATAATATTTTCTTTTCTTAAAGAGATTCACAAAATTTTCCATATCCTTCTCTTTTTTGTATGAAAAATAAAAAAAAAAAAATTATTTTTCTTTTTATTTTTGTTGTTACTATTATTCCTTTTGACAAAATCTACAAAAAATTTTCTTGGAGTCCGAATATTTTTCTAACTTAAGTTCAGAATATAAAAGAAAATTTTTAGAAACTCATGGATGATTGTTTTTTTTTTTTATTGCCTTTTATAATTTTTATTATTATAATTTTCTCTTATCAAAATTATGAATTTTCCCTAAAATTTTATTTTTTATTTTTTGTTTTGCTTTGTTTTTCTTTACTATGTATACTTTAGTTTTTTTTTTTTGTCGTAGATTATGGGTATACTGGTCCAAAGTATGTATAGCAATTCCATTACTATTATATTGGTATACATACATACATTAACATTATGTAGATGAAACTATAAAAGTTATACAGCATTTATAAAGCATATAATTATATAGATAAAAATTTTATATTTAATATAGTAAATATAGAATGAGAAGTTTTGTTTAACTTCAAATTAAACTTAAATAAATTATAAACCAATAACTATTCATCTATGAATATTTATATAAATTCAGACAGAAAGAAAAATATATATTTTATTCTTATAAACTTTATAATATTCATAAAAAGTATGAATATATTAAAAATATTTTAAAATATAATATTCAAATACCTCGATATTGTACTATAGAATTTATATTAATGTTAATTAATAATATGCATGACTCTGATATAGAAAAATAACATAGTTAAAAGATTCGGTACTGGTACTCTTACACAAGTTTTCATACAAACTGAAATTAAGATTCCGACGAATTACTATGACATTGAGCCGAATAATTGCTTTTTGCTTTAATTTTGATAAGCGTATACAATTTTTAAATCTTTACTTCAAAATGAACTATGAATTTCCTGAAATATTGATGAAAACGATATGAGAAATGCTTATATAATAGAATAATTAAATTTATTCGTTTATTTATTCAAGGTTGGTACACGATATATACTATGGTATATTAAGGAAATTAAATATAAGGACTTTAATTTCTAATTACATTTTTAATTTAAACTTTAATAATTAATAATATTAAAAAAAAATAAAATGAGTAATTATTTTTATTTAAATTAATATCGAGTTTTTTTTTTATATTGATTATACATTATAGATTTCATCTATTTTAAAATTGTAAAATTTTTTGAATGATATTTATGTAATTTCTGCAAAATAAGAAATTTTTCCATTAAGTTTTCATTTTGATTGATTTCCTTAAATTCAAGGTTGAAATTTTCCTATTAATATAGCTTCATTTGTTTCAATATACAAAAGTATATCGTAATATTCTTTGATGATGAATTCAACTAAAAAAGCCAATGGTATTCTTTTACATTTAATTTTTTAAAGAGAAATAATTATAATTAAAGAGTGTGTTTCTGTTTGAAAGAGATAAAAAAACATGTAGACTGTGAAATTTTTTTGAATAAATCCTATAAGTATGCAAATTTCAATTATTTTTTTAGATAAATTTTTATTTTTTGTTAACTAATAAAAAGTATATTTAATATCTAATATTTTTACATCAATACCATTATCTAATTGTTTGAGATGTAAATGATCAAGTGACAACTTTCCAATACAGTTTTCCATGAACAACTTTTCAAACAAGTAATCGCTAGCATAATACTCTTGAGTATCATTTGATTAATATCTACCAATTGTAGATTGTAGATTTGTAAACGATAGTAGTTTGTTTTTATTGTTGTTTTTGTTGTTTCTTCTTAATTTTTCGTTCCAGTAGTAGCTGGTTGAAAGGTAGCCCGTCATGTAGAGCCATGCCGTAGTAAGATCAAAATACTCTTTGAGGTGACCTGGTATCAGAGAGACTACGTTTGCGGCAGTCAGTAAACTATCCCGGTTACCAAAAAATCTAATGGGCACTGTATAACACCGCCAAATTTGGAGGTGTGGGGCAGTAACTGCTGAGATAGGTTTTATCTGTTACTTCACGCAATTTGAGATTCTCTTAGTTTCGGACCTCTCTCTCGACCATTTCGCTATGGACCTGCCAGGCATCACAGTTGCAGTGCCTGCTGACACTGCTCTCGAATTCACTGGTCTTATTCAAGTTGCCTCACTGCGTCAAGGTGGAATCTCGCCGAGGCAGTATATCTCCCAATATTTACTTGTATAGTCATTTTATAATACGAGTATAAAAGAATTTTTATAATTTTTATCAAAGACTAAATAAATTTTTATTGAAAATTTTATCTAGCGACCTTAATTTCTTTTTATATAAAATTTCGGCGACTAGTTATATATGTAAATAAAATTTAAATATTCAATTAAAGTTCATAAAAATTTGTGAATCATAATATTATTTTTCTCTTAATAAATATATTAAATGCAATTATTTTAAATTAGTTTACAGATTCAAAATAAGTTTTAAGAACGGAAACTATATCGAATGTAAAATATATAAGATGAATACAGACAAATGAAAACGTATATTAAAACAAATTTGTAAGGGAAAAAAAATTATGACTCATTTAGTTTTCGTAGAAATTGTTAAATTGAAAATATTCAAAAAAATAATATAAAAACGAAAGAAACTAAAATGGAATAATAATAATGATAACAATAATAATAAAAATAAAACAATAAAATGATAATATATGTATGTATGTATTTTAAACATAAGTTATTATCGAACATAAATTTTAATATATATATACAAAAGTATTACCACCTTATTATACTTAAATTTTTGTAAATTAATTATTAGAAATTAAAATTTTCAAAAATTTGGTTTAAATTAAACTGACCCCTGAAAGTATGCAATTTTCATTTTTTTTTTGTTAAAAAGTCGATTAATCAATTATTAATCGAAATTTAATGCAGTGAGATTCAGAATGTCACTGAATGGAATTGGGAGTTTTGAATGAGAATACTATTTCAAAAGAGAAATCTATTAAGTTTTGGAGGTGAAACGACAATCTAACATTATTCCTCAAAGTAAAAATTTTTTTGAATGAATTTTCGAGAGAACCATGAAATAAAAAATGAAATGAACTTTCTTATATTTAAAAACGATGGTAACGCTTTGTATTTGTGAATAAATTTTAAGATTTTACAACTTTCAAAAAAAAAACAAAAAATAAAATTAACAAAATAAAATGAAAAACAACAAAAATTGTAAAAAAGGCAGAAAAAAAATCTCATCTCCTGCAAGTATGCTATAAGTAATATTCTTGTGTATTTTGCTATTATTTTTCCTTTCTGTTTTTTTTTTCTTAATAAACGTTTGTTCGTAATGCATACGATGAAGCTAAGAAAAACACAAAAAAAAAAAAAAACAAAAAACTGTGTGTATTTTCTATTCTTCTTTTTTTCCCTTAGTTGTTTTTTATGTGCGTGTATGTGTATTGCTTCTTTCATTTTTTTTTTTCGTTACGTTCTTTGTTTTCTTTTTTTTATAATAAAAAAATTTCCCTATTTTCAAAATCAGTCTCTAGATATCATCCGCCCTGTGTAGACGAACACACAAAATAGAAAGAAAAGAAAGAAAATTTTCTAAGTGGTGTACATTTACACACACAAACTTCTAAATACATATATCTATGTATATATGTATTCAAAATGATTATTAAGTAGTGCTATAAAAATGGGTCCTTAACCATTATTAAGGAATCGCAAAAAAAAAGGAAAAAAGCGAAATTTTTAGTATTAAAAAAAAAAAAATTAAATTTTTTTTTTCATTAATTTTCCTTTTTTAAATTTCGTTTCGGGTTTTTTTTTTCTATGTTTTAATTTTCAACAAAAAAAAAAAACCAATTTTTTTTTGGAACGAAATGATTACAATAACGTTTTTGCTAATAATTACCACAAATTATGTGGTAAATGGAATGTGTAAGTGTACAATTTTGCTTCGTGATATGTGATTTGTCTTGTCTTCTGGTACTTCAGCAAAGAAAAAAAGAAAATAATATGGAATATAAAAAATTTTCAAAAAAAAAATTAAAAAAAAAAAGAAAGGAACATGAAAATTAATTTGGCCTACAAATAAAAAAAAAAAAATTTGTAATTGTTAAAATTAAAGGAACATTTTCTTAAAAAGCAAAAAAAAAAAAACAAGAAAAATAATATTTAGAAAAGATATAATTTTGTTAAAATTAAGAAAAAGAAAAATGATGTATATATATATATATGTATATATATATAGTATATTAATGTATACATACATATATAAATTTTTATGAGAAATTATTGATTTTAAGTTTTGTAGGGGAATATTTTTAACAAAAACAATTTAGTACTACCTACTAACAACAACAAAAGCAACTGTCATTACGGGAAAAAGGAAATTTCCCACAAAAACAGAAAAAAAGAAAAATTCAAAATAATATTATCAAAAGAACCCTCAGGAGAATTTTTTTTTTCCAACTTTTGCGCAAGCGCATCAATTTTGTTATGTCTACTGTCCATTAGAGTACAACTTTTTTACAATCAGCTGATTAATATACCCGAAAAGAAGAAAAAAAAAACACACACACAAAACAAATACAACAAGAATATGAAAGCAAAAACAAAAAAAAAAATTAAAAAAATATTATGAAAAATAATAACAACAATATTTTAAAAATTCATCTTCTATTTGTGGCGCCTTTAATTATGCAAAAGAAAAGTCACATGTTTCAAAATTTCGATGTTTCTCTAATGTCATTTATTATTTAATATTATAGTGGTGTTGTTGTTTTCTTTTTTTTCTTCATTTTAATAATAAAGAGCATCGTAAAATTTTTTTTTCATATTATTTCTGTTTGATATTTTTTTTTTTTGTAAATTTTTATTCAGAAAATTTTGTTTTATACCAACACATATACATACATATATAATATGTACTTAATACAATATTTGTACGAAATTTGAAATTCTTAACTTTAAATGAGTACTTATAAATTTTTTTTTTCAAAAACAATCCCAAATACACAGTTGCTTTAATTATATTTTTATTTTAATTAAATTGAAATTTATTAAATTTATAAAATTCAATTTTGATTCTAAGATTTGAAAAAAAAAAACAAAAATCTTTCGATAAAAATTCTTTCGATATTCCATTTTTAAAAATAATGTCAAAAGTTGTTGACCTATATGGATAAAAGATCCACATTTTATTTTCTATTTTATAAGAGCAGTATTGCTTCGTAATTTATAATCTTTATGTATACTTGAATTTTAAAATGAAAATATCCTACAATTATTTTTTTTTTTCATAAAAAAATATACATAATAATATTTTTAATATACATATATAGTTCCTGTTCCAAATTTTGAGGCAAATCCATATTCGAAACGATTGTACGATGATTTGCTTAGCAATTACAATCGATTGATACGACCAGTTGTTAATAATAGTGAAACGCTAACCGTATATTTGGGCTTAAAATTATCTCAATTAATTGAGGTTAATTTAAAGAATCAAGTTATGACAACAAACCTATGGGTTAAACAGGTAATTTTGTTTTTTTTCTTTTAAAAATCTTTAATAATTTTTAATAAATAATTTATACATAATTGAAATATTTCAAAGTTATTAACATATAAGATTATTTTAAATTATATTGGAATGACTTCCAAAAATTTTAAGCTTCTAAATTAAAAACAAATTGTATATTTTATTTTCTTGCTTAATATTTTTCATCATTTACAATTATATTTGATCTGTAATCATATATATATTGAATATTTTTTTTGCTTTCTGAAAAATATTATTGAAAAAAAAAAAAAACGAAAAATAAAAAAAAGAACCGATTAATATATACATATAGAGAAAATTTTACATGTCGACATTTAAATGGAATATGACATCATAAGTATGTGACAAATTTATATTTTAAAAGTAGACAGAAAATATCTCTAACCTAACACAATATAAGAGTTGTCTACCATTAAATTGTTTTAAGTATATTGTAAATACACATATATATATATACATAAAATAATATATTGTTTATGTATATATGTATGCATATAAGTATTAAGATAACCGTATAAAAATTATACATAATTCTATAATTATGTATCATAAAATAAATTTTTATATATACCATATATATACATGAATACATATACATATACGAGTATATATAGAAAAATATATGTAGTACTGCGCGTGTATTTTATGTACAAATATTTTTATTACACGTATACATACATAATTTTCTTTTTTTTTTATTAAAGATTAAATTTAATGTAATTAAGAAATTTCTAAAATTTATTTATAATTTTTTTTTGTCATATTTATGTAGTATTTATTAAAATGAAAAAAAAAAAAAATTGATTTCAATTTTTATTTTATATACATATCTACATACATATTCATATATATGTGAATAGAGAAAAATTATAAAATTTACGTGGTGCTGGTCAAGGA